>NC_052536.1:36256554-36872022 GCF_016699485.2 Gallus gallus
AAAATTAATTTCAGAATAGATAATATGGTACCACTCTCCATAGTAGATACATGAGTACTGATTTAGATACTTATCCCAGATGCAATTCAAAGGATGAAAGGTGGAATACTACACTCACTATATACAGTGAAGAAAGTATTTCCAAAGGAACAGCTCAAAGTATATAAGGTAGATGGTAGAGACAGATAGTGTGAGCGTACATGGTGGCATGCATAAAAGTGTGAAATAACTGCTCTAACTAAATACATCTGCTCAATGTGACATAATAGGTCAGCAGAGAAGCAAGGAACAGAACTGAGAGGCTTTGCACTTTAGGCTGCACATCCATCTCCCTCTGTACAACAAGGAAGACTTTAAAAGACAGAAGACTGTGGTTTGGCCAGCTCTGCAGTTCTACCTACCACATGCTGGAATGATGGGGCTGAAGAGGAACTAGAGGTAGAGTTGCTGCTTGATCATTTTGGCCAAGGTGCAATAAGCACAGGAATTCCTATAGCAAGCTAAGAGGTCCCACAAGACCTTACCTAGGCTATATTGACTATAATCAAGTGTTCGGCAGCAAAACAGACCATAACGTTGAATCTCAGAGGAGAGCTGGGAAGAAATGCTATCATATTCTACTAGGAGGGAGGGAGAAGCTGGTATTGGTGTATTCAGGTGGTTTGGAGGCACACAGACTTTCAGCAGAAATCAGCAGAAATGAAGAGAATTTAATGTAGATTCACTGCAAGGCTCCAGAGAGTGTGAAAATGAGAAGTGAAAACAAGTCTTGTCACTGTTGTGGTAATATCACACTGTGATTCTTTTAAAGAATAGTCATAATTTTTGTTTGCGACTTACTCAACATTTGATCACAAACAGCTTCATGTTCTTATTTACCCTGAACTTCTGAACATCTCATGCATTTACATTGTAAACTCCTCATTGTGTAAACTATAGCTTGCTGTCTGATTAGTATAATGATGTTCTGATCTTTGTCAAGATGCATAGGAAATGCTGAAATAATAACAACAATAAACATATTCATGAAAGGCATTCCGAAACATGCAGTCACAGCTGCATTTTGTTTGAATTAAACGTGCCTTTTCACACTGGCATTATCTCCAATTCCTCCTTGAGAGCAATCTCATTGCAGCAGACATTTATTTAAGTTTTTAAAATCCATCTGTCAGATGGCTGACAGCATAATAAAATGAGTGACAGCTACTAGGATAAGTGTCCTGGCTATTCTCCAGAGTGAGATGACTGTGTGCTGTACAGGGCAGGCATTTTCAAACAGTCTGCAACCCTACCAGTGATCTTTTTTCCCCCCTCACAATATAATTTCCTGATACAACTATTAATCTTTAGTTACAGATAGTATTATTACCTATTATCTACTCTTTTGCCATAATCCTTCGGACCTTTCAGGCAAAGCTGGGACTCCCCTCCACTTAGTCCTAAAACAAACAAACTACATCAAAGAATTTTTGATATAAATAAATAAATAAAATCCAGGAGATGATAAAAATGTGGTCACTGAATACAAAATACACAGAATTCTGGAGACTCTGTACAGTTGGCAAGAGAAACAGCAGATTGATCCGTACTTCTTTCTCTTAATGAACGTTACATTGTTGTAGCTTACTGTCAGACCATTGAAAGTAAAATACCAAAGAGACAAAAGAAACTCAACCCCTTTGTCTGCTCACCTGTTCTATATTGACTGTATCTTTCCATCACCTTCTGTACTGGTCCCATAGCCACCTATACCAGTGATGCTCTGTTTACCCAAAAGAGAGTGCTCAATATTCAATATTCAGTGCATGATGTTACACTTCCTAAGGCACAGCTACCTGGAAGACCATCAACTGCGCTGCTAAAAACAGAATCAGTCAGTCAATTTCACATGAACCTTCTGTTGTAACCCCAGTCAGCTCTCCCACAGAGAGTCAGTCTACACAGGTCATCAGATTGTTCATAATCTGTAGGGGTTACAAGCAGGTCATGTCTTCAAGGCACCATTTAGACATTAACCACAACTCCCTTAAAATTCCTTGAAGCAGAAACTGGCACTCTGGAATGGACATCTTTTTGCTTACCCACTGCATCCATCTGTTATCCATCATCAATTTCAGTTTTACAGTTAGTTACAAAACAGGAAAAAAAAAAAAGAGTAGCATCATGAATATTGGAACTAAAAAAGGCTGATGTCCTATGTTCTTGTCTTGTGATTGATTCTGTATCTAGAAAGGTGCAGGCTCAGACTAAGATTTACATGGTCTTTTTTCATATAAAGCACAAGCTTCCACTGAAAATTTCCCTTAGCAGGGATGCTTGTAGGCTCTCTCTTCCTGTTACAAGATCATCTGTATGTCTTGTAAGAACTTAGTTACAAGTGTGCCTCTACAGGAATACCACAGACACGGAGAAGGTAAGATAGCAAAGGACACTCCCCCTATGATACAACGTGCGGTGATGATGGCCAGGGAAGAAGCCTTTAAATAACACTGGTTATCATTTCAACTGCCTCAGGACACCTCAGCTGGAGAGCTATGATCAGAGGGTGGCTTCTGACATTGTATTGGGTACAGCGCTGCCATTTTGTTTAGTTGACAGGACATCCTGAAACTTGAGCTTGCATAGTATCTCCGAGGTTATTCTCTCTTCCACTCTGATCCAGCCTTCTCCTAAATCACCTTGTTTCACTACTTATTCAACTGTGTTGCACCACATGCCCTTTGCATTGGTGTAGATCTGAAAACAACTGGAAATAAATCTGCTCTCTACAATCTTATTTATTTGCCAAACTGAATAGTCCATTTCCTTGCCTATAGGAGTTTAGGGCCCTTTCCATGGCAAAACAAGCCTGCTCAGCTCCTGCTGCCCAGTGCAGCTCCCTTTTAACAGGAGGCAGCTGCAGCAGGCAGTGTCTGACTTGAAATGAGTTTTGCAGCTGGCCATGATTCAAAGGGAGCTTTCACCAGGCACTGTTTTCATATTATTAACAAATACGATAGCCACTTGGAGGTGGTAGTGAGCAATGGTTTTAATGAAACTAATGTTTGCCATCAAACCAAACTATGATAAAATAAAAAAGCAAGAGCTGCTGGAAGCCTATGAAGCATGCTATAAAAGCATGTGCCATAAAACTGAGACGATATAAATTTTCAGACTAATTTGATTGCTAGTGCAGATGCATAGCCGTTAATGCTCTATGGGTGATACATTAGTGGCAATTGAAACAAGACTAGCTTATTCCATGTTCAGTAAACTGAGCATGAGGTTGGCTGTAAATGGTCTGTTTAGCAGAATAGACTGAACATACGAAAAATTATTCATTATGAACATTTACAACCCACACATGTCATTTATATCATTTGACCACTCAACATAAAAAGTTTATTGTTTTTGGCAAAATAAGCTGCAAACATCCTTAATTGGGATGCAAATTTAATGCACAGTTTAGCACTGTTGACAGCTAAAAGGCTCATATGGACATTTCCATACATTTTTCCACTTACGCTACAGAAGGTGAACAGCAAATACATAGTCAAGAGCCAGAATTATTTCAAGTATACTGTTCTTATTCCACAATTTTTATATGCTTGTCAATATCACAAGTCTGACTTTCAAGATTTTATTTTTTGGTGAAATGTACAAAGTGAACAAATTAGATTTTATAATGAAATCAAACGTGAGAAAACATGAAAAGCTACAACTAATTTTTCAGACTAAATGCGTAACAGATTCTATCAAATTTATTGTACAGGTTTGATAACTCAGCCTCTACTACTGGCTTACTGACAGAAAATATTTATGTTATAGATCACTACATATTGTTGAATGCTGATATTTTCCAATCACTGAAGCAAAGTTCAATGCATATAAACATCTATGACATACTGTTGGCTGGCACAAGCAAGATGAGGCCTGATCTGCACCCGGTTAAACTCAGGGTAAGACTTGTATCAATTTTAATGGGAGTTTGATCAGAATTATTGGCTACATCTGTATGTACAGAACTGCCTACGGCATGGCTGCCAGCTGGTCTATGGTGTCCTATTAAGCTCCTTGCCTGCACAAACTCCCAGGCCATACCCAGGAACTGTGCTAGTTGTTTTGGGCCAGGGCATGCTGAGCAGCACACACAGCTGTGTTTCAGTGATGCTGCTCAGTTTACTAGCTGAGATGTAGCCACTGCAAGCCACTGTACACACCACTTCACAACTGTTATGCATAGTGCAAACCTCTCCGCTTGTAATTAATACATTCTCTTTGTATACAGATCACAGATAGCATATACAGGACAGCTGGGTCACCAGGTGACACCACTGAAGTAATTTCTCTTTCACTGTCTGTATTTATTTAAATTTATATTCTAGATGTTAACAATTCTCTTTGTCATACAGAATCTGTACAAAGAGCTAAGTTCTCACAGGTCATAAAGCTCTGAATCTTTCTAATCACGTGCTGTACATACATATTTATACTGAAATGCTAGGAAACAACGCTTATACCAAATACTATTACTATTCTTCCATTACCATGCAGGTAAAGGGCAGCATTTCCACAGAAGTTGTGCATAAGTTTCTGTCTTTACATGCACATGGTTCTGAGTGTTCACCATAGTAACTACAATTTTCCATCTTTTCATCAGAATAAATGTCTTTGCTCCTATCTTTGTATTAAGCTATTCTTATGTCTTGAGTTTTTATAATGTATGATTAAAGTACATTGCAAAGTATGCTTAAATACACTAAAATAAACTTGCAGAAACTTGTGGGTTAGCTGCTCTTTAACAATTCAATTTACTGTAATGATCTGCAAATAAGAAGTGGAGCTTTTCTCCATTTATACAGTCTTGCCAACAAAAATACCAGGCTACTCAGAAGTGCAGAAAAAAAGAGGTGTTGCTTCATATGGGAATAGAAACTGATCCCTTTTGATGTAAATTGCAGCTTCTTATATGAATATCCCTACATATTACACCTGTGACTGTTTAACTGTCATCATCTAAAAATCACATTAGTGAAAACACAATTCAGTAAGTAATGCACTGGAGTCATTAATAAACCATTAGTTGTGGTTCACACAGCCATTTAGAAAGTTTCCAGTATTAGTACATTTTCATTCATAAAATTTCCTTTTGTTATAAAGGGAAATGCCTCCCTTATATAAAATTATATGAGAATACTGACTAAAATTTCTTCAAGGACAATTACATCTTTATTCTTTTTCTCAGCTTACTCATAAGTTATTCTACATAAAGTCTCTGTGTATAACCACGTAAGTCCTGTTTTGGGCTGGTTCCCTCCCACATGGGTAAACCTGTCCTGTCATCTTTCAAGACTAGGTTGAGCTGCCTTCGGTAAATAGATCTGTACATGGCCAGGATACCTCCATACTGCAGCTCTGTATGCTCACCAAGCTTGGCACCTTATTTTGTGAGTATTTAGAAATTTTCTAGAAATTGATATTTCTTTTCTAGTCCAGTTTACCACAAACAAACAAACAAAAGCATAACAATGCACTTACATACCTAACATGAGCATAACATACTTGCACCTGGTTTCTGCCTTTTCACTTTGCTACTGTGGTATAAAGGAATATTCATAAAATTGTGATTTCAAACATGATTACTTTGTTTACACTCAGCTTTTCTTAAAAAGGCAGAACTTTGCTTCACAAATTTTGCCATGAAAATGCTATAGATTTATGCAAAACAGGGAGATATGTTAGTCACTAGTTCATCACTGCACAGCTTTGCACTGTAAAATACAGTGTTAATCAAACTGTCAAACCTCTTATCTGTTTGTCTACTCCACTGTATGATAAACTTACCTTATTGACTGGAAGAATGTTTTTCACATTGAAGTAGAATCCAAAGTAAACCATGTTAAAAACTCCGTGACGGCCCAGTGTTGCAGTAAGACCTTTGTTGAGTCCATGGAGGCCCAAACCATCAGTTTTGATGATCTGCTGAGCTTGAACAAAGCTAGATGGTTGCTACACAAGTTAAATAAAGGAAGGAAGAGATCATCTTTAGAAAAAGAAAACAATAACCTCTGCCTCATTTCAATCCCATTGACAAACACAGTGTTGCCAGCTCTTGTCATTTTATTGTAAGTATCACCGTATATTTTTTCATTAAAAAAAGGATTCCTCATTTTTCTGATTGCAGAAAAAAAGATGAAAACATCCCTAAAGCAAAGAAAGCAATCTTAAAATCATCATTTAAAAGGTTAGTTAAATTTTATAGAGAAATTCATGGCATCAGATGTGTGAATTTGGCAACAGTTGTATTTTTTTTTTTTTATATCACAGTGTGTGCTGTTAAGATTATGACAGATGAAACCCTTGCACAATTAGAGTATATACAACAATAATTCTGGACAATTAGAAGATTAGGAAAAAAGCTTCTAAAGTAAAACCAATGGCACAGGAACATGCACTACAAGGGAGTGATGAAAGAACAGAATTGGAACAGGAAATAATTTGAGCCATGGATAGGATAGCAAGTTGTTGGGAGCCACAGATTAGAGCAGCAAAGGACAATATAAATATCTGTGTTGAGCAGTTTGGCAGTTCCAGATTCAGTGTTAGAAATAGAATTGAAAGATGACAAAAGGCATATATGCTATCTGGGAATGTTTAATTTTAAAACACTGACTTGAAGGAGTTACTGAGTACACAGAACTTTTTAAAACTAGATCACATGTTAAATGATTTTCTGTCACAGAGGCAGGCAATGAACTTTAATATTGTGGTAATGAAACTCTAGAAAAGAAGGTATAAATTCTGTTTTCCCATAAGCATTTAATGGAAATCCTGCTTTGCACTCCTGGTGAATAACTTGACATAAAAGATATAGTCAGATTTTGAAAATCACAACACTCACTTATATTCCAAGGTATAGATTTAGGAAATTGACTTTAGAAATCCTGTTTTGAAAATAATGTCCAAAAGGCATAGAAATCCTCTTAACCAGCCAACTGCTACCTAATGAAATCCAGAAAGGACAAAACTTCCTCAGGATCCACTTATATAACAATGAGCTCCTCAGACACTATCTGCCTGCCTAAGTACACATTTGAGCTGTACCACAATATACTGTGATACTACTGATGATATTTCTGATGTTTTAGATCTCTTTTTAGCAGAATTATGGAAAAGCTCCTCTCAAAAAACTGTTGATGTGTGTTTGGTTTTCTCCAAAGCATAAAACCAGCTCTAGGTAATCAAATATTTAATTATAAGGGAAAAGGTGACTTTGACTAGGCTGCTCAAACATGAAAATACAGAAAAATTTTGACTACAGTGCTGTGAACACTGCTAATTTTGATGTGTTTACTTGCTTTTTGCCTTCTCATTTCAAAATATCACTGTAGTAGATCAACACCATCAGCCAAATTATCCCTGTTATAACCGACACAGCATATTACTGCTTATTTAGGTGACTGACAAGTTTAGTCTTTAATACTAGGTTTCATTCTGTTTTTTCATATTTAGCAATCAATATTATCCTGTTAATGCTTTGAACACATTTTACTAAATTCAATTTCCTAAGTACTCCCAGGATTCAAATCAGAATCTATTAAAAAGTGTAGATTCCCAACATGGAATGTGGTCCAGATACTTGCAATAGCATCTATTCTCTTGTACAAAAAAATGAAGATTAGATCTTAAAAACAAAAACAAAAACAAACAAACAATACTAGTTGTCTGAAATAAAGTGATTTAAGCTGAAGAGAGCAGCTTTTAATAGTAAGGTATCCCTTTGTCTTATATTGAATACAGATTTACTCCTGACTCAAGGAACGCCTGCCAGTTGCTGAACACCTGAGATGGGATTCATCAGTCCTAATGTCTACATCTGCAAAGTCTACATCTACAACTGAGCTACTCAAAAAGACTCATTTTTCAGTCCTTTAGCAATAAGGAGGGCTACCCTAGACATTTAAAACGTCAGCTGATCATGACACAGAAGTTCTAAATTCCATGATGATGACAAAAGGACCTGAAGAAATCTGCTGTATAAACAACCAGAGTTTAATTCACTTCAGACAGTTGCTGACTTGTACTTAATAGAGACCTAGACAGCATGATCTGGAGACTGTCATCTTGTCTTAGAGCAGAAACTTGTAAAGTCAAGTGAGAGGACTTTTATAATCACATCAGCATCTATAGCCAGTCAGTTTTCCATGGCTACAGGGAAAAGACAAAAAGAGAAAGCCAAATAACAGAAAAATTGGGACTTCTATCTAAACAAACAAACAAAAAATTGCAATATTTTTAACTGTAGCAATCCAAATGACAAAAGTGCCAATATGTGATTTATTGCATCGTTCCTCTTTAAACCTATCAGCCCTAGAAAGATGATCTGGTACCACAGAATAATTCAACTGTCACTGTACTGTGTGAATATTTGTTTTGGGGGTGTACAGGAGTCTGGGTGTGGGTGTATGTGTTCATGCTCTTCCTTGTTCCTTTAAACAAGATGTATTTATTATTACAATACAATAGTCAAAGAAATATGTGACCTGCATTAGGTTTCATCATATAATATGAAAGCTGCACAATGGGATAGGTACATACCTTACTTAAACCTTTTAGAAAAACAGTGCACGGTAATGAAGTGAGTGTACCATTACCCTACACTCTGTAATAACATGCAAGTGCTTCTTCCAGTAGGCTTGAGTTTACATGTTTTGTATGGAATGTCCTTTAACACGTTCTTAATGAGAACTTGAGATTGTGGTACTGAAGCCACTAGTTGTTCTGATTTACAACAAATTCTAAAAGCATAATCCTTTTTAAAATATATATTTAAAATGGATATCTGTGATTTAAGAACTTAAGACCCCTGGATTTTTTTTATATCTGGGCAAATAGATACTTTCAATCATATTCTAAGTGTAAATTAGGTTCCTAGTGCAGTTCCAATAGTATTCTTTTTGATTTTTATTTGTTTGATACTATATTGTGATTTGGATTTTGTGAAAATATGCATTTAAATTGAATGCAAGGAATTTTCACTTAATACAACTCAGACTGTTTTTGAACAGCTACACTGTGGTTATTGGTGTATTCTGAAGGTTAGTCAGAAAGGGTTGTGGCAATTAAAGTCATTCATTGCATAAAATTTGCTTATTAAAACATTGTGGTCGTTGTTATAATGTCTGAAATACAGGAAAAAAATGTACAAAAAGATATATCAGTCTCATAACGTTACAGGAATTAGTTTTCTCAAAGTGAAGTACTGATGAATTTTCATCCAGAGCCATACATTTTGTGATTTCAGTATGAAAGATCACTTGCATCTTCACAATCATGAGGCAAAAAGATCAAGAATATCTGCCTATTTTACAGAGGAGCCAACGAGCTGAAGTAGTAGTCTGTAATTTCTTTTCATATTACCTTCCTGAGATAGAAATCCTCCCATGCACTGCTTTCTCCTTGCAGTAACTAAACACTTTTTTTTCTTGTACAGTATGAGCCCTTTGTTTCAGTGGCTTTACTGCTCATAGTTAAAAAATGCCAGAGACCTTCGGCAACTCGACATCTCTAATATGCATTGAGAATGTAACAAAAATTCACCAAATGTTATAAAATTTATTCTCTAGGAGTGTGCTTCTCTGAATGAATTACAGAGTCCATAACAGCTACTTTTAACATCAGTAAATTCATCCAAGATTGTGAAATCTACCAGCTACATTTCAACATAAAAGACACCAGCTGGACTCTGCCCAGGGCATTGGACCTCAGTGTCTTATGCCAACCCCCTGTTCTCACTAGAGGTCTAGAGCCTGCCAAGGTAAATGTATGTAAGAGTCTCAGATTTGTACTTCAGGATAACAATTCTTCACAGTGCTGTACTAATGGCTACTGTGAGAGTAAAGAGGTGCACTGGATATCTGCAGTGGAAATACTGACACAGCTGACAGTACTGTATGCATCTTGATGCACATCTGACAGCATAATTTAATGAGTCTTTTATCTCATTCTTCCTTTTCCGCTTAGTCTGAGGGAAAATCATTTGCATCAGCGCGCTACAGTATAGATATTCTGGTCTAAACACAAACTTTCAAGTGCACGACACTTAATAAAGCAAAACAAACAGCAGTGCAATTCTCATACCTCTGTGAAACTGTTTCGATTTGCCTGCAAGGTAACCTTTACTACTTCAAAAGGGTTGACCACAATTGCCTCCGTTAATCCGGATCCCAAGCCAGCAACTGCAAACGCCTAGGAAAGTTAAGTCAATCAATATGTAAAAATGAAATAGTAAAATATACTCAGATTATGAAACTGAATGAAAGAATACAATGAAATACTTTAGCTTTGTGTCAGTATTCTACTACAAAAAAAAAAACCACCACCACCACCAACAAAAAAACTAGACCTTGATTGGATGTTGACAGTTCATGAAGACAATAAGACAATATGACAATAGCCATGAACCACATCCCAAAAAATGCAAAATAAGACGTCATAGCACTCTGTGGTATTGATTTATTATGAAAACATGGAAAAATAATGTCCTCCTATTATATTTGGGTGGAGCCTGAGTAAAAATGCAAATATAAATGCAGTCACACAACAAGGGAGAAAGCTAGAAGTGAGGTACTTAGTCAAAATGTGCAAGGAGAAGAAAAGTCCCCCTAAGTAAACAACCATCTTGAAAAGGTTTGGATGGGAATAAGTGGCACAAATGGAAATGTCAACATTCTTTCAAAGGGTGAATTATCTCCATCTTCTTAGAAGCTGATGGTACATTACAGCCATAAGAATGGTGATATTCACTAGTTTGCTTTCCATCAGGAAACAGCTTTTAGATATATACATGTATATATTTTGTAACAGAAAAATAATTTAAATATTCTTATTAGTTAAGAAAAATCAGAGTGGTTAATATTTGTGATCACTTTATAATTTTATTGCCTCCATTTCTTGTCTCTAAACTTTCAAGGGGCTGAAAAGAGTCCCAGGACCATAATACAATATGCTGAGTCTATCCGTCAAAATTCAAGGAAACCAGTGGTAAGGAAAAAACAATAGTGAGAAAAATAACTCATTCAATACAGAGGGTTTTGAGTCAGGACTCTAGGGAGCTCAAGAAAGAGAATGGAAGATTAGAGGGGTAGTGGCAGGCTTTATCCGTAGTGCCTTTGCCTCCAGCCATACTACCATATTACCAACAGACCAATTTTTCCAATGTAAGGTAGGAACATAATCTATCCCTTTTACCACCAACCAGCAGGAATATGATGCTAATGTATGCAACCCTCTTTTTACAGTATTTTTTTTTCTCAGAAGGAGTTCTGTAGAGGCACCTATGGGAATTCTGTGTAGTTTAGGCCAGAATCTCTCTGTCATTTTTTTTCTCCCTATCATGCCTACCTTAGAAGCAAAAATGCCTCTATGGTAGTAAAAAATGCACCAAAAATGTGCAAGGACATTGGGATGGCTGGTAGGTGTTTCATCAGCTATATGAATTGGAGCAGCTTTTGATCAGCAATGTTGTGTTTATTGTTTTATGTGCAACATTCTCAAGATTTTCCTGCAAATTTTAACACAGTTGGTTTTGGGAATTTTTCACTGCCCTAAACTCTGCAGCATGTCCAGTAATATATCAGTTCTTTCATATAGTTGTCATGCTATTTCATATAGTTGTCATGCCATTATTATGAAAAATATGCATTAAATATCACTTATAGAAAGTAGCAATACCTACAAAATTACCTTATTCTAAAAGTCACCATTGTAGAATTAAACCTTACATATGAGCAGAGCAGACAACACATGCTAGCTACAGTTTAGTATAGAAACATTTTGTGTACCCCCTAAAATTTGGGCTTCCAGTATGGAAGGAAACAGATGGGATTGTTCAGTAGGTATGTATTGAAATAGAACATGAAGTGTTGTTGTCATACATACCAGTCCTGGTGGTAAAGATGCATATCCTAGTAGCTTCCTGTATTGTTCAAAGGTGAAAAACTATAAAGACAAGTTAGACTGAAATTGCATGGAAAAAAATCATGAGTCAACTACACAAGTTAGTAAATCAAATTACAATATTTCACTACCACATATCTTAAGTAGTCATGTGCAGTTCTGAAAAATAAACATAAGCCATTTTTCATTTTTC
The DNA here is from genome assembly GCF_016699485.2 of Gallus gallus. Taxonomy (NCBI): domain Eukaryota; kingdom Metazoa; phylum Chordata; class Aves; order Galliformes; family Phasianidae; genus Gallus; species Gallus gallus. The sequence goes on from NC_052536.1 coordinate 36,268,685, forward strand.
AGCGAGTTTCCTGCTCACTCTATCAGTGTTTAACGTGCAAATGAAGACGATTAGGCTTCAGGACTGAAGTATAACATGCACAACATCAGCATAAATGCAATTAATATTTCATATAAGAGTTCACTTAAAACACAGTTTTTGTTTTCAATTCATTATTTTTTTCCTCTAACATCTAATTTTCTTATACCGGTTTAAATCTAGTAGTGGATACTACAGCCACAAGAAATCACCCTTGTATTAAATTTAACATTTTGCAATCACCTTCGTATTTCTCCTGTATTGGTCTACTTCTCAACAGAAATGATGGAAAATGTTATTATAGTTTCTCACTGTCAAGAGACACATCTCTTTCTGTACATGTCTTTCGCACGTCTCATTCTGTACACTATTGCTTAAAAAAGCTGATCTTGGACTACAGCATATTCAAAATGGAGTTACCAGTATCATTAGGAGAACCTAAAGATTATTTACAAATGAAGACTGAAGGAGACAAAATGCTTGTTTAGTCTAGTAAAAGAGAGGATGCAAGGGGATGAAAAACAAGCAAAGGCAAGAAACGTAACATAAGGTTAGTGGGTATAACTACTCATAAATGGGTTGTGGTTTGAAATCTGATAAAGCTTTCTCAAAGCCAAAGGAATGAGGTCTTGAAAAAGTCTTCCAGTAGGAATAATGATGGGGTGTGAAGATAGCCTCAGCCTCTCAGGCTCAGTTGTCAGAGACCTCTTAGAACAAAAGAGCCTTTCCACAAGTACAGAAACATGAGTAATAGGCACCATATTGTCATTTTAACTTGTTTAGAACTCTGTCCTGCGGCTAGTTCAATAATGTTCTTCAGTTAAGATCTGCTTAATCTAAAAAGATGCTAGGATCTCACTGAATACAGCAGAGATACAGGTGTTAATGATAACACCATATTTACAAAAGTAGAAAATGTATTACACTTCTATAACATAAAATTAAGATTTTAAATACTGAAACCTGAAGGATCAAATAGTCTAGCCAGTGGATATATGCTTCTTTATTATCAAAAAGGATTACAATGTTTTGCAGAAAAGGCTGTAGAAACAGAGCCTTGATTACAACTGTAATCCAAAGATATATTTAAAATCACTGTACTGGCTTGTACTGTCTGACTGACAACAATCAGAAAAGATAGAAGATTTTCTTAGACTGTAGGTCTGTCTTATTGGATAACTGAAGATATCATTTTACTTATAGGTAAAAGGAAATCTTTGAGAAAGCATCAGTTGTAGGTGGATGAGTTACTTATTGGAACTAAATTCAACTCTTATTGTGATAAAAGTTCACTTTATTCACTCTCCAGCATCTTCCTACTCATTGTTACCCTCCTAACCTTTAATGGAATTTCTGGTATTCCTTAATGTTTTCCATAGTGTCACAGATCTGTAAAATGGTTGTAGTGAAGGCAAAAATACATTGATAGCAATTTTTTGGTCTTAAAAATTTTACCTTAAAAATCAATAGCTTCCTACAGTCATAAATAAAATAACCACTTAATAGTAACTATGCTTCATATCATTTTTCAAAGAAAATAAATAAATAGCAGTAAAACCCAATCTAAATGTTTCTGGATATACTAGAGTAGCTAGTATATATAAAGTTTTGCCGAAAGTATCCAGCTATATCATATAGATTTATACTATCTATATCTATCCAAGTTGTTTTTAAAAAAAGAGTAATTCGTCTTTCTCTCTAAGGTTGTATTAAGTTAACAGCCTTGTGCAATAATTAATTAATTAAATAAATAAGATAAAAAAAATTCACAATAAACGTATTTAATGCATGCTTTTGTGTATATAATAACCAATATTGTCCATCTGGCAAAGATACACTTTAATTCACAGAAAATAGTCAAAGTACTTACCAGATGTCTCAATAACACTAAGGTAAAAATATATGCTTGAAACAAGATGTCTGGGAATGCATGAACAATATAAATCGCCCCCAAAGTTCATCTGTTAACCATTTTATTGGCATCATCATTTCTTTCCTCCAAGTTCAATCTAACATAAATTTATAAACTCTGGCTTTTCATCTTCTAGAAGTACCTATTTTCCTTTTTAAGAAGGAAAGAGAAAGAATAAAAAGAAATAGCAAGACAGACATGAGAACCTACTTGACTAAATTGAAACTGAATCTTTGACACAACATGAAAGCTGAAGAACTATGGCTTTATATTTTTTTGTTTTGTTTTGTTTTAGCAGCTTTATATTTTTCTGCAAATAATCGTTTCAGGCAAATATATTTTTAGTAGTAAAATTAAATCAACAGCAAAATTAAATTTCTTCTTAGTACAAAACCTGCCTTGCTCACTCTCTATACACTTTTATGAGATATAAAAGACACCTTATCTAGAAGTTTTCAAAAAAGTTTATTACAAACTCGGACCAAGGCAGAAAAGTTGCCTCTCTACCTTTTGTGCTTTCTGTGGCCTCAAACACACAGGCATTGACAAAGTCCTTCATGACCCTAGCCAGTTTGGCGATGGGTAAAGGACATATTTGGGCCTGTTGAAATATGGAATACCTTCAGAAGAATAAAAGGTGGAGAGTGAGCCAGAGGAAGCAGTGAGTTTCCATTAGTGTTTTACGTTTATATCCAAACAAGTTTAGTGGAAATTTCAGCCAAGCTTAATTCTCTTTGGGCCAAAGCATAGATTCAAACTCTACTTGGATGTTAAAAATGGTGCTGGCAGATAACATCTGACATTAGATAGCTTCAGTATCCAAGATCTTATAAGTACATCAGTACATCATTGCACTGCCCTATTCTTCCAATATAGAACAGAGCTGCTATCTCAAGAGAACTTAATGCCCTGTTGGTGTCCTTGGAACAGCAAAAAGTTTATAGGAATAGTGCAAAGAATTAAGAATTCAATGATTTAATTTAAAAGCATGTTTAGCATTTAAACCTGCCTCTCAAAGTTTCAGAAACTGTAACGGGCCCTCACATTAATGCCAAAGAAGTATGTAGAAAGCATACCACTAAGCAGCAGCAGCAAAATATTTAAGAAGCTTATTATGTACAAAAAAAGGCTGAGACAACTGAATTTGTTTACCCTGAAGTTATGAAGGCTAAGGGTATCTACTTCCTGTCTTACACCATCTAGAGAAAGGTTAAAGAGAAGACACTCGGACTTTTCCCAGTGGTTCACAACAGAAAAAAAAAAAAAAAAAAAAAAAAAAAAAAAAAAAAAAAAAAGCAAGAGGCAAAGCTGCAACAGAGAAAATTTGGATTGAATGTAAGGTAAAATTCTTTACAGTTAGAACAATTGAGCACTGAAGCAAGAGCACAGACAGGCTGCAGTCTTCATCCTGGAAAATTCTGAGAACTCAATTAGACAAGGCTCTAACTATGAAGTCAGACATGCTTTGGGTAGTAGGTCACTAGATGACCCACAGAGATTTCTCCCAATTTAAATGTTTTTATTATTTTATAACTATATTAAATATTGTGGAGACTAAGCCACAGGACTAAGAGAAAGTGATTTGTCATTTTTGGATGACAGGCTGGTAGGAGACAAATCAAACTTGGGTTTGTATTTTAACTAAATATATGCTGGAATCTGAAATGTATGATCAGATGAACTTTGAGTCATTCCTACGGCAATGAAATAGAGAGACCGCCAAAACATCACAGTCTGAAGAAAACAAGTTATTAGGAAGCTTTTAAATATCATCCTTTTTTCTTCACTATCACTTTGCCATTAAACTGAACTTCAGTTTGCTTAGTTATGTATCAAATAATTTTGAGATAAATGACATCATTTGCATCTAAAATGCTAATACAAACAAGAAGATAACATTAGTGGAACTCCTACCACAAGGTCACATCCTGGCACTGAATACTAACATTCATTCTCTATAAAGGAATTGGAATATGAATGATTAATAGAAGGCTAAGGCTCAGGATCATGTGCAGTTTTTTAGAATGAAACAAAAAAAGAAAGAAAGGAAAATCAAGATGTTCTGTATGGTAACTGCTTTTAAACATATTTGATGCAACTATAGAAAATTTCAAAGTTGTGAAGTGAAAGACATAATGGATTCTTTTATAGATTTAGAACTGTAAGATGATAAGGAGGTTTTGATAAAAGGGATCGTAGGGTATAACTGAAAAAAATTGGTGTAATGATATATTTTGAGCAGGAGTGGTACTAAAACAATGATCTACAAATTGACATAGGGGATAATAAAAGGAAATCAGATCAACATTTGACACTGAATACACTGTTATAGGCTAGCATCCATTTCAAGTTTAAGAGAGCTGGAGTAAAACGCTCCTTGCATGATAGGAAGTTGTACCCACATATATATTCAACCTAGAAAAAAGCAACAATATAGACAGGAGTGTTCTTTGGAGTATAAGAAAAATTTCAGGCAGCACTTAAAACCTATAGATGCAGTACTTCAAGTTTCTTAGTAAATACTTACTTCCTTAAGTAAGTATTACTTAAGTATTCCTTACTTAAGGCTTCCTTAATTGTTCTTGTGTTCATTTATTAAGCCATTCAGAGTATTAGTTGCTTCGTAAATTGGTAGGTGTTTCCAACTAAAGTTTAAAGCAGAGGTAACTGTGAAGCTAAAATCTGGCTTCTAGTATTTTTATACAAGCAAAGTACAAACTTTGCTTGTATAAGCTAATCACAATTTGTTTTTCAGTAATATTATATTCACAGATTAAAAATATCCTAATTTTAAAAGCACTATCCTACACTTCTTAATCAAGTAGAGTTTTTATTCAACAGAAAAGTTTCCTCCTTGTAAAAATCAAGATCAACGTGCCCAAGAATCTGAAGAATCAAATGTCAATTAGTGTGGGAGAAACACAATATTTTAGAGCTGCTCTTCTTGCTTATGTTTTTAAAGGGAAAAGCATGTTGATTTAGTTTTTTACCTTCACTGCCCTTTTGGGTGTCTCAGCCAAGATGGGAGGGAGTATTCCTTTGTAGAAGCCAAGCAATCTATTGAAGAAAAAAACATCATTTTTTGTATGGATAAACAGTAGATTGGCCATATTGCCAATTCGATTTTCCCTTTCAGGCAAAGCAATTAACCTTTCCAAACATACAATCACATAATAGTAATGCTCTTTCTTTGCTTTACTAACTAGTGTATTACCTATTCTATTATGAGCTAGTGAACAGACAATCAAAAGTCAGCAATTAAAAAGTAAAAATTCAGTCAAATTTTCTGGAGTAGACAAGAAATAATATTTGAAAGAAGAGGGACAATTTTGACAGTGAGGAGGAAGTACTATTTCACTGTATTTGTTTTCTTGATGTAGTAATAATGATATTTAAAACTGAAGTAACGAAATACAAATTTGAAAAAAACCTTGATTTCAGCAAGTTGCATACAAAAATCTTCATGCTCATTTCAGATGCTAGGTTGAAGCACCTTTTAAAAGTTTGTTTTTTACATGCTTGAAAAAACATGAAATAACTTTTTTGGACAATTCAGTTCTCAATACAAGTTAGCTATTCACAGAGACAGAATACATGGATTTCATCTTGGAAAAAACATTTGGGCAATGTCTTGCTACTGTATTCATTCAGGTCTTTGCCCTTCTCTAGGCCTGGCCCCATACATGGTCAAGGGATTTACAATAGATGTAGTCTTCTGGAGTTGGGCTGAAGCCAAGTATCAATCTATTGCAATACTTTGCATCACCTAAATTTTATATATATATATAACTGTCTGCTACAAGGACAGACAGTATTTGAAAGCAGCCTGAGTTCCACTTATAGGACAAGGTTGCGTCTTGGGAATACATCAGGTGGTTCTCAGAATCCCCAGCTGAGACACAGTTTGTGTCTGCTAGGCCTCCACATTACGGAGGAAGTGCATAGCAATTAGCAAGAAGGTACCTTGTCAGCCAACAAGGGTATATCTTAACACTTATCCATCTTCAGATCTCATATGCTTCTTTACTGACTGTAAGAGGGAAACAGTCTGCAGAAGAAATCACTTTTACAAATGTTTAAAGGTGATTCATCTTTACAAAACAGCCCAATATGCAGGATACTTTTGCAGGGTGTAGAATAGTGATCACATCAATAGAATCTCCTGTAGCTATCCTATGCACATCAAAGCCAAACAATTAAATTCACATTCCTCATCCGACTGTAAAAAGCCACAAATGCTACACTATCTTTTTCACCCTCCTTCTAACATTTCTTTGAAGTTCTGTTACTAAGCTACTCCAATGTAAATAAAATATTTAGGTTTTGAAGAGTTTCCAGAGCGAGAATATCACTTATAGTTCCTCTGAAGTGAGCAAGATACATATTCCAGTCTACAATGAAAAGAAACTTTGATCATTTTATACATTGACGGTTTCATGACAAAACACTGAATGTCCCTAGGTAAGAGATTTCAGGAATTCATTGGAGGAGTCAGATGTTTGAATTTCCTCCAAGTCTCAATTTAGGAACATAAATAAATACAGATACACAAACATATATCTATACCTACATGTATTGCTCTACAGATGTAGATATAGATATAATCAGATATATAGATATACATAGCCACAGATATTGATATAAAAATATAAGTATAAATAGAGAGGCTACAATCTTAACTTCTAACAGTTTATACACATTCAGAGTATACTCTTGCTGATGCAGCAAGCTATTGAAACATGGAACAACTTTACGCATGTGATTCATATAGTTTAACATGAGTTCAAACTGAAATCAAGGTCCAAGAAGGATCAGCAAAAAAGAACACAAATTCCTATAAACACCTTCTTCCTTACAGTTCAATCTAAAACACTGTAAGTGTATTCACAACAAGCATCATATTTAGAATTTCTAGTACTCCAGCATGACTGGAAATGGAAAGTGGAACATGCTCCACTGCTCTACTCACAGGTGTAGCTCTGACTAATGAGAAGTAAGACCTAAACTTTATCCAGATTTTCTCATTACTAAAAGATGTATAAATGGAGAGATACACTGTATAACAACTCTGTTAGTTCTAATTCCCACAACAGCATTACCTAGACTTTCACAGCTATTCAGGTTGCTTTTTCAGTGTAGCCCTCATGTACGTTAAAATATATGTAGCTATTGAAAATATAAGTTTTGTAACACTCCTGTGGGCTCTGAAAATATCAGGAGAACTCTTCAGAGAAATTGTGAAGGGGAAGGATAACCAGAATTGAGCAACACATTCACCATCTCAGCAATACTGGTAGACAAAAAATTGCTTCTAAAAAGAAATCCACAATTCTGCCACATTTCAATACCGAAATACCAGCTACTCAGATGATCAGTAGGCGAAGCTGTGGGTTGTTTGAAAACTCTAGAGAAGTGAGAACTGAAAATACTAAAAGCAATTATCCATTACTCCTGAATCACAGAAGGATTGAGGCTAGCAGAGAATTTCAAGTCCATCTGATTCAACCCCTCCTCCAGCAGGGACACACAGACTAGGGTGCTCAGGACTGTGACCAGTCAGGTTATGAATATCTCTAAGGAGACAGACTCCACAATGTCTCTGGTTACCTTGTTCAATCCCTTTCACAGTACAGAAGTGCTTCCTGGTGTTCAGATCTCACCTTTGGTACTCTTGTTTGTGCCCACTGCCTCTTGTCCTGTCACTGGGCACCAGGAGCCTGGCCTCATCCCCTTTGCGCCTTCTCTTCAGGTATTTATACACATTGATAAGAGCCCCTTGAGCATTCTCTTTCCAGGCTGAACAGTTCCAGCTCTTCTTCCATAGAGGAGATGTTTCAGCCACGTACTCATTTTTGTGACTCTTTGCTGGACTTTCTCCAGTATGTCCAAGTGACTTGTATGGAGGAGCTCAGAAATGAGCACAGCACTCCAGATGTGGCCTCATCAGAGCTGATCAGAAGAGAAGGATCACCTCCTTTTACCTGCTGGCAATAGTCCTCCAAACGCTTTTCTTGCTTCAGGCATTTACTTGTTTAAACGCAAATGCTTGAATTTGCTTGAGGTGACAGCTTAAGCCCTGAGCTGTTGATGTTGCGTTCCCTTTGGTTCCCACCACCCATGCCCTGCCAGCCCTGTCTATTGCTCACTGATAGGCTGCTGGTAACTCTCACCCTCACCTGTTTTTCCTGATTTAAAGTTCTCACCAGGACAGCTGTCCTGGGCACATTATGTGAAGTCGATCTGCTGTACAGCCAACACTGATGGTTTTCTTCTTGAACAACCTCAACTATGAGCAAGGAAAATCTGCAGAGTTCACCAGCTGTATTCATGTCCCTGCAACTGGGCTTCACTGCTTTAATCCTCTTTTCTTTTGTGAAGGCAAATTTTACCACACAAAAACAGAGAGGAAGGAGTTAAGGTCTATTCCTATGGAACGTATTAAGAAATCTAAAAACATACGAAAACTTTGAAGATACAAATACATATAGGCAATATGTAATTCAGTAAACATGGTAAGAACTAGCTCAGTATTTAATTATGAAATGTGGTTTGTTTGGTTTCCTTTTCCTTGTTTGAAATAGAAACTGAAAAAAAAAAGGTTAGAAAGCACAGTTACTGAGATGAAGTGAACGAGGGGAAGGAGGAACTAAAACACTCCCGTCTCATCACCATCTCTTGTCAACTGAATACATGTTTGCATGAAGCAGAGGCTCTTCCTGAGATGGGTTGAGCAGCTGCCACCACATTTTTCAAGTTTACTAATCATGCCCATTAAAGATTTCATTATTTGAAATCTTTGCAGAATGAGCTATTTATTTATTTTTAAACACTAGCATGATGATAACAGAAACTTAAATGGCTCCCACACCAGCAAGAAAGTGCATCCACACACAGAAATTTTATACTTCTTTTCTCTTTGGTCAATAACAATGAGTTAGCCATCTTGCATACAGTGTACAAAATTTTTCAAAGTAAACTAATGAATGGTAATGATATTTCACATTTGAAAGATGTTATCACCTGGACTCAGAACTCTCTTTAGAAAACCAGTGTTCAGAAAAATTGTGGAACAGCAGCAATCACTGCAGCCTGTGATAGGAGAGGAGGTGTGACATCATATTCCTAGCTAGAAACATCGAAAAGAACTAGTAAATCTCTAACAGAAACACAGCTACATCTTATTTTGATTCAGCAGTAAGGGTCTAAATGAACACCACCATTCAATTGTATTCTGGGCCACAGCCCAAACTCATCTTTGCAGAAGTTGATTTTGAAACATTGCAGTCAATCATATATTCTCAGTTTGTTCTTTTAGGCTTTAGCTATCCTTCTGGTTTCCATTTCTTCTTTGGAAGCCTTGAGTCATTCATCCTGGCAAGACAACTAACCCAAATCAGTTATTTTCTCCAAACTGTGCTGGAATTGTGATCTTGCTTAGTTTGTTGTTTTCTTTCTCTCTTTCACATAATTTTCTCTTTAAGGATCTAATAAAGCTGATTGAAGACATGAACACAATATTGCTTTTCTTATATTGCTGTCAGATTGAAGTTTCTTACCCACACCGTTTTATAATTGAAACAAAATACCTCTTAGGTCCAATTCTACTTTCATTACCTCTATATTATCCCAAGTATAAATAAAAGACCTGGGTTTCATGATCATGTCACTTATACTAAATGGAATGCGCAACTTTCTGTTTTTACAAGGATTTTTCTTTCAACAAAGAGAAGGAATTCTGAAGACATACTTGGCAGAAGAGTGGCTATTCTTCAAAAAGAGAGAACGAATACATATCTGAATGTAACAAAATTTACTCAAAGTTTTTTACACCAGGGAAGAGATATCTTTTTATTTCATGGTATGTAGCATATTGTGAACTTATTACTATCAGACGGTAAAACATCTGAAATTGGAGCAATATGCCTTTAATATACGCACTAGTGTGAGGTAATCTCTATGTTGACCTAGCTGGAGATTTCAAAGATTTTGAATTCCCAGAAGTTTCAGGAAAACTAGCAAGTGTTTAGTGAAGACAGACACAAATTAGTACTTCCTGCTGAGAAAAAGGAAAGAACAATTTAGCCATTTATTTTGAGAGTAGCAGCCCACCAGCCAATAGTCACACACACAGTTCACCCAAATAACCATGCCTACAACCATTTGCCCAGCTGAAGAGGTATTCTATAGGGAAACCTGGATGTCCTTCAGCAGGAATAGGCAAGGAGCTGGGCATACTTGAAAGTATATTAAAGGTTAGACACATTCATAGAAAACCAAGTTTCAACACTCTGTTGCTATCCAAAAATCTTTTTTCTTGTGAAGTATACTATCCTACTGCAAATGTTAAACACATGTCACTACAGGAACCTCAGAAGAAGCTGGTAATGACACACTTAGCCTAGTTAGCTTCTGAATTTTTATTATGCAAATATGTTTATGTATCTATTCTCTGACTACACAGATACCTGCCATTTTAGTCACAAGCACCAAATAGTAGGTACTTGTTTTTATAGCATACTTCACTGTTTTTTTTCACTGAGCTCTCATTCATCTAAACTACCATTGGTTGCAACACATAGGAATTAGTGGAAAACAAAATTTCTTCACATCAAGTAGAAGTAATACAGAATTATGTTTTGTCATGGGGCTGAAGTAACACTGATATTGTACTATGAATTAAAGAATACCAAAAGTCCAGCTACAAGAATACTAGAAGCAGACTGGCTCAGGAAAGAAATCTCCCAAATAAATTAAGGCAACAGTATGAAAAGTAACTGGCTGAAAAGGAAGAGAATTTCAGCGAAAGGTGCTCTTAAGATACTTCAGAAAAATACTAAAAAGTGGAGGAATTGGCTCAGAAACAGTCAGACAGGCCAAGAAATGGATTAATAATCAGCATCAACCTACCTCACTTATTTAAAATGACAGTCATCACCATATTTACTGCATGTGGGTCAGATTATGAAGTTATTATGATCCATCATCCATGTGTCTTTGTTATTCTTACCGAGAAATGAGTCTTCCTTTAATGAGTTTTAATCACCTCTCAATCCCTTGGTCAAAATCCTTGGTAATTTTTGGCTTTCTGGTCTGCACTCTGAACCTAAATGAGCTACAGGACACACCTACATGTAAATCCCTCAAGAAGGGGAAAGATGAAACCTTCTCATGTCTATGGCAGCAAAAAGTGGGAGTAAAAAAAGGGATCTTTGTTAGAATTTTTCACTATTCAAATGATTCTACTTTCTAAAACTTATTCCTGTATGCTTTCTGTGTTTCACTATACTTAAGCAGCTAGCAAAAAGCACCTAGGAAGTAGAAGTGAGAGCCCTGCATTGTAATGGACAACATAGCCATAGTTCTGCATGCGTGAAAAAAAAGAACATCTTGTTCTGACTTCTTGTTTGGAAGATGAGTAACAAGTAAGTAAGTGGGACATTTTTACCGTGCCCTGCCTGAGTAATAGATTCACTTAAAGTAAACCAGATTTTTAAAAACGTGAGTACTAAAATCAGATAGAACAATTAATTGAAAGTGTGCATAATTAAAGAGGTGACTGTCATCAGGCTGCGCCATGCCCCGCCGTGCCTTTGGGCAGAGTACTTAGATGGTGCAACCACCACCCAGCACCCATCAGGAGGGAGCTGGAGGCCTCCTTCTGGAACGTTTAATTGGGGAGAGCACAACGCAAGTGCCAGGGCTAGAAAGCTAGACCGAGCTCTCCTACTAAGGGAGGATTTGGGCCATACAAGATAATGTTGGCTGTGACTGCCAGCTGCACAAAGTGCTGCTCATCTCTGCATCTGCGGGAGGAGCAGCAAAACACACCCCACGGGGCTTGGTGCTGCCTTTCTTCTTCTTCCTTACCAGTGTTTTTGCATTCTGGCCCCCGTTGCCAGTGAATGAAATACCAATTTTGTCTGTTTGATGCAATTCCTGTTGAAATCAGTGCAAATGGAAGCATTATCTCTGGCAGCTGCTCTAGGCTCTTACAAAATTGCTGGGCTGCAGAATGGTTCTACATGTCTAATTTCTTAAAACTGACAGCATTTTCTTCTCCAAAAGACTTTCCCTGTAACTGCCCCTTTGTTTGCAATTGGAATAAGCTACAGACATGCCAAAACAGCTTTGCCTAAAGCTTCTGAAACAGAAAAATTCTTCATTGTATTTTGGATTGTCAGAACTGGCAGAATGCTTCATTTGTTCAGTAGAAGTTTTAGTTGTTCAAACACTAGAAGAGAATTTAACCGCCCCCCCCCCCCCCCTCTTTTGCTAACAGCACTGCCATAACTGGTATGACAGGAAGCAGTCACTGCCTTAAAGCAGCTCCACACCTATATCTATTGAAACAAAAGAATGCAAGAAAATGATTCATTTCCAGTTTTGAATTAGGTTAAAAAATAGGCTTTTCTAACACCACGCTTAGAAATCTTTTTTTAACACTAATAAAAACATAGATGGGATAACTAGGTGTATTTTCTGGAAGAGGCTGACAGCATTTGTCTGTGTTGAACTGATGCTATGACTCATTAAGGGAAAATTCATGAGATTAGCAAAATTTTCTGTACTTGCCCTGGGAGTTTGTCCTACTTAGATCAGTAGTGACTTAATAAAAATACATCATTTTAATTTCATCAGAAAGAATGTGGTTCAGGAAGGAAATTTTTGATTGCAAGTTAATGTTAGCCTTCACTGGAATAAGTTAAACTCTTCAAAATCCACATGTGCAATCTCTAGGGAGTTATCTGACTACATGTATTCTTTCCCATCTGTGAGATAAATATGAGAGTCAAGAGGCTTTCAGTGTCATTATATAGATTAGTGACTCTCCCAGGAGGACTCTAGGTTCATGATACTCCAAATAACTTCCAATGAGATTTGGAAGACCAACTTTCAGAGATCATTTTGTCTGTGCATGGGTTTTGCACCTGCAATTATTTGTGCTTGTAATTTAGGTTACTTAGATGTTTTTAATTTTCAGATGCAATCAGTGATGTAAATACTTAAATAAACCGAACAGCAGGCAACTATTACTGCAGGTGCAAAATTTTGTCTGCAATGATTTCGATTCATGAACATATTGATTTTCTGAGTTCACAGGTAAAACTAGGCCAGTAGTAGTTTTACAGTGTTTTTAACAAACTAAAATGCATATCTATTCTTCCCATTTCTTAAAAGACCTCAAAGCAGCAGTTTTTAGTGATAAAAAGAAAAAGGTATCATCAAAAATATACAAACTTGTGTATAACAAATAATTTGATTTCACCTTTTAACATCTTGGCTTTTGGTGTATTTTTGTTACTCACCTTACAGTGCCTCTAGCAGGAAATAATAAAAGATTCATGACTTTGTAACAGGAATACCACTGATAGTTGCACCAGCAGAGTGCAACAGTCTTGTACACACTGAGAGCAAAGTCTGCAGCATTTGGAGCACTGATCAGGTGGTGACAGCCTCAAACTTTCACTCCAGCCCATGTTACGCTGCTAAGAAAACTGCCATATGAAGGCCTCTGTTCCATACTGACTGCCATGGATGTTGGAACCATGCCCAAATGCAATCTCCTATTGTTCAAGCACCACGTGCAAATGCCCTAAAAATACCACGAGGATTAATAGCTTTTCCTTAATGTTATCCCAATCTAAGAACAAACAGAGTTGACAGTTAGTAGAAACAAACTTATTTTCACTTTTTAGCACAATCCATTCTGAATGTGAAAGCTCCCTTTCCAGGTCACGTGTGGTAATGCTTCCAAACTGATTTCACTTCCAGTACCTCCCATGCTGTGTAGGCATTCCTTTCCTGCTTCTCACACAAATTTTAAGGTAAGGCACCAAAGTGTCACACTGCTGCTTTGTCTGGAGAGGTGAACAAACTTCACTCTGAGTTTCTCAAAAGGAAAAAGGGCAGACAAGGTAAGGTTAAGTGTCTGTGAAACACCAAAGTCTTAGCAAAGAGTTACCATAGAAATTCAGCCAAAGCTGAATGACTGGAAAGATTTTGCAAGGCTTTAGACAAGCTCTAGCCTTTAGTGTAGTTACTGATGAAAAAATTGCTACGAGGTCATGGTGCAGAGATATGTAAATACCTTCTGAGATCAAATCTATAGGAAGACAAATGTGCGAAGGAAAGAGTTGAGTAGAAGCAGCTGTCGTAATTAATATTATTATTTATTTTTAGCTGTATATTCATGTTTTCTATAGCCATGCCTCACCTGCCAGTAGTCTCTTCATCTGCATAGTTCTCTATAAAGAAACTCAACACTTTATTAAATAAAGAAAGCAATGGTGTTTCATGCTGTGTCTCAGTGATGTGTCAGTTTCTACTGAATTATTTATTTAGAAAAAAAACTGCTAACTTGTCCTCTGAGCAGCATACCTGCCTCAGCAGGTTTAACTTGAACATCTCTTTTGAAATGTTTTCTTTTTCTCAATATACTGTTCTGATGCAGTACCCTTCTCAACTTGAACTCTTCTGCAGAAAAGAAATTTTGCCACTTTGGTATTGAATAAACAAACCAAACGAACCCTGTCTCCTAAATTACTTTTAAAAGCATTCAAAGTATTTCACTTTATAAATGAGCAAGTTTCACACAGCAATCTGAGTAAATGTAACACAAGCTACTTTACAGCACACAGTGAGATTAGTTCAGTAAAATTTTTCAGCATTTTATGACTTAAAATACTGATACCTTTACAATCAACAAACCCTAAAAAGTAAATAAATTTGGGTCAAACTTGTTTTTCTTTTAGATCCACTTTTCTCCGAATTGTCAAAGAGAAATCTTTTTTTCTTGCACAGCTCACCAGCACGTGAGTGCTTAGGACTCATCTGCACTGGCTGGAGACTATCACTGCCCTTCAGCAGCAGTGTGGCTTGCCGTGATCACACAGTTTGCAAGCATAACTGCAAATTGCAACCACACTTCTTCCCGGCTCACCATAATCAGAGATCATTACAAAGCGAAAAGAGACAACAGTTCAGTAGCCACGAACAAACTATCACCCAGATTATAAAGAGTTAACTTAGAAACATGTGAAAGCCATCCCTCCATACAGTAAAACCAGAAAGGACACAAAAAGACATTTATCTTGTTTTAACCGGAGCAACAAGCAGTTGTAACCACAGCTTGACTGCAAACCTGCACCTGGCAAACTGCTGTCGAAGAAGAGAGTCTGCTCCAAGCAGCTTTGCACGGCAAGGGTAGGCAGAGAGCTCAGGCTGCAATGGTTGCTACTGCAGCTCAGCTGGTGCTGGAGGCACAGGTGTTGAAGTGGTCGTGAACTCTTGAGATCCAGAGGAAATGCTGGGTGGAAATACTGGCAGTACTGACATGCAACATGGCAGATCCTTCTACAGGCTGTGCTTTACTATAAGTTAATACTGAAAAGCCCTCAAGTGTCAGTGTGTTTTAATAAAATGTGTCTGCAGCGCAAGAAAGAACTACATGATTTATGATTTTGTAATGAAACCATGTAAAACTGGTAATACAGTAAAAAAGCAGAAAAATTCAGCAGTGTTGACAACTGCCTTGTGTTCTCCTTTGGGTTATGAAAATTCACACAAAGGCATCACCTGAGACCAGCTGAAAATTATTTAAATAGCTGTGCGACTAAGAAGAAAAAGAAGTCATAAATTCCTGAGCAGCAGTAATTCCGAAAGCAGCTCAACCTAACTTTCTTTTTGTTATGGTGCACCGGTTGGCTCAGGATAATTTTTATTTCCTGGGATGAACACACTTTCTAGTAAGTTTTTATATTTTCTTGTGTAAAAGTGAGTAATAATAACAGACTTCTCTTCAATTCCCACTGAAATCAAATTCCCTGTGTTTTAATGAAGTTTAAATGAAGTTTAAACCATATCTTTAGCAAAGAAGCTTTAAGTGAGGTTACAGAATACAACTACTTTTCTTTCAAAGACTACACCTTTCTTAGCTTTTCTCTAAGCATTCAATATCCCTGCAGCTTCTTGTACCTGCCATTCCATCTCTGCTTTTCTTCTGTTTTTGTCCATGAAGCCCATGAGTGAAAATGTTTGCTACTGTAAGTTATTCAGAGTAGGTTACTGCTACATTCAAGCCTTGAGCAAAAATACTTCAATGAATTTGACGTACAAATACTGACATACGTCTATTGCTTCATACGTACAAATATATAAATACCTATATACATATATACATCACTAACAAATACAAACAGGCTCCCTTGAAGAACACTGTACATTTTGATTCAGAATTTATAATAGAAACTTTTTGTTTTGTTTTGTTCAGAGATACTTAAAAAATGGCTAAAGGTCTGTTCTGATAATGGCTGTTTAAAACTTACACTTGAGGATATAAGAAATCATAAATAATCAACTGAGAGTGGAAAGAGAAATATAATGCTTTCTGCCATCTCTGGGGTCTGCCCTGCACATGGACCCCTCAGAAGCCACAAAGCACGAAGCAGTGCCTCATAATGTAATGAATACCTGTACTTTGCAGGGAAAGTCACTCCACATACAGACAGATACAGGACGTAGCAGCGTACAGAGCCCTGGTACTGCAGCTCGAGCCTGCTACCATTTGAGCTAAAGCAGAACTACACAAGTTGGCAGCAGCAATTCATTTATCCTTTCTGTGGGCAAGCCATCACAACGCACACGCAGGCAGAATCGCTTTTCAAGCAAAATGAGAAGAGAAAGTAGGTAAGGAGAAAAATGCAGCCTTGTATCAAGTGTAATGAAGGTACCTATCCAATTAATTCTTTTTAAAAAATTACTTAAGCCTCTGGAATGCAGCCTTTCTGCAGGATGTTATACTGGAGCAGCACTGCATCACAACAACTCAAACACATAAAATCAGCTTAAAGTTGATGAATAATGAAGTATTACTGAAGATTTTCAGCTTATTCACTCCGTACTTGTTTGTGACGATGCCTTGGATCTCAGTGTTAACCATTTTACTGGACATCTGGTGTTTGCTGCTTACAGTTTCACTATTACCAGAGTCATTGTAATTCTATAGCACATCTGGGCCAAATTCCCTGGCAGTTTTTAGTGAATTCTGTGGCAGTGGAAACATATGTAGTTGCAAACAGTTCCACACATACAGAATTGTGAGGAGCTGTAGAATGTTTTTGAATGTTTCACATGTCAGTGTCCAGGAAATCACCCACCCCTAATGGATTATCTTCTGGCTGTTTTTTTGTTTGTTTGTTTGTTTGTTTGTTTTTTAATTTCTGTGGGATATGTTCAAATCAAGTAAAAGCACAGAGATTCTAATCACTAACATTTTATTTTCATCAGTTATTAAAGAAAGAACCAGTGCCTCGGCCTTCATGTTTTCAGAACACACAGCATTTGGAAGCATTTTCTTGTAAGTAGGAGGGCTGATTCAATGTGAAACCGGCCCACTGCCATAGGGAATGTTGAGTACTGCAAATAAAGCATAGGCTACAAGAGCTGAAGAGAATAAGAGGAGAAACTTAACAGATTCTCTCCATGAAGACCAGACATAATGATAACAATTTCTTTCTCCTAAGGTAAAAAATAAAAATTAAAAATTGGAGCATTGCCACGTGTCCAGCATTTGTGTACCAAAATAATTTGTGTTAACAATCTTTTAATGGCACTATAACATAGTCTAAATATCAGTCATTTTTTAATGTATATTGTGTAATTAAAATGATGGAATATTGTGCACTTTAAAATGATGGGATAAAAGTATTACTTGTTATGAAGAAAGGTTTGTGAGAATAAGTGTGCTGGAAGAAACAGTTTTTACTCATCAGACACTGAAGTATTTCTGCCAGCTATTTAGGTATAAATCAGTACATTACAACTACATGGACTTCATACAATTATTTCCCTTGGGGACAAAAAAAAAAGAAAAAAAAAGAGAGAGAGAGAGATTAAAAATTAAATAGTACCACTGACTAAGCCACAAGATGACTGAAGTAAATTTGTCACTGGCTGAGTCAGGTGGTTCTTGCTGTCTTGCTGCATGCGCTTGGATTGCCAAAGTGAATCACTGGACAGGGTAAGACCTCATCTATATTTCAGCCTAAATCCTAATCGGAATTAAACTCTAAATTCTTAAGAACTATAGTAAAGATACCAAAGGCAATTAGGCTAGAGCTACAGTATCTTAGCCTATAGAGTTCTTCCAGCCTCAAACAGGACTTTGAGAATGATTTTACAAAAGGAAAATAAAAATGCAGGATACCAGAAGGATTATTTGAAGCGTTAACAAGGATGATGAGGAGCAATAATAAGTACAAGGAGTGAAAAACTGGAGAACATATATGTGTGGATAGAGTAGTGTGGGGAAGCATATGGATGCCTACCATAGAAGGGAGAATCTGTGACTGACCGCAGGGCCAGGAAGATTTAGAACACAATGTCCGCATATAGTAATCGCTTGTTATATGGCAAGTTCACTTCAGCAGTGTACCTGATTTAAGAAATGCCTACACGCTCCTAACACAGCTTTTCCCAGGTGCTTGTTTCCATATACATGTCATAGCCTTTCACACTCATTTGTGCTAATGTTTTTCATACTAATATGTTATGACTACACTGTATACAAGATCATTGAAGAGTGGAGAGAAGAATTCTAAAAAGGAAATGCAAGGTGACTGGAAACAGTGAAAGTCTTCTATAAATGGAAATTTTCTTCCAAAAGAAAGAAAAATGTGTGGAGATGACAGGTTGAGAGTAAAAGAAGCTGAAATGGCAGAGCCATGATGGAAGAGTAACATTGAATGTTTATGGCTTGAAATTCTGTTTGGCCCGACTGAAAGACCTTACACTTTGCTATATTTGTTCTCATGCAGATTAAAGATTACTCGATCTTCAATATAGGGAATCTAGGCAGCAGACTAGGTGGAATGTAGAAAACAGACTGAAAGAGCAGGAGAGGATGCCTGGAACAGGAAAGTTATGATATTCCTTGGCAGACTGAGGTAAAAATTCAGAAATTCCTTCCTTACCCCCAAACAGTAAATAGGTGAGACTGATCTTCAGAAACAAACCATCCTCCTCTAAAGGATTTCCTTTTCACCTCCAAGGACAAATCTGTAGTATCTCATCTTCATCTGTATCCAATCTTCCTTAAAAGAAAGGAAAAAATATCCTCTCTATCATGCATCTAGTCAATTGTGCATTAAGAAAAATAATCCCTCTTGATC
This sequence comes from Gallus gallus, assembly GCF_016699485.2. Classification (NCBI taxonomy): domain Eukaryota; kingdom Metazoa; phylum Chordata; class Aves; order Galliformes; family Phasianidae; genus Gallus; species Gallus gallus. Next base: position 36,287,783 of record NC_052536.1, read on the forward strand.
CCTGACAGTGACTTGCTGAAGCTCTGAAGCATGATGTAAGTGCCATCATTACTATAATGCAAACCTGCAAGTTTATGGCAGGTTCAGGAAAGTGCAAGAGTTCTTGTTCACAAAGCTTCATTCAGGAAGGGAGATGAGCTGGGAAACTGGAGGACAAACTAGGAAAGAATCCATCAGGATCTCTCTCTTTAATAATACGTATTTTCACCTAGAAACTACATTAAACAGTAGTACATTAAAGAGTACTTTTAATTGCAAAGACTCAAGTAACAGCCCTCTGACAGAAGCCCTTAAGAAAAAGCCGTCTAGCTGATTGGTCTGGTACTTTTATAAATTCAGAGAAAATATTTGAAGGCTGAATTTGCCTAATTTCAGATTACCATGATCTGTTTACACTGAGCAAGGTTGAGAAACCTTGAATTCACTGGTGTCAGAAAACATTTTCTGTAGGCAAAAAATATGTCTATGTATAGCTATCAAGTAATTTCTCAGTGTTCTCTTTTACAACTAGAAAAATGTAACCCTTGAATTTTGTGACACAAGGTCTATTGTATTCCTAAAGCAGTTCTCTGGTGCTCCCAAATTTCTTCAGCATCTCTCTATTTTCTTTGAAGTGTTCATTAAATTCAGTATCATTTATTTTAGTATCTCTACATTTTCTCTGAAGCACTGGTTTTATTCAGTATTCAGAACTTTATTTGAGTTGTCTTACCAAAGTTGCACATGGCATTTCTCTTCTTTTTGCCTTAGGACTGTATGACCTTTTTGCTACAATGCACTATAAGCTCATGCTAAAGCAATTATCGGTAACTGTTAATTCTTCTGGTGCTAATACTACCCAAGACAATGCTCTTTATGGTTTTGATGTAACAAATACAATATGAATTCTGTTTCTTCCATGAATTATTTTGTATTCGGCTATGTGGAAAGACACTTAGTTGCATAGTGACCATGTAATTGGGTGTAATTCTACATCCAATTTGCTAATCCAGCAAAACAGCAATTGTGTAGATTGAATCATTTACCAATTTCACTAAATGTTCACAAAGAAAAAATCACAATATTGATTTTTAATGCACATTTTAACTTCTGCTTTGTGTATGTCACTTCTTTCTTTTTATTTAACCCAAACTCTTCCCACTCTTAATTATTGTTCACTTTCTTGATTCAGAAAGGCTGGGCTGAATTATACATTTGATTCCAGAGATAACGATGGCTTTGAAGCAATCCCAAACCAAGCTTGGGAAAAGAAAGGCTATAACTGATAATATTTCAGCAAATGTGAGAGCATTAGTTTCACATCACTGAAATTCTGAATTCTGTCATCTGTTTGGCAGACAGAAAATTCACCCTGCCAAGATAACAAGGCCTGGTGATACCGCAAATCTACTTTAGCCCATCCGAAGCTCCGTTCTGTATAGTGAAAAAATGACTGGGCTTGTTTTCACATGGGCATAAAAAGCAAAAAAACCAAAAACAAACAAACAAACAAAACAAACAAACAAAAGGTAGTAATCCAGAAGGGCTCCCCCTCTCAGCTGCATAATGTAAGGGCACAGACTTTTTGCCAGATAAAAGGAAGGGACAGTGTGCAGGCAAGACAGAGCAACTGGTAAAGGGATTATTTCCTCTTTGTCAGTAGTGTTAGTTTATGTCAAATGTGGGTGAAAACAGAGCTCAAGAGTAGCCAGAGCTACTGGAGGCAAACAGATGAAAGCCTTGTGGGGACTGGGCCTAGGGTGTGGAGATATTCCCTAGCCACTATGGCTAGGATTATAGCATCAAGTGGAATGCAAAATTAAGAAAAACAACAAGACAGACTGGCTTACTAAAGAGGAGATGCCTGAGAATTGCTAAGGCTGTTATCAGTAAGAATCTAGTTTACAACTTGAGCTTGAATTCAACAAGCCATTTCCACCACCTTCATGACCACTCAAACTGACTACCAGCTCTTAAACTCCAGGCACTGTAGACAGTTGTTATTTTCACAAGGCATTTTCTGTATCATGACTAAGAAGCCATTTGTTCACCTAAGGGAGAAAAAGTGGTATACGTTAATACTGGATGGAAAGATGATAGTCTAGATATGTCAAGATATGTAATACGTACTCCGAAGATGTCTGCTAACAACTGTTTAAAAGGGGAATCATTTTACTATCTTTGTTAGCATTATTTGATTACAACACCTTGAAAATAATTTACCAAAGTAAAATAAATCAACAAGAGGAGCATCTTTTCTTTTGCTTTTTTGGTGCTATAATGTTCAATACTTACTACAAAAACAATTTCTGGGAAGTGTCCACCTCACTCAGTAAGCCAATCCATGGCCCACAGACAGGTGCAGAAATGCACGAAGAGGAGTGTGACACAAAAGCAAGAGCATACAGCTCTGGGCAGACAGCATATGTGTTTGCTTCTTCTGGAGGCAGAGCTGGTTTAAAATATCATGAAACTACGGCTTTGGTTAGGCAGAAATCAGGATGTAGCTATTCTGTCGTCTTCTTTAACTCAATTTTTTAATGTAAGGCTTACACGTTGCGGTATATTATACTCATTCAGCTATGTTACAATAATGGCACTTTTACCCTCTCATCAGGCAGTAATTTTGAGTTTGAAAGCCTCTTTTAGGGATAGCTTCTAAAGTACAACACATACCACCTCATGATCATGGTAACTGATATGTTGACATTCCAGAGTGCTAAATAGGTGAGGATGTTGGCTTTCAGGAACAATCTCTTGCCAGATAATACTTCATTATCTGACAGACCATCTAGTTTCCAGTCCATCAATGCTATATTAATACCATCAGCTCTCTATGCTTGATTATTGCCCAACAATTCTATTACTTTGTAAATAACAGAACTCAAAAAAAGGAGTCTTCCAGAGACTGAGCAAGACAAATCACCACTTGCTCATGTACTTGTCATTGTCATTTTTGGACAATGGCCAAAGAGTGGATTTTTTTTCTTCCATGTGACTCGTGAATTCAGAGTACAGCATACTCCATTGTTATCAGTAGAAAGATCACCAACTTTTAATTGCACAATATACATAAACACAGCTGGCCTAGTGACTCATGTAGTAATGCAATATGTTACTCTCCAAATCTCTGTTTCAGGTGTGACCTCAGGACTCTTTCCATTCCAGACATTGAAAACTGAGATTTACAGTGATTTACTCCTAGATTACTGGGAATTTTTAAAGGAATCTTTCTTTTCGGAGATTTCAGAAGGAATGTTTGGACTGTAAAAAGAAGCTGTATCTATTGGATATCCTTTTGGTGTCTGTTCACAGCACCTTGTTTTAAGAATGACTAATCACAAGAACATGCAGTTTGTAACAATGTAAGCAATAATAGTTGATCTCTTTACAGTAAAATATACATTCCTCCAGTGAAAGAAATGTCACTGTGGTTATGTCATGACATTACAGTACTAGATCATGAAGAACAATGTAGGCTGCATTTTAAAATAAAGATATATATTAAATTATGAATCAAAATTTTGTTTTGGTGTAGTTAGGAATTGAATTAAATTTTTATAAATATCAGATTCTATCTGAAATACTTCTATTGTGAGTTTGGAAAGCTGGTGAATACTCAGCACTCATTTGTTGTCATCTCTCTGAGGATTTGCCTTTTGCACACAACTCTCTTTGAACAGGAACCAGCAATGACCTTGCTCGCTCATGCAAATACTCTCTCTCTTTCTCTCTCTCAGTAGCCCTGACTTAACATTTTAGCTATCCTTCAGTGACCGATGTAATCACCACCGGCAATACATGGGCAAAGTTAAATATCTGGTTCAAAATCTAGATGCCTAAGGAAATCCTTCAGCTAAATAAATACATCTCAGAACAAAATACTTTTGAAAAAAGGTTGTGGTTAGCTTCTAGTGAAAAAATGCATAAAAAATCAATTAAAGAAAAGTTCAAATTTTTTAACTCTCTTTTCTCCCAATTAATTGAATGTTTTTCCTGTGAGTACTCAAAACAGCAATGATCATATTCTTATCAGGCATGTCTCAAATCCTTTTTCCAATAATAAAACACAAACATAAATACCAGCAAGTTACTGTAAAAGAAAGACAAAATTGTTCCAAAAAGCACTTACAAGTAGATTGTATCTGTATTAAATGCCTGTTTCAAATTTAATTGTTCTCCATAAGTCAGGTCAAACAAGAAAAAACAGGAAACAGAAATTGTCTCAAATAGCTTTCTTGAATTCCAATTTACTACTTGATGCCTAAGAGACTTCAAAACATATGCCTTTGAGCCCAATTTCAGGGAAGCTCTTCCTCTTTTTCAGAAGAATAAAACGTTAACTTAACAGTTTTGTAGACATCAACTACGTATCTCAGCAAAGATACTACAGCAGATGGAACTCTGATGAAATAGGGTCAAGTTGTACATTGGTGGACTGTACCCATTATGTTGTACAAGAGCCGGCCTTCTCCCAGGGGATGCTAATGAAGGAACTAAAGCCCTGTATCCTTTGAAAACCATGCCAAGCTGCATGCATATGCTAACAAAATAAGCAGAGATGCTGCTGCACTGCCTCAGCAATGATGTCTATAAAAACTTGGCAAGAGGCCCTGCTCTTTACTTCTACAGTCAGTGCTATTCCTGCAGTGCAGATCTGCTTTTACAGTGTGTTTTCTTTCCCAGCAAAAACAGAAATTACTCTTCAGAGGCTGTAAATGCTTCCCCTGCTGAAGCAGTCCCCACTGCCATCTCCTGCAGTTCTGCCAGCTTGGTTTTCAGGACTTTCCTCTCTCATGTCTCACTACTCAAGGGTACGCTCTCAGCACCCCAAACCTCAGCACTTAAAGACTCGATATCTTGTGATGTGATTCACCAGCTATAGGCTTAAAATGCCTCTCTGGGTCAAAGGGAACCTGAGTTCAACACTGAAACACTTATTGGGACAATATAATAAATATTATATATATACTTACATATATATATAAAACATATAATGAGAAAATAACACGTCATGATCTCTCAAAGCAGACCTGGAGCAAGACATCCTGCCTGATTTCTAATCACAATTACTCTCTGCAACTTTGGGTATACATGTTTTGTTGCACACTTGAGATTTTACAATGCCCAGTTCCACACTATATGCTGGGAATGCTGGAGAGAGAAGTGAGGATGCAATATCTAATTCAAGATGCTGTAAATCTGAAGGTGCTGTAACTCCACGTACCTGAGGTACTGCAGTGCTGACTGAGAAACAGGTTGATGAAGTTCCCCAGACTCAAGTTTTTTCACACAAGCAGAGAACTAGGTTTCACGAGCAGAAATGGTGAAGCATATTATAAACTTCTCAGCATGTGATACTGCAAGGCTCTGATTCACCCTGCAGAGTGAACACTCACTGTATCTACAGAAGCTTTAATGTCCCAGCTTTTACTGCTGTGTATGTGGCTCCATGGGAAACAGCCCCTTTCATTTATGATCCATGGTTCACAACCATCCCTCAGAGGGAGACTCCTATTTCTCTTACAGTCGAGAAGATAAGCACCTACTATTTTGCAGGGAAAAGAGTGGGAGGCATTGGTAACCTCTCAACCAGAAGTTCAGGTTCAATTCTCCTTTTCCATATATGCAAGGGATTTTTATTTTTTTTTTTTTAAATAAACTCATTGTCAGAGTTTAGGGAATGCGATTAAAGCCATGACACTCCCATAACTCCTCCATCCTGATACAGTACCTCAGAGTTAGAGGCCATGCTCTCTGGACAGATATATCTTGAAGTATACAAAGTTGCAACAGTTGTAAAATGAGTGTTCCCATCTCCAGTCTCTTTCTGCTATGAGTATGGAAAGAAGCTGTGAAATAATGGTAGATCATATTCCAGCAAGTGGGAGCTGAAGGTCTGAATTCTGTGGGTACAGGATTACCAATCTTTAAGACATTGGATAAAGGAAAACATATTTCTGAGGTTATTACTTTCCAAAAGAACTTGGTAGCAGACACAACCATGCTTTATGGGATGTCCAATTATATGGATGTGTTTAGGCATGGCCTAGGAATCCCAAGAAGTGGATTAAGTGCTCCATTTATCTCCAACTGGCATCTGAATGTGCTTTCTTAGAATATGAATTTTAGACGTTGAATATTATGAATATGAATATATGAATATTAGACGTTGGTGACAGCATCTTTCTCTGGACACTTTTTATTTGTCTATTGTGGTCCAAAAAGAATAGTTTAACTTGGGTTACTTTAGATTTTCTAAATTAAAAGAGGAATAATTACAGTTTGGAAAAATAGCGTCTTGTGGTTTGTTCAGGAAGGAGCATAAGTGCTTAAGATACTGTAACTATGGGTACACATTTCCTTGACTAGTTAAAATGCATCTGTGCACAATTGGCCTTGTAAGTAGCTTTATTTATAAGCAATTCACATTGTAGCTTCCCAGTACTTCCCAACACTTCATCACTGCTCTTGCAACATTTGCTGAGACAACCAAAACTCTAAGATTAAAAACGAGATCTTTTGTAAATGAAAACTATTACAGTTTCTAGAAAATAAATGGTTAGGAAAATTTGTATAAGAGATGATGCCTTGCCTATACATTTCAGTTATTGCCTAAACAATTTTATCTGAGTTCAAATTTTATATAATTCTCATGATTTTTAGAAATGCCTGTTAGACACCTGTTGCCACATTACACGTATATTACTTATATGACAGAATTATTGGTATCTAAACTCTGTTTTCCACACTGGATAACTCAAAACCTTGGGCAATCATAAAATTAATTATTTTATAATTTAATATGATGTCTTAAACACAAGTTTGGGAAATACAACAGAAAAGACAGAGAGAATGCAAAATAATTTGGCAAATAATCTGCAATTTTGCAGGTCGCTAATGAATGTAGAAAGAGTACAGTGCTTATATGGAGTCCATGGCACTGTAGACTGTAATGAACACACAGCAGGACAGAGCAAATTTACGTGCTATGCTCTGGAAGGTAATATGAGTTTCATTTTGAATGAAATAACCTACTCAGCACAGAACAAATCAAGGAATCTTCTAAGAAGTAGGAAAGTAGCAACAACATGTACTTGTCAAAGATCCCAGACTTTTCAGTTTTAAAAAATAAGAACCTGAACTTGCGCACTTTGAGTAATCTGCACTTAAATTCGGTCTTTTCCTCTATTGAAAAACAAATTTCATTGTTTACATGAACCTCAAAGTAGACATTCCGGTTTTCAGATTGCCTTAATCTTACATTGTACCCTTTCAGAACTACTTTTGAAAATTTTTGTTCTTCCTCACCTGTCTTTGTGTCACCTTCTGGTGTGGACCTCTTCCCTTCTCTCTGGCTACAACAGCTCCCCAGATTCTGTCTACGTCAGATACGTGCTAGGAATGTATTTCTTAGAGGAGATATCGCAAGAGTTAACACTCAAAACTATGTATATTTCAGTGTCTTTCTCCTGCTTTCCCCTTTTCTACTGTTTTTTCTTTTCTTCTTCTTTTTTCTTTCCCCCACATGTATGCTCAAAACTCATTTACTTCTTTTTTTTTTCTTAGAGGTATAGAGATGATAGCATAAAGGAGAGCATATAATGCAAATGGCAAATATAAAAAAATAATGAAAGGAAGTTTATCTGTATAATACTACCACTAGCTGGAGTATGAAAATGGGCGTTGTCTGGCAATTTTGGGTGGACTTCAGGGGATTATTAGTTTTATTAGCATTATATCATTGTCTACATCATCATGACAGTTTATCTCCCAAAAGAAGGCTATTTATTATGTCATTTGAAATAGGAGTTGCTGTAGAAAACATACTACCTAGTAAGTAAGCAGTTACGTGGTACCTTTATGGCTGTGGCTAGAATTAACACCCTACTAGTCTCTAGCCATCATAAACTGTTGTGCATACAGGTTTAGTAAAAAATAAGGTCTGACACTTGAATAGATTTTGGCTTAAAACACACTTTTTTTTTTTTTTTCCATATGTACGACTTTAATTTATGTAGCAGAATATAAAAAGGAAATTCATTATTTATATAACACCAGAAAGGATTTTAAATGCCTCGGCCACCATCTGAACTTCTGACAAAATCTGCATGAAACAGATTTTGGTCAAGGACAGATTTTAACAGCCTACAAAAATTTTTAACTCTGTCTTCATCAGAATAACTTCCAGAATAATGCCAATAAGTAAATAAAGCATAAAATCAGAATACAGTCTTCAAAATCTAGTATAGGAATAAGAAGGATCATAGGAAAAAAAAAGAAGAAGAAATACTGTGTTAATATTTAACACCTCAAGCCCTATTTTGATTCTTTCTTATGAAACCTGTGAGGTTCTATGACCAACTCTCTGTACGGCTCCATCTTTAATCAAACCATTTGTGCAGGACATAAACTTTAAGACATAAAGTAAGATTTATATTAAAGTCACTACTTAGGTGTCAAACCATATATAGTGAGAAATGGGAAAATATTTTCATGACAGCCTTGAGTTCCATGTCTTAAAAGACAAAGAAAATTAAAGGACTGATATGAAGACCATAAAGTCAACAGCATACTTTCCATTGACTTTAGAAGGATGTGAATCAGGCCCTTAAAGTAGCAACTCATTTACTACTGACTGCTAAATTTATAGCACTTCTTTATTTTCTCTAAGCATAACAGCATCCATTCATCAGGCTGCAGTAACAAAGCAGTAACCTGATATATGACAAATATTACAGGCTCAATGGCTGATGTCCATTACTGACGGGACTTGCTCACCATTTAGAAAAGATTGGCACTGAAGGATTACTGAGCAAACATAGCACCTGAAAAAACTTGCATGCAGAAGTCTGTCATCAGGTGTGTGATCGAGGGCATTATCTGAGAACTCTGGCTCTTTATCTTCAGTTGGAAACTGCTGTAATTGCCAACAACTCTCAACAAAGAGCTTCCGTCATGGAAGGCTGAGACACCGAGCCAGTCTGGTGATGGTTTACCTTCCCAAGGCTTCATTCCTTTTTATGGATCACCTGAGACCAAGCAGCGCACCAGTCTCTAATAGCTTAAATAGCAGGACAACCTAGCAAACTGATGACAATCAAGGGAAAGCCAATCCTTTTTGGTAGAAAGACAAAATTCCAAGCATTCCCTCACAGTAACTGAGAAAGACCTACTTCTCAAGCTGCATTTTCCCAAATGTTTCAATGGGATAAATAAGTCAACTTTCTTGCAATTAATTCTGAGCATTTTGCAAGGACTGCTAACTCTTTCCATATGACACTGTTCGCTGGTCATTTTTTCACCCTTTAAACCACTATAATTGTTCTCATGAGCACATCATATCCCTTTGCCTCTTCCTCTTTTACTAGATAAAAGTTCTAAAATTTTCTGAGACAGCTTATGAAAATTGTAATTTGTATAAAATCATAGTTATTTTTCTTGTGTAAAATCTTTGAGCTATAAAACTATAACCATGAAGTATAAAAATAACTACTAGAAATTTGAAAAAATATTAACTATTAATTTATTAACATGAGCTGTTGAAATAATGATGGAGATATTTTATTTTTCTTAAAATTTGACAATATACTTAATTTCAATGTGATTTTTTTGTAATGTACCTGAAAGTTCTGGCTTGCTTTTTATGTATGTCTTTACAAAAAACTATGTTATTTTTTTAACGAATTTGTAATTAAATTACCAATTTATTACGAAAACATTTTAAAAAGAGATGAAATAGTTTAATATGTTGTAAACTAATAATCATGCAAATCTGAAGATTATCAAAGCAATTTTTGCTTGTGCTTTCAAAAGTAAAGACATTATGTAAGGCTACATTAAAACAAAAGGCCAAATGTGTGTTAGTATTTTACTTTTATCCACAAAATTGATTCTTCTAAAAGGTATTTACATTTCTATTTTTACTTGAAGAAACAAGTAGATCTTGTAAATGGCTTTTCTTATAAAATAGGGTTTTGCAAAAAAAAAAAAAAAAAATCCTGTTAAGCCAGGATATATATATATATATATAATATGTACTTTTAAAGAAGGACTCAAATAATGAAGGAATGAATTTTATTAAGAAATGCTCTAATAGTAAGTAATCTGAACCCCTATCTACACTCGAAGCATCTGGCGCATAGAAGTAATTGTTCCTGTTGTGGAGTTCAACTGCTACAGAAAAAAACAATTAGATGTATTGGGTTTTGGCTACCAAATTCCTATGACGCAAAAGTGTATACTTTTTATGGAAAATCTAAGTTACCAGATTAAAAGAACCCCCCCCCAAAATCTTGCTGTACTTGAGACGCCCAATGCATGACAGTCAGCTACAGAGCAGTGGATAAACAAGTTCAGGCAAAGCCAAAATATGCAAAAACACACAAACAGTGAAGGCAAGCTGTAAAATAAATGCATTTCTGCCCAGATGGGAATTGATCTTGTATTCATAACTGGAGCCAATCTTTCAGTGAGAGTTACTGCCCCATACGCTGCATGAAAGCTTCAGAAATTTACTATGGAGTGTCAGCTTGCTAACCGTGAAAGGAACTTTCTACGCTAGACAGTAAGACAGAAAGCAACAGCACACTTCTTCTGTGCTTATACGCATGCATTCCTTTAAGAAGATACAGCAAGTTATATGTATGGCACATTTGATGCAGGCATTTTTTACAATCAATTAAGATTATTTTTACTACTTTCATTTGTACAGCAAAGAACAACAACAGACTGCATAAACAAAGAATGGGAAAGCTCAAAATCCCCACATCATACATATTTAGAATTTTATTTTCCTCATAGAGGCATTTGGCATGACAGGCAAGTGAAATATTTGTTTTTCAGTTTGATTCTCTGAGTCATATGGAATGCAGTGTGCCTTGAAATATCAATTAGCATTCTACAGAAAATATACTTTTCCAAAATATTTTCATAGGTAATGCTAATTCTTCATTTAACCCTGTTTTATTTAAGATACATTCCATCGAAAAAAAAAAAAACAACCCTATATGTAACTGTCAAATATTCATTGATTTACATTGCCTTTTCACCTGGATTATTATTATTACTATTATTATTTTTGTATTTATTTAGATGAATAGTTTTTCCTCCATGGTCAAGCACGGATACTCTCAGCATCTAGCTTACCAGATTTCTTTCGGAATGTGAAGCATAACACCCAGAAAACCATCAACTGGGGTAATGAATATTGCAAACAGAAGAGCAATTGGTGATGGTGTTAGAGGAAACGATCAGCACACCGAGTACTGACAGCTGCATTGGCAGTTTTACGTCTCCGTAAAACGTTCTCCTAATGAAGATACATTTAAAAAGTTTATCATATAATGGTATTCATCTTACAGCGTTTAAAAAGAAGCTCAAGTAATGTAGTATCCAAAAAAAAAAAAAAAAAAGAGGGAATGTGTTTTCAGCATATGGAGTAATAAAAAGTTGTTAATAAGAATGATAAAGATAACATGTAATTAACCTGCCTTGAAAACATGAAAATGATGTGCATTGAAAGAAATATACTTATTAATAGGTAATCTTATAAATAAAATCTTATTACACCTTCATAATTTACAACTAAAGCAATGAGCAAATTGTACAGTGTAAAGCTCAAATCATTCCTGAAGTGAAAATGTTTCATCAGTGAATGCAATGCCTCATTTTGCGTAGGATTTTCACCTACATCTTTTAGAGACTAAATATTTGAGGGATTGAAATGAATCAGACTTATACATAAATAAAGAACTGAGCACTGTAGTAATCAAAATGATTGACATAAATGAGACAAAGCTTTGCTTTTAGATGTAACAAGTGAAGAAAATGATGTTAGACGAACTAAACATATGCAAATTAGAGAACAGTGTAACAGCATCATTATAGATAACTCTGAAATACAGCCTAAGAAATGTGCTAAATGTATGTTGTCTGACTTGTTAGGTCAAGATGTGAAAAAAAATAATCCAGATTTTTAATTTTTTTCCTCTTCAATTTACAACTTACAGACTTGTACTTTAAAAAGAAGGCTTCTGCCCTGAAAAACTGTTGCTCATTTTCACATACATGCTTCCTACAATCCAAATAAAAATGCTTTACTTTGCATTTTACGCTGTCTGCCAGGTATTTCCTGTGAACATCCCATCTAAAATCTCTTGGTCCCAGTAACTAATGTCTGTAAAGAAAATCTTGGCAAAACTACAGTTCTAATCTTCGTGAGCAGCCATTTTAAACAGAAAGCTGCTTTAGTTGTGTTGACAATCACATTTTAAACTGATTCCTTCCAGATGAAAAGATGCTTTTTCAAACACTGCAATAAAAGTGTAAAGTCAGCTGTTCCAAGGATATAAAAGTGATTTATCTGTTCTCTGGTCACTGTTTTTCCCTCGGTACAGTGGAATTTTTCTTTTAAGGAATAGGTTAACAATTCATTGCTACTAGAATCACAAATCACAGAGAAGTAAACAATTTGCCTCTAAGAGAGCTGCAGTGCAAACTGAAATTAATTTTGCATTTCAAGATGCATACATGATCATGATTGCATTTATGAAATGTTAACCAATAATGGCTAGATTTACCTAATAGACACAGTTAATTTTGACAGCCGACTATTAACAATGTCACACTCAGATTTTGGAACTATTACCTTTGATAGGAAAGATGGCACCGTGTGGATTTCAGCTGCTTTCCTCTACCGGCAGCTGAGCCTGACAGCACTGCACAGGACTGGGTTAGAGGGATCCCTGATCCCTCTGTCAGGGCTAGAAGCAGTTGTGGTCTTTAGAAATAAAGTTTTAATTCTGGTGGCAGACTGTACGTATGCCGTTTCAGAAATGGAAAGCTGCACAGGGACAGAGCACGATCCAGAAATAGGACTTATGCAGAAACCAGCCTCTCAGTCTTGAAACAGCAATTCATTACCTCTTTGCTCAGAGGACATGCAGCCTGCCTGTGACCACTGCTGGTAGTTTCTGACCTGAAAGCTCTTAGCTCACTAGCTGAGAATTTTCTCACACCTCTGGGCGAGCCAGAGAAGCCGTGGAGAAGGGCTTCTTTGGGGGGACATGATGGGCAGGGTGTGAGCCCTTCCCAGCTTCCCAACTCTAGATGGCTCTGCTTAGCACCTCGGCTGCCTGCTCTCCACTGAGCACTGCTGGCTCAGGGCTCGGCACTATATTGCAGCCCCAAGTGGGGCAAAACTGTCCCCACTGAGGTCCCAGGTGCGAGCTCCTGCCTGAAGGAGCATTTGGCAGTGATGTTCCTCACCCCCAGAGAAGATGATGCTGCAGAAAGTATAATATTTTCCGTACTCTAGACTCAAATGTGTTTTTTAAAAAAGCATAATTATCACATTGATCTCTAAGCAATATGACAAACACAGCTGAATCCAGCAAGAAACAAATGTGGTAAAGTAATAAATATTTTTGAATGTTCACATCAAAAGGAGTAAAAATTAAAGCTCTGCTTGTATTTTGCTAACTAAAGCAGATTAAGGCAGATTGTAAACAATCCTTGGTGAGTATCTCCTCACTATAATCTTATAATGCAGTCACCTATTTCCAAACCAAACCCTACAGAAGCTATTGCTATAAATACAATCATATAAAGAGCTATATTTATGTGATATTAGTAGAACACAGAGACACATAAGGAACTGTAACTCTAAGATTAAAACAATCTGAAAATATTTGAAATCTAAAAAAATATGACTTGAACCTTTAAAAATACAAAACAGATACCCAGCATAAACTGGCCTTAGCAAACAGTAACAACTAAAACCAGTTAAGGCCTGGCCTTTTCACTTCTAAGGTGCTTATAAGATTTACATAATTTTATCATGTTCTTTTCCTATGGGAAATAAAGGACCATGTGCTTCATCTTTAAGGCATCTGATCCTCAGAAGTGATTCTCTAAAAGTGTCCCTGTTTACTGCGTTGCTATATATACCAGATCAGGTTTTGCAAGTAAAACGTCTGTCCGTCCATAATAAAAATGTGGTTGGCCAAATGCTGCTTGCAGTGACACCAGTGCAACCTCATTGTATTCCAGAAAACTACACACATAAAACTGGGAATAAAAGTTTTTCACATTCCAGAGCCATTTCTTATGTTTTCAAGTGTTAACATATGAAGATGGGGGTAGGGAACTGATGGTGAGGAACAGAGAATTGCTGCATGAGCAGGATGATGAAAACCTGCTGACAGTAACATCGGTATAAGTGCTCTGGCTGCCTGCAGACAGTGCAGCCCATCCGGCAGGGCACCGGGTTTGCTGTCAGGGTATCTGGCTACAGGCCTAAAACTGCACCCAGCCCCACAGAGGGCCACAAAACAGGCTGCCCCAAAAGTTTTCAGGCTTATGAATTATTTGTCCAACTCACACATTCCGAAGTGCTCAGATATTAAAATGTTACTGTAGGGCAAAAAATTACACAGTGTCAGGCTGCTTCATGAGAAACATCTGTATTCATGCTCCTGTCCACGTCTATTCTATTGCCTGGCACTTTACACCCCAGTATCCCCAACTGTACAAATAAGATGATGATGCTTCCTTTGTCAGCAAGGTGTTCTGAGATGTGTAGATTAGAAGAATGGTTTTCAGCTTTGTTTCATGACTGACCAGTGTTGCAAAAGCACCCAGTCACTTGGGCCTGCTGGCAAAACTTCACTGAATTACGAACAGGGTCATTTTTATCTACAAAAAGACTAAAAGAATGTATGAATATTTTACAAATAGGTATGCATATATGTATACATGAACTTTAAAACTTTACCACGGATCAAAATTTCCTAAGATTTTTGCTGTTTTTACTGGGAAATGAGACAAAAATTAAATATCAAATGTGAATGTTAATTTACAGAAGAAAGCACAAACATATCACCTTCAAATAGCCAAAATATTCTCCTTTGTGGCAATACTCAATCTAAAACCTTGCAAGCATAATATAAATCACAGTCTTCAAGTAAATAATCTGAAAAATCTGTCAGCTAGCATTTCTGCCTTTCTCTTCCAAACTTAAAAGCAATCTTAACCATAATTTTACCCAAGGCTGTTCCATCATTTAAATTTTATGGCTTGATGCCCATTCAAGGTAAAAGCACAATGGTTTTAAGATGCAAGTGCAAACAAACTATAGACAATCAAATGAAACTGAAAACAGTAAGAACAGGCAAGTATGATATTACACATAGATCTACATGGAGTAAGAGTAGGGGTGAACTGAGAGTCAATGGCACTGGAAACAGCTGTGTTGTATATGCTGCCTGTATGCATAGCGCAGGATAAAGAGAGATATAGTATTGACTATGGACTAAGTGGATTCAGAAAAGGTACAGATAGATATTTTGATACTGTAGTGCCCTTTTTTGTATCTTCACTGTCATTTTAGCAAGTATTATGAGTTTGTAGAGCAGACATGCAAGACTAGAAAAGAGATTCAGGTATGTACATATACTTCTGAAGTGCTAGCAGACCTAAGTATTCATGTGGAAGCTACTGTCCCTGTACTAGGGGGCAGTAGAGGAAACGTGACTTCAGCTAGCAAGAACACAGTCTTCAAAAGTGCTTATGCAGATGGGTCTGTGTGAAGGAATCAGCTTCATGAAAGCAGTGAGCAAGCACAGGTCCCAGTTCACCTCTGCTCCTCATGGTATAGGTGCTAACATGAAGCCAAAGAGTGGGGCAGATATCTGCATGAGGAAGCAACATCTTAATCTACCACTTCAGAGCACTTCAGTTAGAGCCTGAAGTCTGGTCTTTTGATACCACAGAATTTATGCCTCCAGTAAGTAGAAATGGATTTCTTCTTCATAACTGCTAGATGGGAAAAGGGATTTTTGGCATGATTAACCATGTCGCACTTCCCTGGTAGGCAATTTCATTGAAAGATTCATGCACAAGGTAGCTAAGCATTGGTATCTATCTTGTATAACATTTATTTGGCAGCCTCTTGATATGCCTCCTTAGCCCAGCTGGAAGAACATACAGCTGGGCCCCAGGAATGGGCAGCGATGAGTGCTGGTGAATATCAGAGATCAGAGCTTGTTTGCAGGGCTGGCAGTCCTGCAACCCCTCCTTCCCTGCCTGCTGGCAATTAGAAGCAACAGAGTATGATCACCCCCCCGGCCCTCAAAGAGCAGGGCTGCAGCACTTGCCACCACAACAGACATCCAAGAGGTAGTGACAGGACAAATGGGAGTCCTAGCAAATTCCTTAATCAATGAATTATTGCTGGTAGCACATAAGCCAGGAATCCTCCAGCTTCTGCATGTTTGCTGACAACTCAGCATTCATTCAGCTCCCGCTTAGCCTTGGCTGTTCTCCCACCTGCTCCACCCATAGCTAACAAGTTTCATGCAGCTTTAAAGCCTAATCCCACTAATGTATGAGTCAGGGTGCTGCTTAGTAAAAGAAAGGTGTGTGGTCATATAGGCACTTATAGGTATAACTGAGTGGTAAGACTGCACTGAAAGAACCGAAATAGTTATAAAGCTTATTGGGCTTTTTTATTTTATTTTATTTTATTGGGAGGTTCCTTCCCAAACTGAATTCAACATAAATAATCAAATAACTCAGCAGAAGTAATGAGGTCTCAAATGATCAATGATTATAGTATTTTGTAGTTTCCCAGGACCATCTTAGTCCTAAGAAAAGCTAACAGCACTTTAAACTGTAACTTACTAAAATGTTGAGTTATGAAACTAGAAACCGGGACGCTGCTACTCTTTCTGTTTCAGGCAAGCTAACTAACGTATGAGAAGTAAAAAAAGTAACAAGTTTCCTAAGTGCCTATCAAAAAAGCCAACTGTAAGCCAGAACATTTATTGTTAAAATTATGAGCCTGTGAAAATTGAAGTTTATATGAACAAAGTTGTTTACAGACCCAAAATAACAGCATCTATCATTTTAGAGCTACTCTAAATTAAGATAGTGCTGATGAGCGTAGTTTTCCATTCCTAATACGAGACAAAACACCATGTGTCTTTAATATAAAGCTATACTGTTGGCTTATTCTTACATTTCATATTCATATCTAAGTCATTAACAAAGAAGTGAGTGAATGCAAATGCAGTGAAGATGTCAACAATACAATGCAAAAATCAGTCATCTCACAAGGTCTATTTCTTATTTGTAGGACCTAAAAAGAATGAAAAGTTTTCACTATTAATGGTTTCAGTTAATCCTCTATCCAAACATTTTCCTCAATAAACATCAGATTATTTTTATGTTGGCTATAAAGCTGTCGCCCCTCAATAAACAGATATACTCCTGGTGGTTTTACCTCTGCTGTCAAAGATCTGTCAATACATGCAGCATCTCGTAAGTGAAACCAGAGAAATGCAGAGGAAAGGCTCCTAGTGAATATAGCTGAGTAGAGGTTGCTCAGAGAGGATTCATGGAGCTGTTGTCCCCATGCAATTGGCAGCAACTGGAAGGTTCCAACACAAGCTCACAAGAGCCCTGTAGTGAGTGCTTGTAACTCCCTTCAATAGAAAACTATGTGACCTTTAATGCTCTGCTAGGCTGAGCTTTCCTTCAGTGAGTCTCAATTAAATTTTATGTTTTGTGGCCCCCGTTTTCTTGTAAGACAAGAAAAGAGTTCAAGGGATGGATCCCCATGGAGGAAATTTATTTCCATTTAAAGAGCTCTTCAAAGTTTGGGAGCTGGGGGAAGAGAGCTTTTGTAGGTTTTTATTTTTGTTTTGTTTGGTTGTTTGGTTGGTTTTTTTTTTTATTGTATTTTTTTCTTTAAGAAATTTCTAATGTCTTGTGAAAAAAAAAGGAATCTTCAGAATCTTTGAAAAGGACATTATTTCACTGTGGTGAAACAGTGGTTGGACTGGAAACATTTTCTCTGTCCTTTTCATTACAACACAGAGGAAATCAGAGTGATGATTAAAGAAATCCTGGCCACCATTTCTGATGAGTTTTCCATGAAAATATCAGATTGTTACTGTGATAAAAATGATGAAGGGGCAGTTATTATGGAATTGACATGGGGCATCATTTCATCTGACCCTCTCCCAGATTTACACATTTAAATCTGGATACATCATGTGTTGTTTTTGTTTGCTTGATATCTAAATATGAAGCCCTTTCTGGTGCTCTCATGTATAATTTAGTTGTCAGCCAAGGAGAGGATATTTGGGTTGAAGCTTTTCACTAACTTAAAGATTTAAAATCATCTCTCTCATTTCTCTTGAAGTGTCACAATCACCAAGCTTCAGAATCTGGACAACTTGCACAGATAGGAATAACAGACTCGAGGATTCAGACAAGTATGTTAGGATTAGCTGATTACTTTTGTTTATTGTTAGCCAACTTTTAAGATTATATCCTATATTCTCCTATTTTTTGCCTTGTGCTTACTACTGATGACTAATTTTATGTAAATTTCTGTGTCTAACTTTCTGGACAAAAGTAGATATTCTGAAGAATTTGCTTTTTGTTTACATCAGTATAGTCTACATTTGCAATTGGTAGCTAAAAATCTCCATTAGCTCTACCCTGATGGAAGTTTAGTGCAAGCCTCTGCTCAGTTGTTATTTAAATCTATAATAATTTCATGTAATTATCTTTCATTCCTGGTTAAAGTTTCAAGCCTTGATACTCATAAATTTATTTTAAAAAATTCTAGTTTTGTTCAAGTATTGACACATAAGCATTCCACAGAAAAAATCCCCAGCATTCATCTTTTCTCTCTGAAGGTCATTCACAGACGATTACTTTACTCAGACCCTTCTACATTTCTCCATAGTTAAAAAGTTAATGTGTGTTATGTAGTGTACTGACACATCACACTGATCATTGGGAAAGTAAAAACAAAGTCAAATCCATTGAATGGACATAGCTATATCTCTGAGAAGCATTTGAAAAGCAGAACGTATATAAAAAAAAGAAAGATAAAGCATTTATTTCCTTTCCCCCCAGAGTTAATAATAAGGCAATTATATCTTACATGGTACATTGAAACTTGCAGCATCCTACTAGTATTTTATGCATGTGGGTTTTACAAATATTTAAATACACAGTATATTCACATAGGCAATAAAGCAAGATCCTAAATAAATTAGCTTGGAAGCAGTTTCTTGATTTAGACTCTTTCTCCAGACACATCTTCCCATTGCTAATTTTACATTTTGAGACTTGTTCAATAATATAAAAAATAACAGTGAGTTTGATCAATAGACTTAATGCTCACTGATTTAAATATTGAATCTAGTTCTGAGAAAAAAATAGATTGACATGAAAATAAATATTACTACTTTTCTATTGAGAAAACATTAAAAAATCTTTCTAGAAAGAGCATAATCTATTTAGAAAACCCCAGAAGCCACAGATTATAATTTTTGTGGTCCTCTTAACTTTGATGCTTTTCAGCACTTTGTAGATATTATGCACAGCATTGGTCTTTCATCAGAAATAAATCTACCACTGACAAGGACAAATGTGACAATTCCCCCTCCCCTAACACCTTAGTGAAACATCTCTACATCTCTCCTTAGCAATTCAAATCTAATTCTATATCTATGTATGTATGTAGTGTAGTTTAGCTAATTATCACTACAAGAAAAAAAATGGGTCTAGTTCTTCATTTTCACTGCTACTTTTGCCTCTGCTTTTCCAGTGCAACTTCTGGACACAAGGAATCTGTGCCCTGCTGCACTTACGCTGCCTCCACATGTGGTATCTGTAGTGCTCTTTATGAGCACAACTCCATTTTGATCAATATATGGACAAAAAAAAAGGTTGCAATTATGTTTGCAAAGTTCTTATGGAACGTCTACCAGCTACTCAAAACTGGGATTGACTAATTAGAGCCACCTTGATTAAAGGCTAGCTCCTGAAGAGCTCCTGTGGATAACAGGCTTAACTAAGCATGTGATCAGTCCCATTACATTCACTAGCTTTAACAGGACTGCCCATAAAATTAAGCGTGTATTTAAATGCTGCTCTGGATCAGAGCCCACATCCCTTAGAGGAGCTGTAGCTCAGAGAGCAGTGGTACCTTCAAGCCAGTTCGATTCAGGTGACTAAGGCCTATAAATCCTCTTCTATATTCTGTCCAATTAAAAAGTTGTGGAATTTTACTCACAGAGGTCTTGGAATCATTGCATACCACAGCGAACTGGGAATACCTGCTCATCAGAGCTTGGAAACAAGCACTTCACTCAACTCAAGCTCAGGCAGAGCTAGTTCAGAAAACCAGGAAAACAGGATATAAAAGCCTAGACACTGAAATGCACTGCTGCGGCCTTCCAGCTCCCAGCACTGAAGCAGAGTTTACTCAAGTATCTCTGCACAGCTGTTCATCACAGTCTTTAAACATATCCTAATGGCAAAATTTGGGATTGCGAGTGTAAGCAATGCTAGGGCTTTTTACATTCTGATCATTTTGTAAGACTAAATGTTTGCCGAATTCTGGCAGTTGCATAAAGAGTGGAATATAAAGAGGATCTAATGTCTGGAAAATGGGTGATTAAAAAAGGTCACATAAAATTGACAATTTTAAAAACATATACTCTTACCCTTCTCTCTGGAAAATAGTCCTAAAACAGTCCCCCAGGCTCTTGTAACTGGTAGGATCAGTTTTCCCTCTTTGAATTTGGAACCTAAAAAAAATACAATTTACATCACAGCATGAGAAGTTAGGGATTTTAAGTCACTTTTAACTTTCCAATTATTATAAAAAAGGAGTTTTAAAGGTCTTTTTACGTATCTGATTCATTATTATATACTGTTCCTGATATACTTATTAACACTGTTTTCATAGAAGCTGTTAAACTAAGGAAAAATAGAGCTTTAGTAGTAACTTTTTTTGTAGTTTATGGAACTCACAGTATAACTATCACCTTTGACATTTACACCTCTTTCTAGTTGTTTGAAAAATAAGCTGTTAACCCTGTGCCTGATCCAAAGCCCACTGAAACTAATGGGAGCCTTTGAATCAAACCCTGTTTTTGAAAATCTGAAATGGAATACTGTCGTGTGAATCCACTGTGCAGTTTCTTTCTTTTTATATCTGATGCAGTTACAACAAAAATCAATCAGAGACATGACCATTTTTCACAATTTATGAAGAAGAAAAATAATAAAACAAAGCAAGTGATTATTTTAATTAAAACTGTTTTCTCCATTCATATTTTGACAACAATAAAAATTTCAACAGAAAGGCCTGGAAAGGAAAATCGAGATTTGATTTACAATTATAAACACATTTTTATTTTTGAATAGCAACAGTAAGAGTAACAAACTATGTTATTTTATTCAATATCCCAGTTAGATTATTCTACTTCTTGCAGTTTTAAAACTGCAGACAAGACATTCAATGAAATACCATGGATAAATTTCAAATACATTTTTTTTTGCAGTAAAATATCTTTTATAATTGTTGAGATTACTATATAGAATTCAAACCAGCCAACAAACAAAACAAACACTGATATAAGCAACTCCAGTCTGCAAGAGACCTCTATCAGGCAATTGGTAAATTGGCTTTATCACTATGTATAAGAATTCTAATCAGCTAATGTTTTCTACATATATACATTTATCTTGAAAAGTAATAACCATTGCTTTTCTTAGAAACATTTATTGTTAATTATTCTGATTATCACACTATCTCTCATTAAAACACAGAGGTAGGAAGATATTTTTAACTTAGTGTTAAACAGCAGTGTTTTCTTTCACACTGGAGTACAGTAGGATCAAATCAATATTTATATTGGGACAAAAGATATTTATTGTTTTTAACATTAGTATTTCCTAAGCTATGTTCTGTGCTAACACATCTAAAGTTTTATTCACTTTGAGGGAAAAAAAATCCAATGACATAATACAATTCTTTGGGTAGTTATGAAAGCAAGCCCACACCTTTTTTCAAAACAGTCAGAAGGAAACACTGAGCCCCTCCATAGTCCTAATAAAAGTAGTTCAGGCACATCTGGGATCTCTATCTAGGGTAACCTCTTTTATTAGCTGGAGAATGTGCTGCCAAGTTGGCAGAGAGGAGAATGCTATTCAATAGGCTTACACTCAAATAAGAGCTGATGCATAACATTTTGTCTGAAAAGAACCCTGGGGAAGGCTAATAGTTGAAAATGCCTCAATGTCATTGCACCAAGTCTAACAGTAATATCAGCTACAGAAGCTGCGGTAATCAAACAACCAACATTATCAAAGAAAGTAGACTCTAATCAAATATGAATATATTTAGAACTTGATTATTTATACCCCTCATTTCAAAACCAAAAATGTCTTTATTTCATTTAAAGAAATCTTGCGGAATTTCACCAGTAAATTAGTTGTTCTCATGTACTTATTTCAAAAGGAAAACTTTCTTAACCCAAAGCTTTTCTCAAGTTTCAAGATTTGGCTGACTTGTAAATTCAGAACAAAGCATTACTGTTTCTAAAGCATCCTGAGAACAACACACCTTCCTTCTGTCTTGCCCTGCAAATTCTCAAGTTTATCCTTCCAGAACCTATGCAAGGTTCCCAGTTATGTACGCATGCACAAGTGCTTGTAGAACGGCAGCATTAATCACTTGCTGTGCACCTCAACAACACAGTGAAAGTATATTATATAATTTGGCTTTACAATTATACTTTATCAATTTCTCAACTAAATTTAAATATTTTACTAAAAATACATCTTTGATAGCAATACTGAAAATCATAACAAAATCCATGAAAAAATAAAATATGTAATTCCTTGTTTCGGATGAAGAAACACACGGTCTACTTCTTACTAAAAAGTTAAAAGTGATTTGCATTTATTTTTATTTTCTTTCATTTTGTTTTAAAGTAGATAAGACTTTAGTATTAAATGAGTCCATTTGTAACACTGTGTCACATGAGTAACATATTCCCTCCTTTAGGGTTTTTGGATCCATTCCTTCTCTAGTAAATCTTTTTTATAGCTTTAACAGCGATCCTAAAATACATGCCAATTATGTGCTTCAACCTAGATCTGCGAATCGGATTCTTTGATTCAGAATTGTTTGCCTCAATAAAATCATGTGTAACTTCTTAATGAACTAGCTAATTGTTCACCAGCACTTGTTATAAGAAGCTCAAGGAGGACCTGCAAAAATGTCTGTTAGTTTTTCTGGAGACAGCAGCCTGTATTAGTAATCTTATTAATACAGAAGAGTGAAAGCATTCACTTCAGAAAACAATCTGGCCTGTTTTTAATGACTGTTTAGAGGAATGAATACAACTGGAGGATTCATAATGGCTTTCTCTGCTTCAAATCCATTTCTTTCTAAAAGCATTATAAACCCTTTGTATTTCATGCATTTTTTGAAAACTGGATGCCTACCTTGCAAGATACCAGCTTTGCTAGAACAAAAATGATAAACTAATATACAATCAGAGCACTAATTTCTAATCTAATTTTTTATTTTGATATTTGAAAGGCAGTATGTGCAGTCATTGATCAGTGATGCGCTGAACAGATGGCAAGGCAGACTGCTTATTGCTACCACCAGCATCACAAGTCACTGGATGTCTTTATTGGGAGCATTCTCACCCTAAAAACTAACATCAGACTGCCTTCCTTCCCTCTCCGTCTCTATTTTATCCACAATGAGGTCCCACCTTGGCACTGCTGGTAGAGCCATGGGAATGCGTTAGGTCCCAGGTAACATCCTCCTACCTGGACCTGCTGCCTGCTCCCAGCCTTCTTCCTGTTGTTCTTACCTCTGGCCCCTCAGGCCCCTGGGGACCTCACAGTCTCCTTTCTGAGTCACAGCAGCAGCCTGTGGGACTTGGTCTTTTATGCCCCCAACTATGAACGCCACCTTTATGGTAGCTATGTTTGATACCAGAGTGTCTTGATGCTGTTTTAAAAGAGAACATCAATGTCCATCCCTGCTTACCCTAGAAGAGACATGGTTGGGATCAAAAAGTGAAAATCACGTAAACTCATTTGAAGTCTTAGGGCCTGCTCAAAATGCAGTGTCTGCATTGAGAACTATGATCAAAAACCCTGAAGACATTTTAGCTTATCCACACTGATCGGCACTCTACCTACCACTTGTGTTGCTTGATTCCTTTCACCAGTGCTCTGAATAACTTGGCCTTTAACAGTAGGTACTTCATATTGTGAAACAATGACTCTGCTTTACACAAATACACATATCTGTTTCCAGTGCCTAACTTACGGTTCTTGTTGGCTTTATAATGACAAGTATTTTATTCCAAGTTTTAGAAAATCCTCGCTCCATAGGCTGCTTTCCCGCAAAAGGTTAGATATTGTTTTAAATGTAGCATTCCTGCAAAAGCATCCTATTGCAAAAGTCTTTTAAATAGTCTTTTCTAACACAATCTATATCTACATGAGCAGAAGGAGATGTGTATTCCTTCTGGAAAATAAATACATACATATATACATTTCTCTCTCCCTCTGTCACTCAATGAATTTTTTGTTCATGCTTGCTGAACGTCTCATCAAAAACATGTTCTGGATTTTGCCACTAAATTATCTGTACATGTAGCATTCAAACTCTATTCATCGCAATGTTACCTAGCAGTCCTCTACCTTCTATTTACTGCTCTGGGCTGTATAAAAATTTTAAATTCATGCTGCAATTTTTTTAGCGACACTAAAATCTAAAAGGAAGTAACTTTCATTTTCATATCTATATTCAACTGAGCTGTTAATCTCAGCTATGTAGAACAACTATAGTGTGATGTGCAGCAGACTCACTGAATTCTGTAATATGGATCAGACTCACCACTGGGATTATAAAGCCCATCCGCATTCATAAATTCAAAAATTTCTTGGTGCTTGTGTACAGTTCTGCTCACAAGTTTCTCAACCACAAAGTTCGGGGGAAAGAAAAACATTTACTCAGAGAAGCAGACTTTATATCATGTCACAGTGCTTGCCAATGAGTGGCAGACTTAGCTGTATTTTCCCCTCTCTTTATATCTTGTTACGATTTCATCATATGTTCTAGTCTATTTTGAATAAAGCTCCTAACGTTTTCTCTCATGACTGGGACCAAAGCAAATAATTTCACTTACTGAGCTGTTCAGATGATATAAAGAAGGGAGGAGAGTCATGTGGCATAACAACAAAACAAATTAAATGATCTGTGCAATGTTAAATTTAAAACAACTTTTAAACAAATGTACAGCATTCTGAAAGCTGAAAACAACATTTATAGTTTTCCATCACTTTCAGTAATTCCCATGATTCCAGACACACCTCTGTAGTTATTCCTAGTAGAATAAACTGATCATGAATGTATAGCCTGAAGCTCTATATAAATATACATCATTTAATAGTTCACATCTATAATAAAAATAACTGCATCATAATTTAAAAATATTTTGCTATGCTAACTTAAACATTTATTCAGGTGCTACTACTGGTTAGAGCTATCTACTGATGCTTAGATTTCATGCAAAACCTTGCACTGCAAAATGGACGTTGATAATATATTTTATTTTGTTTTTCTGGTTCAGGCTCTTTGCATTGCATATGTTACTTACAGGATAATAACTAAATTGAGAGTATAATTCAGACACTTATTTTAACAGTAAATCATATGAGCTGTTGAACAACTAAATATGAGATTTCAAAATAAACAACCCAATTACTTAAAGGCAAAGATATAAATTGTGCCATTGCAGAGGTCGTATTTTAAGCACTCTAGTATTGCTTTGATGATTATTTAATTGCAAAAAACATATACGTGTACAGTAAAGCAGTAACACAGAGAACAGGTGAAGAACAGACCTTACCACAATCATTCTCTACTGTAGATGTTGATTTGCCTCCATCTAACCATAGAATTTATCTACTGTCATACAGTTTACATTTTTTCTATCAGAATCATGGCTAGAGAAGTATTATCAAAACAGATTTCAAAATTTACCTACGTGAAAATTTTATTCACTTAGATGCAATTCATGATGCTTTTTACTTTATTTACCTCTATGCATATTGGAGGAACACATATTTTTAGAGAAGAAAGAAATAGTAATAGTGGAAATAATTGTAAAGATACTCAAAATCCTCTGCAGAGATGACTTTCATGCAAGTTAGAAAAGCAATCATTGAATATAAAAGAAAAATAAAGTTACCAAGCACAAACTGATGAATTCTCATATATACTGATATATTTACCAAACAGAGTACCAAATATATCGCTGGGAAAAAGAAAGCAGCACTATGCATATCACTAGAGTGTAATAAAGCATTTTAGAAATAAGAGCTGTATTCTGTCAGTTACTAATAAAGAGCTACTTTTTTTCTCTTAACACTGCATAAACTTTTCCATCATGTACGTGGGACAAAGTATACAGAAGTTATAGTAGTAGAAAGAAATTTTCCTCAATATATAGCTTTAGAAGAGAATATTTAGTGAAAACAAACGTTACCAGATGCAGGTAAGATTAACCTGCGTCACTTTTTAATGCAAATCTCGTCTGATAACTCTCCTAATAACAAAAATAACTGATTATAGTAGTCAGATAGAAATTATTTAATGCTTTTCACAAATTCAGATCAAATTCTAAATATTTTTATCAATCATATTCCATAAATGCATGTGCATATGTGTAGGAGAGTTCAAATCAGCAAAAAAAGAATTAAACAAAAACTACCATTCTTTCATGGCTTGTTAAAAGTTGGTTAGAGAAACAGTGTTGTTCAAATTTGCCTTTATTTGAAAGACTCAAATACTGACAACACTGGCAGTGCTCAGTGCTGACCAGGTAACAGAGAAATCTTTGTTTTCTTCACTTAAACTTGGCATTGGAAGTTCAAGCACACCATACTTTGACACTGGAGGAGCAAGGCCTCAGATCCAGTTGCCTTCTGAGTCCAGTATATTTAATGTTCGAAGAAAATTATATCTTTTTCTGATTTCCTGTACTGACACTGTTATATATTCCTTATCAGGATGAACATATGAAAGGGGATCAGTGCAGATGTCCTCCCTACCTATTGCACAGGCATAACTGGCAGTTGTGAACTCCTATACAGTCCTCCCAAAGTACCTGCTTTTCCTCTCAGTTGAGGATCTATGATCTCATGAAGATAAGACTGGCTAGGAAGTGACAACTGTAAAAGTTATATGTAAATTTAAAGACTTGTGTTTTTTTGTCTATGTCTTATTGTGTATAAAATGCTTAGTTATGCTGGTGAATGTGCAGAAACTAGAAACAGCAAGAACAGCATTTTGTTTTTAAGAATGATACTTTATTTCTGAAACTCCTTGTAATCTCTATTTCCTAAAATCTATAGAAGTTTTTATCATTTATCTACGAAGAACAAAGCACTGAAATTGGCAGCACGAGGAATAATTTTGCATTGTCAGGGATGATGAAGTTTCTTCTTGTGATTTTACATATGGGTAATTACTGATGGCCTAATACATCAGTAGAAGTCTGGCTTTCATTACTTTTGGATAAAGTCTAGAATGTTTTCCTTCAAAGCAGCTTGTAGAGAAACAACAGACAAAGTGATGAGGAGTACAAACTAACAACTAGACAAGATTTCACAACAAGTCAGATATTAGATTATATTACATAAAGGCTCCAGCAACCAGTCGCAATTCAGGGTAAAATGAGAATGCGGTTTGGCTGATTTCTGTGTGTAACATGTGCCTGCTTAAAAAAAATGTCCAGTTCCTTATCTTAGTTGAATTGCTATTATAAAAATTTTGACCCTTCTCCGTTGGATTAGATGGAATTTAGCCTAATCCAGTCGAGTCATTCTTGTGCCCTGTGCCATTACTAAGATCAATGAATCTGTTACTGAGCCTCTGCAAATTACAGCCTTTGAAAAATTTAAAAGTAAGTATGAAAATTTTATCAATCATCTAAAATTGTTATGAGATCAATTATATCAGATAAGATGACTAATTTAGCTGCCCATAAAAAGTAAGGTTATTCTTTATTGCTTCAGAAAGATACAAAGGCAAATCTTCAAGCAGCTTTGTAAAACAAAACATGTATCTGATAAGCCACAGGAAGGATTCAAATGAATAATTACTCTTAAATACGAATAGTAATCATTATTCACAAACCCTTCCAGTTTAAATACTGAAATAATATGCCTTTAGGAAAATAGATATCCCACAGGAAAAATATACTTTTTTCTTCAGCAATTCCTACAGAAGGAGCCAAGTATTTCTACTTTTTCTTTTCTTTTCTTTTCTTTTCTTTTCTTTTCTTTTCTTTTCTTTTCTTTTCTTTTCTTTTCTTTTCTTTTCTTTTCTTTTCTTTTCTTTTCTTTTCTTTTCTTTTCTTTTCTTTTCTTTCCTTTTCTCTTCTTTTCTTTCTTTTCTTTTCTTTTCTTTTTAAAATAAGCTTTGATTTCAGTTTCCCTTCTGGTAATCACATGGCACTTTTCCTTCTGAGAAGGCAGGAAAATCATTGAGACTTTCTGACAAGATTTTAGGGGAGGAATTTTTGAAGGGTTGTTTAATTTTTTTCAGGATTCATTAGCACTTTAAGTTTTTTGATGAGATAAATCCCATCACAGCTTAGTGTATTCTTTTTTGTATGTGTATTAAAATGGTTTATCACCAAAAATTTGCAAAACACAACAAAATATACATTACACTTGTTCCCTATGGCCGAAGTAGTAAAGATAACCAAAAATATCTTTTTTCCCAAAGGAAAGCAATGGTGAAATACAGAAATCCAAACTCATTTTCAGTGGAAAAGAGCCAAAATAAAATTGTGAGTTGCTGAAAGAAGTGTTAGTTTCGAGTGTTCACTCAACCTCCCATGCTTGTGCTGGAATATATTTAAGATTTGATTAAGATATTGTGGCTGAAGTTTTGAAAATACTGGAAGGGATATAACTCAGCTTACCCTACTGAAAAATACAGCGAAATGCTCTGTATTTGAAAACCTTACTTTATATAACTTTTCTTGTGACAGAAAAACATTTTTAAAAGATTGATGACAAATACATGTAACATGAGCATTACCTTCTATGCATATGTTCATTCCAGGTCAAAACATCATTTTTTTCTATTAATTTGTCTAGTTAAGCAACAGAAAGCCCACATGCTTCAAGCAGTACTACAGTTTGAAATATAACTAGTAAAATGAGGAAATTCTGAATTAAAGACTGAAACTCAATTCTTACCCACCCAGCTGCGCTCCAATATTGCAGCTTATATGGAATTCATTATCAGGCAGTGCTTAGCAACCTCAGCAACTCTTAACATACAGTAGGGTACAACAAGGCGAGTAAAGTATGAAATTTCCTCTGAAGTGCTATGCCTTTCTGCTGTTTCAACTTAAAGTAAAACTATTAAAATTTTGGAACTCTATCGCTTTCTGTAACACAATTTATCTGAAAGAGTACACTTCCCCCTTTGTAACAAGAAAAACAAAAACGTGATCCCAGAAGTTTAAGCTTGCTGCGTGTTGAAATGGTAGCATGCCGGTGTCTTTTAGACTCAACAGATAT
Organism: Gallus gallus; assembly: GCF_016699485.2. NCBI lineage: Eukaryota > Metazoa > Chordata > Aves > Galliformes > Phasianidae > Gallus > Gallus gallus. Next base: position 36,317,210 of record NC_052536.1, read on the forward strand.
ACAGCCACACTTCAAGCAAATCTCTGTCTGACAAGTTAAACTATATCCTAGCATGTGAAAACTTTGACACTTCGGAATATACTCTATTAACTCACAGCATGAAGATAAAGAAGGAGAGTTCTCCCTAATGCAGTATAGTAAACTACTCTATAGGAGCAGCAAAATCTTCTTCAGAAGATTTATTTTTATTTTTCTTGTAACACTTATACTATTAATAGGTAACAATAAAATTAATGTTAAACAAAACTTGGGAGAATCTAGAATACAGGCTGTATGCTGCGGCCAGAAGACTCATTTTGAGTATCCAAAACTGTGAATCACAATTGCTGCAAAGCTGTCAGGATATATGTATGTATATATATGTGTGTGTGTGTATATATATATATATATATACACCATGCATATATATTTTTTTCAAAACTAGTAAGCTTCTCCCACTCAGATGATTCATCTTATTTGTAAATACATTCTGAAAATTATCAAAGTTTGACTTCAACTATTTTATGGCCTGGTTATAAACACCGAAAAACAAGATTTAATGCTGTAATGGAAACACTAACAGGCTCCTGAAAACAGCAGTGCAAGAGTGCACCTTCGTATCACAACACACTCCCCAGCTGAAAAAACTCAATAGTTATCTAGGACAGTGTGGAAAAAAGAGCACTGCTGTTTTAAAAGATAGTTGCTTGAAAATTGGCGTAAAGTGGTGAAAATTAGAAAGGAGGGTATCTTTTTTTTCCCCCGTACCAACCTAACTACTCCATAAAGTAATGCACAAATCATTCATTATAATGAGTCATAACAATGATTTGTGATCTTCCAAGTTTTCATTTTATGCCCCTCTGTTTTTCCTTAAAGACAGGAGGATAGACAAAGACTGGAAACTGGGTCATATGGATCACGGCACCACTGCTATGTCTGGAATTTTCTTATAAATATCCTATTGCTCTGAGGTTCATAGGCCTGACTGAAACAGCAGGGACGATCTCATTTGTACTTTTATAGTTGTAGAGGGATTTGCAAGAGTTAACGCAATTTTCCATAATATTTCTTACTGACTTCAGGAATAAAGGGAGAGTTTCCTTTTTAATCAGTATCTGAAACATTGTTAAGGCTAAGGTAAAACAGGACTTCTTTCAGATTTAACAAGACTTTTCCGAGCACTGATAATTTTAAAGGTACAAAACAGGGAAACATCTGAAAAAAAGAGAGGATTGCGGTGAAGTCTTCGTGGGAAGCAGTCCGTACAGTAGCTGGAGGATAAACTCAACAGATTTTACTGCATATTTGCAGTCTTGTGCCTTTTATGTACTGCTTTCAAAAAGAAATGAAAGAAATAAAGAAAGAAAAAGTTAAATGACTGCTTTTGATTTCATGAAAAACTTCAAAGAAAGATTTGAAGATCCTGTTACAATGACCTCAGAAAACAAAATGTTCCATTAATCATCAGCTGGAAACTAGAAAAATTTCTCCACTCACAGAAGACTTTTAAAGATATTTTGCTTAAGTTCTTCAGGCAGGCTATGCTAACATGGTTGATCTGCTCAGCTACTGAACCCTAAGAGTGATGTTGTCATGCAGTATTTCCAAGGGACTACTTCTGTGTTTCCTTATCACATTCAGCACATCTTCCACACATCCACTTAGTCAAGTCTTTGTAGCAGTACATGGCCTTAGAGATAAAGCTAATTGATTTATTGAATGCCTACTGACAAATAAAATGGGCTAGTTGAAATATGACTGAAAAGACTGTTTCATACAGAATTCAAAGATAATTACTATGTATAAAATTATATATAACAAGCAAGGTTACAAGTAGGGTTACGTCTTTGTTGATCCATAAATTGCTATTTGCTTTTTAAGGCCAAACTGAGCAAGAGTGCAATAAATAAAAACCAAAGTACAACATGTTGGCCATACCACATTTCTCCCTCTTTTTCTTAGCCTATATGCTAATGGCAGAAGCAGCTACAAAGAAGTGTACTCGGCTTCTTCCAAAGAGATAGCCATATAAAGCAAGAACAAACTGTCTCTCTGAGAACAAACTTGACCTTAAGGGTCTGCAGAAGAGAATTTCCAGTTTCATTACTTGCTAGGTTGTTTTCAGCCTTTTTCTGTTTCAAAACTCTCTTGAAAATGCAAATAGCCATCCTGCCTACCAGCTAAGAGAGATATCACCTACTAACCCTGCCGTTTTTAGAGATCACAAAATACCAACTTGTCATTGGAAGTGTTTGCAGAAACCACAGACTCACAACCTACAAACATTGCTGCTTTTTTTGCAAGAAGTTTTCGCTATGATACTGTGGGCCAGGAAAAGGGCAAATGGGGAAAGTCAGTCACAGGGGAAATGACTGATGGATGCACATGGGAGTGAGAAAAATTATGAAAACTGGTAGGACGAAGAAGAGTGTGGTCCAAAGAACACAGTATACAGACAGCAGATCGCACCTTCAGATGATCATTGGTCAAAATATGAGCAATATATCACCACTTCTGCTGCTTGCATGTCATTTCTAACACCCATAACCAAGCACCACAATTCTGAATTTTTCCTTTTTTCTCTACTATTTATTGAATGCATAGTCATAATGTAAACATAAATGATATCTGAATTACTATATGGTATAGATTTATTGTACCATAGTAAATCAAATTACTATGCTTAAAGCCATCAGCTTCCATTAATAGTAAGAGCAGCTTAGAAAATATATTAGAATCTGATGTTTTAACTTTATGTGAGAAACTTCTGTAGGAATTCCTATCCTGAACAATAAATATCACAACAAGGTATGAAGTTTTCAGAGGTTCCCTACATCTACACCACATCTCATCTCTTCTTAATTTCAACTGGCATATTTAATATGTCTTAAAGTCTTTTTTTAGTCTTAATCAAAAACACTCTGATCACCGTTGTGTTCAACATTCTTCAGCGAGTACTGTTTCCCTCCCTACCACTAGTCTATACGTGTGCAGAAGTGTAGCTTTCCTAAAATATGATATGAGGAACTAATTATCTTTTAAGGAATGTGTGAAGTGAGAAAGGTTCAATTTATGCACCACTGTTATAAATTATGTCTGAAGAACAAGAAGAATGATCAGAAAAGTAACGTGTTTCCAGATCTGGTCATAAAATGGCCTTCAAGAAGCCTGCAAACTTTCTGCCCAGGTCAGGACTGTTCACTAAGAAGCACTTCAGCTGCTTCATTTCTTGTCGTTCTGTCACTGCCCTGAGAGCTATGAATTGGTGTAGTTCTAATGAATATCTTGCAATTGCAAACATTGATTAAATAGTACTTGCTGCCTCCAAAAGTGGAAAATTTGTCTAAAAATGAACCCCAAAATACATGAACTATCAATGGATATGTACTGAATAAACATAGGCTAAAAAGTGGGAAAAATCCTACCCCTGTACCTACACAGTATCTAGATGCGAAAGTGCCTAGATCTGCTCATCGACTGTTAGTCTAAGTTGTGCTATGAATAAGGAATACAATTATGAAAAACGCAGAGGAACAAATCAGTTTCCTCTATTCTCCCTTAGTAAATGTAAGGAAATCAAACCTTTTTCTAAAAAAAACCAAAACAACAAATCAACAAGCCAGCTGATCTATGCATATTTATGCAGCTAAATCAAGATGCACTTTCCAAAACTCTACCAGAAATCCATCCTTTTTAGAAGAAACAAGACCTCACCAGAGTTTTAAGAAGCCTTACAAAAAAAAAAAAAAAAAAAAAAAAAAAAAAAAGAAAGAAAGGAAAAAGAAAAAAAGAGTCAGTGTTAAAAACATCCACCAGTTGTTTCAGGTATAAAACCAGAAGCTCTAGGAAGTCCATATACAATCTTCTGAATGATTTTATACATACATACGTACACATACACACTGCTTGTCTTCCCTCTAATTACAAGAAATAAAAAGGACAAAGGCTTATAGGAAGAAACAACTAATGTAGCACAAATTCACATCTTAAACTTTCCTGTTCTTGTTGTTATACACTTGCATGTTACTTAACAAAACATAAATCAATAGGCTGACATATGCTGTAGAGTTTAGATACCAATTTAACACCTCTGCATAAAGTTAGAGAGGAGAATTTATTATTTCTAGAAAGAGTAGACAAAAGTCTTTGAGGATTAATTTCATGCTGTGGGTTAAATTTCACTCTCACGATAGGCCAACTATTGCCTGGGGCTCTACAGATAATGAACCTGCCAAGGGATTAGCAAGGAAACACTTGTGTTATTATAAATCGTGTACACTTCCCTTTCTAACCAACTTCATCCTTCATGACATTAACAAATTACACTCTGTCCATGTTTCAATATAATGCAAGGCTGTGAATGACCCTGAACCAATAGTACATTAGATAAGATCTTCTCAAGGCAAAAATAGCTATTAAATTTGGTTGAAAGACCCAGACCTCTTGAAGTCAGAACATACGACTTGTTCTCAAAGATCTCTTCAAGAAGCAGAGAAACATTTGTATGTAAAATCTGCTGAGAGTATCAGCTGATATAGTGTAAAATTGCTAATGGAGAAATGCGCAGACATTAAGTGCAACACTGAAACAGAAAATCTTAGGGATAATTAACCTTCCATAAATAACTATGGAAAGATGCCTATTACTTGGTATATACCAAGTAATCCACTTATACACTGGATTTACTAAAGAACTACAACACAATTTATCATATCTATTTCATTTCCAGTAATGAGTTTATTCCTCAATTAAAGGCATAAGTGATCAGTTAAAATAACTGATGCAAATCTAGATGTTTTGTGCATTTGATTCTTTTCTCCTTTCTTTTCTTGCAAAACTTCACATTTCTGCTCATTTTCCTGTTCTAGACAATTCATGTTCAGCTTGAATGATATGCACAGTGAAATTACATAACATTACAATGTTAAAGTAGAAATCTAGCATCATGAACTGGATCTTGAACAATATTTACACACTACCACACAAATAAAATGGCAAGAATGGCAAGAAAGAAGTCAAGACTCTGAAACTTCTCTTGTTGACCTGAATTGGTTTAGGACAACATTCTCTGAGTTTTAGAGATAGTAGTACTATTGCCAATGATTCCTAAAGGGAGACAGACTTGGGGAAAAAAACAAAAAACCAAAACAAGTAGGATTCGAGCAGTGTAACTTCCCTTCTGCAGATTTCAGAGCATTTGAACAGAACAACAGACAGCATTTTTCTGCAATCTTTTTGCTTTCTCACTCTTTGGAAGCCAAAGCTGCCTTTGAGCAAACCATCTCCAGAGTGTGGCACCACATCTCTTCTAATCACCACAAATTAATCATCTGTGTTAAATTGTTCGGCGATTCATTCCTTGTGCCATATTGTCAAAGGCATGGGCAGTGCTCCCTTTTACTACTCTTGTCAAATAGTCTGGGCAGGACTCCTTGCTATAACTCCCTTAAACACTCTGAGAGAACATTATCTGAGTGGTTGTCCCTGGATCTGAAAAGTGTGAGTTTATTATGTTGAAAAAGTTTTGCCTCTTCACCCTCAAGCATGAGACCACTGAGCTCTGCTTTGCTGTTGCGGTTTTGGCCTGCTGCTTTTTGGGGAACAGCCTGGACCTGCCTCTCCCAGCCTCCATGGATCATTCTGAGCTCTGCCAGATGACTTGGACCGGCCGCATGGCTGCGATTGTTCGCATGTGACCAAAACAAAGAGAAAATTTGCAATTGTTCTCTCACCATGTATCAGTATGATCTTCTTATACTGTTTCGCCTAGAGTGTAGTTGCTGCATTTTCCTCAGCTTTCTAACAGGACAGAAAGTAATACCATTGTTTTAGGAGGCTGATAATACAGAGTAATAAGTACCTCAATTTTGAGAACTTTCCATTCTGAGTCCTTGGCACTGTGTAACACTTGGCAGCTGAGCTTGCTCTGCATCCGAGTGGAAACCGGCCTATTAAAGTGGCAACTAAACATTATCATAAAGTAATACTTGGGTAGTGTAACGAGTCCTGTGGCAGCTCAAAGAGCACTCCATATTTTCCAAGATTTGTGGTGCTACAGAGCTACAGACTGGACTGCTAAGATTCAAGAGGCCTTTTTTGGGAAGAAGTGTGCCGTTAACATTTTGCACTTTCCACTCAGGATGTGATTTGGCGAATGGTTCTGCTAATGGAAAAGGCAACTGAAGAAATTCTTATCTCCATCATTGCTTGTTGTCAGACTTTCTGTTTTACTGACGCAAACATTTCTGAGGTCATGCAGCCGAGCAAAAATTTTGTGTTATTTTTCACCTTGAAGCTGCTTTTGGGTGTCTACATAAAATTCACACCAAAATTAACATAGTTTTTCTTTAAATACTTTCATTTTTTTCTGATGCGGTCTGTTTTGTTTTATATCAGAGTATTTCATAGATGCTCAGCATAGTATGAGATCTCAGCAAGTGCTATATTTGTAGCAGAAAGTGATGCCTTCATCTAAACGAGTTGAAAGAAAACAGAGCAAGCAAAGATTGCATTCAAGTGAAGGGGAGACAAACTCAGAGGAATAACCTGGGAGTTGAACAAGGCAAAGAACAAGAAAGAGTACAGTACAAGTGAGATACAAGTGGACAGATCTGATAGAAAAAAAAAAAGACAGCCACTGGTGGTGAGTGGAAAAAGAGACAATGTTGGAGCAAGAAACTGAAACGAAGGTTAAGGAGAAATGGGAGGCTAGCAGCAGAAGTAGATGGGAACACAGGAAGACTGAAATTACCTGGGCCTCAAGAGTCTGCAAGAATTTGTGCACATGCCTTATAATGCATTCCTTAAATATAAATCTTTTCAGCATTTTCATTGAATGGAATTGTTTCATAAAAATATATGTTTTGTATCTCTTTGTGGCTTGTTTTTGGAAGTGGCAAGCTTTTCCTGTGAAAATTCTTAGAGGAAAATTTCACATTTAAACATCTCCACAAAATATACTTTTTAGTTAGAAAAATGTGCAAGAAGACATTTATTTTTTGAGGCCCCTTCTTCATTAAGTCCACAGGATAAACAAGAGTCTGCAAATGAATCAGCTTGCATTAGCAACAAAGATGTTGAATTTGGTGTATAACATGCAGAAGAAATTAAATATTGTCATGTGGCTTATGTCACTAAAGAGACACATTATTGTGGATTGTGCAACTTGTAGTTTTCTGAAAGATAATGACTTTAAATTCAGACATATTAACTTCACGTAGGATATAACAGTACTGTGTATTTCTCAGTTGCTTTTTACTATAATAACAAAACTTAAGTCAGCTTAAAACAATTTTATGCTACACTTCTAATCATAGAATAATATACATTCTACTTTGCATTAAATAATCTATATATGTTCACATCTGTTGCATATTACTTGTTGCCTCTTTGCCCCTTTCCCTGAAGGGAGCTTCTTGTTTTGACAACATATTAGTGTCTACTTCTGGCTAACTCTTGATTTATAAAGGAATAATTGCAAAAATAATGTAAATTTACTTCTAATTTTGATATTTCCACTTCCTCTTCATTGGCTAAGAGTTGTCGGCCTTAGCATAAAGAGGAGGAATTTAAAGAAAATCCTACTAACAAATGGAGTAAGAGAAAAAACAGATCCATCTAACTGCTAAACACCACCTGCTTCTATTACGTGTTTGTCCTAAAGAAAATCAAGCTGAGTATGAGGGATAAGAACCATCCTCTTTGTGAGAGATTTGCCAAGTAGTTATCAACAGACTAAACTGATATCTTGCTCTATTTTTTGCCATTTATGAACTTTCTATTAATATATGCCAGATACAGGTGAGATCTGTTGAGAAATGCTTCCAGTGGACAACCAAGTGGCAAAGATTTTCATTATTAATTTCATTATTATGAGTACTCAGTGATACTGATCTCTACCTGAAAAGGCACTATAATGTAAAAAAACATAATGAATTCTAAACAGCTTTTACAATCCATAAACACTAAAAGCAGTAACTAAAAAGAAACTGAACAGAAAAGTTAATTATCAGTAATCAAAATAAATTATTTAATCTTATGTGCAGTAGTAGTAATAATAACCTGCCTAGTAAACTTTTTTTTTTTTTTTTTGGTCAGATTTGTTCAAATTTACTGTTAGCCTAAACTGTAAAAGAGAAGAGCTAGGCACTGCTTGACAAGCTGAATTAATGTGTCTATCAGCATTAAGCCCACACTACACAGTGACATCTCTCCAGTAGATAACTTGCCTTTGAGACTAATGTGTCTTCACTGACTACTTCACCCCTCTTTGGCTAAGTTCTGAAATGCCAGCAGACACAAATGACCTTGTCTTCAAAATAATTTAAATCCTGCTGTAACACAGATCTGAAAACAGAGTGAGCAAGTTCTTGTCAAAATGCAAAATCAGAAGTGAGTGTCAGGAGGCAGAGCTTGCTGTCTGCAATCTGATCCTTCCACACACCGTAATCTCCATTTTATTTTGCCTAATGAGGTAGGAGTTAAAGCAGTTGACCTGATCAAATTCAGATGGCAGCCCTAAAGGATGAGCCCCCTGCTGCACTCTTGTCCCGACACCCTTTGTTACCTCCAAGTGAGCTGAGACCAGGCTGTGAACCATGTAAATAGGAGGTTTCCAGGTTAATGAAAAGCTGCAACACCATTCTAAATCGGGTGGTTTAGAAGGTTATGCCTTTCTAATCCAAAGAAACTTTCATGAACCTCAGTAATAAAGTTTAACGAATGCTGGCCATTTTGAACCTTGCCAATAGAGACCGGACAAAAGGTAATAGCTTCCTTATAAAATTTCCCCTCTCTATAGTTACTGCTTGGCACATATCATTAAAGCGACACCAATTTATTTTCTTATGATAAAATCAAATATATCAATTAAAAAAGGGCGTACTCAGAAAAGGCAGTTAACATTTCTCATGAATTGATGTTTTTATTAGGTGATGGCATGTTTGCCATTTCATTTCATTACTTATCTGCCAAGAGTTTCTTTCAACACCAAATCAGAATCTACATGCTACAATCATGTAACACATTCAGCTTCAGTCCATGTACCACAGCTGCTGACACAGATAAATCTTTAAAGGTGGGCAAAGCATAAAAATGTTCTACATTATTTTTCAGTGTGTGTTGTAACGTGCAGCCTTTTACGCTAACAATATAACTGGATTCACCAGTTATATTTCTACTTGTTACTTTAAAGACAAAACTAAGAAAATCCCATATTTGATGGTATGTCTATGGTGTCTACATAAAACTATGGAGAGTCAAGGCATGCGAATTTCAGTTCACTGACTGCATAGCTATTTATTCAACTTTGAGCATGGGGGGGGGGGAAGAGCAATCTCAGACACATTGTAAAAAGATCATGTAGATAAATTAAGTGGATAAGATATGCACAAGTATGCCTCATTTTGTCTCTGGAGTTTCATTAATATGTTGGAATACATTTCCTGGTTCAGGATGTCTGATTTGTTTTAGCATGTAAAGTGTTCCATATTATGAAAACACGCATTTTAACACATACAGAAAACATTAAACTGGATATCGAGAAAATGATGCCCCTATGGATGAAAATTACATGTATGATTTATGGTTACCTAGGTTCAACTCTACTGAAAATTTATTTTAATTTAATTTAATTCTATCTTGAAGAAATGTGTGACAGACTTTCAATTTGTCATGTTTTGGGCTTATCTCCTGGGTGGCTATTCATTTGTTACTTAGTATACCTTATTTTTTTGTGTGTTCAGATTTCACTGGATTCTATTTTTAGCCCCTTTTTCCTTTCCTCAACTTAGGCATTCACAACACCACTTTTTCTACATTCCAGTAATCAGTTCTGAAGCCATTCATCAGGATTTCAGAAGCTGCTCTTGAAAAATTAGATACATGTGCTCAGTATAAATGAGAATGCAATGATTTATGACACAGGTCATTCTGAAAACCCACGAGTTCTTCTCCAGTGACGTGTCAGAAATCACAGCTATTACTATTGGACTGTATGATCTGTTTATTATACAGCTTTTGGGTGGTGTGTGATGTCTAATTCATTTTTAATGTGTCACATTTTTTCTGGTTGATTTTTGAAAACAAGATTTACAGTTGTTTAGAGTTTGACTAGAACTGTAAACTGCCCGTTTAGTTAATACTTTTTAAAGTGGGTTGACTAAACTATTGGCCTGCTTGCGCTCAGTGTTTGAGCTATGAAGGCACTGTTGTGTTAATTGTAACTATAGCAGCCAGACAGCCAGATGTTCTGTAAATCATGTATTATGCATCTCTTGAGTGAAAAACACGAATGATCAATATGGCTGGCAGAAAAGAAATTCTATTCCTGGGTTCTCTTCAGTTTACAAAAGGGAGATGAGGAAATCACAACAGAACAAGGGCCTTTCCCAGATTCAATGGTCTGTCACATGCTGGCAAGAGGGATCTTAGCAAGTGGGTCAAAGCAGGTTCCTGACCTTACATCTGACAAGGCCTCAGCATTGCATTTGCTGCAGAGTTCTTAGTCAGCTCCTGCTCATCCTTCTGTTGGTGACATGAGAACAACAGGTCAGCACTAGCTGATCAGTACCAATTTACCCAGTAAATTTACTGATACTGAGATTTGCCATGACACTCAAAACAGCCAACAAGACAGTGGGGTTATTTTCTGCTTTAGAGATGGTGCAACTTCTAACCACTGGCTAGGGGTAACCTGATAGGAGATACCAGCTAATTGGTTTCCAGTATAGACGAAGACATGCAGCTATTCACCACAAACATTCAAGCAGAGAGCATTTCTGCCACTGCCAGTGTGGGAACTAAGCAATATATAGAAAGTTCCATTTAATGGGGAAAGGGGGGGATACTTAGGCCTACCCCAGACAACCCAGTGGCACAGAAGAGCTCTATCTTCATACATAGTCAGAATCTTGCCCAAACTCCTGTCACTATGCACAGTCTGTTTTGAATCTGATGTATGCTAAAGCAGAACTCTTAAATACATTTTAAGTACTTAAGAATGACTCATCTTGTTTAATTTCAGTCATCTTCCATTTAAGCACCCATTTTACATCAGTCACATAGGCTCCCTGCAAAGTCATTGCAGAGACTTGCACATCCATCTCACCAAATCATAAACTGTGTAAGAAGGACAGATGGAATGAAATGTCCTACATAACTGTTCTTCTCTTTCCCTTGACTACAGATGGAGCTCTCTCCCTTTGGCCCATATTCTATCAAGTATACTAGAAGAAGGGGCACACACTTGTCAATAGTTTGCTTTTTTACGTGACTATGTGACTGGTTTTCTTTTTCTTTTTCTTCTTCTTCTTTTTATTTTTTTTTTAATCAACAGGTATTTCACATGAAGACACAACCAACTTTTCGTAGTAGAGAGCAGGCCAGTTAAACTTGCCAGCAGACTACTACCAAGTGTCCCTCTGTTTTCTGCACAGACTCTTATAATCACATCCTCAGGGAAGAGCAACTGGCATCCAGCAGGTGTCTGAATGTTTTGTGTAAGTCACCACAGGAGCAAATGGTGACTAATGTTGAACTAATGGTGACTAATGGTCACTAACGGTGAACTTTGGGTAGGAGGCTCCCTTTCATCTCCTCTCTTTCTGCACAAGACTGCAGTGTCTGGGAAGGTTGTACTCTCCGGATATGTGATGTAATTCAGACTCTGAAGGATGCCAAGAAAAGGTGGAAAAGGTCTAGAATAGAGACAAGGAAAAAAGGAAACTCAAAGATGCCAGTCTCAGTACCTCAGTGTCTTGAGCAGCCACAAACATGTACATGAACAGGAAGTTAGTATAAATTCATATGCATGATATATAACCACTAGACTTGTCTGCAATCTAAAATATCATACAAAAGAGATAAAATAAAGTGCTAGCTGAAAAAAAAAAAGCAGCTAAGTCAGTCTCCAGTGTGTATTTTACGCTTCATAATCCTGGAAGAGCGCCTATAAAACATAAAATTGCAAAAAATTTTGCCCACTAGAACTTGAAAACAAGTATGTTCATTCAATTAAAAATTAATATCAGAATTACCCAAATCTTGCAAATGTACAAGAGACAAATATAACAACAGAGAATAAAGAAATTTCAAGGTCTTGGACTATGTCACTATGAATGATACTACCTGTCACTATTAATTGTAATCATGGCTGTACCTAGCACTGATGTACCAAGAAGGCTCTAGTTTCTGTGTTTCTACTACGGAAGGGATAATACATTAATGAAATGCACAAAGGACAGAAATTGGGGGCAGAAGCCTGTTGCTTTGTATGTGTGCTAGCGCATGGAGAATGAAGCCATGTAGGAGCACAAGACACCCCTTGCAGAGGTGGTAATATTTCAGGGCACCCTGACAGGTCCTAGTGGTTATGGTGTGAGGTGTGGCTTGCATATGGAATGCCTCAAAGATGTCTTCAAAGGTGAGAAAAAAAAAAGAATTTCCCAGTGAACTGCATGAGCAAGTACAACTACTGCTTCATGTGTGTTAAGGACTCACCTTGTCCTTAATCAGTGAGATTGTCATTTTGTAATAGCTTTGGATTAGAGGTTAGAAAAATTATCCCCATCCGTAAAACAGTTTAAAAAAATATTTTTGTTTCTAGCAGCTCTTTGTTAAATCTTAAGATGAAGAACAATAGTATTTATCAGCTACTAAAGAAGACAATTTGCAGGAGAGAAAAAGAAATTTAGTATTAGATTCTGCATGAATGAAAAGACTTAATTTGTTGGCAGATCAGAGCAGAATACTGTAACATGAAAAGAGTGAGAAATGGGAGTCAGGATTTAAATCGTTAAGGCTTAAGAAAATATATATTAATCATAACATAAATTAATTTGGATTCAGAAAGTCCACAGAAATAATATAGGAATTAAAAATAATGCCAGGGGAAGAATTTACATTACTAGACACAAGGTATTACCTAGATTATGTCTTATCTGTTTCCAACTTTAATTACTATCTCATCTATGAATTACTGATCCAGTAGCAATAACTTTTAGCAAAAGATCAAACTAAATAGGCTGTTAGAAGCCTTTTCAGGTATCTCCTACATGCCTGAGTTATGCACACACAGCTATGCTCAGACTTCCAGCTACTGTTTTAAAACTCTGCTGTAAGAAAACATAGGAAGACTGTGTTTCCACTCAAATGAAAGTCACTGCAGAAGATGGCAGGTCCCCTAAGACAGGAAACTTCTGTAAGCTTGTCCAGAGTGGATTTACTGTTCATAAATTATTGTAACAGTGATAAATGCAGAATGTAGACTATGTTCTATGATGTTTCATCTACACTGCACAGCTCTACTGTCTCTATTTCAATCACATCTCTCTAAATTGGGTGGGACAATTCCTTCTTCAAAAATACTTCTAGATACATTACTTACTGTACCGTGGTGATTAAATACTTGAATGATCTCACTTCAAAATGCCAAGGGAATATCTATTGGAGTAAGAGTTGAACACCTTATCCATGTCTAACATTCTTGATCTAGTAAGATAGATCAAGATTAGTGCTCTTAATCATGGAGTCTTTCACCAGGGCTTAAGGAAACATAAAAAGCTATCATTAGGGCAAACACTGATCATCACTGACAACTGTGAGATATGCTGAGTTAAAATCTACACGGAGCTGCTGATCTCAGAATTATGAGAGCATGTCAGACTCTGACAGGGTTAAGAATCTACCACAAGATATCTTTCACATCAGGTCTAGGAACCTACATCAGGGACTCCAAAGACAATATCTCATCTGAGGAAAAACTTGGAAACTGGACTCAATATTGTTCTTACTCTCGATGCACTTTAGTATCTGAACTTGTAGTTCTGACAGGTAAAAGGCTAAACAACTTCCCTATCACAGAATAACAAACGTTTCTGACCAAATGTCAGGGTTGAGAGCTAATCTCAACAACACCGTTCACAGAGAGGAGAGACTCTGGCAAGGAAAGATCATCATAGCATGATGACCTGAAACACCAGGAAAAGGAAAAAGGCAGTTCTAGAAGTATACAAAGATAGCTTAATGCCTCCAGAGTCAGCTGACTGTATGAGCTTTCTTTTTCCTCTGACAATCCCAGTGCAGCTGAGTAATATGATCATAATGAGTGGAAGCTTCAAAATCAGCCTGAGGCTGGAAAAGTCTCCACAAACTTGGAAGACTCAGAGCTTGATGAGCATTGGTGTAAGCAGGAACACTCGCTTCTGACTGTAGGTTTATGGATGAGCTACCCACAAAATAGGTACTACCTTGCTGCTCTTCTGCTAGTCTTTTGTTTTCTTGGTATAATGTGTAGCAAGATTTGATCTGGGATCATTTCAGTCTTAAGTAAAGAGCAACAGTTTACTGAGAGGATAATGCTGCTGCTTTGATTTTCTCTGATTTTCTGGGGTTAAGATCAGCAAAAGTAGAATATTTGCTAAGGACTCACAAGGTAAATTTGCTAGGTACTTACAACAAGAAGTAGGTGTGACCGTGGAAAATAAGAATCAGACTTTCAAAAAGTCAAATATTGTTTAAAGCCAGATAGCTGAAGACAGAGAGGAGATATTGTTTAAAGACATGGAAAAAGCAGTAAGAAAATACCACCCTGAATGGCTGAACAAAAACAATATGTCAGGAACTAAAAAACTGCATACTTTTTTTTTTTTAATTATTCTTTAATTAAATGAGCTGTATGGAAAAACCTCAGGAGTAACAGTAATTTGAACGATGCTCCTGATGGAACAATGGATGTGCCAGCACAGTCAGAGCACTGAGCATTTTCCAAGTGTACTACACAGATGGGAGATACAGGAATACATTACGGACACTACTAAGACTTAAAAAAAGATCCTGTACCTTCAGTGTGCACAATTCTGCACCTGCAGCACAATTATACATGTGGCAATGACTATAAACATGAATCTATTTGACACAGATTTTTTTTCTTTTTTAAATTCCAATGAGGAACAAAAATGTGCCCTTCTATCTTGTTGTTTTGATTAAAAGAAGCTGTAGCTGCAGGAGAAATGAAAAGCAGGATATTAGTAGCTGCAGTACTTGCACTGGGATCTGGCAGATAGACCTTAAAGACCTTGGTTTGTTACAACACAGTGCAGTCGAACATCGTGCAAGTGAACATGTTGGAAAAATATCTCATACTTCTAGTATTTCCTGGAAGAATTACTGAGGCTTGAATAAAGAATTACACCACAGAGACTCAGAGGTCAAGACACTGTGTAGGCTTTGGGAAGGTCAAGTCCAAATCTGACTTCTGAATCAGGAGAGGAAGTTTGGACAGGTTCTCTCCCTTCATACCTTTGTGTTATGAGGTTATTGGCTATTCTAGATGAGAGGTTAATCTGTTGATTCTATTCTGAAATTAAGTTTCTTCACTGATGCTTAAAACGTTTCACTGATGAACATTTAATTTATATTTATTTCAGAAATTATATATTTCCTAAGTGCCTTGAAGATTTTCATTGACTCTCAGAATTAGCACCTGAGTACTCAAAGATCCCAGGGCTGCTTCTCAGCCCATCATACTTCACTTCAATGACCATGAAAATGAGGACAAATAGATCAAACTATGGAGAGCTTCTGTTTAACTACATGACGGAAACCAGCACAGCTGGAGGCAATTCTTAGCAAATTGATCAAAATTCCTTTACCTTAACTCCAGCTTAACTAATAATAGACTTACATAATTTTCTGCAATCAATCTAAATGTATTTGCAAAATTAGTGAAACTGTTGATCTTGAAATGTTCACTAAATCTTAAGCACATGAATTTGAAGACCTTATATAGTTTATCTTTCTGCCAAACTGAAAAAGAATAACAATTTATAACAAAATCTTATTAACTAAGTAAACTTTGTAGAAGGTACATGTTCATAATTCTTTTGCCTTGTGACAGAATTGTTTTGCTCTCGCTTCGCAGACCCCCTTCTAACATCCGATATTAACTTTTGAGGTTTGTACTCTGTTCTCATATTTAAAGATATTTTTGTGTCAGTGTTTGGAAACACACTGAAAATCTGAACTGGCTGCATGCGTGTTGATGATCTTTTACCATTTTCTAAAAGCACTCTTCATCCAACAACCCAGCCATTTTCTTATCAGTTTCTTTTAAAGGTTTTTCAAATATTTTGTAAACAAGACAATCTTGAATTCCCTTTGAACATAAAAGTCACTTGGAAAATTTAATGATAATACACTTTTTTTTTTTAATGTAATTATCTGCCTTTCACCCTTCCCTAGATTACTTCTGCAGTTACAGACTATCAAAATCTGAAAGTAATAGAAATGTCCTATTTGCTAAAATAAATGAATACACTGAACTCCTTTCTTTTTTTTTCCTCCTAAAAGCCCATGTTGCAGTCCCTCCTAAGGGACAAAAAATAACAAGAAAAAGATGGAGTTTCAACTCAAAGCAAACATAAAAGCTTTCTTAGAAAAAATCAATTACACACCCCAATTTGTTTTACCAGCAGCCAAAGGAAAACCTGGCTAGCATGTCTCAGGATCCAAACACCTTGGATCTACATGTTTCACCAAATTTTACATTATGGCTATTTCTAAGAAGCAAACTAACAATTAGAGACACCTGTTAAAAGTGCCTGTGCTCTGTTCACACTTCATGTAGTATCTTAAAGTGACAGCATATTAAAATGTCAATGCAATCCTTTTACATTACACATGTATTTATAACAACAGCAAGTGCAATTAAATTCTCTGTTCCTAAGTACTTGTATACAACTTGAAAAGCATTTAAATACACTGGATTACAAGAGAAAACTACTGAAAATAAATGCTAAAATACTACAAAGTACATAATTACAGAAGATGTGGCCAGACAAAATTCAATACCTAGATTAATGCACTCTGCCTTATGTCCTGAGTAAGCGCATATTTTTTTCTATAGAAAGAAGAATTTAGGGTAAATTTAGAATCAATTTAGAGTAAAACTAAAAAAATTTAGAAGTTTACATTTATGAAAAAATAATTTCTTACAAAATTTGTCATAAACATCCATGCCATGAGGTCATGCCTATGCAGATGGTCAGAGCAGAACATCTAAAACCCTCCAGCTCTATTTAAATGCTCAGAGGAGTGTGAAAGGTGCCATGCTCTCCTCTAACAACTCACTAGAGAAAGGTAAAATTAGACTTTAAAAATGTTTAATATTTTCTAAACAATTTGAAGTCATGGATGTATAGAACGTACCAGCATGAAATTACAGAAGATCCCTTTTGTCTTACCCAATCATCTACCAATACCAGATGTATGTAACATTATTCTGAGCCACAGGACTGTGTGTAATAGATTTGAAAGTACTGTTATTTTGCAGATAACAAAATAGACTCTTTCTAAAGGCTTCTGACTATTCACATCAATTGAAATATTGTGCAACTGCACAAATTATGTCTTCCAAGAGCACCTGTGATTTGGCCTAGTGCTGCACAAGTTTTATGATTTGTCACTCTGGACTGAAGTTTACATTATCCTTAAGCAATGTGACTAAGTGGGAGGAAGGACTGTGGATCAAGCTTTTTAAAGCTGTTTCTTGTAGTTCCATTACAGTCAGGCAAGCCAAGAACAGTGGAACTGTTATCCCCAGCACACATAACACAAGTTTGGGAGTTGTTCTAATTGATGCTGAATTCCTATTAGTCACAAGGGTCTGTCCTGGCAGCCACAAAAAGCTGGAGTATAAAAGACATTCTGACTATTGACTTCTTTCCAGAATTACCAATTCCCATATATGAGTTTGTGAGAAACAGGTGAAGTAGAGTCATTAATCCACCTCTATACCACCTAAGGATTTCTGTTCCATTAGGAAATTTTTCCAGTGCCAAAATCTCCCTCAAGGTCCCTTGAGCAGTCAGAATAACATAAAAAGACAAGACTATTACTTTGCCCTCTCCTTTCAACTTCTCTAAATACTTCTAGTATATATATTTCAATGAAGGCTGCAAAGTGAATAAGTAAAAAGGGCATCATTAATACATCTAATTAATCTCACGATAATGACAAATCTCACTGCTGAATTGTGTTTAGACTTTTAATTCATGCAATTAAACAAATATTAGCTGTTTGGTTAATCTGGGAATGGTTTTGTGATATGGCAGCTTCTGTAGCAGAGCGACCTGAAGATATATATTTTCTGGGCAGCCTAGTCTAGTGGTTGGTGACCCTGCCCATGGCAGGGAGGTTGAAACTAGATGATCATTACAGTCCTTTGCAACCCAGGCCATACTATGATTCTATTATATGATTCTATGTTATTTGACACTATTAACCTTGATGCACAAGTGTGACTTTCTCCAGGATTATCTTGTTGCTAATGGACAAAACACATACAAGCATGATACAGACATCATCTTTCTTTTGTTACTTTTCTTATAATTTACCATGCAAATGAAACACTAACTTGAAAGGGATTGGCCAAGTCAATGAATTCAGTCCCTGTTATTAGAGGCAGCTATGTTATGTTAGCTCTTGTATGCAACATATGCCCACTCTGTCACTTGTCCTGAGAAGATAACTAAGCTCCACTGTAAATATAGTTTTGCAGCTTTTTGCCTCTATGATAAGTATTAGAAACACAGTTCTGCTCTGATAACTAAAACCTAATTCCTGAAAAATTTAGGCTTGATTATTTTTGTGCTAATATTAAGTATAGAAGATCAGAAGAGTATCTGTCCTAATTATTTAGTTCTTGTCAATGATTTAGAAAGGATCATTAGGGCAAGATGACAAGTCTGTACTCTCCCTGTACTTCCAGTGTCCATGGTTCTGGAGCTCAAGAGTCTTCTTAACTAGTCCTTGCTCTCTCCTTTGTGACAGTGTGTAGCTGTTAGAACAAGCTTTATCTGTGGAACCATACTTATTTCTATACCCAGCTTTGCTTCCTAGGTGGGACAGACCAGTGCGTGTTGTGTGTTTTACACATTTTTCAGTAGAGTTGATTGAAAAACTCACACCAATGTCTGGGGAGAGGTCTCAGTTTACTTCCTTCCTTGTTCCTCTCTCTGCAACTATACTTATTCTCTTTTTGTCCTTGTTGAATTAATTTTTGGCTAAGTTAGAGAGCTGAATCTGCTGAGTGCGGGGCTGGTGCGAGGGCGTGTGAAGCTCCTCATAGTAACCATGAGCTATAATCTGCAGAAGCCGTAACATGAAATTTCAACCCTATTTACATGTTTTACAAGCCTTTTTTAACACGTAGTCATTTCTTGTGGCAAAAGCTGTAAGTGACTATTGTAAAATTGTGCAATTTTATTAACAGTCAACTCCAAGAATCTTTTATTCATTCAGATTTGGCAAACTATTTAGACATATGATTTAAGTATTCCAAACTGATAAATAAGAACTCTGAAGAACGGGAATTAATTTACTCCCAATTTAAATGCTTTGGAAGCCTCTCACTTAAGCTGTTCCATAAACAGTTGAACTATCTACGAATTCACTTAAAAAAAACAACAAAGAAAAAAAAACAACAGGGAGATTTCACCCTCAGTTCTTTCTCTCCTTTTCCTGGGTGGTCCTGCTTCTTCTTCCTCTATGGTAATTCTAGTACTCACTAAACACTTCTATAATAAGTTTATTCAATAAGAAATTCATCAAAAAAACAGTACAGTTTCCAGTAAATTTGTCTTCTCCTATGATGGTGTGTTGCACAGGTCCAGGAGGAGCTACAATAAGGTCTACAGCTTGCACAAGGAGTGTTGCTGACATGGGAGGAAAAACGTATCCTGTTCTCTATCAGCAATCAACTGTAAATTTGGCATTTCTCATCTAATGAAACTGAACACTAAATTTCAGTATATTCCTTAATTTCATGAGGCATGTACTACACATTGTTACGGTACATGATCTGCATAAGAATAGAATTGTCAGCTGTTTCAGTTCTTAGGTATGTCAAATTGCTCAGACAATAAAACAATTCAGGAAAAGGAAAAAGAATAAGGAGAAAATATACAAGAAGGAAAATGATGCATTTAAAAATTCATCTTCCAGGAACTAAATTAGGAAAGTCTTTTACCTATCTGACATTCATGCCTTATTTTTATTCCTCTTGTAGTGGAACTCAAATTATGCCTTAGGAGGAACAACAGTTGCTTTCATCCTGAGTTTTGTATTCTAAGGGAAGATACAACATTATGTGCTAACAAAAAAACATAGAAAAAATGGCAATAAAAATGAAGTTCTTATTTAACTTGGAGATGTACTAAATAAATGCTTAGACATCTCTGATTAGGATACAGTTTTGCATTACAACTGAGCTGATCTAATGGTTATCTACTGGCTGCATACATTTTTTATGGATTAATTTTCTGACATGTCAATAAGCTGAATCAGCTTTTCCTGAAGTTTTGCATTTTCTCGGTCTGATTAAGGGAAACAGTGAGGACATACTACATAAAGAAGTGAAGGGAGCTGGGCAGTTCATGGTTCCCTATCCATGAGTAGGACTGACTTGTTCATCATCAGATCACCCTTTCACCAGATTAAATGCAACATTACACTATAATGGTAGAGTACACATGTATGCCTCTCATGCATACTGTTAAGCATACAGATTGATGATTGCCACTGACAATCTGTGTGGTTTGCTCCCTTTTTTGCCCTGGTATTGCCTGTTATGCAAGGACCTTTTCAGAAAACAAAGCTAGCAAAAAAAAAATGGAAACAAAAAGTTGATTAATTGATCAATTTTCCACTGAGCTATGAATGCACGGTAATGTAAATGTCAAGGGGACAAATACAGTTCCAAAATAATTGAGCTTAAATCTTTGTGAAGTCACATTTTCAAATGAAATAACCCCTTCCTCAGTTCTTTTTAGGGTACAAAAAATGTCCAAAAAACTTTTGTACTTTTTTTTTTCTCTCCTAATTTGTATTTCACTTTAGCAATTTCAGAACTATTTAATAGAAGCTTTCCAGTTTGTGGCTGACTTACTCAGGGAAACTGGCATGAGACAGTAGAGGTGGCTGTCAGGAAGACATGCTGCTCTCTGCAGGCACTTTTCCCATCCCAGAGGCACTTTTTTCATCCTTTTTCCTCCCTTGTACTGTCTCTGTCACATGTCTGACTCCTGAGTTGAGCTGATTCAGCTCACTGATGTGGTAAAGAAAGAAGCATCCAACTTGCGTTCTAGGAGATACCAACGTGATCAAAGTTGCTGCATATAATGTTAAAATCTGGACAGATGATAGATGGATAGTACCGCATGCAGCACTTAGAAGTCTACCTGCCTTATCACAGTTACAGACATTGAAGCACATTGCACATGTGGGCACCTACAGCACTTTCTAAGCACTCCATTGCAGACATACTGATGGCACACAGCACATGGGATTCTTGTGTATTCTTTTGTCACTACTTCAAGTGCAGGGGACTAGATAAAAGTGAGGGGATAGCAGAACCTTTTGCAATTGCCAGCAGTTAGTAGTGCTGCAGACCAGCAGTCTGCCACTACCTGTCAGGGACCAGTGACCAGCCAGGCCACAGACACTGAGGCCCAGCTCTCTGGCGCTGCTGGTGCTGCATTCTGCCCTGTGTGTGACTTCGGCTGTAAAAGTACAGTCTGACCCACTGTCTTCTTGCCAAGGAGTCATCAAATCACTACAGCTTCACAGCAGTTAAGAACTTGAAAATATTTCCTTACTCCCCCTGCCCCCTCCGTTTTTTTTTTCCTCCTGAGAAATAAATTCAAAAGACAGCTCTTTTGTGCCAAGATTATTTTGGAGATGGTATTTTCCTTGCATCCTATTCAACATCAAGACTTTTTTCTCAAAATCCCCTATAGACCCAGAATATACACTGATGCATCTGCTTGTAAAAACATACGAAAAGCATAGTTCATAAAGATATTATCTCTCTTTTTATTTATTTATAGATTCACTTGGCACTTATTGCCCTAATGCAGTTATTTTAAGGACATACTTAAATACAGTATTAATGGCCAACTTCTCTGACAGAATTGTTGGCATTGCTACAGTTACATTGTGCTTCCAACACACACAATTCTATTCTCTTGTATCCATATTCTCTAAAAGCTAGTGCAAATACAAGTAAGAAAAAATGAAACAGAAGAGGCAGAAAATTGCTTTTAAGCTTACTATAACTGAAGATGTTAAATGGGGGTTTTCTATACTTCAGTTACCTCCTACTCATTCTAATTCATGACTAAATAATAATAGTAGTAAACATAACATAACGTAACATATTTTTTTTGAAATACAAAGTAATTCTTTGCTTCTTTTATTTAAGGTTTGTTCCATCCAGGGTTAGAAATCAGGCATGACAGTTGTCTAATGCAAAATTTTTGTCCAGGGAGAAATCAGGCATGACCATGTTCTACCCCTGAATGTGATCTTAACTTTTTATACCATGGATAAATCATTAACATCTGCTAATAACTACCCCAACTGATTTGCTAGATTGTTTTAAAATAATCTTATGTATACCATGGATGTATAGCCGTGTATAGACTTGTAGCCTAACTAACCTGTCCCAGCTGCTTAATCCTTATTTTAAATATCATTAGAAAAAATGCATGCATATTTAAAACTATCCCATTTCTTTGTCTCCAGACTACTATTTAAACTGTGCAAACATCTGGTCATTTCCACTCCCCAATTCCCATTTTAAATACTTATTTTCAGCATATATTTTTCTTGTAAATAGAATCCCACGTACTTTATCACCTCCAAGCCCTCCACTTTCTGCTTTCTGTTCTTGTTCTCATTCCACTTTCTCCCTCATGGTTTCACTTGACTCATTAGATTTTAAATACAGGATTGATGCAGATGGAAGATTATGTAAAGAGTTTATTTGATTATCTACCCTAATTTAGACTTCGGAAAAGAAAATGCAGGCATATCTAAAGGGAAACATAAAGAAAGGGAAAGAGGAGCAATGTACAGTAAAGGGGGTATTGGTCGTTGTTAGGGATGAAATTGCATAATAAAAACATATGAACATTAGAAAATCCTTTCTGGTTCTAAGAGCTGGTAGGCTATGAAGGAGTCCCCAGAGGGAATTAAAGGGCACTTGTCATCTGGCACATCCTAAAATAGACGGGACACGAGCTGTGGTTTGGGGCCAGGAAGCCAACAGTGTTTGGGACCTCTGAACAGGAACAGAAAGCTCCCCTCTGGTCCTACCTTAGAGGAGAAGGAGAGGACAAACAGGAACTGCCTCAGAACCAGGCACAAGAAAGCCAGGAGAAGAAAACAAAGCCAGTATTCCAGGCTGCCTGGGAGCCATTTCCATGCTAGGGATCTGTTCTTTAACAGGACAGGAGGAAAAAAGGGAGAGGAGAGGCAAGGACAGGCCAGAATGGGCTGGGATGCACATTTCTGAGTGCTGCCACAGCAGTGGCAGAAAAGATGGGATGAGTGTAGGCTGTAACATCTTGCTTAGAAACTGGCTGTGAGTTTAAGCCTTGATTCCACTAGTCTAGTCTAAACTGCCTTCTGTATGATCCTGGGTGAGAAATTAGCAGTTTTGGTGGCAGTCCTTATTGCCATAAACACACAGATAAACAGGCAAATGTATCTTCCACATTCAAATTAAATAAATCAGACTCATAAGTGGGCACTAAGGTAATTTACATAACACAAAGAAGGTACATTATTGTATGTTATGACAATTTAGATTTTTTTTAAAACAAAAATCAAGTGGGATATTCTGAGGCTGTGAGAATCTAAATAAATAAAATAAACATATAAATTGTGTTTAACAAAAACCAAAACACGTACTATAACAGTACAGGGTATTTTCTGCATAAATACATATATGTTGTTCCAGAACTCTTAGCCTGACCTCAGCTGACCCACATATCCAAAGTGTTTAAAACTGAATTTCACTTTTAGTCATGAATGTGATTCATCATCATGATTTCTGATGCATGCCTCCATCCGCATATCTGCATAAATCTTGAGATACTGCAAAGACAATCCAAGAGGCTCTATACTCTCTCTTACTACTTTGGTAGTCTCTAACTGGAGAAGCAGCCAACTGTAGGATGAGCATAATTTGGAGGGTATTTTGTTCTAGATTCTCTCCCTTTCCTTCCTCTCCCCATCAGACAGTGCTATGAGAAAATAGTTATTACATCCTATCAATTATTCATGACATGGCATTACAGTTCTGGAGCTCTTTTGTCACATTTACTTTGCCTGCAAGAGTTATCTGCAGTCTTATGCTATGAAAAGAAGTATTTTCAAAAATCAAAATAAAAACAAAAGGAAGAAAAAAAATCAGAGCTTTCTTGGATTTAAAACAGGAGTGCACAGCCCAAGAAATCATAAAATGCAACACACACCCAACCCTCTTGCAACTCCATCACGAGGACACAGCTAATCAGCTGCAGCTTTTTTCCAGTGCTAGAGATCTTAAATATCAAGAAACTTCATCTTTTCTACCATGGAAGATACCATACCAGTAGAACCAAGTGGGTCTGTACACATTTATTTTTAAAAGATTTAAATACATATTTATGTAGATTGTACAAGTGAAACTCTCAGGCTTTTTGCTATTTTACAAGTTCTGCTCATGTAGTTGTCAGGAATTGCATACATGAATCTGGAACCTGATTGTGGTAAGCAGTGGAAGACCAAACACAGAAAGAATATTGTGCTTTGGGATTAGAACAAAACCAAAACATAAAATAAGGGGACCCGAAATGAACTATTCTAATTCACGGCTGAAACTGAATGAAAAGCATAAAACTGTGAAAGCACAAATGCATTTTTACATTTGGCAAATATCCATAGTCAAAAGGCTGGTCATTATCTGGACAGATACTATTTGGTATGCCTTTTAGTATGATAGTTCTTTAGGTTGCCTACACAAGGAATCATCTGTGAAGTGTTCTACCAGACAGAGCTGTGCTTGGGGTGTATAAAAGGACAGATTCACTCAAGCAAAACTCCCCAGCAGATGTACAGACTACAGTTTGAAGAGCACTAAGGCCACTCCAAGTCAGCTGTGATTCAGCTTCCTTCCACAAATCAAAAAACACACCTTCCACAATTACTGAACTGAGAAGCAAATGTGCAATACACCAGCAGACATTTCCTCTTATCAGCCCTGGCTTTTTCTCAGGCAGTCTTTCTTATTTGCCTTCTGTGGGAGATGTCCATTCGCTTCCTCTTCTGAGGAATCTCATCCCACATCCATCACTGCTTCCCCCTTCCAGAGACAGTTTTGGCATTTACCTCCTGCACAGTGACCCACTTCTCTTCCTTCCTACAGTAAGGCGCTGGCCAGCTGCACACCTCTAGCATCCAGATTGATAATTAGGCATCCCAAAATCTCATTTACCTTATTTTGTTCCTCTGATAACCTTAGAAGTAGGGAAAGGATTCTTTAAAAGTGAGATTATTTTTCTATCTTGAGCACGTTCATGACAGACATGGCTTATTTGGTGGGTGTTGGAAAGTCCACACTGTTACAGCTCACAGGTTAATAATTATAGGATAGTTTTTGTACATCCAGAGAAATGGCACAGATAACACATAACCTAAAGAGTAATATCATCTTGCTAATCTGTAAAATGGAAATAGTTTTTTCAGTTGTTTAAAAAAGCACCTACGATTCATAAGAAGGCAGAGTAAATGGCAGAACACTCAATGAAATTAAAGGAAAAGCTTTAGGGAAAAGAGGTCTGACAGTCTGTTTTGATGACTAACACATTCAGTTTCTAGCAGCAGGGATAAGCTCATTCTAAAATCAAGAAAGACCATGTTACTTTTTACAAAAATCAACACTGATTTGAAATAGGGATACCATTAAACTGCTGCTTGATCACAAATGCACAGTATCACATGAGGAGATGATGAAACTGTATTTATACAGTTCTTTTTATCCTGAAGGATCTCAACAGACTTTATAAAATATATATATGGCATGCCTACAAATACAAAATATAGAACATAGCAGAAATCATTTTGACTAGCACTGCAAATCAGAGCATCTGTTTAACAGTGCACATCAATACTGTTTTTAATTTAGGGAAGGATTTAAATTGGAATAGTGTATCTAGCTGGAGCTGTTAGCCCATTTGCCCTTATTAATTCCTAACAGATTGTATGTAGAAGGAAAACAAAGGGCAAATGACTGAGTCCTGGATCACATCCACATCCAAATCATTGTAAACTTGAGATAAGTTTGCATTATATAAAACTTGGATCTGTAAAGAAATATTCAAACTATTTAAATACTGAAATTCAAATGCCAAAAACAGTATCAGCTACAACAAGCCCCATGAATAAATATGCTGAAGGCCACTGATAAATCAACTAAAACTAATCCCAGGGAAAAGCCTTGGTTGAAATTTGGTTGAAATAAGGACAATACGTTGATTTGGTCAGGGATTATTTTTACTAAGTATTTTCTTCCAGTTAAAAGAAAAAATTTCTCAGGAAACAATCAGATTCAATAAATCTATCTATCTACATATTTAGAGAGAGTCTTTACCATCTACTTTCAACATTTGCAAAGCAAAACTCTATTTTCCTGGTTAAAAAGGCAAAAATTCACTGTTTTTCTAGCATTTTTCCAATTCAGCCCAAAAACAGAACGCTGAAATGTTTAGCATCCTCATAATTTTCCTAGGAGAGGAAGACTCTTTTCTGCTTAAAATTATTATGAATCTAACTAGAGCATTTCGCATGAAGTAACATGAACTTTTGCAAACCAAGTGAGTTATGATCATTTGGAAATGGTAACACTGTATAAGGACAATGAACTCTTCCTTAAACCATGTTTTTTCAGGGATAGGCTTCACTACTGCTCACTTAAACAAAAAGAGACCAGAAATCAAAGACGAATTAATGATATAAAGGAAGTAGCTCTTGCAAAACAACAGATGGAATGAGATCGGAAACATATGTAGTAAGCTGAACATTTTTAATAAGACCAAAATGACAGAATTGGAACAAAGGAACAAAATGGATAAACACACACACAGAAATCAGCAGAACAGTTGCTAACTAGAAATGGGTCTTTAATGCAGAGTTCAAATTTGGACTTAGATCCCAAATTCTTTTCTAAATGTGGGGCTTTAGATCTGTGATGCTGGTCTGGATTGTTGCAGTAAGAACAGCAAACCATAAAATCTCGATTTTGACTGGAAGAAAACTTCCTCAAAATTTTCTAGGGTGAATTATTGGCCTTATTTTATATGCTGATATTCTGGATCATACAAGAGATGGTGAGTCAGTTCACATAAAGATCCTGATCTAACACTAAACTATGTAAAAAGGCATTAAAGTAGAAGCAACATGTACCACATCTTTCCCAGATTCTGAAGAGGCAAAATACAGCTTTAAGAAAAATAACAGTGAGGTCCAACAAGTTGATCCCTAAAGCAAGCTATATGTAGTGATGTATCCTCCTGAGAAACTGAAGTCAGAGATTTTGAAAGAATGCCTCTTTGATTTCTCTCTTGGGCATTGCTTCCCTAATTGCACACACCCATCCCATTGTGAGGCCATGTTATGAAGGCACAATTAAGTCTGAAAACAGAAGTGATTGTTTAAATAAAGAACAACAACGACCAAAAAAAAAATTTAAAGGATATGGACCTGTCATTACGCAAATTAACCGGAGAAACATTAAAACACTGCCTTCTGAATATATGTTTAATTTGTTTAGAGACAATTTATCCTCACAATTCTCTTTAGTCTAGTTCATTACTAAATATCTCCAAGTCCTTTAGATGGCAGTTGGTTTGTGGTAATATTTACCACTCTCTGATTCCACATTCTATGGAATTAGGAACCCTTAATACTCCAGAGAGTAGGGATATATTAATTGATGCTCCTAAAGTAAACAGATCTGGAGCACAGTTTTGTGTTAGTATAATGTGAGAGAAACAATCTTTCTTTTGGATATTTGTCTCAAAATTTATAGTGATGACAAATTACTGTCAAAATGAAAGAGAAGTAAATAATTCATCTAATTCATGTAACAATTTTCCCACTCACAGGACTTTTAGACACAAAATCTTACATGCCTTGAGCATTGGAAAGTTTTTTGTGATAACTTGTTATTTTTCTCTATTACTTCAAATCAATCACACATTTCTTCATATATTTTCTGTTAAATTGTCGTATAGATACAACTGTTAAAAATAGTTACAAAGTATGGTTTCCATTTTCATAACTACAGAATACCAAGCTGCACCTAAAATTAGAATTTCCATTTTGATATATGTTTTATAGTTTTAAAGAATATTTGCACTAGCAACTAGGAAATTTGCTTTCAAGAATAGTGGAACGATTAAAATTCAAATTAAAAAATACTGTTAGTAATTAATGAAAAAGAGGATTCACGTGCAAAGGTAATCAATTTATAAACCTGAGGAAATATTTGTCAACGTTTTATTTTTGGCCACAGGATTTGTAAGTTCTAAAATGCACACAACGAAGAGCGATACTGCAAAATTAGAGGTGTTAAAATTAACAGCAAGGAAAGTTATCTGCCAGTGCAGATAGTTTGGAAGCTAGCAAGCTCCTGGAAATGTCAGCAGCAGGGAAATACAAAAAACTTTTTTTTCTTAAAGCTGCAAGGTGTTCAAAGCTATAGGACTGCATAAGATCATAACCTGACAGACCACTGTGACATTCTCCAGTTATCATTCAGGTTTGTCTGTCTGACCTGTCTAACTGCATTAACTTTAGCCTGACAGCTCCCTTTAACTCTCTCCCTTCTCTGCAACTACTCTCATCAGCTGTTGCACAAGTATAATTTTTTTTTCCAGCAATAAATGGTTATTAAGTTCTGAATTTTGTACATTAAACCAAAATGTATGTCATTAGGACACAAAAGATAAATTCTAGGTGGAAAAGCACTTTACTGATTTTAATATTAATATAATATATAAATTTAATATAAATTTATCTGAGACAATGCTTTGTCTTACATATAATGATCTAGCATACATTTTATCATCCACATGTAAGTCTGATGTATAATAGATCCTCTAAGTTTCTTAATTAAAAAAAACCCAAACCTTCAATGTTTTGGCTGCGTCTGTACTAGAAAAATCTTCCTTGCTACTGTTCTCTCTGCTCATACATAGGCAGACACAAACTCTTACCAAATTCTGCATAACCTACTTGTATTTAGGATGACAGGTACAGAGATTAGGTGCTTTACTTAATCCACAGATGAATAAATTCATCATAAGGGTAACTGGTAAATAAAAGAGCTAACAAAAAGTCTCTGTTATGTTATATACATATATACAAATCTAACACAAAATTTTGCACAGTGTATCATCAAAAACCATACCAACGTATTTTCTATTTGAGAAGGAAGCATTATTTCAAAGAAGAATTGAGTTTCACTGGGTTAAAGTAATGGATTATAGGTTAGCTCTCTCTAGTCAGGTAATCTATACGGATTTCTTAAGCTAGTGATGTTTGATGCTATAGAAGAGAAGAAAATTATTCTGAAATCTCCATTTAGCCAAAAAAAAAAAAAAAGTCTATTAGGCATGTTCCTTATGTTCCTTGTCTCCTTTATATATATGCATTCTTCTAGTATTGTTACTGTAGAATAATAGAATATTGCAAAACATTGTCGCAAAAGAGCCAAACTATTTTTCAGGGTTTCAAAATAACCTTTGACAGGAACATTCTTTTCTGCAATTTTTTATTAAAAACATACACAAAATAAATATAACAACCAAGCACTGATGCTGAGCCACAAATCCAGTAGAAGTGAGCCTCTGGCATCTTCCCTAAACTTCAGAATGCTAACTTTGATCAAATAAGATTCAACTAATTTGAAAAGGCCATGGGAGTTTCCACCAAACAAACACTTCATAGAAAAATGCAGGAAACTCAAAACTTCATAAAAAATAAACAACAAATGGCCCTTTTATAAATCCTTTCACCTAGCCATAAGAAAAAACCCCAGCAACGTATATTAGCTGGAAGTAATTAAGAAATGACAGACTATCAGTACAACTTTGGAAAAGACCGAGTGCACTGCAGTGGTCAGAGACAGAGCAACTAAGGAATGAAGTGAAAATGTAATACAAAACACACTAAATTCAAAGTCAATAATTTAAAACAATGTTTCATTTTAACCTTTATGAAATGATTAAGCTATTCTACTAGTTATGAGAATTTTGAGCCATCACAGAATGAAGGAAAGGGGCTCAATATACGTAGTATTGAATGGTGGTTGAGACCAGACGATATCCCATTCTTGGTTTTGCCATTGGCTTTCAAGATGTAAATATTTACAAGTACTGACAAATGCTAACCTCAGCAAAACTATCGAAATTCATGTAATATCTTTAAATATATTTGATCCAACAGAACAAACAAAAGCTATTGCTTAGGTACTGCTCACTTCTGCAGAGTTGAAGTTAACTCAATGGGAGAAAAATTTGCTTAGCAGCTTTTTTTATTTGATTCAGTCCCCCTGGTTTCACCCTGAACTGTAATCTGCTTTCTCCCACACAACTATCTTTCTTTCACTCTTCTTTTTTAATTTCATTGTTCATGGACTCAGATTTCACATTTAAAAAGGCTCCTAATTTTTGTGGGTTTTTTTTATTTTTTTAGTGTTAATAAAGCTTCACAAACAGCCTCTTGCATTCTTGAATGCTATCCATTTCTAGATCTCAGATATGATTCCTTTTAACAGTATGACACACAAAAAAAGTAAAATCTAGAATAGAAATGGATGGACAGGATGAAAATCTCAAGGGCAGCAAAGACATGAGAAGTAAAGCACTGATGGTGCATTTATACTGTAGAAGGACATACAACACCTAGATTAGTATAAAGAGGAAGACAAGAAGAGGTAATTCATCCAGAGGTTTTAAGAATTCTTTCAGCACAGTCTGCCAAAATAATGCCACTGAAGTACACCCATGAGGATTACAAGAGAAATAGAAGAGCAAGAGAAATTTTTGTTCTTTTAAGTTTGGTCTTGTATCTGTTTTGCTTGTACTTTAATTTCCATCTTGCTATGTAAATTATGTTGTAATTGCAAAGTCTCAGTTTACTTGAAGGGTTACAAAGGACCCAGTTGAAATTACTACGTATACTGTCTCTACAGAGTAATCAAATTATTCCTGATTAAGAATTTCCTGAGCAAACTCCAAGCACTGAGGAGCACCTCCTGCACCCAGTCAGCAATTGATGTGGAAGCAGCCTGCACTGCTGTTCTCTGGTTTGGAGCAAGGACCACAGATGGTCTCCTGCAAAAAGCAAGCTACGAAAAAGTATCTCAAAGCCTTAGGTAAACCTCAGAAGAACCTAAAATACATCTATAGCAAAATGCTGACTAACAAACTAGACTCAGTGATGACTAAAGTCCTCAGTGATAGCTTCAAACATATTCCAGCCAACACAACTGTTCTCTTCATCATTTGTAGAGGTTTGATTCATCTCCCAGTGAAGATTTTTTACTTAGTAGAGTAAAAACTACACAGAGGTACCTATATAGTAAGTATAGATATTGCATGAAGTATGCATAGAGTGACGTTTTTTCTCCTCTTTGTTGTATACTTTTACATTCTAGTTTACCTTTCATATATGGTAACACTCACTTAAGAATCAGTATGCAAACTGAAAAAGGAAAAGGAAAAATATATTCGAAAAACTAGGAACACAACTATTATTCTTCTGTCTCAAATATAACATTGAAAAAACAAAGAAAAACATATAACCAAATTTTCCAGGTCATTTCATCACTTATACTCACATAGATGAATAGTCAGAAAAGAAAATAGTGGCAAAAGGTAAAAGCATGAAGTTACTTAGCTTATAGGGCAAACATGAAACACCCCATTTCACCATTTTTATCATTTGCATCAGGTCTCAGAGATCTCTGACAATGGCTTTGGAGGCTGTATGTTATTTCCCATTTACATAAAATATTACTGCAGATAATATATATCAGAAGCAAAATTAATTGTAGCCATCTTCATACAGGAGGATTTCATTACAACCTCAAAATACACGTCATAAGATATATTTATCACCTTTAGATGACCTCTAATCAGAAACGTGTTATGCTGTTCAAATTCCAACTGTCAAATGCTGTATGTGTAGGTAAGTAAATACAAATGCTGTTAAAGACAGAAGTTATCTTACTTGGAGAAGTCCTAGCTTTTTATTTTTTGACAGCTCCTAAACTGGATGTCTTCCAGTGTCAACAAAACCTGTCCGAGCAGAATCTTACCTTGTTTTCACTACATCAAGGGGATGCATCAGGCAAATTTCTACAAGACCTACAAAATAATAATAAAAAAAGGCCTAATAAGCACTTATACAAACTAATTTCATTTTCACTGACTCAGCTAGTTCTTGAACTTTGAAAAGTGAAAACCTAAAGGTATCCTTAATGTTATAGTACTTAAATACCTCATATATTCAACATACCCTTCTTCAAAGATTTTAGACATTTAGCTAAGTGATAGTTGTTCACTGCAGAGAGGAAAGCTAGCACATATTAGCTATGGGATCGCTTTATTCATCATTTCTGCTCAGTTCTCTGCCTTAAGATCACCAGGAATATTTGGCTGCCATCATAAATAAATATGTTAAGTCTTACTGAAAGTAGTGAAAGAAGGGAGTTCAGGTTAGCACTGGCTTCTTTGTCATATGTGACTAATCCTTAAAGACACTGCTGTTAAGGATAAAACTGGCCAGTCAACCCCTTACACCCATTCTCTTATGGCTGTGTTTGAATGAAACTATCAAGGTAATATTTGACTATTGTTTTGCCATATTTTCCTTCTACCCTACTCAACACTTCATTTCTGCAAAAAAGGAAGATAACACACACGGCATCAGCCATCAAATACCTATGAACTAATATAAATATTAATGAAATTCATTCAAAATGTGATTTAATATTTTTAATATCTTTTTCTAGAAAGTTAGAGGTGAGGTTTTTATTTCTGAATAGATATATCTATTGCCATAATTATTGCCCAGAAACGACTTACATTTTATTAAAACAAGAACAAATCACGTGTCACGTAAGGGAACACGGACTGTAAGTTTTCTGTCCTCATTCTGTCTGAAAACCTATAAACTACTCCACAGCTGCCAACAGGTGCTTTACAAATAGAGCTGCAGTCAAGTGTTTCAGAGCTGGCAGGGGGCACAGACTATGAGTTTTTCTTTTCTAATGACCCTCCTTTTCTAACTTCCCTCACCCCCAAGTTTTAGATCTTCTCGTCTGTCTTCTTTTGGCAGATACAAACTACAGTAGGGGGGCAAGCATGGGGCCAGGGGCTGTTCACCCTATTCTGTTTTTGTAGCATTAATGTCCATTTTGGGAGAAAAGTGTATAGTGCCAGAATTTGGCTCTATTTTCTTGGTCCTCATAGAATAATTTTTAATTCAGGCATTCTTCCAGCAACTGAATCAGATGAATTCCAAGGTCTTTGGCAAGAGATCTGTTTTGATAACTTCAGGATTCTATTGGTTATCTGCTTCTCTCAGTCCTTCTTTTGTATCATCATTTAATTACATACTACGTTTTAAACAATGTATAATTACTTGGGATTATTACAAGACTCTCTGAAGAGCACCAAAGGAGTGCACACTTTGCAAGATGTTAATGGAACAGCTACAAACACAAGCTACATTTTTCCATCTACTATAGTAGTCATGCAGATCATTACAACATCCTACTTGATATCCTGCCCAGAAAGTGTGGTGGCCTTACTAAATTACAAGCACTCTGAGATGTGCCCAATAAAATAAAATATATTGCTCTTTCTTTAGCTAATGTTCATCAGTTTTGTGACAAATTCTATTAGCACTATGAAAATCTAATTAGTTAAATAGATATGGTACAATATATTTTGGTTTGTCATACTGAAAAGACTACTGTTTTATCAATTTTACTTTCATGATAAAGTAGTTAACATAGCTACACAGATAGATTGTCCAAAAACATGTTCTAATAGTCCCATTGGGTCTCCTTGGTGATGTCACATGTGAACTAATTCAGAGTGATTTATAATGGTCTAATTATGTTTAAAGCAACTCAAATCCAACAAACTGAACAAGAGCCCAAAGGAAACATAGGAAAGAACAATTACTGGGGCAATCCAACCTTTGTTGTCTTTTGGGTGGGAAAAAGTATCCAGTTTTCACAAGGAACGAACGATAAAATAAGACAATAAAAATCTGTGTGTAGAAGAAATAACCAGCTGTCATCATTGACAACATTTTGAATGTACACAAGTGGAAAATCAACAACCAAGAGGGAAGTCAAGAGTTCTGTCATGTAAACCACGATGCTGATTAACTAAGGTTGCAGAGGGAGAAAATGTCAGAGAACATTGACACCAAAGCAACTCTCCTTGGTAGAACATTTTCCATTTTCCAGCTAATATCGCCTGTTTTTAAACTTTTTTTCCATAATGGATTATATTACATTTCCCTCTACAAGAGTCACACTTAAAATATCAAATTGGCAGTCTTCTCTTCAAAGTAAACATTTCAGTTTGTGGTAGGTATGTTTAGTTCCTTCGCTCTTTGTTTCCCTGTTCCATCACACACAGAAATCTTGTACCGATGAACATATAATATTTCCAGAAAATGCTAAGACTCTTCAAAACAAGAATGATTCCATGTTTTGCCTGTTCACTGAATAGGAAAAAAAAAAAAAGAATGAAATGTAGCTAACAGTACTCACTTAATAGCACAAATAAGAATAGAATCATTATCATTTTGGTCAAATTGGACAAATTCTTGCCCTCAGCTCTCAGAACCTATGGACTGACTGGTGTGCTGTGTCTGTGATACACACTGCCCTGTCTTCCATAGAAATCTGAGTAGCTGACCTTCTATACGTTTTTTGCAAAACGCACCCTAAAAGTGTATTCCAGTACAGACTGAGGAGATGCAGAGCATGATCCATGTGTGTTAGTTCAGACAACCCCCTACTGCTCAGAAGTCATTATGCACCCTCCCTCCCTTGTGTTACTCATTTCCCTGGAATAACACAGTCACTGGAGAACCACAACAGAAAGGAGACTGGTCATAGAAAATGTGGCAATAAACACTTTAGGCGCTGTGCATTGTATAGTTGGAACAGACTGTATTTATTTTGGCGTTTGCGTAGACATAGTTACAAGGTAAGAAATGATGATAAATATTTTACATATACTATGCATTTCCTTCTGACAGTATGTCTGACAGACAAAATCTTGTGTTGCTCTTTGTATCCTAATAAAAACAACGACATATTCTTCTGTTTGTCTGTTAGCTAAAACGTTTTGACAATATGAAGCGTGAAAGCACTTTCTGATTATAATGGTATTGTTAGAAGAATATTCAGTGACTGTTAAAAAAAAAAGCATCCCTGCAGTCAATTCCATACAGGCTAATTTTTGTTAGCCTGTGGTTCTGCTGTATCTTCATAGATACATAATGCTTTTAAGTGTAAGCATAAATCTGAGTCATAAAAAACAACAAAACTCTAGGTTCACCATAATACATATATCACTCTACTCCTTTTCCAGGGAGATGGTCACATATTGTGCCCTTCCCATTTAAAGAAAGTGTTAAGTAGTTCAGAAAAGAAAATCTTTTCAGCAGTTAGCACTGACATGCTGGAAAAGATCTACATATTAGTCATTACTAAAGAAAGTGATGCATATTTTGACTCTTGCCCAGGATTCTATTTAGCAGTTTGGTATAAGATTAACTAACAATACCCTGGATCTCCTCAAAAATCATTAATCAATGTCTAAATAATGAGCCAGATCAATGCTCCCATTAGAAAATAGGGAGAAATGGAAACTTAGCTCAAAAAAAAAAAAAACTCCATAATGGCAACGCAGCATTCATGAGCCACCCTTCCCTAGAGACCTTGTCTACACTGAGAAAATATGCTAGAAAACATGTTAATTAAATGAGATGTTGAATATGATTTTTCTCTTGGCAGAGGCAACGATACCTGTGTTTAAAAATGTGTTGGCTGATGATACAGTATCAGCAGGAGCTCCTGGTTTGCCATCATTACCTAGGGCTTCTTAGAAGAAGGTGGCTTCTGCATGCCTACATGATGAGCTGGGTCACACTCAACATGTTGTAAGGCAACAGTGTTTCCTTAAAAGAGGTAGCCTGCCAGCGCAGCACTGTTATCTGAAACCTGGGGAACAGTAGGCTGTTTGGCTTTCAGATCAACAGAGGACTTCAGCTGGGGACAGAAGCTTTTGATGTTTGGTCCACAGCACCTCTGCCAAAAATGGTGAGAGTCTGTTTACAGGGGGTTCTCAGAGCCCTCTCCATAAAAGCAATTCAGCCTCTGTTGAATTAGCAAGGGCTCTTTCATTTTACAGCAAGCTAGCATTTTAATATTCAAAGTTTCAAGGAAAAGTTACTTACTGGAGAATCGCATCTTAGATACAAGGAAGCTAAGCTGGAAGTTAGTTTTTTTGGTCCTCTTGACTGTCTGCTGCTCAGCTGTGGATTTACAGCTGTCTCCAATTCTGAAGTCCTAATCTAGAGCTGTGGTCATATTGGTACTCACAATAGACAGCTTAAACTGCTCAATATAGGCACTGACAATGCTCACGTAGAATCAGCATAATTTCACTGGTCTGTGCCCAGGTAAAGAAAGCATAAAATCCATTACTATTACCAGATAGTGAACTGCTTGTTCAGTTCTGTTGCAAATAAAAGAGGATGGTAATTATATTATACTATTTTTGCTGAGCTTGAAAATTGGGTTACAGCATTTATGTGAATAATGACAGAAAATGGCAAGGATCTTCTGAAATAGCAATGGCACGAATGTAATATACTCAAAACTAAGCTTTCACTATACCTGGGCACAAATTCATAAACATTTATCTGCACTTAAGAGCCTTTGAAATGGCAAATTTCACCTTGTGATGTCTCATGCATTTACAAGTAGCAAGAGGTCGCTCTAGCAATAAATCAGTGTGTATATGAATATGGAATGTATGGTGAAGATCTTAATCTTTTTCTTCACATTACTGATAATTTGTGGGGAAAAAAGAAAAAAGAAAAAATAAGTGTTGCCTTAAAAAGCCAAAAAACAAAACAAAAAAACAACAACCATCCCTGAGATTCTTTCATTTTAATTCCGTTTGTCTTATCTTTATAGTATCTCTAAATTAAAGATAAATGGTGCTATCAAGCTATTGTATTTCTCTTTCACAGCCATTCTAACACAGGACATACTTTTCATCTTTTTCAATCTAACTCACAGCTGAGCTGAAAAATGGAAATCAACTGTAAATAGAATAGGTGTAATTTAACCAGACCCCCAGTTTGCATCTATCTTACATTTAGCAGAATTCTGCAATAATTACCAATATATTTTTCTTCACTCTGGAGGAAAAAGACATCTAGCTATAATATTGAAAGTATGCATGGCAAAGTATTCTAAATTTAGTATAAATTTATTCATTGTTTGCTTTTCACAATGTTTTTGGCACTATCAGCTGAATCAGTGTGTTATGCTCAAGCTGCCAGCAATACCCACACGTTTATACTTGCTGTTGCCTGATTCTATGATTCTACGATTCTATGTACTTCAAATAAACTGCTCAATGCTCATTTGAGTACTGTTTTCTCTTTAAAAAAACAAAGGTAATCTGCCAGTTTCATTTGAAATTTTTATTGCTCATTTTAAAATGGACACATCAAGTACTCAATGCATAGATGTACCGGTACCAGCTTTATTAACTTCATATGTATGAGTATGAAGAAATGAAGTACCTACATAATTGCCTTTAAACACATCTACAGAAATTTGGAGGATTAAGTTAGTTTTATGTATAGTTAAATGCCTTTATAATAAGGCTAAGAGGAAATGCCAGAACATTCAGGAAAATCAGTGGCTGCTCAAAGATGATCTTTAACTTAATCTCCATCTCTTTAGAATACAAGTTCTTCCAGAGTCCGGTAGCACATTTCACTTTCACAAGCAAGCATTTCCTACTGCACTACTTACAGAACCTTTCTGAGTAAAATGCCATGTAAATCAATTACTCTCTACATAGTAAGACCTATAAGATCTGCGTTTATGGCATACTCAAAGCAACAGTAGATATAACCGTATTTTATATTCCAGATTCCTCACAATGTTATTTGATTTTTAAAAAACGAAGCTAAGTAGGGTTGAATACTACAGAAAGTTTGATTACGCAAACGTACGCAATGTTTACGTTCTGAAACAAATGATAATTGAGAAAAAACACAACCGAGCACACAGGAAAATCTCAGAAACATACAGCATCCTTACATGGTATAAATTATTGTGGTCCTTCTAAAGGAACAAATAGATATCAAAATAAGAAACTGAAACTATAAAATATTTTCTGTGATTTCTTAAAGATTAGTGAGGTAATATGATATGAATATCCCAAACTCACCATTTAGGATGTTGCAAAAATTTGCTTCATCTTAATTTCCACTTCTATTCCAATTCTCAAAAAAATAATTTTATTGGACACACAAATAATTCTGGACACAATCACTTTTTCTGAAATGATTAGCAATAGACTTGCTCGTGTAACTGCTATTTTTTTATTTATTTAGTCCTTATACATCTTTTACTGATTTTGTATTGTCATTAAAGCTTCATCTTATAAAATAAACACTTGCAATTTACAAACTTAAGTGTCTGAGTCTCTAGACACAAGTGAAAGTCTATATTTTGAGTAAATTCTCCGTAAGTACTTTGGCAAGTATTACATACTATTATGTCACTCACAGATGACATATTCTTTCCATCACTTGTGTCTGAAAAGGAAGTTTTTTGAAACACAATCGAAGGGACCCACTGAGGTCAGCACTGGGTTTATTCTATGTTCGTGTCACCACAGACTTAGATATTTCAGTGCATATTGAATCAATATTCCCACAATGAAAATGTGTAACCTGTATTTTCTTTGCTGTTATAGTAAAATGCTTCTCAATAAACTTGTTTTCATAAGAAGTTTGCCCATTCATACGTCCCAAAGCTGTTGTAATCTTCATTGCTAATGCTGATCTAAGAGCATGGACATTATTCTATTTCTTGACACATTTAAAGTTCTCTAATGAATAAAGCAAACAGCTTATGGCTGCTTGGACTGTCACTCGATTGCCCTGGAGGGCTTTAATGTCTTTAAAATAGGCCTCCTAGTTTGTATTTAACTACCTTGTCCACAGAGGTCTGAGGGGTAGAGCAGATCAAAGATGTGCTAGAAACATAAAAAGCAGCTGTCCTTCATTTACCTTTAATTAGCTACATCTGACCAGATTCTTTATGGTCTCTTTGTCCCACATTCAACAGTCTATAGGCCTTCTGACCTGTCCTTGAGGATCGTATCATTACATGAATTTCAACAAAATACAAATATAAAATACTTAATACAAGAATTTGAAAAAACCTTGGTCTTACTATGGAACAGCTGCTACCTGGCGATTTTGGTTTTACTTGCCAAAGCTACAAATTGCTCAGTATTTGGAGTGTTAAAATTGAATGATTCTTGAACTTAGATTTAGTTATTTATGTTCCTTTGTATACTACTCAACATTGCAATGTATAAATATCACCCAACAAGGAATCCTACAGAAAACTGAAAGGCAAACAAGCACCTCTCTGCCATCACAGTACTACTGCACCTCCACAGGATACTCCAGAAGGGCTACAATAATTGAAATTGGCAATGATGCTAAGAGATGTTCAGATCTACTAACATGCATTTCAAGAAGGTCAGCTCTGTCTTCATCAGTAGGAAGCTAAGGAACATGTTCAAAGGAACACACAATACAGTAACGTTCACACTGAATTCAGTGTGATTCGAATACATAAGTTTTGAATAAAGCACTTCCCATGATGTCAACAGATAATTATAACACAAAGGCTATGAGATACTTATAAAGAAAGTCATATATCTGCAGTCCCTCGAGCCCCTTTTTACACAGATCCCACTACTTAGAAGTCTCCCTATATAGCACAGGCATTATATAAAGACACTGAGGTGGATGGATTTTGGATTAGGTCCAGTCATAAAAAGAATTAACTAATCAAATCTGCAATCTTAACTATACAATCATAGAATGGCTTTGGTTGGAAGGGACCCCAGCGATCATCAAGTTCCAACCCCCCTTCCACACACAGGGCCATCAAGCAAAGGCTTGATTTGGAATAGTCCTCAAAGATCCTCAGATCTTCTGCGTATGTAAAAGCAATTTGTAACCCCTATATTCTATTCCAAAATGTAAACCTTGTAGTCTTCCCTAAGAAAGTTTTAATTAAACATGCGCTAAATTGTTTGTAGACTCCTCCAAATGCCATACTGGGAACGTACACAAGCAGTGAAAAAGCCTGCCATAGTATCAATACAGGAATCAGCAAGCAGCTGTGATGAGAAGCAACAATATATTCTTCAAGAAATTCTTTTGAACAAGATGCAGTAAGAACTTTCTCCTAAATTAGGAACCACAAGAGATTATTGCTGCACCTCAACTTTACTCTTCAAACCTTTTATAGTATCTGACCCCAACTGTATAGCTGAAAACTTCAATTATTTATCACTTTTTTCAAGAGGAATGCATCTTTCACCTCTCATTTAAGAGATTTAAAACAGGAGTCAAAACTACTTCCCCAGATAACTAAAGGAGAAATTTGCATGAACAGAATGAAATTGAGTTTAAAAATCAAATCAGCATGCATATTTTTGCCAAATACTTCCTAAAGTTAAGAATATTTGAATAGTTATCAACGAGATGTAGATTTTTTCCATTATTTTTTGAACCATCAGTATAATCACATAACAAAGTATCTAGATGCATGAATAATAAAATGACAGTACCAGCTGCTGTACAGGTTGACGAAAGCAAATAGAAATGGGCATAGTAATGCTGAAAGTGTAATATAGATAACAGTAATTTTCTATGTCCTACTTTATGTTACCCTGAAAATGTTTATTGTCTGACCTGAAAATTTCAGTCTCGGACACTGTACACAAGGTATTATAAAGTTCAAATTAAACTTGCTGAACAACAAATCTAATAGCAAGAATGGAAATGTTCCTAAAAGATTAACATTATAAAGCAGAGTAAAACCTTATGTTTTTCTGAAATCAGTGAACATAAGTCATTCTTCTGACTAAAAAGGTGGAAGTTAAAGACAAAGACATACAAATTTTGTCAAAAATACACTGGTTAGCTATGGAACAAGCCAAGAGCAGGCTGCATTGGAACAACTGCTGAACTCAACAGTGCTATGGAAAATTAGAAGAGCAAAAATCATAGTGTGAAGTCTTTGCTCTGAGGTGAACCAACTAGTCACAAAGTGAGAAGTACCCGAGGGTGAGTTTCTCCTTCACTTCCCACACAAAATTTCAACAGCTTCACTTTCATGCTGATGAGAACAGAAACATTTCAAAAATGTCAAAGAATATTTCCTGTTCCCATCATTAATTTAAGATCTATGATTACATCTCAGTTTTAAATAAAATCTAACCAAGAACAAAGTGTATAAGCAGTAAACCACTACTTCTGAACTACAAACTTCAAATCAGTGATGTTACCCCACATGCAGTACAGCAAAATACATGACACTTGGCAAAAATAATAGCTAATTTTCATCTAGGGTAGTCTTAGTATTGGATGACCAGTAGCTAGAGATTGAGACAATTGACCATGAAGAAAAGCAAAAATTTCAGAATTAGGATTTGACATTGTTGCACCTTAACATACCAACCTGCATCCATCTTATTTTTAGAAAGTAGTTTTGTTAAAGTATCTATCTCTGCTAATCTGTTTTTGAATGTCTTGAATTATTTTTTTATTGTTCGTGAAAAAAGATGTGGCTCACATCAAGATAGCTGAAAGAAGTTGGTAAGTTGTACTTCTATATATCTAGAGTATAGATATACTACTGCTATACAAATGTAAAAACTTAATTGCAGATGGCTACTAAAAAACTGCCTTACATGCTCTTTCTGTTGTTTAATAAAGAATATTACCTAAAAGCAATTACAAGACAGTGTTTTTTCTTATTCCAATTGCTATAACTTTAGTCTCAAATAACATTTTCTTCATTTATTCTGATCTTTAATATCAAATATTAAATTCACAGCAAATTTTTCCTCTTTAGTGGGAAAAACAGTGATGAAACAATCAAATATATCTGTACCAAAATCAATTACACAACAGAAAATCTTTCTTTTACACTGCCAAAATTAGCTGTTTTACAGTTGAGACTTTTTAGTAAATATTTCACTTAATTAAAAACAAAAAGTTAATACTGCATAAGTTTAGACTTTCATCCAGTGCTTGCATATTCCTGAGGTTTTCAAATACCTTTTTTTCCTGTTTTGGCACTACCAGCAATTATAGTATTACAAAAAAATATATTACTGCTACAATTAGGTAGACCTAGTAGCACTTTAAGATTTAGGTTCTCATTAAAAATGTTGTACTTAACATTTGCAGGCAGGGCTCATTCATTTTGTAGAGTTTTACACAGGTAAGTAGAAACTGAATACTTCTGCAGTAAAACACCCCCTCACATATACACTCATCTTTGATTCTTTTCTGTCCAAAATTTCCACTGAAACTTGTAAACATTTATTTACTGACGTAAAGCAATGCAGCTTCTCAGCATTTTGGAGAAGCCCGCTAATGTATACCAGCAAGTTGGTAGGTGCTATACGAGCATACCAGCAAGTTGGTAGGTGCTGTATGCGTATACCACCAAGGACAACTGGTGCTTAAGCTGCTGAACACATTATCAAGTATCTATGGATAAAATAAAATACTTTCTGGAGTAAGACTCCTATAGAAAACACAGTAAAATACCCTGGACTCTTCTTAGTGCATGCATTTCTTTGTTGTTGTTGAATTCTGTGTTACAGCAATATGTGATGACAGCACCTCTATTTTGTGTTATTTTAACAGTCACTGCTCTTCCCAGTATTTTTCACCACTCCCATTTGCTGGCAGTATATCATGGCAAAGTTTCAGAGAAATCTACTACAAAGCCATGTGTTAACTGTGAAATGTCAGCATGCCATGTCTAGAATTTTAACCTATCTTCAGCATTTTCAGGCACTAGCACCCTCTCACTTTTCCAAAACAATCATAGCAGCAGCTTGACAGCATTAAAAAACAAAAAACAAGCAAACAAATAAGAAGGACAAAAGGTGTATCTCTCTTTAACACAAAGATAGAACAATAATCCTTCAAGAGGAAGCCATTAATGCTGAACTGACCAAGAAAAAAGTATTCTCTATTTTCCACTGAAAGCACGAAGACTTACTACCACTATTGATAGCTATTCTCAATTTCTTCCTCTGGAAAGCATTTTCCCTGGTAAGGTGGAAAATGTCCTTATTCTACTGTGCTGAAAGTAACTCCAAATTCCTAAGGGTCTTTCTTTCTTTTCTTTTTTCTCTGTTCAGTTTTATAAAACAAGATAATTTCAGAACAAAATGAATCAAAAAAGCAAGTGAGGATTCTTTAATCACCATGTATTTCTGTAATATGATCTCTAATCACTGACAAGTGGTTTTTTACATGTAAACTAACTGCCAAAGAACATAGGTGATCTGGCATAGAACTAATTCCCTGAACAGTATTGATGCGATATGAAAGAGAAAACAAAGGCAACTGGTGGCTTTTGAGGTAATTTGCAGCTCATCTACCAGTGGCATACCAGCTTGTACTACAGGTATTACAGAACACTGTGAATACAGGATGGGCTATGGATGAAATACAGTATAACTTAGTTTGGAATGCACATCCAGACATAATTAAGTTAGACATTAGAAAGCCCTGGTCTTCTGCTCCACTCCCTTTGGTGCCACTCACAAACTCACTGAGAATGCTCTCTATCCCATTACCAAGCTTATTAATGAAGACTTGATTCATTGCTGCTCCCAGTATCAGTCTCTAAGCAACGCCACTGGTTACTGGCCACTAGTCGGACTTGACATCACTGATCAACAACTCCTCAAGGGCTTACTACTAAAAATACCATGAGAAGTTAAAAATCAGAATATGCACTGCCAGAAATATTTTTTATTATCATATTTCAGCACAGTCATCTGACCAGTTAAGGCAAACAGTTGTATTCACACAAAGTTGTAAAGGACTGTTTTTATATATTTTTTTCTTTTCCTCCCAAATACAAGCTTGCAACATTGGTATTAGTGAACAGATTTCCCTACCTGAATACACGATCAGTGAATTAATAAGAAAAAAGTGATGGCATCTCAGCAAAACAGACAAAAAACTTGGAGTGTACGTACATAAAGTGGTACTAAGAACATGGATATAATGCATTCTTTAAAAATGGCTTGCAGGAAGTAGGAAAAAATAGGTTAGAGAATCTTACATACTTCACATAATAGTAATAACTAGTTTCAAGAGTTAGTCATGTTCCAGTGTAGTTCTCTGACAGGCTAATAACCTCTGAATCACACAGAGATTTTTTTATAATGCTAGTTGGTTACCCAAGCTATACTCAGCTTCTTAGAAAGACAAAAACTTGAAAGGGATTTGGGAAATTATCTGATGAAGATTAGTTAAACCTAGAATTAAAATCTAGGCTCTACAGCATCTCAACAAGTTATACCATGCAGAAAACCCATCAACAAAACCATATTACACCTCCAAGAACAGTGCATTTCATACTCAAGCCTTTACATAAGCTGATGTAGAAACAAACTGAACTGTCATCTAGTGTTGCTGTTCTTTAAATAGTTAACAAAAAATGTACATTGTACAAACAAATTTGTTTTGGATTTGCTTTAAAGGACACAATATTTTATTCATTTTATTTTTTAAATGGCATTCTTTCCAAACTGTAAGATTTTTGTTTTGAGCAACTACTGCAACTATGACCTGTCATTGAGCTGACAGGTTTTTGAGATCCATTCATGAAACTGTAATCCTAGCACAGAGACATCAGACCATTTTCCCAGTTGCTTAGAGAAAGAATTCTGTTAGTGATAATTTCAGGGAAGAATATTGAGAAGGGAAA
This sequence comes from Gallus gallus, assembly GCF_016699485.2. Lineage (NCBI taxonomy): Eukaryota > Metazoa > Chordata > Aves > Galliformes > Phasianidae > Gallus > Gallus gallus. The sequence continues at coordinate 36,362,196 of NC_052536.1, forward strand.
ACTTCATCTACCTTATCTGACCTCACTACGAACAAAAGAATTGGGTTAAAGGAGAGAGAAGTATGTGAATTCTTTGTTATCAACACTGGCAGGATGACTTAGTATAAATAAACAAAGGTGGCTTAAAACAACTTGTCAAATGGCTTCCACGGTGATATTTTTAAAGATGCTGAAAGGTGCATACTCATCTTCATCTTTCTTTGTCATTTTAGGATGCCAATACTGTGGCCAATTATTTTGTCTTTTGAAGGTGCCTACTTGTGTTTTAGATGTTACTGTAATCTCAGAGAATAATATCTAATTTACAGTGATTTATTCCAAGGCAGGAATGACCACCAGATTTGAGTCTGCCCGTTGGAGCAAAAAACTCAAGTATGTACAGTTTGATCTAAACTGAGCAGCTAGCTTTATTAAATGGACTTCTATCTGCTTAATTACACAATTTCTCCAGACTTCAGTGTTTATTCCAACCACACATAGTGTGTGCAAAAGTCTGAATTCTGAGGAATCCCTACATTTATTGAAGATTGAGCTGGGAGCCTTCAGAATCAAAGGGAATCTCTGTGAACTGAATGTGTGTGTGCATGCACACACATAGGAGCAAATATCTGTTTGTATGCTCACATGCACAATCAGGCACCCATATGTGTTTTACAGAGTTGTGTGAGGCCAATGCTCTTTATTCACCTGTATACAGACAGGTCAACATTATTTTAATCCTTTTGCAAACCCTCAAATGCATGGTCCAGCTGGTGACACGTTGCCAGAATGGTGGACTTTTCCCTAATTAAGGAATATGCTACCCTAGCAGCTTATTGTCTTTCTACTCCTGTCAATAGTCCCATAATTACAGAGGGCATTTCAGTTGGTGCTTCCAGCAGGAAGAGACCCAGAGGCATATTTCCTTCTGTTTTGAAACACAGCTCAGCACAAAAGGCAGAACGGCTGCTATGACAATAGCCCATAAGCTTCCTAAAACTCAAATCAGGTTACTAGAGCTATAGATAGGAAATCATCCTACTTTTTTTTTTTTTTTTTTTGTACTAATAAAAGCAGAGTTAAGAGATCTCACAAGCTTTCAGAAGTCTTTATTTCACAAAATAACAGACTTTCCCCCAAAACTCATGCAAGCATTTCATCTCATGATTCTGGATCTACTCCTAAGCTATGTGAAATCATCTCAAGTGTAAACCTTCTAGCTCTGACTCCAAGAGCCGAGATGCTTTCTGGATTAACTGAGTACTGCACAGAATAAGTACTGCATATATACTATTTCTAAGATGCTAGAATAATGACTGTAATTGCTTGTAGAAGCTTAGAAAATGCCATGAGCTTACAGATAAAGCATATAAATTTAAGAAATAAATAATGATTATCAATAATTTACCTTGTAAATTAAATAATCCAGGAGGCTCATCTGATAATTTTCAACAAATTTTAAGACAAGTTTCTCGTAACAGACACTTATGTTATTGAAATATGAATGTTAGAAATCAAAATTGATTAATACTCAATAAGAACACAGAGGAATACAAAGTTGTTTCAGTAAGTCCTGAAAACACAAATCATAACCTCAGTTTCCAATAAGTCAAAAATATGTCAAACTAAACTACCACTTAATTGCCTATATATTTGCTTTTTTGAAGAATCTCATAGGCCCTCTAAGATCCAGGTAAAGAGAAACGTCAAGTTACAAAAACAGTGAAAGTCCCCTGAGACTTAAAAACCTGATTGTGCTAATTGGAATCCTTGGCAATAACATCCAGAAAGAAGACTCTTTTACTATTCCTTATATGCCACAGATGAAACTTCATGCCTCAGATACTGTAAGTATTCACATACGTAATTTGTAGGTTATGACTTCCTTGGAATGACTACCTTGGATAGCCTACAGTATAAAATTAGTCCATTCATTCAGAATTATTTCTGAGAATTCACTCTTGCAGAAAACATAGAAGTCCTTCAGAAGATAACCACCGTGATTCTTCAATATTCCTTGAAAATAATAGCTGGTATCTCTGGATTTGACAACTGGCAATCATTGTACAAGTCTGTACTGGGAAGCATTCCATACCTGGCTAACAAATGTAGGGAAAAATGATTTTGATTTTTTTTTTTTTTAATGTTTCTTGTTTCTTTTCGTTTTTTTGTGAAACAGAAAATTGTTCTGAGGAAACAAACAGTTCTCTGAACTGGTACAGGCTGCGTTAAATAATTGCTTTCCTTCACTTAATCTGGAATTAAAACACTTTTTTTTTTTTAGGAAAAGAAACAACATCTAATCACTTTAAAAATTATATGAATTTTGAAGTAACAAAGAAGCTTCAAACATTAGGTACAGAAATCTTTCCTCTAACAAGCACAGTGTATCTTCCAGTGATGGTCAGCACTCACAAGTGCTGTTCACGGCACATGTAATTTTTTTCCTCTTTCACAAGCTAAACTATCAGGACATTTCTCATTAGTTTTTGAATATCAATTTGCCATGGGCATTACCATCATGCTTCAGAATCAAAGTCCATCTGATAAGAAGGTTTGCATCCCTGTAAATCTATGTTGAGCCTTTGCTATTATAATGTCATATGCACAGAACACAAATGCTATCAAAATAGCATTCCTTGTTCATCTGAGTGAATAGATCAGATGAAATCACATCAGCAGACATTCAAGGATAATCCTTGTATGCATCTGATAATGCATACACTATACAATGGCAACACAGAAGGTAAAACTTAAGTAATGATAGTTTAATCTGCTGAATCCAGACAGTTACAGCTATACCCAAACTTTGCACACATTGCTCTGTCATTGCATTATTCTTCTCCCTTTCATCTTAATTTATCACTGCCATCCACCTGTTGTATCTTGCCATTTCTGTGAGTTGCAAGCACCTGTATAGACACAGCCTAGCAGTAGGAGCCATAATCAACTCACAGAGGCCATGATTTGCTAATACTGTTACTTCTGAATATAGAGCATTTTCCAACTTTTTATCTTTTACCTTAATGTTTTCTTTTAAAACGAAACATATTTGTTTTCCCCATTAGAATCCTCCAAAAGCACAAATAAATATTGATGACATGCATTTTCTTGTTTTTCCCAGATCTCAACTCTAACCTCATGCAACTCTCATTTATTAGTTTGCTCCAGGCCATTACATTTCTGCACATTTTACTTACACTGGCACTCAGCCAGCACAGACTGTTCAACTCCAGAAAGCTCACAAGTTTTTGTGTTTTTTTTCAAACTAGCATGACAACCATTCTGAAGAGTAGCTCTCTCACCTGGTATGTTAAAACGTAAAACCATGAAACATTGATGTTGTTCTCCCACTATTTAGGGCTGAAAATGAAACTATTTTTTCAGGTGCAACAAGAGTCATATGAAATCTCCCTAACGTATAGGCATTCTGTAGCTGTATTTTTAATGGAAACGATCCATTAAACTTATCTAGAAATGTTAAAAAGAAAAAAAAAAAGAAAAAAAAAAAGCATGAAGAACAAGCTTTTTAAGCTGAGCCCTGCACATAATACAGGACAGAACCTTCACTCTGACAAATGCTGGGTAGTACACATCTCCCAACTTTAGAAGAAACAGAAATACTGTAGTAGAAGAGGCCCTTTGTGCAAGCAGAACAAGAGATTTCCTCCAACATCTGAATGCATCAGGATGAACTCTGATGCATACCTAGGAAATCCTGAACAGGGAATATCATCATGTATCTATAAAACTAGGAAAGCATACGTTGTTTACTTAGTTTTCACACACTGTTGTAAGAATTATTTTCTTCAGTACATGTTGCCTGAATAAATTAGACTAAAAGCCGAGCATGAGAAATACCTTAATTCAAATAATTAGCCAAAGCATTTCCAAAACTGCAGTGGGAAAAGTTTTGATTTAGCTAAAGAAACACAACCACTTGTATTTCTAGCTTGAAAAAATCCCAACAGTTTTTTGCTTCTGAGTTTTTATCTGCATGAACTTCAGTAGTATCAGGTCAGTGATCTGCATCTTCTCAATTCACAGCCCCATGAATCACAACTGAAAAATCCAGCAAGTCAACATGTACCAATACCAGTAAATCCCAAACACCACAAGTTAATCTGCATTTGCTTTACCAAACTGAATCACAAACATTCTCCATCTATCATGATCCTTCATCAAATAAGTTTTTTAGCTACTGCTCAGAAACCTCTAAAAGACATTAGGGGGGAGCTGAAGTTTTGACTTTATGAACAATTTTCTCTTGGAGATTTGTGAGCTAAGTTGCGTGGCATGCTTTTCCATTGGAAGCTCTTCTATCCATTCTTGCCCTGATGTTTCCTCTCCTACTCTGAGTCCCTTAAGGGCAGGTACCCTCTTTAAAAACTACTACTGGTAATCAGAATTCTCTCTCTAAGTAAAGCTGGAAAACTACTTTGTTGTGTGTTTGCTGCTAATATTACTTGAGAAGCAAGGGACAAAAGAGATTTTGAGTAAGTAACCCTTATTTGATGTTCTACATTGGTCTTAGGCAATGATCTCCTGAAAGTTTTGGTGCTCAGTTTTCCTAAATTACTCGTGCTTCATGTTCATACGTACATTCAGAAAAAGAATACATAAAAAGTTTTCAGGAAAATGCTGTAAAATATCTAGATGAGGAATATACTTACATTAAAATGCTGTTTTATATGTAATGCTATTATAATAAATAGCATTTTATTATTTTGAAATGCTTTAACTCAAAAATTGAGAAAGCCTTGAAGGCAATTTTCTTGGCAAGTTAGAATTGCTTTTTCCCATGTATCTGTCTCACATTGCTATGCCTGTTTTCTAGGTTTTTCTCCTACCTGTCACTTCTGTATTTGAATACATCACGTTTCTTTAACCAAATGACAGGTAACTCAAAGCAGGAATACAAATAGTGATGTAAAAAAACCCAAACAAATTTGATCAGGTGCAAGCATATGTAACACTTAACAAGAACATGGCTATTCTACAGTATAACTATTTAAAAATGTGTACAATTCATAGGCATATTTTTGGTCCAAGTCTTAACTACTGAAATCAGTAAAAAGAATGTTATGCCCATGTTACAGAGCAATTTCCAGAATTCGCAGCTGCCTGCTAAAGAATAAAGTGGCTTCTTTGAAAACAAATTGTGTCGGAAAGTACAATGGAATCAAAATGGGAGGATTCAAGTACTTGTTGCAGATCACTTATATGTTTATAGGACCTACATAAAAGTCACTAAAAATTCAGGTGCAAGCAGCAGGCATTACTTTCCTCAGTGTACTGAATTATTTTATCAGAGTTTGTATATTCTGAACAACAAACGTATATCCTGAACAACAAGCAGTACCATTGGCTACAGCAAAGATACTGCTTTTTTGCTGTGAAGAATTCTGCTTGCAGTGCTGTTGCCAAGCATTCCCTGCTGTAGCTTCTGCACTTCTGATTATTTTACATACAGGGAAAAATCAACTCAAATATACTTTTAATCCCATTGCCTGATAGTTTTCGAACTGATGCAGAAAAAACATAATCACCTTTGACTGCTCACTAAGTACAGTTTACCTACATACATTCTGCAGGACAGAATGGAAAGAACAGTGACAGACAGCATGCACTGTCTTGTGTGTGAGCAGAAGGGACATGGGCAAATTGGAGCAAGTCCAACAAAGCGCCCCAAAGGGATGGGAACTTCTAACAGTCAAGGAAAGGCTGAGATCTGGCACTGCTTAGCCCAGAGAAGGGAAGGTTCAGGGAGATCTTGTCACTCTATGTGAATACCTCACATGTAGGCTGTGGTTGACCAAGCCAGTCTGCTCTTCTGCATTGGTGCCCAGAGACAGGACAAGAGGCAAGCTGAAAAACGGAAGTACATCAAACTCTGTTTCAACATAAGAAAAACTCTTTTTGCAAAGCTGACTGGACAGGTTGCCCAGAGAGGCTGTGAAGATACTCAGAACCTAAGTGGACGTAGCCTGGAGCAATCTAACCTACCTGAGCATTCTTTGAAACTAAGTTGATCTCGACACTGTCTCCAGAGACCCCTTCTAACCTCAGGTGTCTGGGATTCCGTGATTAATTCACTGATCAATTTCAATTAAAGCTATCACAGAGATAGATATCCTAAAAATATTTTAATTTTTAAAAAAAAATTTTAAATCAGCTGTGGAGAAGTCAAGCTAGACAGGTTTTCAGTCTAATAGTCTTATCTGCTTTTATTTAAAGGGAAATATAATGAATAATTATGCCTGGCAACAGTCATATATCTAGTTGCAGCCATTAATTATGAGTCTATTTATGCAGCCATCGCGCCGAACTAGCCATAGTTCACGCTGAATTTGCCCAACAGTAAAATCACATAAGTGCTAGCCAGGTAGCGAGGGTATAGGAAGATATTAGTAAGGAACTGAGAAGAAGCACAGACAGAACATCCCAAAGCATGAAGAAAGTATTGAAATAGCTGCTGTTCACATATAATTAATACATTATTACAAATTACTTCATATGAAACAGATAACAATGAATGTCACTTCCATGTCTATTTTCGTTACTTGGAACGGGAGAAAAAGTCTTGCCTTTTCACTTGTGCTGTGAAAAGATTGCAGTATCCTAATGTTACCTGCTAGTAGCAATAAACTATTTAGCTAAGGATTGACAGACGGTGCTATGGTTTACCAACTATCTAGAGGCTTACACATCTTCAAAGTCTCTGAAATAATGCTGACAATTTTACATTTAGACTCTGCATTCTGCTGTAAAACACTGAATACAGAGAGGTTTTTAGCCATTTCTAATAGGAAAGGCAGTTCCTGCATCCGAAGAGACAAAAGTCAGCTTTTATCCTTCCAACTACTACATTCTGTGTTAACATTTCAATTTTTTTATTTTATTTGAATGACAATAATTCTTAAAGCTCATCCTCCATCTAGTCATACGTTTCTAAGCTAAGAGAACTTTCTTTTGCACATTTCCAATATTGTCCAGATGAAAATTTGTAAAGAAATGAACATCAAAAATTTCAAATAAAAAGAAAACACCTCAACTGTGAATGATGCAACTACAACTTATACTGGAACAAAGTAAAAAAAAAAAAAGCAATACAAATAATGATAAAATTAAAGGGCCCCAAATTACCAATTACTTTGCTTATGTGAAGTTAATGGATATATAAGAGAAGGCATTTAAATCCTTGCAGGATCAGAATACAGGTCTTGACCCAATACCTGCTGAAGCTGACAGAGAGCTTTGTTTTTACAGATTTCAGAAAGTTCTGAATCAAGCCATCTTTTTTTTCCTTTCCATGGGAAAAACAGAGTAGAGATTACCAGACTTTAGCAGCAAAGGTATTGTTTAATATCCTATTTTGCAGAAGGAGCTGCTAAGAGCATGACTGATCTGACGCTTCTCTAGCATTGCTATAAATCACAAATAACTAGAGTTATTAGTGTAATATGAGGAAGGTAAGAAACAGGCTAAGGGTGTTGGTACATGCTCACATATTGCACCAGATGCCCTTCAAAAGCAAACTCTAGTTACTTTTGTTGTGCTTACAAACTGCTTACAGCATCTGCTTACAAAGCATGATAGAGCTCAGGTTTTGCTTTGGGAAAATGCACACAAAAGGCAGCTAATTCCTCTCAAATATTAACATTATATTCTGTTAACACTAATATTTTTTAGGTTTCTGAAACTGCTTCTTGTAAGATAACATGTTCTATGATTCACAAGTTTAACCGTCAGAAAACCATGAACTTTGATTTATGTGCACCTCAAGAAAGTAGAACTTTTTCAGATACACATTTTTAAAAAATCACTAAGAAAAATATTTAATAACGTCTCTCTCTCTTTTTTTTTTTTTTTTTTTTTTGTAATGGTTGAGTTTGGCCGCAGACACCCTTAACTACAATTGGATTGTGGAAATTACATATTGTTAACCAGAAAGTTATGAACGGGAATGCCCTTCTGATTCCTGAATTATGGTAGAAAATTGCAGCATTTTTGTAAGTACAATTTGTTTGCATCCTTTTATCATCTCTCAGTTAAAAGCTCGGTAAATTTTGTTTAACATTAGTGCCTATTATTTGTACAATTACTTAAAATCATGTATGTACATTTTCTTAATTCACTGTACTAGTATTAAACTGAAAGGTACAGAAATGCTTCTCATGTTGTGCAGCAAAAATACGGTGTCTGCCTGAAAGAAATATGATCAATTACCATAACGGGCATACATTTGACAATGTAAAATTTATTAGATCTTGACTGTCTGAGAAAAAAAAGCAGGAAAATGATGCAAGTTGTGGATGAACTCTTTAAAAAGTGAAGTATTCTTACTTCATGCTGTACTAAAAAAACCAAATAGCAGTTATATACATATATATTAAATGATGTCTCAACGGCGAACCACAGCATTTCACTCAAAGCACTGAAATAAACCAGCCTTCAACGTCACTAGAAATTCTAAGTCAACGTACAAGGCGAACCTTTGTAATGCTCTATCATAAATTTTAAATGTGCAAGCCATACATGATCCTCAGCCATTAAACAGAAACGGGCCAAATTCTATTCCAACTTGCACCATTTCGGGGAATAATGTTTGTAACCAGAGCATAAATCCTGTCAAAATTTCTGCTAACAATTAGAACTGTAAATCATACTGAAATTTTGTCAAGTAGTGAGTAAACTATTGCAAGTCTTTTTTTCCCCTAAATATTCAAAATAAACCTAAGAGGTTCACATTGAGGGTGCTTATCAAATGAATAAATGCATTTCATTTTTTATTTGCTGACTAGCATGTTTTATAATTAATATGTTATATTTCCTCTAATTTGTCTATCTAATATTTAGGGTTTTGTTTTAAAGATTTAGTCTCAGAATGCAGCAATGCAATGATAAAAGCAAATACTTCTACTGTGTAACACAGTCCTTTTCTTTAAGAGGAATCACCTCAATATAGTGAGAATATACAGTTACACAAAATACAAGCAGTACCCAAATTGAAAGTGTAAGAAAAAACAATTTCATTGAAGATGTGTGCCATTATTGAATACATTCAAAAACTTGTTTCTTATTAACAAAGGCATTACAATCCTGGGCTTTTTAAATACTTTCACCTGGTTTATATATCCCTGAAAAATGATCAGTTTGATTAATTATACAGTTAAATGGTATATATGTACTAAAGTTAATTTTTACAGTAAATTTAATCTTGTGCAGGGATAGTGGAATAGGGAATTTGTCTACAGACACTTTCAGTTTTAAGTTACTGAAGTCTAGGGCACCAGAGAAATGAACATTAGCGGGGTCATTTTCCAAAATGCATGCAGCTTTACAAGGAAATATAGTTCTACCTTCTACTTTCTTTCCAGTGTTTGAGCTTCTAAAAAATTTACCAAAAGTAAGGAGTAAGTAACTGCTGAAGTAAAAGACAACTACGTTTTATAACACAAGTCTTTCATATTAGTAACCCTGGGACATAGAACAGTAGAAGTTCAGAAAGTACGTAACTCCTATTTGATTAAATAGCTGTAACAAGTCATCTAAACAAGGGTCAATTACACTGCACAATCTATTCTTTATTTAAAATACAGTTTTACTGTACTTTAAGCTCCTTTCTCAAAGACAAAAACATAGTTGTTTTGCATATCTTACCTTAGGGCTGCAAACTGATTTTTTTTCAGTTACTTTCAGCATTTGCTTTTTTGATAGCTATTTATCAGACCACAGCTAAGGCACTCGGTAGTGCCTTTCACAGTTAAAAACAAACATGCTTGCCCAATGATGAGAAATGTTGCTTATGCTAATTAACTATACTGATAAAAAAATTTCGTACCATACACAATTTTTTCGCATTAGAAAAAAAAAATTCACACGGCACATACTTCTCAGTTGGAAACAACATGTTCTTAGGTTTGCATAGCATGACTTTTTAAAATACACCTATGGACAACGATACAAAAGGTAAAAGAGCTGTACTGTCACCTAGTGGATAAAGGTAGTAGACAAGTACACCTAGGATTACTTTTAAGCCACTTGCTATTTTAACAACCTTAAAATATTTTTATTTTTTAAAATTGATTTCCTGGAGGGGATGAGTAAACAGCAAGAACTGGATCTACTGCTGTTAGACGTCTTATGTGTACTCAAATGACACCCCTACAGATCCTTTGGCTCTGAATACATCTTTTAATTGGATTCATTGTAACGTGGAACATTACATTCTAACTCTGAATGAAAGCATTGCATTTTTAAGAGCTGCAGATGTAGAGGAAAGTCTCAGATGAAGAGGCTGACCGCTAGTGTGGACAACACAAAGAATAAGGCTAAAAAACAGTGTGATCTTTCTCTTGCCTTCTGCTATGAATATACCTTCTTGGTTTTGTGCTGTTGCCACAATATGTCTTTAAGGAAAGCTTGACAAAGAAAAACTATAGGAGTGATGATCCTGAGACACAAGAAAGCACTGACACTAAAAAATTTAAGAAACCGAATTCAATGAATAAATAAGTGTAACTACATGTATAGGTTAGACCACTCACTCAGTTTCCATTTTTTTTTTTTTTTCCACAGATAATTTCTTAACATAGGAGCAGACAAAAAATTCACTGAAATTTTGCCAAAACTTCTTACACTAGAATTTGGGATTTAAGACTAAAGGAAAACATTTTCTTTAGGACACAGGTGGCAGAACTCAAGCCAAATCAATGCTGCCATTCTTCCCACTGCCATTTTCCTTCAGCAGAAAATGAGACAAAGTGAGGTGCCAATGCCAGACATCTGAGGGGGCTTCCCTCCACACTCCATAATATCATAGGAGAGGAAAAAGATTTTGTGAATGGTCATTTTACTGACTAAGATAAAGGGTTTATATGGGAAAATAGTATACCTTATTGAAATGATTAAAGGTAGTATCTTCTACTCGCATCCATAGTCACAGTTTCAGGAAAATTATTCTATTCTACTCTATTCCAGAACTTGAAATATTGCCTGAAGTTTATTTTATAACCACTACATCCTTGTCCATGGATTGAGGAATTCTAGAAGAATGTAGCAAATGTTGATTTCTTCTGGATGACCATTTTTATGATTTCTTTTTAACCCGTATTCATTTTGCAACAGCTATGTAGTTCTGTGGGAACGTGTATTAGAACACGTTACCACAGACCATTATTATCATAAGAAGCAAGGCACATGCACAGGAACTCACTAAGAGACGCCCTCATGGTGTTGTATTACCTGACTTTAAATCATTTCACCCTTGTTTGCCTTCAGCGAAGCAAACAGATTTACTTGTTCCTAATGCTCTGGTCTGAAGGCTAATTCGTTCAACCAAGGTTCACATTAGGGGGAAAGAAAAAAAGAAAAAGGCAGGCTATCCTACCTTATATTACACTTTTTAGAAGTCTTAAAAGATGAAATTTATAGCTTCTTAGCACCAGAGAATTTGAAAAACACCAACAATAACACACACTTTCTATGTAATACATATACATTCTATCTTGAAAAGTTTTAACAAGCAAATAGTCAAGCAACCAATTAAACATTTGTAGATTTCAGTCATATGAGCTATACTAGGAGCTGTTTTCCAGTGAAAAGTATATTTTTCCTTACACATTCCATATATGGGAAGCGGTGGCTACACACTGCAAATACACAGCTTGGAATAAACAGAGTCAACTTCCTGCACTGAACAAATTCTTACAGAGTGTAACTGCTAAGCACAGGTAGAGGTAAATAATGACTTCAGTGAGAATGTCTCCACTATAAAAACATATTTTGAGTGGCAAATAATATGATATACTTCATTGTCCTTACCATGTGAGAATTTTGTCTGAACTCAGTGTTCACTAAAATTACTTGCAACACAGATTCCTAATTTGTGTTCTGTAAGTAGTCAGCAGTATATGCTTTCAGTTTGTTCTTTCAGTGAATGTTCTTACAAGTAAACATGTTTGTTAGAGTATTCATGCTGGAAAGCAAACATCAAAGGGCATGATCTGTCATAGCAATTAAAAAAAGGGGTTTGGAAGAGCATTTACAGGTTCCTTCCTAGAATGCAACACCTTTCCAAACATTACAATATTTGCAATTTTCACTGCTATTTTATGGACATTACAGCTCTTTAAGTGGTATTATAACATGAAAAGACATCTCTAGTGATAAATAAATGATAAATAATTTAAATTCAAGAACTACTTGGGCTCTGATAATGTTTCACCTATAGAAACCAGACACTTAACAGTTTCACAGTTATAGGGGTGGGGAATTCATTTTCATTCACTGCACCTTCCTTACAAGGTATAAAAAGGAAAACTGGTTACTTTGCACAAACATGATTATCACTCTGATATGCACAGTATATATAAAACATATGATTTGTAACAATTTTTTTAATTTTGCCTGAGCATGTGTTAGCAATTCATCCAAACTCAAAATGTGTGCATTAATAACCCATGTTAAGGCTGAGGACAGTGTAAGAACTGTGGAACTACTTAGTGAAGCAGATGTAGCAATAGAGATAAGGCAGAATTTGCCTGTGGTGAGCAGAAAAATTTGGTCAGTGGGTTTTTGCATCGCTGGTCATCTGCTTCCTTCACTATCTAATTGAAGTAGGATGGTTGTGGCGGGACTGCACAAGTTATTGACATCCATATACTCCAGAGCCTCTGAGAGCAAAAAATTGGCACCACCTCTCCGAGATTCTTAACTGCATCTTGTTTATGAGTTCTTAAGTTGACCTTTTGTGCACTTCTTTTCTTTCATATCTAACTAAAGGGGCAATGTCATGAGGCAAAACTTTTCTGTGAGTTTTCCTGCTAGTCTTGAGTTCTGCAAGGTTGAAGATGTTGCAGTTTCTTCTATTTCTCATCTCAGCAAAAGCAGGATGTTCAGAGTCAAAAAAAAGTATTTAAAAAAAAAAAAAACAAAACCAACCCTTAAAGAAAGAAAAAATCCCAAAAGAAAAATACAGCTTTGGTTTGAGTTTCATTTTCAATGAAGATTTAAGAATTACTCTAAGGACTTATAGAAAGTTCTATTTTTAAAAAAAGAATCCCAGACTAACATAAGTACTAAATGAGAATTAAAATAACAAATGGCTTAATGTATAGCTGTAAACAAAAGATGAGACTAGACCAAGACTCAAGAGACCTTGTTTCAAATTCTCAGCCCAACCACAGGCTTCCTGTGTGACCTATGTGTGCCATTCAATCTATCCGACGTTATAGTCCCTTGCCTATCTAATTAAGCTAATACTTCTCTGTCTTAGAGGGCTCCTCTGAGGATAAAATTAAGAAATAATAGGTTTTCTATTAGTGTAGTTAAGAAGCTTACATAAGTAGATTCCTAAAAAGAACTTATGGCAGTCAGCGTTGCAGTGTTTAATAGGTTTCAAAATAGAAATCAGGATTTTGAAAGTAGAAGGATTTATGACCCAAATAATTTTTACATCTTCCTATCTCAACTTAAAAATAAATAAATAAATAAAGGAAAGAAAAAAAAAACCCACAACCTGTTAACAGGCTGATAATTATATAAACTGTTTACATACAGAACAGGAAGTTGTAAATGCAAAATTACTTTCTGCAAGTAGGTTAATTCCAGAATTAACCTATAATAATTTTAACAATGAACTGTAACACTTGTTCAAATGCACTTGTATTTTGTAAGTTCTAAAATATAATGTCATAAAAGACTAGTGTTAAGAGCTTTAAATAAGAATTAGCAATCCAGTAAACAGCAGATGCCTGCAAGGCTTTCTACTGTTTTCTAAAAGCAGTTGTAGCCTGGGAAATGGAAGAATCATCGCTTTCGGAGAAGACAGGCATGGATACCAAGGAAATACAGTTAAGAAAAGAACTTTTCTATGATTTGTTTCAGCATGGACACAACTTCTTATGCATCAAAAGGACATGAGAAATTTATTTAACTGCATTTAAATGTGACGAAACAGTTGCAATTTTTGCTATTTTCAGCTAGTATTAATGCTTGCATTTGAACATTATGTTTAGAAGAACAAGAAACTAAAAGGATGAAAATTCAAAGGTATATAATTAATGTACACATAAGAAGTCACAAAAAGTACTTAGAAAAAGCAATAGCAGGAATCATTCAAAAGCAGTTTGCTGTCTAGATTTAGCAGAGACAGCTTACCTAAAAATACATTTAACACTTCATATCACTGTAACAGGTCACTGAAAAAGGGCTACACTTCAGCAATCTAACTACATACCTAGCTTGCAGTCAGGGTATCAAAGATTGGACACAGCTTCTGCTGTGATAGATATTCTTAGCATGACTGTTGACACAGGCTGACTTGCCCAGTCAAGCTTTTAATATTTCTTGTGTATCCCTTAATGTTACAGCTTCCTTTACTCATCTCACCTCTGATAGCACTGTCATTAAGGAAACCTGCTTCTTCAGCAATAGAAAACCATCAGGTCCTTCTGAGTCAAAGGTCAAATGCAGTCAATTTATTTAAAAGCAAAAACAACAAAACACTAAAAAGTCTCAGCTGCAAGTTACTACTTCACTCCACGCAGTTTTATATTTTCCTTGTCTTTTGAAACAACCCACAAGTGATAATGAAATGCTTAAAGCAGTGAGAGAGAGAATCAGGTTTCATCTACCTGGACTGTCTGGCAGCACACTGTGTAACAATAAACGAGTGTTCTTAAGTCACAGCATTTCACTGGAAATGAGGCAGAACTTGTGTATTTTAACAGCTTTTTACAACTAGTAACCACTAGCAAATTTATTTTACTTTCTCAGGGAAGACCAGTGAATGTCCTTAATTTAAACTAAAGGGTCTTTCAGCCCTGAAGACAAAAAGCACTTCTGCTTAGCACCTGAGTAATACATGGAATATGCACAGGTGAATCAAGAGTATTGGAATCAAAGATAGTTTGTCTTTGGCTGGTCTGAAAGGTCTGACTCATTTCCAGTTCTGTGATCATTTATTATCCAGAAAAGAAAGGCTAGCTTTTTGCACTGCAAACACGGTGGTGGTCTACAGCTCATGATGAATAGATTTCCCAGGTCTGCATGACATAGAGTTTTCCAACAGGCTCTGACACATATACACCTGATGTATGTTTAACTTCCCTTGCATAGTCAGACCTGAATATCTACCTGCATGTTCTTTTTCTTTAAATTTATTATACAGAAAATACATTTTTAGGTGGCACATTATTTAAACCAATATTATAATACAATCCTGTTTTTCACCAGTAATTTTATTTCCAACTCTTATTTCCCTGCAGGCGCATAAGTTCCCTAATAACTTCAGTACAGCATTGGGAGCTTAATTTTGGTGCTAAAAGATCAGATTCTGTATTTTCTAATTGCATGCTATATAACGTTTACATTCTAGTGGATATACACTTGTGAATAACAAAAAAAGTAAAAAATAGCATTGATGTTTCTCTTAATGATACACTCTGATAAGGAGCAACTCTACGCAACTATTCCTGAATTTGGGATTTATATGCCAAGCTAAGCTTTTCAAAGTGCTAATTAAAATCAAAATATTAAATAGAAGAATATCACAAAATGAAGAATATTTACTGGCAACATTTAACAGCTGTCAATTTGATAGCTACACAGCTCTTCGCAGTTTACCTGTTTTTGCAGATAAAAACTAATTTTACCACTGCACTAGAAGCCAACCTCCTTTTAAAGATGCCTGTAGTTTGGGTTGTGTTCAATGTGTGTACACCATCAAGAAACACACTAATAAACATTAAAGATATAAATCATTAATCAAATATTTAGAATTAGCAATTAAAAACAAGGGTAAAACAATATAAATAAACAGACTCCAATCTGTAAGGAAAAGGACAAAAATACAAGCAAATAAGTTAATGCATACAACTACATGGTTATAAAGGAGAATATGATTTAGGTGCTTCTTTACTAACTGTGCTCACTCTGAAATTCAGTTATGCATATATAAAATCGTGTATGCTTTTAAATAACGTGATTTAGTTGATTAGCCCAGTGATTATTTTTAGTTTCATTTACAAAGCACACATGAATCCATTGACAATACAGAAGAAAGAACAGTGAAATGCCTTTCCATTCAGTCCCTAGTGAATCAATCATGGTAAATTCTACACAGCATTAAGCAAAGTAGTTAGTACTGTCTAAGGCTTCCTAGATGTTGTAAGCACTGTCTACAATATCCAAAATGCAAAGGAGTCCACTGAGCATTCATAAATGATAACTTGTTTTTCAAAAATAAGTTAATTTTAATCACTAAATTCTTTCAAGACAGATCATACTCTAATATTCTTCTAGTTGTACTGAAGTTTACTTGTCCCTACTCTCACAGAATTGCCAGTTCAAAGTTTTGTTGGACACAGGAACTTCCCTTCACTGTTCTTTGTAAAGCTTAGCTTCCTCTATTTACTCCTCCCTTGATGCACCCTTAGTTGATGTCTGTACCCAGTTCTTTAACTTCCTTCTCACACGGAAGAGAATAGAATGTCTTTGTGTTAGCGGTAAAGGGTGTTTTGTCACTCCTTCAATGCTGCTATCTGACCTCTACATGCAGGTACCTTCTACTTCTCTAGGTAACATGGAAAGAGAAAAAAAAAATAATAAAATATCACAGACCTGAAGGGCACTGGCTATACAATGAATCAAACTTACACCCTTATAAATTCGGAGGGACATTCAGATGACTGAAAGAAGGAACTATTCCTTGGTTAAAATTACTTGACCATGACTAGGAAAGATTCTGAACCAAGTTTCTTCAGAACTAAAATCAGGTGTATAGAACAGTCCTAGTTTAGCTAAATTCTTTCAAGTAGTTTCAATTTGCTGGAAGGGAACAGCTCTTGGACAGGTTAACTCCTGGTGGCCCAAGGCTTGAACTGTACACACACTAACAGCTGTCACTTTTCTACTTTACCTGTGGAAAATCTAAGAACTGTAATGTTAGCCATTTTATATAGCAGAAACCATACAGTGACCATCAGACAGAAATGGTTATTCAAACTAACAGATGAAGGAAATTCTTCTCCTATACAGATAAGGTATTAAGAAAGTGAGATGGCCAGAGAGCCCTGGAGTATTTTCCAAGATTTTTCACAAGTCAGATGATCAGTCTGAGGGTGAAAAGGCTCAGATAAAGACTACACTGTCTTTACACCTCTGAAGACATCCATGAGCCAAGACAACCTGGTCTACTTGAGTGCTACTAACTTTCATGATATTGTTACCTTAAGGCCAGGTGAAAAACAGTGTATAAAATACGCTTTCTATGTGAAGAATAAGAAGAAAACTTGAGTCTATTTTTTTGGACTGAAGAGCTGAAGAAGTTCTCATTTCACATTTATTCCAACTAAGAGCAGTGTATATATTGCTCTTCTTGTGATAATGTTTTTAATATACCTTGCCAAAAACTCTATTTTGGTTTGTTCTTTAATATTTTGAATATCAAGAAGTACCCCAAAATATGAAATTCTGCTTCCAGGGCGAAACTTAAGTTTTACATGGATTTAAAGAATGGTTTTGGATATATGCATATTCACAGTTTTAAATTCTGAATTCAGATAATGGGCTGGTGCAATTTAAAGTGTAATATTCTGAGCTGTAAGTAAAGATATCCATTATTCTGCTGATTTGATCTTATAAAAGAGAAAAAATAATTTATTAATAGTGACATGATCTTTTGGTTCTTCCACTTGCAATTGTTAGGAGTTGACATCCTCACATTTTCTTAGATTTTTTTCTTTACGTGAAATTCAACAGAAATAATCTTCCAAATTGAAGACAGATGTATTTAAATTGCATGTCAACTGTTATTTTCCCTTCAGTAAAAAAAATGAAGGTAAACAAAGTTCTATAACATTTACCCAGAAGGTCAATCCTTTCTCTAAATATTCTTTAAAGTTCTGGTATATTCATCTGAAATTTTCAGTTCAATGGAGTATTTTTAAAAGGAAAAATTAGTTTAAGAAAAATAGTATTTATAAAATAATCAAGGGTCATCCATGTACTGATGATGGGGGAGAAAAGGTCAATACAGATTTTTTATCCAGAAACAAAATGAAGAAAAAAAGAGACACTATACAAAATCCCAGATTGGTCATACATTTTGGTACCGGTCAATAAACTAGACCACCACATATAAACAAAACATTCCATTCAACATTATGTCAACCTTTAACAAAAAGATCATCAATCACTGCAAATGCATGTTCTATGCACCTGTATAATCTGATGGACATTCTTTCAAGTTTTTATTTCAACACTGTGTCTGTCAGAATTACCCCCCAGTATAAACTTATTATTAATGTTGGGAGAAGTATTCCAAATGTCACAGATATGAATTAGTATCACACTGAGCCCAAGACTTAAGAGAGTCACCATGTGCATTTATGTATTTTCCCTCCTATAATACTGACATATTTATATCTTTTCCAGTCTGCTCTAGGTCTGGTGGAACTGCACAGCACATGTCTCATTTACTTTGCTATAAAATGGTGACAAAAAAACCCCCACAACCTTTATTTGCATAGTTTTTTGAAAAAAGTTAGTAATGACCTCCACATCTAAGATGCTCCAAATTAAAACAAACAAAAAAAAATCTGTCAAGTATATAAAAAAAAATGAGGTAGAACACCTGTTGTGCTGTATGTCTTTTCTATTGCAACGTAAGAACTTTGCTGGGTTTCACATATGATTTGATTTTATTTTTGCCTTCAAATAATTATATGAGAAGTAAATTCAGAGTTTCAATTTGTACATACAGCATAGTATGTTTGATTATAAAATACCTTTCATTTAGACAAAGATATAATAGAATAAAAAGGCTGTTAGGCATGGCTAGACAATTAAAACTAGAAATAAAACAACAGCAATATTGGTTGGCCTTCAGAAAAAATTTTCTAGGTCCTCTGTATTCTCTGCCACAAGGTTTTATGATTTTGAAAAATATATAGGTTAGTTTAAACAAGAGCTAAGTAAGGGAAGATGTGCAATTCCTCTTACATCAGAGAACCCTACTGCAAAACAGTGCTTTTCTGATTTCCACAAACATTGAATTAACATTGAGTGTACTGCTCATGAGCACAACACTTGAGAGATCCATAGCAAACATATGATAGGAGCAGGCTAACACTGATTTACCATGAGGTAAGGATGCAAATTTCTGGTCAGGACAGAAAATAGTGTTTCAAAGAAGAGAGCGTATTTTCCATTTGTAGTTTAACTTCAAAAAACATACACAAACACGTGCATCATTTTGAGAGCAACCCACTTGACTTCTGTCTATCCGCTACATACATAAAGGTAGGGACAGAATGACAATACGTTTGAGTCATTATGCATTTTGGAACGTCCATTTGACTTTCTGAAACTAAAACTGTACTTCTCAACTTCCCCATTACATATGCAATGTAATGAATTCATTCTCCAAGTGCATCAATTAAATGTGCCTAATTTTGTGTAATCTAGCTAGATTTTTTATTTATGTTTTTCCTTACATCACTGATTCAATAATGTGCTCTAGCACAATTCAACCATCTAAAATTTCTTCAGTCCTCACTTTGTAACCTAAAAGGCCATCAGTGTGAACGAAGCAGAATCTTGAACAAATGAGTGGTGATCCAGGTCACAACTCTACCGATCTTAAGATGAAAAAGGCAGTAAAAGTCACTGAAGGTCATATTATGAGACCCACATCCAGATTTTTACTCAAGCAAGAAAAATTCCAGCTTCTAAGGACCTCAAGAACGGTTTGACTGAAAAAAAAAACCTTGCTGTACATTTAATGGTTTGTCCTGAAGTGTAGAACTGTTACTCACTGGTAGTAAGGATGCAGACAACTAACAAATACATTACACAAATATTAAAAACAGAAAACAAGACTTTCACAAAGAAAGTTTTATGGCTTGTGTGGCTTAGGAATTCTTTGCTGGATCCTGGAATTGTTTCATTTGGACTGGGTGTTAGATTTCTCTCTACAGCTGTGTGAATCCTGCAGGGTTCAGTTCACAAAATGAACCCCTGCAGTTTGATTCAGAGGGCTTGGAAAGGAACCAATATTTCTTTGTTCACTTACAGATTTAGGCATTTGGTCATCTCTTGAATTCTTAGCACCTTAACGTTAAGAGATTGATCCCTGTAAACACTAATGAATGAATGCCAGGCAGCCAAGGACTCCTCACGTGTACTTAAAGGGATATAATCAACAGAGCTCTACAGTCACTGGGTTCCCTGAGAAGATGACTCTAAGCAGGAGGAATAGGAGCATTTTCCTCTCCTGACTACCAGGAAATCAGAAAACACAAAATTTGTGGTCTAGAAATAAAGTGGCAAACGCTAAAGAGATCCATTATTACACCACTCAGAAAGGCCAGAAATGGGGAAAGCACCAACACAGTCAACTCCACTCACAGAGTGTGACTGAGTTATATTCTGAAGAAGCTGGCAAGTAACTACAGAACTGAATTCCTGTAGATTTCCAGAAACTATGGAACAAGGATCTATTAGGTTACTTAATTAAAAAATTGTTAAGCATTTCAGGATGAATGAATATAGATGGCTACACAAAGAATATTACAGGATGTTAGTGGATACAAATGGTCACAACCTTCATAAATAAAGAGAGAGATTCTCTTCAAAGCATTGCATCTGAATTAGAATAAATTTCACACATTATAAAACAATTTGTGCATCTGTCCCAGGCTTCCCACCTCACTACTTTGTCTGGGCCCCTGCATTCTTTGTTTTTCACACTGTAACAAACATACAAAATATTTCCACTTCATGAAGTTATTACTTCTTTTTACTTGACCTTTTCAGTAGATGTAGCTGTATGCAGCTATCAAGCCCTGCATTAAACAGAAATTAACGTCTCTCATTTGTGCCTCCTTTCAGTCCCTGCCTCTCACAGCATCAAATTAGACTGAAGGCATTAGGTTACCTTCACAAATCATGTGTCCACCAACACTACAGCTGAGCTATCATTTATACTAGCAGAGTTGCATATTACATTACTCACATGCTGTGCCGGCTTCTAGTGTTTCTACAAAAATGGCTGATAAATTAAAGTCAGAGATTGAAATTCATCGCTTTGCCTTGAAGAGGCTGGTGTTAATCCAAGGGTGAATCATCTTATGTACTCTCCCTGGTGTGAATGAAATACCTACACTTTTCCTGGTAATATTGCAGGAGCAGGGTAAATGGGTTGAATGTGAAGATTTCTGAGAGAATGCATGTGAAAATCTGGATGAGATTGAAGCCAAACTCTTCTGCCAATTTTCACTAGGCAAGAAGGAAAAGAAATAAATGGTTACCAACTTGAAGATTTGCTAAATCTACAAAGTGTTTTAATTCGATGGATGGACACAATTTTAAAAAAACTTATTTTCATGTCTGTAATGAAAGCTTTCCACATCAGTAACACATTCAACCAGTAAAAACTTTAGACCAAGCTATTATAATGTACTCCATGTGAGCCTGCTTTTAAAAACTACCTGTACACTGGACTTTTTGTAGAAAAGGGTAATAAAAACAAATCAAGACCTGTGCCTGTGGGACTAATGTTACATTTGGTATTTGCCATGTGTCAGGGGAGAGCAATGTCAAGGTTTTGCAGTCTTATGCTATTTGAGATCAGCTTTGCTGGGAAGGAATAGGATAAACTGAAAGATCAAAATGAAGGATATCTTCAGATTGGGAGAGGACAAGGAGTAAAACTGCTCTGCTGAAGATCTAGAAAACTGGGATCAATACTGAAGAGAATCTCCAGCTGCACTGTTGACATAGTTCTTTGAATTAGTTCTATTGTCTTATGCTTCTATGATTCATAGTTATTTCATTCTTTTGCTCAGTATGTTAGAACTGTAATAGATTTTATGCTCCTCCTGTACAAAATACTGATCATCATATGCATTTCATGGGTAAGTGCATTTAATGCGGTTAATTTGTACCAAAGCAGGTCAAAACATTCAAGACACTGAGAACAGTGATTATAGTACAAAGTGTTAATTTATGAGCTGTTCTCTCTGCTTAACGTAGGGAGGGGATGGTTTTAAATCAGTGTTCCACAAGCTCAGAATTAATCTTGTATGACATGTCTAAATTAGGTAGCATACAGCCATGAAAAGAGGCATTTGAAAGCACAGTCAGTAGTCACAATGTCTGATAAAAATATTCAAGTAGATAGTTCATTGAAAGCAGTTTTCCTAATCAGAAAGGAATGTTGTATTAATTCATCATATCTTGACACAGTTTCTGGAACCAGATGTGCTGCAGATCCTCTTCTAGTTTGGAAGACAGCAAGACTCTATGGATAGAAAAGCACAAAAAACACATCTGGGAATGAAGAAGTCCTGTAGACTGCTGATTCCATGCACACTGCATGAAGCCCAAATTGGGATGGAGTTCAGGTGTGCTGAGTCACTTTTAGATCCATTAATGCAACCACTGCTACCACTGTTTCATAAAAAGATTTCATTTTGCCCATTATGTATACTGGTGTTACAAACCCATAAATCCAGTCATAATTCTACTATTGTTGCTTCCTAAGCATTAGAGATGAACATAAGAAGCATGCAGAGTTGCTATTTTGTAAGCAAAAATAGGGGGCTGGGCAGAGGGGAAGCAATGGGTGAATAAAGATAAAAAAGAGAATGTGACAAAAGTAATTTAGTATGAGAAATGCATTTACGATTTTTCATTAAGGATGTGGATATTAACAAGTAACTGGGAAAAGAATGAGTATTGTTTGGGCCCCTTATCAAGTTTTACATATCACAAGATACTGGGATTTCCTTCCAATTTAAGGATCATTAGAACTTTCTGAGTTTCAAAGAACATTTTAAGGAATAATTGCAAAAATGTCACAGCTCTGATATTCTCTGGGTTTTAACTACAGGTACAGGCTAAGCCTACAATTGCACATCCTAGAATAAAAGCAGTAAGCTTACTGAATGTCAGTGTGTAAGGCAGGGCTGAAGACAGTGCCAGTGCACTTCTCCTTCATTTGTACAATCTGAGTATGCTGTAGGCTGTTCAATTTGTTCAACCATGCAAGCACAAAAAGGTCTGTGCTAGGTCAGCTCTGTCCAGCCCAGTGCCCACCAGATGAATGTTAAAGAATGGAGTGAGCAGAGCAATGCCCTTCCTCCTCAGTAGACCTTGGTAATTTACAGCTGAAGGATTCTCCACGCTAGAGGTAGTTCCTTCTGTATTTCATGTTCCTCAGGACTTCTCAGCACCTCATTGTCTCAAGGTGAGCCTTGCTCTGAGAGGCCTAACAAGCTCTAGCCTATCTTTACAGAGAGAGAGAGACAGACTGTAACTGTGTATCTTCAGAACATGATAACACAATAGCTGGAAAAAGAAACATAAGTTGTGTTCTCCTTTTGTTCTGTTCCTTTCCATACAACTTCTGACACTGCATCTGTTCCCTTTTGAAAAGAAGCAAATATTCTCATGTTTTCACCAGGCTATTATTTGCCTTTTTTGGTAAGCTTGAGATCTAACTTGATAAAAATAGGTCTACTTGTTCATATGCAAAGCCAGGATCTTTTTTCACTTTTTTTTTTTTTTTGAGAAATCTCAATGTTGATGACCATTTTCTGTGAAATCTGACCATTTACACAGTTTCTATTTGTTCAGTTATTTATCCAACATCAATATTTTTTTCCTTATGCTCTGGCAGTTTCTACAATAATCTCATGAAGAAATTCTTGAAAAATCCAACTTGCCCACATCTCTCTTGACTTCTCCTAAATACTCCCATAGCTTACCTTAACTTTACTATTTTGACATCCCACATGCTTACTAATTCTGGAGAATTCTAGTTCCTATTAATTTGCATAGCACAGATGATAGATTCTTCCCTCTGTGTTTCCTCAGCGTCACCCAAAACTCTTTTTAAAAAATGACAGAATCATTAACCTTAACAAAACAACAGAATAGTATTCTGGCTCAGTTCCATGGCTGGCTTACCATGGAGCCTGGCAGGTCCCTCACTGATCATCATATGTACCCTCATGCTAAAGAACAAATACAATATAAAGTCTTTGCTGGCAGCCAGGATTCTCACATCCCTGAATTTGAACCTCTAAGGTAGAAACTGGGAGACCAAACTCCCCACTATTGTAAGTGCTGAGTAAGTCTGAGACCAATTCATGCGACTGAATGTGTACAATGTCAATAAGGCTGGATAACATACATCCCAGAGTTCTAAGGGAGCTGGCTGGTGCAGTTGCTGCTGAGTCACTCTCCATCATATTTGAAAAGTCATGGCTGTCAGGTACAGTCCCAAGGACTAGAAAAAGGGAAACATCACTCCTATTTACAAGAAAGGAAAAAAGGAGGACCTGGGGAACTACTGGCCTGGTAAGCCTCACCTATGTGCCTGGGAAGATCATAGAACAGATCCACCTGGAAGACATGTTAAGAGGCACATGAGGGGAGAGTGGGAGATCCAAGACAGCCATTACAGCTTTGCCAAGGGAAGGGTCATACCTGACCAATCTGGTGGCCTCCTATGATGGAGTGACAGCATTGGTAGACAAAGGGAAGGCAACTGATGTCATCTCCCTGGACTTCTGCAAGGCCTTTCATGTGGCCCCCAACCACACCACTATCACTAAATTGGAGAGATATGGATTTAAAGGATGAACTATTCAGCAAATAAAGAATTCATTGGAAGGTCACAGCCAGAGGGTTGTGTTCAATCTCCCCCCAGGCAGAGACTAGTAATGAGTGGTGTCCCCCAGGGGTTGGTCTTGGGACCAGTACTCTTTAATATCTTTATCAATTACGTAGATGATGGGATTGAGTGCACTCACAACAAGTTTGCTGGTAGCATGAAGTTAAGCATTGCTGTTGATAACAGCAGAAAGAAGGGATTCCATTCAGAGAATCCTTGGTAAACTTGAAAGTTGGGCCCTTGTGAACCTAATGAGGTTCAACAAAGCAAAGTGCAAGGTTTTGCACTTGAGTCAAGGTAATCTCAGATATGTATATAAACGTGGAACAGAACTCCTTGAGAGTAACCCTGCTGAGAAGGACTTAGAGGTCCCAGTGGAAGAAGAACTTAAAATGAGCCAGCAGTGTGTGCTTGCAGCCCAGATGGTCAGTGGTATCCCAGGATCCCTCAGAACAGAGATGGCCAGCAGGGCAAGGATTGTCCCCCTGTATTCTACTCTTATGAGGCCTCAACTGCACCCAAGTCTGGGGCCCCCAACACAGGAAAGATGTGAAGCTTTTAGAGAGATTACAGAGGAGGGCCATGAAGATGATCCAAGGGCTGGAGAACCTCTCCTGTGAAGATAAGCTGAAGGAATTGGGCTTGTTCAGCCTGGAAAAGAGAAAGCCATGGGGAGACCTCATTGTGGTCTTCCAATATTCAAAGGGAGCCAATAAACATGAGAGAAATCAACTTTTTACAAGGGTTGATAGTGATAGGACAAAGGAGTATGGTTTTAAACTGAAGGAAGGGAGAGTTAGATTAGATATTGGGGAATTTCTTTACTAAGAGAGTGGTGAGGTGCTGGAACAGACTACCCAGAGAGGTTGTGAATACTGAGTTCCTGGAGGTGTTCAAGACCAGGTTGGAAGGGGTCCTGGACAATCTGATCTAGCGCTTGATCTAAGCATTTGGCAACCCTGCCTGTGGCAGAAGGATTGGAATTTGATGATCCTCTACATCCTTTCCAACCCAAGCAATTGTATGATTTCTATGACATATATAAGGGAGAAAAGAGTATACGATCATCTTTTTTCATAACAGCTAGCTGTTAGTCAGCTGAGGCACCAGAGTCTGTATAGTTTAAAGCAACTTGGTTGATTTCCAATGAAGACCATCAGTGAGCTGCCACATAGCAAACATGTGCAGTGGAGAACCTCAAACAGTCAGTAATATATCCAACTGGCAAAACTGAGTGCAAAAAAATGTCACGCTAAACCTAAGTGTTACTTGCCAAACTGATATTGTGGTTTGGGATAAATAATACTGAAGTGGATTTTTTTTTT
Organism: Gallus gallus; assembly: GCF_016699485.2. Classification (NCBI taxonomy): domain Eukaryota; kingdom Metazoa; phylum Chordata; class Aves; order Galliformes; family Phasianidae; genus Gallus; species Gallus gallus. The sequence goes on from NC_052536.1 coordinate 36,388,188, forward strand.
GTAATAGCCATTGTTTTTTTCAGTATAAATGTAAAGAGAATCCTTAAGTTCTTTTAAGTAGCTAGACAGGTGAAATTAAAAGTCTTTACTCAGATACAACCAAACGTGGGTAGAGATGTTTGGTTGCGTGTTTGCTCATCAATAAAACTGCAACAAAAAGCCTAGAAAAAAATCATTGAGAAAGCAACAAAGCAGTACTGAACAGGTATATGATGATACTGCCTTTTCAAATTCAGGAGACTCTGCTCTTTTTGGTGAGGCAGTACAAAGCAGCACTAACATAAGTGAGAGAGAAGAGGGGGCACAAAAGATTCTTCTCCTCTGTGCCTCTTACGTGCTAGAAAATTGCAAGGGAAACTGGAAGAATGACACTGAGAAGCAGCAAATGATAGATTTTTTTCAAATGGACTATTGGACATATGCAACACTAAAATTATAAAGTCTAATCTCTGCACCAGGAATAATACTAGAAGTGTTTGTCTATGTGCTACTCATTCAATAAAAGGAGGAGTGTTTCAAAAAGTCATATCTCACAAGACTGCTTCAAATAATGCCTGTTGCCAGCAAATAAGTGAGACTGAACTGATTGATATAGATGGGGTGCGGGAAGATCATAACATGATGGCCAGAAGCTGGGAAAATATACTGGAAGAAGTATCAAGACTCCACTTGCTCTGTTCTTGAATTATTTTCCTAACCATTTTCTCATGGCCATTGTCATGGAGACACTTACTGGACATTTGCTCTGAGCCAGTGCATACATTCCTATCTCGTGCTATTGCACAGGATTTATAGAAACTTAATAGTTCTGAGGCTTGAGCCCCTCTGTTAAATCTGGTTAATAATGGCAAAAGAGTGAAAAAGTTAAGGGGAAGGAGCAAAAGGCAGTAAGAGAGACACGCAGCAGGATTACATGAGCCTCCTTTTCTCACATTCCTAAACAATTCCAGTAACAGCTTCTGCTGAAGACTTGGCCACAGTATTTGTCTTGAAACATTAAGGCTTCAGTAGTATCCAAAATTCAAAAGGGCATTTCATACTGCCTAAAAGCGTATTTGGATTTAATGATAAGAATCCCATGGAAAGCATTTTTCATAATTCATTTTCTTTTGGTAATGTGTTCCATTTTCTGTGATGCATACAAATTAAAGATTCCAAACATATGCAATCACAATTTTTTGAATTGAAAACACAAATCTTTGCTGATACATCAGCATTTACATTTCTCTATTTTAAGTGAAGAAATATCTTAAGGCTATCAAGTGGTTTAGCCTATTAGGTATACTATCTTAGCTGACTTAACATGGAATTTTGCTGTAGTTTCATGTTTGATTTTTTTTAAATCTCACTAAATAATATTGTAACTAAAAAAAAGCAAGGAATTTGTCCTACTCTAAGTTAAATTTATTCTGATTTAATAGGTTTAAAATATTTATTAGGACATATTTGAACATATGAACACTATGAAAATCAAAACTGTTCTAAGCTCTGCTGTTGATTCATATTACCAAGAAATAAGAAATTAAAGTTTCAAGATCTAAACACACTCGAACTTTCAAAAAATGAAATTGCAATTCTGCAGCTTGGACCTATTTCTAATAAGAATTTATTTCTATTTTGAATTGTAAATGAGCTATTTGGAATATAAATAGGACCATCTGTAAATAATGGTATTCAAGTACCCATCATAGAGGAAAACAAATTCATTTTGCACCATTGCAGAAAGCATTTTATTTAGAGAAATCCATAGTAGTAATTAGAGAGAAGCGTATTCAGCATGTTGAAAGCAACTGGGTCAGGGGAAGAAGTGACAGGGAAAACCTCTGTGGCACAGGAAGTCCTTTCCCTTTTCAGAACGTCATCCATCATGCTGGGGAAACGGCAGGAAAGTAACCTACTACTTCTTAATAGGCTTCTGCATAGAGAGCTGCTTTGAAGCAGCAGCTGCCCATAGTAAATTTCGCTGACCCTTAGAGCCTTTCTCCAAGTTTTCCAACTGTTTTGTCTTCTGACTTACAACTTAGTGTTAGGTCCAAGTCACAAGCACCTGACAAAACTTAGAAGCTCCAACAATGTGAGAATGTAAGGCTTTCAGGGATGTTGTCTTTTCCATACAGAACCAGCAGAGAAACATGATGCCGTTACATTTACCTACAGAGAAACGTTTCTCCCCTCAAAACAGAGACTACTTTAGAGGATGGCATTACATTATACATTTGTGTACTACAGGACCTAAGAAAAACAAAATATTAGATTCCTGGCACAGAAATTAAGACTCTGTCATGACACCAAGTGCTATGTCTTATTCATTAAACCTTAAACATGTAATAGTTCAAGTCTGCCATATGCATCAAACTGTTGAAATTAAATATTCACATGCAATTATAAAGAATGAGAAAGTACAGGATCCTAACAGTATCCAACAAATCAATTAAGCCTCACAATGCTTATTTAGTCATGGCTTCCTAATCAAACACACTCTTGCATTTTTTTTTTTTCTCCAATCCAACTTCTGTGGTCACAGTGCCAGCAAATTACTTGTTCTATTTAACTTATTCTTAATCCTGCTCTTCTCATAAGAATTGGTGAAACAAACAAACAAGATAATTTCTTCCATTCTCCTTCAACCAAACACTATCATAATCTCCTCCTGTCCTCTCTGACACCAGAGTGTCATCCTCCTCCTGCTCCTTGCCCATTTCCTTTGGATTGCTCTCCTCTTATTTTTCTTACAGCTGACTTTTTTTTGTTTGTTTCCTATATCTACAGCAGTAAGCTATGGTTTTCTGTGCATTCCACAGTAATATTGTATGTGCATATATCTTTCACAGTGACACAATCTTTCATCTACAATAAATAAATTGAAACAAAAGCAAGAAATTACATATTTGTAAGATGGTCCATTCTTTTCCATAAATTTTGCAAAGCAGACTATTAGTAAATTTTCCCATTTTCCTGTGCCTCTGATTTCTTAGTCATTTTTCACATGAATTAGAAAGAGTACAAATTTTATTTAAACTTCAACAGTGGTGAGTAATCTAGCCCAATATAAATGGTTGGCAGGCTTATGTTAGTGTTGGAGCTCCAGCTATTCTGTTAACATTCAAGGTTAGCTCTTCTGTACAGAATGCTGCTAGATTAAATTGTGTTAAACGCCAAAAATAGAACATTAGCACACTACAATACTATGGAATGGCACGATCACCATTTGTTCTTTACACGCATAATAAAGGAATTGTACATGTTCTTTAGTTCCTCATACATAGAAAGTCACATAATTGCAGAAAGAACATTCATTCTAAGATCATTTTTTCCCAAACAAGTGAGTAGGAGATCAGAAGAATATTTGCCTCTCTTGGAAATGTAACTATAAGGTTAGAAAATAAGTACAGAACGAGATTAAAATGCTAACAGTATAAACACATCTAACCAAAACAAAACAATTTTATTTTAACAAAACAAAACAAGCTTATGTGGAATCAGAATTTACGACTTCATCTGTTTTTGAGATAATGCAAGTTAATGTTGCCCCTTATGCACTACTCTACAGGAAAATTTCTAAATAAACAAGTATAAGCATTGCTTCATGAGAAAATTGCATTGCATTTTCTCTTTTAGAATCACTGTGAATGAACAGGAGAAATAAAGATTAAAATAAAAATCTGACAGAATGATTTGTACAGATAAACTTATATTTATGAAAACCCATCATATGAGCACTGAATGCATTATAGAGCAACCTGACAGCCAGGCAACACTAACATACCGATTAGGCTTTGAAAATAAAATCTCACAATGCTCCAAAATGGGGAAAAACTCATCCCCATTTGTAGTTTTTAAGATTCTAATTAGAGCACAGTTAGAAAAAAAATTGTAAATACACACAGTCTTGGGATGTACTGGGTTGCCCAAAGAAGGCAATATCTTCAGTAAGTACCAAGATTAGGAAAAACTTTGTAAGAATATTTATCTGTGGAAAAATCATGGAAAAGAAATGCCCAAGCAAGCTAAATTATTGGCAGGTGGGTTTTTTAATTATTTTTACTTCTTTATGGTATTATCTTTTACCTGTGGTTATACACATCTCAGAGAAAATTACAAACACACATTTGAGAAATGGGGCATACACTTGGTTAGGACCTACCATGAGTTCATCACCCATCTGCAAAGTACATGACAGAATGTTCGTATGTTGGCAACAACACAGTATCAATCACAATGAAAAGATGCACACTTGTACCAGGTAGCACAGCAGGAATTAATCTGGGAAAATTAGAAAAAGAGGAAAAAAAGCACTTTGCAGGGCTTTCTTTGCTTTCTGTATTATTAGCCTACAGACCAGGCAGGATTTATGAAGAGAATTTTGAGCTGAAGGTTTTGGGTTAGATAAAATGTAACACAAGGAATGTTTCTATAAAGGCCTGCAATTTGCTAAATATTGCAAGAGCGTTGTTACTTGCATGAAATAATCCTGGAATACTTAAAATTCTATAATATAATAAAAGCTCGATTTAAAATAAACAGGATACAGTCTCCATCAAGGAGAAGAAGGAATATATGAACTCAGATTAAACAGCTTCCAGAATGAATCAAGCCTAATTTGCTAACATCAACTTTAGAAAGCTGTTTTGAAAGTACATCGAAGAGCTGAATTGCTCTGGAGTATCTCAGGAAATTCTCAGCAAGCATGGTAGGGTAAAAAAAAAAAAGTTAAGCTCAGTTTTGAATGAAAATACTAAGATGGAATACCACCAAACCTTTGGCTCCCACCTGAGTAAGCGACATCAATTTCTCAGGGTAATAAAGTTTGAGACTGTGTTGCAAAGGGCTTAAAAACCTCAATTAACAAAAAATAAAACAACAAAAGAGTCTACAAATTTACTTAAGCATGCTGGATGTCATGCATTCTTAAGTACTGAAGTCCGATTGTCAAAATTTAAGCTAAAGGCAAAGCTAGTTAAAAAAAAAAATCAGTAAAATGCCGTGTGAAATTAAACTTCTTTTAAAAAGTATGTAGTGGAAGGGATGGATATAAAGTTCAAAATTCAACATATACAGAGGCTGAACCACAGAGACAACCAAAGGTGAAGAATAGCATGAACCATCTATTTCCCAACAATTAGTATATGAATAGAGAAAGAGAAATGCTAATATAAATAAATAAATATATAATTAATGCCATAACATCCCCTGAGGGGGAAATTGGAAAAAAAAAAAAGCAAAAAATCAGGACACCTAGTAGGGAGTTAGGTTAAAAAAAAAAACGAACAGCTAAAGAAGAAAACTGCAGAGAAAACATCTGTGCGTAGTGCTACTGTTGAGAGAACAGGGATAAGAAAATGCTCGTGTACACCAATACCAAGCAGTCTGAAACTAAAACAGCATTGGTATGGAACTTCTCTTGCAAGATCAAGAGGAAGCAGCAATGCCATCTGCTGTTTGCTTTGAAAAATTGCTAGAGCAGATGTTCCCACATGTGGACCCTCCATCTCTTCTACTATGAAACCACTTGAAAAATAACCATGAAATAACACAGGGAAAACATCTGCATGGAATACAGCAGACCACCAGTAGCGAAGCACAGGAAAGCCAAGAGGAGGATAGAAAGGGTTGGAACAATTCAAACTCATCTAAGACTAGGTCAGAGACAGGCACCCCATGGTGTGGCATAACCTCCATATGTATACATATGTATAACCACTCACTGGTTGTCTTTTCCTTTCATTACTCAGCAGGAGGAAGCCAGATTTCTCACCCATCAGACTTGCATCGTGCAAGACACAGTGTGTGCAGTGAAGCCAAATACTACAAAGAACGTGCTAAGGAACCTGTAAGGCATGGCATGAGAATGACTTACTCCTTCCTCTCTCTTTCTATATGCTTATGTCCCATCTAGCACAGTAAGAACATGGTAGTGTATTTGTCATTATGGATGGAGAAATTACTCACTTCCCACATTTCTAAAACTTATTTCAAAAACTGTGAAATCTTCAACAATATGAAGAGCCTGGCTTGTTTAAATTTAGTAACCCCTCACAACTGCCTTTCTTTATTAGAGAATTATAGTGAATTATGATTCTCCAGCAACTGTATTTGTAACCTAGTATGTGCTCTGATAAACCATTCAACAATACAAAATGCAGTAAATTTATAGGCACTAAGATATTATGGTACAGTCTAATGACTGTAGGAGACAGACACCATTAGTGTACCACAGAAAGAAGATACAAAGCACATTTACCGTCTTACATGTATCTTGGCTGTCTTATGAGGGCACATTCACCAGTTCCACAGTCCCTTCAGAGGTAATTTTAAAATATACTGCCAACACATATATTAATGTTAAAATATATACACCATAACAAAAGTCATTCTAGACAGTTGTGAGATCAGGTAAGTAGTTTGTCTAATTAGAATTAAAAAAAACAATGGCAGAACACTTTTAAAGGATTGATGTATTTGCACAGCATGTGATTGCAGTTTAGAAATTATGCACTATTAAAAAGTTATAAAAAGTTAGAGAGGATGATAAGCATCATTGCAAAGAGGCTGAAGAAAAGTCTACATAAAGAATGATTTTTTTTTTAAATTGAAAGTGGAGACATGACAGTGAATTCTTTCTCTTTATCTCACAATCTCACATTTTAATAAGAAAGTTAATTAAGAAAGTGAATCTATCTTCCACTACATATACCTATACCGTATACTATACCCTATATCCATAGTTCTATAAAGAGCTACTCCACATTTCATGTTTCTGTAATGCTATAATAGAACAGAAAGTATAGCAATAACAACAGGGTGGCAAACTCTTTAACTACAGCAAATGCAAACAAGCCCAAATGTAGCAGTCACAGAAATGAAGGAAAAGATCTGCTTAGCTTCAGAAGGCCTCAGGTAGGCAGGGATCTCCAGCAAGAGATGTCCTCACCTCCACTGCCAGCCCCAACAGGGTCTAGGAAGGGGTGGATCCTGGCTCTGCCCCTTCTGGTCACTCAGGTGCACTTCATGCACCTGATTCCCCCTGGCTTGGCCTTGCCTTCCCACCAGGTGCTCAGTCACTGTTTCAGACCATGACTTAGCATTTCCACTACAGTTTCCATTAAAATTACTCCTCCCACATCAAAGACGAGGACTAAGCATGATTTCACCAGCAAAGTGCAGAAGGAATGGGACACTACTACATAATCTTTCAATATTATATGATCACAGTGTGACTGAGATTGGAGGGATATGGCCTCATCAGTTCTGAAGAGAGGAAAGTGATCAACCTCCCTGTACCTCCTAATGGAGCCCAGGATATCATTGGCTTTCTGATACAGTTCATATAGAAAAGGCATCATTTTTTTTCTGAACATGTTCCTCAATCAGCCTATGTTAATCATTCTAAGAATTTAACACAATGTCTTGTGCAGATATTCCTAACTTCTCATGCAGTTTGAACCACCTATTCAGTATTTCTATAGGGCTGTTCACATGGACATTACACCTTACACATACTGTTCTTCCACTTCACGAGTTCACCTGAATTAAGACTGAATAGAAAATATGAATGTCAATATTACCTCCTTAACGACTTCTCCTTGATAAACAAAAAAAAAAATGCTGTTGGCAAGAATTATTGCCTGATACTTCTCCCCTTAATGATATTCCCCAAGATGTCTAGGGAAGTGAACTATCCCCAGAACCTCACAATCCCTTTGAGATGTTGAGAAAAGCATAAGCATAAACATACAGCTTGTTCCCTAAGGCTTGAATTTGTCTTACAAATGACTAAGAAGTATCCCTGTAACTGTATTAACAGCTAGCTATGCAGTTCTGTGTAAAAAAAAAAAATCACAGTCAGTTCAGCTCTTAGAGACACGTGAATCTGGATCTGCAGAAGAAATTATACTCATTTTAAGGTACAGAAAGCACATCAGTGACTTTGAGAAGTCTGGAAATTATTTTGGCCCAACTTAGTTTCAGATGGCTACCATCTGCTAGTTTCTTAAAGACCCGACGCAGATAGATGTGGCAGTCCTTCAAATAGGAAGCACAGCAACGTGTACACACATCTTTCTATCCAGATCCAATATGATGAATAAGAAACAATGTATGCTGATTTATTACAGAAACATTTCTTCTTTATGCCTTTTAGTACCTTCCCTCCCCCCCCCCCTCTTTTATTTTTCTGTCTGCTCTTTCTCTCTTTTCTTTCTATTCTTTATTTCTCCTTCTCTCTTCTAGTGATACAAATTAAAACAAACCAGCATGACAACAGAACATGATAAATATTTGTGCAAAAGTGAGTATTTCTTACTTGTATATTCAGAGCCTGGTTGTTCGACAGCCAGAAAACTCCTTTCTAAATCCTATTTGAAGGTTTAGTCATCATCCATAGTGTAGAAATAAGGGGATGGATAAGAGGCAGCAAGAGACAGCCACTCTGTAATTAGTATTAAAAACTATATAACCTCAGCAGCACTGAGTTCTAGTAACACCCACTGAGACACCAACACACTAAAAATACTGCAGTTTAACTGGTGACTAAATGAATGCTTATGACTGATTAAAAACTATTTCATCCAATTTTGCCTTTTTTTTGTTCTAAAATTAGCTGTTCATTGGCAAAACCAGATCTTTAAGATAACTGCAGGTATGTGAAATCCTAATTATAGGTTTGTTTTTTTTAAACCATAGGTAAGAGAGTAGAACTTACATGCTCAGTCATTTCTTGTTTGCTGCACTTCTGTCTAAATTTTCAGATAACAAGTAGTATTACTTCTGTGAAAGTTTGAAGCTAAAGAGTATTTTGTATTGTATTACCACAAATAATTGTTTACCTGTGCATTATATATATGAACAATTAATTGATATTAAGAGCATGACAACAGACTGTTTGGTCTGGTTCACACATCCACATCTCCTATTGCAATTAAATACACCATGCCTGTTTTAGATTTATATACCACTTACACTTTAAAGTTTTCACATTAGAAGGCTTGCTTCAGGTGGGGATAAGAGAAAAAAAATTGATTCTTAGTTACACAATATGTTTGTATTGACAATATTGACAAAATACATTGAAAGGACAAAAGCTTTTCTTAAGTGATTACAGCTGGAGACAATTATTGCCATTAGCCTATCAGTGATTGCATTTATCCCATAAGGATAGAAAATATATCTCTGCAATGGACTCTAGAAATGGACATGTGTTATCAGGAAAGGCAAAACAACTGATTTCCAAATGGTTACTCTCAATATGACAGTAAAGAAAGTTGCTACTTCAAAAATGCAGAGAAAGAAGATAATAAATTAATGGGAGAAGTTCAATATTATTGATTTCTACAGTAAGATTCATATTATGATATGTCACTCGGCACAGATCTAATGCTTTTACCACTTTAATCTTGGATGATCCTCTTTTGATTCCAAACTTCAAATAGGTTGAAGAATAATTATTTTCTCTTTTCTGGCTTCTCAAGTAGCTATTTCTGTTCACGCTACAAAAGCAGCACCACTTGCACACACTGGAAAGCATTCAGTGGGGGAAGAGAGACAACTACTAAGCTACTATTGCTGGTAAGGAGTTTTGTGGATTTCATAGAATAAAAGAATCAAAGAATCATTTGAATTGGAAGGGACCCTAAAAGGCCATCTAGACTGACTCCCTGCAATTAACAGGGACACCTACACCTAAATGAAGTTGCTCATCCAGTCCCATCCTGACCAGAAAAGAAAAAAAAATAATCTCAGAATGTCCTTAAACAGAGTTCTTATTCTTTCACATTATTATCTTTACTGATTTGTAATTCAAATAAGATAAGTGGTTTTAAAAGTACTAGTTTAGATCTTTATACTACCCTAACTTGTATCTACCAAAAGAAAATGGGAGGTTGCTGAATGTCCTTATGGCCTGAGATCCAAGCTGCATGTTTCAGTGCAATATTTTACCAGGAAATTCATCATATAATGGGCACTAAAATGCAATATCATAAATTCTGCTCAAATTAAATTGGTCACATATTGTTTATCTTGTTCCTTATCCTTGAAGGCTGCCAATGGAGGTAGAGAATACTGGACTGTGCCCAGAACCTTAAATTCATGAGGATTTATGTTTGTGAAACAGCATGCTTTTTATGCCTGTAAGCAAGTGAGAGACAATGAAGCTGAATAAGAAGCCAGCACACTGTGAGCAGATGATGAATGTGTCTAGCTTTGTAAAGAGTCCCATCTGGTTTTATAATTTCTTGCCTCTCCAACTTCGGTAACCAAATAGTATACATTTTCCTTAAGAATTTTGATACAAAATAATTGTTTGATGTACAAACATTGCAATTCTTGAAAATAAGCTTGCTGCAAAACTTGCTAGTTTAGGAGCTGAGTCAGAGATTTTAATGATAAGTATGCTGAAGTTCAGTAAATAAGATATTATCTTCTTCGGACCCTTTTCCAAAATAAAAACTGTCCTGGAAATAACTAAGTTGTTATTAGCTCTTCCATTTTTCCTCTCACTGTCCTAATTCTGAGAACATTTTGCAGTTGCTTCTCATACTGATAAGAAAACAGGTAGAAATGAAGACTTGAATGAAGGAATCAGATGCCACTGGGGAATATGGACGTAGAAGTTAAGAATTCAAAAAGAAATAAGCACTAGATGTTGCAGCAAAACTAATTATCCTTAAAACAATTGCCTGCATGACTATCATCCGCATGTTCACAGAGGCATTATTTCCTAATTCTACCAGATGCAATGATTTGTTATTACTTTATAGACAGAAAATTCAGATTCAAGAGGGACTACACTGTTTCTACTAAGAAGTTTTCTGTTCCTAAATTAACTGACTTGCCTGCAGATACACTTTTATTATACCATGATAACATCGGGTAGCATCAATGAAGATTAGCAAATAATAGGAAATAGACAGGAAACGCCAGTCTTTTGAGAACCTCATAATAGGAAAAATAATATTGCCTGGGAACAAAGGATGAATTCTCTTCTGTTTCCTTCCCTTTATTAGCTTAGTATCTGTTTTATGAAGTAGCACAGTTTCAGGTATAATCTCACCTTAAACTATCAGACAAAAGAGATTAAAAAAAAAAGAGTGATTTTGGAACAAAATGCATTCTCAGTAAATGTGTCTTTTGCTTCCCAGTTCTTGGGAAAGGTGACAGTAGCTTTCACCCAAAGTGCAATTTCTTTGCCAGAATTTGGAGCAGGAACACCTCAAACAAAGTAATTGGAAAACATCTTAGAGAATTAAAAAAAAATTCACTTGTCCAAATACTTCAGTAGTAGCTTTATTTCCACGTCATATGAAAAAATGCTATCACAAAATATTTGGAATACTATCAGAGTTTAGTGTTCTAACACATCCATAACTATAACTAGATCTTCCATATATCCACAGTGTTGGAAGTCAGGTGGACTGAATGACCACCCATTGTGCAGTACAGACATACAACGTGAGGTACACTGACTCTCAGGGTTACCGTAGGCAGCTTGTTGAGGAGTAAATGCTCTCCTAACTCCTAATTAGTTATTATTTGCAATTCATTCAAAAATTACCTTCTTTCAATGGATGTAATAATCAAAATTGTTTCACAAATTAGCTTAGACAAACACTAAAGTGTGTTAAATCCAGCTATTTGTAACACCATCCTTTTTCTCAGCACATATCCCATCTAGCTCTTTGTTTCATATACAGAAGACTTCTTTTTCTCTAAACTCCATCTTTGCAAACTGTTTAAAGCAAAAAATAAAAGTCCTCATTTGCCCATCCTCATCTTTGTATGACTGATTTAATTTTAACACAGTTCTTTTAATTGCCATTAACATTTTGCTAAGATGTCCCATGTTCTCCCGTTATGTAAACGGAACTTAGAACTCTAAAGCTCTGATCCTTAACCCAACAGTCTATAAATCACAATGTTTATCCACCAGCATCCTTTCTGTAGGATACCTTAGATTTCACGTGGCACTGCAATGTATGCAGACTTTCCTATTTCTCATACTTTACAAAAATACTTTGTTGCACAGAAAAAAATAGAATTCAACAAATTAAGCTGTGTAACCTGAAAAGACAGTGAAAAGATGCCCAGGAAATGAGTACCTTCTTGATGTACACACAAAGTTTAGGACAGTACTAGATTCATAAGGATGATAGCCAACAGATTATTTAAAACTACTTTCCTGCACTGTGCAAGGCCAATCTACAGTATCTCATTTGAAAAAGAAATCTTCAACTGAAATGTAGTATTTGAGTAACAAATATACCACCCCCAAAATTGCTTCTTCAAATGAAAGAACTCTCACAAAAAGGACAAATGGGAAAGGAAACAAACCACACAAGACATCTTGCGCATAGAACACTATTTTTCATGGAGGAACATGAAAATGGAAATTCTCTACCACAATCAGTAAGTAGTCAGAATGTAGCACTATGCTGAGATAACAGAAAATAATTTCATATCCACAGTCCTTGTGACTATGTAAGGAACTTCTCCCACACTCTTCTGACAGATTTTACTTTATATGAGCAAATGCCATTGAAAAATGCATCACCAGGCTCCCCAGCATGAGGTATGACCCCATGTTTCAGATTACTTTCCTATGCAACTGTGGTAACTGGGAGGCAATTTTTCAACAGAGATTCTGAATTTGTTGTGCTGCTGCACTCTGCTCCTCCATAAGCAGCACAGGCATGGATCTGGCTAATAAGAGGATCTTAAGTCACACTGACGGGCAGTATTTCCATTCTGCAGCTCATGACCATTGATCTCCCAGTTCAGACCACCTTTATAATTCTTTTGGCCTCTTTTCCTTCAGGTGACATAGTGGCACGAAAAAAACCCTTATCTGTTTCTGTCAACACATCCTCTTATCTACATGTTAAGTGACTGTCAAACTTCTCTCTCATGAGTCAGAAGAGAAAATAAATGCTTTTCAAATATTGTATTTGCACACTGTGTATTTCAAAAACTCATAATATAGCTTTCCTTAACAAGATAAACATATTTAGTACTTGATTCATGACTGAAATCCTCAAATACCTTATGCTTTCCTTCATGTCAGAGTTATCTGTCAGCCCTACTGGCATAACTAATTTAAAGGAAAAGCAACAGTAAAGAAAAAGCACTTTTCTACTTTTTTTTTTTTTAACTTTTTTTAGCACTTGTATGAGAAGTGTCACACAACAAGTTATTTATTTTTACTAGCATCATGTATCAAATCAGCAACTGCTAAACATCTTAACAGACAAATCTGACAGTAAATCCTACAGAAGAACTGCCCAAAAGAGCTGGTCTAATTCACCATGGAAAAATGGAAAACTAGCCAGTCTGAGTCACAGACTAATGGAAATAGCCAATATCACCACGAACAATCCGATAGCAAACTTTAAGACTGTACAGAACTCTTGCAATTTGGCACTAGAGATAGTTTAATGAGAATTTTCATTATGTTGCAAACTTGATACTTCTGAGACCGGGAAAAAAAAGTCAAAACAAGAAGAGGAATATTTCAGTAATTTCCACAGCATAAAATTTAAAGATAGAAAAATATCATCACCACTGAGCTATTGTTTCTTTTTATAATGCCAATATTTCTTCTGGCAGTATTGAGATTTTCAGCTTTCGAAGTTGAAAAAAATACATATAATACCCTAGAATTTCTGCTTTATTGTTTTTAAAAACTTATAAGGTTAAAAATAAAATAATTTCATAAGCTAAAAAATGTAAGTGATATGTATATGTATTCAATATACAAAGTAATAAGCCATTCTGAACAAGACAATTGAAATAAAATATTCTACCACATAAGACCTTTTTTTTTTTTTAAGTGTAATGAATTTAGAAAATCATTGCACTCTCTCATTTCTATTTTTATTCCTGATAAGTTGTCAAAAACTCATTTCTACAAAAACTTTTTCACTGCACTAAAACTGCATGTACATTTTTTATAGAAAAAGTTACATTAAAAATACCTTTAAACAGTTCTAGTCATTCTGGAAACAGATGAGTATGTGTAATCTGCTGGAACGTGTTACAGAGCCTGCAGAGGATATGAATGATTGGTCTCTGTGGCTGGGCAGCCCTGAATCTTTTAAGGGTTTGGATTTTTGGTTCTATTTCTTGTTTACCAACAGGATGATCAGTGTGCCATTCATCACATGCATCTGGAGCCAAGAGGCTGAGAACAACAGTGAGCTACATGCTGAGAGCTTACAGGTGACAAACCACAGAAAGGACAATCATGCAAAGGCTGAGATAAAAGGTCTACCAAATAAAGACAAGGGTAAAAGAGTACCATTTCAGATTTACATTGCTACCTTATCTGCCTAAATCAAATTGACAGGCATAGAGTCAGCAGTCATATTTTCTCCTCACTCTGTAAACTCTGATACAGAAAAAATACCAACTTAATTAAAAGCTTCCATAAAAAAAAAAAAGTAACATTTACCTCTCCTCCTTTAGCTTGCGTGTGGAATGAATTACCAGCCCGTAAACAGTTGACAATTACATATCTTTGAGTTGAAACTTTGCCCAATCTTTTAGTGCTCTTATCCAAATATACTGCTGAATAGTCTAGTTGGCCTTGGTCTTAACACTGTTTTACCTGTCCAGAGGCCAGAGCTCATGTGCCAATATGGCAGAGCTTGGACATTCAATATCACACTGCTTACTTTACTGATAGATTTATTTCACTACAGATGAACTCCACTACTGCAAAATGGCTCCAGGATACAGTGCGAGGATTGAGGACTGACATCAACAAAGCAGACCATGCAAATTATTGTTCTTATGCACGTCTATTATTATTCATACATACCTATATTTTTTAATTTAGTTCATAGTTTAATGTTTACTTGAGCAAATTACAGAATGTATTACCTATACACGAACATTTGGCTAGGAGTATTTTTCTAAATAAGACATTGTTCTATTCTCACGATTCACATAAAAGATCTCATACTATTGTGGACATTTAAAGAGTTATCCAGGAAAATACCTAACTATACAAAAATGTCTGCTTTAATTTATTGATTCATTTTGGACCATCATGGGAAACTTAGGGCCTAAAAATATCTTACCCATAGGCTTTATGTTCACATTTCACATGCACTGAGAATGACTGACTGTATTAGAGGCCCTTGGTACCTGTTGCTGAAGTTTCTGTTCTCAGTATTTTTCTTGGATTAGATTTGTAGCCAACTGGTTGTAATTGACTCTCTACTGGGAGAAGTTAGGACAAGAACATATGCCTTTCCTTAAGAAAAGGAGAGAGAAAGAGAGAAGGAGAAAGGCAGAGAGAAAGAGAAATATCACCAGTATTTATTTTAAGTTGCCTTCATTTCCAGCTTTTCTGGCAGACTGTCAAGCTTCTGTCACAATGCAAAACTCCATTTAATAGCAGCTCCTGTAAGAATAGACTATACAAGGAACTGTAATCTAACTAAAATATAAAACATAAGAATGGAGCAGTAGAGTTATTTCTGCCCTGTAGAATAGATAGTACACCTGATATTGCCTTAAGATTTCTGCACATGAAATGCCAGGTTGGCATTTCTCTTAAGGGCAGTCATTAGTCAATTTGTCATACATCAGGCAAACATAAATTACTAAATTCTAACTGCAAATGTGCAAGCCTCCAATGGTTCTTTACCTCAGGCCAACTATTTCTAGGCTAAACAAACTTGACACCAGGCTTCAGCAGCAATAGTAACAATTCCACAAGGATCTCAAGAGAATTAGTGGCTGTACCATGTGAAAATATGTAAATTCTATCTAATTTTTAGTGCATGAAAAATGAACTTTATTTTTGCTAAACTTTTGCATGCAAAAAAGTATATAAAAATACAAAGTTGTCTGCTTCTATTAATCTTTCTACATCATGCTACATACTAAACTTTGGTGCACATAAAAGGAAACTGTCACCATCTTGCTATCAATCACTGATGAGCACATATACTTGGTAGCTTCATTCTTGTCTTGGTGTATAAAGCAAACCTCACTCTGAAATCAGCAGTCCACAACTAATAGAGCCCAGAATCCTTTTGGTCCTTTCCTGGTATCCAAATACAAGATCATATTTTAAACTTACTAGAATTTTTTTTTCTTTAATATGTGGAAAAGTTTACAGTTTTGATACATATGTCTTACCAAATGAGTACATAACTTTTTTGCTAGTAAAGGACATGAACACTTCAGATTTTCAGAACTAAATTAAATACTAAGCAGCAAAACAGTGACTGATTAAATACAGTTCCCCCCACCCCCCCAGCACACACACAAAGACAGATTAAATTCCTTCATTTGTCATTGAAACGCTCAAGCCTGTATTATAAAATACCACAATATGGAACTGCACAGTCACAGACTCCTGTGGCATCTTTAACAAAGAAATATTTGTTGTCCTCTGGGAACCATACCTAATACTGACATCTCCTTAAGTGACACAGCATCTCCTGTCATCATCATCATCACAGATTATTTAATATCTTCCAGCACTGACCACAACTCCTATGGCCAGGAGCCATACATCTTGACTGATCCTTCATCCCTAAAATGGGATTTGCTCACAACATAAATGTGTCCTTCTCAGAGTCACTGATGTGGGTACTAACCAAGCACGGTCATCTTCAGCTTAGAAAACCTCTGTTACACCCAAAAATAGACTACCAAACCCAGTGGCAGTGTCATATAGAGACTTGGTGGCTTACATAGGGCTTGTGAGTAAAGAGCATACATTTTTAATTGCTAGCTTGAAAGATAGCTTGAACAGATAGAATGAACAAATTGCTGTTCAAATGACTGAATAGGTAGAAAGATTAGATAGCTGTTTTTTCCATGGTAACAAATGGCTGTTTAGGAGCCACTTGTCCAGACATGTGGAATAAGGAAAAAAAAATGTGTTTTTCAAAGAGAAAAGTAGTGCTTATGTACATCATATGTGCTTCTTACTCTCCTGTATGCTTTCCAAGTAATCTTAGTCCTTTCACTGCTCTGTGTCCCCAGGTGGATTTCTGGGCCCATGGGAGTAGTAACAGACTTTCAGTTCAGTAATTGCTGAGCATGACTTTATCTAGGATATGCAGCGAGAAAATTAAAAAGTTGAAAGCCCAGTCAGAACTTAATCTGGTCACCAGTGCAAAAGATAACAAAAAGTGTTTTTCAAATACATTGACAACAAAAGAAAGGCCAAGTAAAATTCCCATCCTTTACTGGATGTGGTGGGGAACATTACCACCAAGAATGGAAAAAAGACTGAAGCACTCAGTGTCTTTGCTTCTGTTTTTAATAGTCAGAACAGTTACCCTCAAGGTACTCAGCCCTCTGAGCTGGAAGATGTGTTTGGGGAGCAGAATAAACCACCCACAATTCAGGAGGAAACAGTGACCTGTTATTCCACCTAGACTATCATAAGTGTATGGGACTGGATTGGATCCACCTCATGGTACTGGGGAAGCTGGTGGAAGTACTTGCCAAGGTAATTCCCATCATTTATCAGCAGTCCTGGTCAAGTGGGGAGGTCCCAGATGACTGAAGAGTTACCTATATACAAGAAGGTTGGAAGGAGGATCCAGGGAACTACAGGCCTGTCAGCTTGACCTTTATATCAGGAAAGGACATAGAGCAGGTCATCTTGAGTGCAATCACACAGCATGCATGGGACAACCAAGGGATCAGGCTTAACTAGCATGCGTTCATAAAGGCATTCCCTGCTTGACCAACCAGGTCTTCTTCCATAACCAGGTGACCCACTTGATGGATGAAAGAGCAGCTGCGAATGGAATGTAGTCTACCTAGACTTCAAGCCTTTGATGCTGTTTCCCCACAGCATTCTCCTGGATGACAGGGAGGTGGTGGAGACACTGTCCCTGGAAGCGTTCCAAGAAATGTGTAGATGTGACACTGAGGGGCATGGTAGTGATGGGCTGACCTTTGGACTAGATGACCTCAGATGTCTTGTCCAATCTTGATGATACAGTGATTCTATGATTCTTGGAAACAGTGCAGCATGGGGGGGGGGGGGCGGGCAGGGAGGAGGGGAGATAAGAGCAGAAGGAAGCAGAGTATCTGTTCAGCTTTCTTTCAGTACAGCAGCCAGTCATGGAAGAAACTCCCTTCCAGGTTGTTGGTATGAAGCCAGAATGGCACTAACATTGACAGACAACATCTGGTAAGGCAGACTGCCACATGTGGCAATGGGTACACCTGAATTTCTGAAACCACCCAGGAGAAAATGGGCCTCAGCTTTCTTACAAACCTGGCTTAGGTATTGACTTTTTCCACCGCTGAGAGGGAACAAATTCCTAGCAAAAACAAGCAAGTAACCCTGCAGACAAATAGTCATATTCTGGATAGTGCAAGGACACCTTCCAAATGAAAAAAAAGTATCAGGCTTCACTAAACTTCTGGCAGTTTGAGATAATCTGAAAATAAAATGTTAATGTAGAATAGGAACACTTTTCTCTCTTTTGTATCTTTTTTAAAAGCAGAAATGTTACCGCTCCCATGGATTTAACATCATAATTTGTTGCATCCAAGGGTTTTGCATGAACTACATTATCAGAACTAGAATAGTCAAGAAATTGTATCAGAAGACACTGTTTAAGTACAAGTCTAATTGCTGCAACCATTTTTTCTTTTTCTTTCCTTCTTTTTGTTTCCTTTGCATAGATCCACTTAATCCCATCTCTTACCGTGGGCAAGAGCTGACAGTTGCATGACATGGAATGTTTCCCTTTGTAAAAGCCTACTTCCTTTCTGTGTAGTTTTAGCCTAATTGAAATGTTTCCTATTAAGCTCAATCAAGGCAGCAATTATCTAATTACTCACTTATGCTTTTCCAGTCAAAAATTGTGCAACCAAGCATATTAGAGGGCTGCATACATATTTATTATTGTTTTTATATGTCCCTGTTTAGGTTTAAGCAGCAATCAAACATTTTTACAGTTCTTTTGTACTGCCCCTAAGTCAGCATGCAGCTATTTTTTTCCTATAAAGATTTGTGCAGGTCACAAAAATCTCTTCTGTGCCTCCCACAAGTTCTGCAGTAGGTAGAGAGCAATTTCAGAATCAAGTTACTGCTACATCATATGGTAAAGAGAAAAAAGGGTTACAAACTCATTTCATATGAACAGGCCTCGAATGAATAAATTCGCCAGACTGAGCTAATCTACAGGAACTTTCAGGCCTTCTAAATGCATCACATATATGATGTAATTTTTTATTTTTTAAACTGGCTCAATTGATGAGGAATTTTACAAGATCTCCATGAAAACATACCTTGTGAATACCTAGACTCATTATTTAGCAAGATTTCTGAAATCAAGAATATCAATCAATACTGCAGGTAATCTGAATTCCATGTCAGTAAATTCATTGTTTGTGTCACTAAAAAAAAAAAAGTTGTTGTACTGAAGTACTTTACTAAAAGTACACCGACTAAGGCAATTTATACAACACAAGTTACAGTGCATTTATGTTTTCCATGCTAGTGCTAGCTAGATACCCAATTCTCTATACACATATAGACAGCTAGCATTTTGTTATTTCAATAATAAGAAAAATTAGGAAAACTTTGAATGCAAGATAGTTTAGGAATGCTTCATTATTCTTGAAGCAGGCACAAAATTTTATTGAAGTGTTCTTATATCATTTACATGCAATACTTTGCAGCTGGAATTAATTTAACTGATGCTAATTATCTTTAGCAAACTGACTATAACTTTGGATCCCATGCTTCATAGGCTCATAACTTAACACACTGCAAAATAGCAACTTGTTTTTCAGAATGGTACTGAATAAATCTTCATTGAACAGAGTTCTACCCACTATCCCACTTTAAGATGGCAAAAGAGTTAAAGATCAACATTGATGAGTCTAGGTCCCTCTCTTAACGGGCACTTGAATCGTGTAATTGGGATTGTGGAAATTTAGAACTCCATTCAAAGCCTAGAAATCCTTTCCCAGGTGCAAAGTACTCTACATTTCTATCTCAGCCTTTTAGAACAGTCCTTCCAACACATGTATGGCCTATGAAACTGTGTGCTCATGTTGTTCTCCTCACATTCATTTTCATACAGCTGCCTCTTTCTGTGAGATAATAACACAGCTACAGAAAGCTTCTGCCCTGTGTTGCAGAAATAGCACGTTAACAGCTTTGACTCCTCACAAAAAGCCCCCTACAATGCATGAGGGAGACAACAGAAATCCTCTTTGAGATCGCACGGTCCATATGCACCCCCACGCAGGCGGTCTGAAAACTTAGTTTTGTGCTAGTGTGGGCTACCACTGCTATCTCAACTTCTAGATCCAGGACATCTGGGGCAAAAGTAAATGACATTCATCACACTCCTGACCTTACAGACTATAATACCTTCTTGTCATACTGTTATGAATATACACTTTTTTTCCCTCCTTTGCAGAGCTAAAATGTTCATTCTTTGTAGAAAGGATAATTTTACAGGGAAAAAGTAGTAATTTCAGAACTACACCGTCATAGTTAGAATGCAAATGGATACTTATACTGTCTTTAATAAATTCATGAAATGCATTATTTTTCTCTGCCACCTGACTGATGTTGTTTTATATTATCAACAAAAATACAGCTGTCTGGACTTTCTGGAAGATACATATATGTAACACACATGTTCTGTATATGCAGAGGTAATATCCACATGAAAAATTGGAGAGATGTCATACTCATGATGGAATCACTTGCCTGCTAATCCAGCTCCATAGAAGTTAGTCTAACATTCCAAACTCCTGAGCAGCTTCAAATAGCTGCTAGAGGAGAGAACAGAGGACAGAGACCCAACCTGCTAAATATGACAGTGAGACTGTGAAATACATCTCCCAATAGATGCTGGTGAATACTTTTCTACATATAGAAAATCCAGACATTTCCCTAATGAATTTTAAAAACTATGATGGTATTGACTGAAAAGATTTATTATAATAGCTGCAGCTACAAAGAGCAATTTCAAATAAAAAAAACCACTAAAAGACTCAGAATTCCTGATATCCCAGTGCAATGATTGCTACACCCTTAAGAATGAGCACAAGGAAACAGTCTAACTGCACAGAGGAGATTTTCATTCAAATTAAAAAGACAAGCATCACAGTAAGAAAAAATTCAGGGGAAAACTCTGTAAATTATACCAAATCTACAATCCATGTTGTCTTAAAAGTTACAAGAGGACACTTCCAATCAGTAGCTTTAGTAGGGCTTGTCAATGACAGTAAACTTCATTGTCATCAGTCTCGATAGCACAGAACATAATCAGATCTATTATTTCTTCCAGGTGACATAAACAATGACATATTTGAGCTTAAAAAATATTCCCTTTCATCACTACTGCAGTATAGTCCACTGTGTAAATAAGTAGGTCTGTGTGTTGAGATGTATCTGATGCAACTTTAAATAAATGTGGTCCATGTGTCATCAGTAAAAATTCTATCACTTTACACTGGTGTTTTTGTCACATATCTACCAAGTAATATCAAGTTCTGCAAACAGCTAATACATACAAAATGATGCAAGGAAAACTTAGATCGTACATTAGGAAAATCTCCTCTGAAAGAGTGGTCAGTCACTGGAACGGGCTGCCCAGAGAGGTGGTGGAGTCACAGACCCTGGAGGTGTTCAAGCAACATTTAGATGTTGTACTGAGGGACATAGTTTAGTGGGAAATATTGGTGACAGGTGGACAATTGGACTGGATGATCTTTGAGATCTTTCCCAACTTTGTGATTCTTCTTCCTTGTGAATTCACTGAATTCAAGCATCTAACTGTTAGGAAGGTGCGTGCTCCAGCAGAGGAGACATCAACCTAGCATTCTGGTACTAGATATTATTTTCATAGTTCTTTATATTTCTGTCAAACAAGGTAAAACTCATCCTACATTTTAAAGTGCAATGCTAAACGAAGTCTCAGATCTTTGAGTGCAGTACAGCTGCCACAATCTTTTTTTTTCTTTTTGACTAGACATGGGCAGAGCAATCCCATTTAACTCTGTCCCAGGATGAGATGACCTCCAGAGGTCCCTCAGCAACTATAGGATTCTAACAATAATTCTGGTACCAATAATAATATTAACACCACGCTGAGTCTACAAGACAAAAATCTCTAAATGAATATGTATATTAAATAAGGTAAAACATCTGAAAATTTCTAATGAACATGTATATTATCTAAAGAAAAACTTCTCAAAGTTTCCTTTATATCATAGAATACATCATGATTCTATGACTCTATGAATTCAGATGTAAAGATTACTTGTATATATGAAACATTTCTGACTCTTTCCAAATATAAAGCTTTGGAAAATAAAAAAGGTCTGAAAACTGTCTGGATTATGTTTGTTAAAAGGTTTAGGGGAATATAATCAATACAAAGCCAGAAAGAAAAATGCAAGAAAAAGCACATTACTGCTCCAAATTCTATTATTATTACATCATTGCTAAGTAATTAGTGAAATAGATGATTAGGAATTCTGTTTTCATGACACATGTTAACACTTACAGAATTTGGATAATTAATACCAATAGCCAAAGGAACACAAAATATAAAGAAGTGTTTATCCTAACATTCTTGTTCATACTGCAGAGAAGCAATAGAAATAAAACAAGAAGATTAAAAATAGCTACTGATTTGTAACTTTTCCTGAGACCAATAAAATCTAAAGCTAGAAATGTTAGGAGTAGAGAGGGAAAGAACTATGAGAATTAAAATCCTTAAAATCTTTAAATCACTGTAAAGTCAATAGGGCCAGAGGGGATTGAGAACATAACGAAAATCCCAACTGCACATGTGAAAAAAAAAATGGAAAAAACATATGTAAAACATGAACATTTCTATATTAAAAAGAACAGTGCTTCAGATATTACTGCTGTCTGATTAGGAAACCGTAGAATAGCGAATGCTGGAAAGCATGATCTTTACAATTTGCCACACAGTTTTCTCAAGAAAAAACATGATGTAAGGAACTTGGTGGTAGGTGGTCTTTGAAGGCAATGTTGATTTCACATAACACAGATTCAATTTAAAGTATATGTGGAAATAGACAGTGCACATCCAAAGCACAAACCACAATATATTACCTTCATACACAGATATGTAACAGCGCAAATTCCTCTAAATTAAAGGTTAAACTGCTCCCAGAGGAAGAATTGTCTAGCCAGCCCCACAGCAGTGTAATCAAGTTACAGACCCCAAAGGAAGTTAGAAGCTATCGGGAAAACTGCCTTTGGAATCTACCATGAAGGCAGATGCTGCTGCCAGTAGCTGGCTTTCCACAAGCAAGAACTCATTCTCAAAAACAGTTCTAATGCACTCTACCATGAGCACCACAGCCAAAACAAGGAGATAAAATAGTCAAAGGCTATCTGCCTTATTAATATGGACCTGCTTCCCAGATGAAGATGCTAGATGAAGAACTCACTGCACACTCTAGAACAAGCAACTCACTGGAAAGTAGTATCAGGAATCTAGTAAAAAAAAGAAAAACAACAACATGCTACTTGTTCTGTATTGGCTTCCCCTTCAGATATGCCCGCTTCTCCTCACTGACTGCCTAGCTGCTTAATTCTTACACTCCACCCTCCTGAGATACACAAACACCTGTTCTTTAAGTATTGTGATCCTTAAAGTGAAGGCATCTTGTCGGTGTTCTGAGCATTAGTCTGCTACACGAATGCTGAGATGCTGTTCTTCCTGTCTTAATGATGTTGTAGCTATGCAAAGCTGCCAACGTCCAGTTCCAACTGTAATGCATGAAAATGTGCCCATCCACACGATCTGCTAGAAGATGCACCTCAGAAGAAAAAGGTAAATAGTATTTTGTAGTAACAGCAACATAGAAAAAAAGCATTAACAGTACATGGCTACTTTATTCACTGTCTACTCCTATGGTAATTACACACTGTAGCTCAACCTCCAGCAGTCAAATAATTAAAGAGAACTTCCAGCTTAGCCAGGATAAACTTGTTCCAAAGATCTAAAAATTCACTTCAAAAGAACCTGCCACAGAACATTTTCTCTGGTGGCTTTTCATAAAGCTTGGCGGAGTGTTCTTTTCTGTCCAGTTATTTCTCAGCTAACAGCACATCTTTCCTCAATTGCCAGCTCACTCACATAGAGACACACAGCCAACACATGTCACACTTTCCAACTTGTGCATGAGTCTGTCTTATAACACCTTCTCCTCTCACAGGAGGAGTCATTACTGGGGTTCAGTATAAAGTCATATTTTCTTTAGATTTAGGCTCAGCATGAATATTTGTCTGTTAATACAATAATTGCCAAAGCATATGAAAAAGGGATAATTGAAAAAGTAAACTTCTGTATGAAGTAACTGTTGATATAAAGAAGCCTAATGACTAATTCTCTTTTCACTCACTAAGTACAATATCTCCTCAACGTTATATATTTTTGTATACCTTCATTATATTTGTAAAAAATGTTATTTATAATGACTTTTCACAAAGGTGGTAAAGGATGGACCCAATGACGCCAGATGTTAAGAGCTCTCAATTCCAATTAATTTTAATGAGAGCTGAAGGTATTCAGAATGTCTACCCTTGTTGCTAGTTAAGTAGAGACCTTGCAGTCACACTGGAATTTCTGAATCCTAGTAAAATTATGCAAAGACATACAGAGCCCCAAATTGAAATACATAAGCTTGCTAGTATTGGCAGCTTACTAGTACAAATACTCTCATTCCCTCTCTGCTAACAAGACCAGTGCTTTTTTTTTTTTACCCACTTTGTCTCTATGTATTTTTGTAACACAATGAACAAACAAGGCAGCTGGCCATAGCTGGCCTGCTCCTAAATGCTCACTGAAAAACTCAAATGTTTTCCTGTACCATTCAAACTTCACACCATTTCAGATGCCCCATTCATTCTGCCCGATTCTGCAGACTTTGATCCAAGTTACAAGAATGTGTTGAGGCTAATCAGCTGTATGCTTTTGGAGGGTAAGGGAAGAATGTTTCCTACTGAGCCAAACTATCTGAGATGCAGTCAGCTCCTCACCCTCCCAGCAGAATTATAGAGACAGGCATATTTGAATTCAGAGCATTACAAATTAGAATTTAATATTAAAAGTAAAGTAACAGACTGTAACAAGCTGCAGTTAATACATAGTGAGAATAGGCTAAATAGACTGTTTCCTAAATGTAAATGAGATTTTCACCTATATTTCTAAGGAAAATGGGAATACTGAACCCTTCAGATTGTTTCTTTCTTCTCCTACAGCTGGAAGTAGTGAGAGGAACTGTAAACTGAGTTTTAAGAGGGACAGACTGAGGGCATCTGCCTCAAATTATGTTGGGAGCAACTGTTACATAGTACATTTGTACTTAAATAGATGAATTTCTCCACACTGCCAAGACCATAATTTCTAGTCTGCCTCAGCCTCTACCTCTATTTCTTTTGGCTCTAAGCAAGGCAGATACAGAGATGCCATACAGCTTCCCTACAGAAATAAGGTCCCAGACATACAGTCTGGTTATCTCAATTTAGCTAGTTAACATGCCTCAGCAGAACCATAGTAACTGCCTTTATACCCACTCTAAGCCCTAAGAATACATACTGCTGTGATTTACAGGCTAAACTACAGATAGAAGGCTAAATTTGAAGTTCAACAAATCCAAATGCAAGATCTTGCACTTCGGTAGAGGTAGCCCTCACCACCAATACAAGCTGGCAGATGAAACATTGAGCACAGGCCTGCCAAAAATAGAGCTCGGAGTACTGGTGAATGGAAAGCTGGACATGAACCAGCAATGCACCCTCACAGCCCAGAATGTCAACTGTACCCTGAGCTGCATCAGAAGAAACGTAGCCAGTGGGTTGAGGGAGGTGATCCTGCCCCTCCACACTGGTGAGGCTTCATCTGGAGTACTGCATCGAGATGTGGAGTGCTTAGTACAGGAGAGACATGGACTTGGAGTGCATTCAGAGGAGGGCCACGAAAATGATCAAAGGGATGGAACACCTCTCCTACACGGACAGGATGAAAGAGCTGAGGCTGTTCAGACTGGAGAATAGAAGGCTTCAAGGAGATCTGATAGTAACCTTTCGATTTCTGAAAGGGAGCTACAGGAAAGAAGGGGACAGACACTTTAGTAGGGTCTGCAATGATAGAACAAGAGAAAATGGCTTCAAGCTTAAGGAGTGTAGGTTTTGGTTGGATATAAGGAAAAAGTCTTTTACAGTGAGGGTGGTGAGGCACTGGAACAGGTTGCCTAGAGATGTGGTTGATACCCCATTCCTGGAGACTTATAAGGCAAGGCTGAACCAGGCCCCAGGTAACCTGATCTAGCTGTGCATGTCCTAGTCCACCTCTCTTGCAATGAACAGGATGGCCTTTGAAGGTCCCTCCCAATTCTAAAGGATTCTATGACTCTATGAAATTAAAAAGCCATAACGGAACTTGCTTCATGTTGAGCCTTCATGGGTAAAGCGAGAATTAAAATGGAGGTTCCCTCTCTCCTCGTTTTGTCAGTCAGTTCTAAGATGCTCATGAGGTGACAACATGTATCTGTGCTTGCTTCCTCAATACTTCTATATGATACTTGAAGATTTAATTGGTATGCAGTTAAGAGCTCCAAAATTACTCTGAAGTAAACAGGAATCAGCTTACTTTTCTGACTTACTGCTTTGGCTTCCAGTCTTGCATGGACTTGATCACACGCTTGGATTTAAATGAATGAGAAGGACAGATCATGTGGAGGTGGGGGGGTTCACTTACAGGCTAAGTGAATGTCCTCTTCTGCCTGAACTATGGAAGCCTTTATCACAGAAGGTGTAATCTACCACCTGAGGCAACAAGTCAGGCATTTATCTATGGAAAGGACTTCCCACTCAACAAGGAGAGACATAAGATCTCCAGGAGTACACTAGTCCCAACTTTAGAGACAAGATGTCTCTTTATTAATAGAGGAAGCTTAGACAACTAGCTAGAGCTAGACACAGAATTTATAAATAGCTAAAATTAAGATCACTTTGGCCTTACATTCTGTTTTTTAAATCAGTGCATGTACAAAAATCAGTGTGCATATTGTATATGCATGATTCATGTTAATAAAAGTACAAAACTATTGCATGCATATCCCTTTTAATACATATTTACTTGTGATAATAGTACATACCTAGCAGCCATGTGCCACCTTACTTACCAGTATTCTGTATGTAAATAAAGGCACATAAAGAAATCAAATATTTGTTCATATGCTTTGAGAACCATTGCTAGAATACAAACAGACCCCAAATATATTGCATTTTACCCTATCTTAACAGTGCTTGTTTTATCCTATTATTTGTTAATCACCATAAAAACCCACTGCACAAGAGAAGTATCACTAAATGGTGGTCTTACATTTTAATTGTTAATACTTCCAGAAAGAGGTAGATTATTACACTAAAATGAAGATAGTTCTGCAAACCCTTAAGTAGCAAGTGATTATCATGTTCCAGAGCCAGCAAATCAGCCAGTGATTCATCTGAACAGATCTGTCAGCTCTTGCCATATTGGTTGACAAGCTTAAGATTTGTGCTTCTCCACACTGTCAATTATATAAAATTTAAAAGAAATTTAAGTAATTAGTTCTTTCTTGGAAATATTTCAGTCTTTCAGTTCTCATCTGAATAGGAAAAAGCAGAGCTTTCTGATGAAAACAGAAGAATAATGTAGTTTGTTTTTTTTTTTTTAAACTTCAGTAGCTTGATCTTAGTTTTTGAAATAAGGGCTGAAGTGCTTTCTTAAGAAAAGAAAACATCTCAGTAGATCTACAACAAGTCTGTTCATACCAGCAGTTTTCCCACTGCATTCCAGCCTGGAGAACATCCTAGAATTGATAACTGTAGATGATCAGCGCTTCTTTGCTTGGACACACAGGCAAGGGACCTTGGCATGGAACATCAAATCAGCCTGCCACATAGCTAATGCAGCTCAATATTTGCTACAGACTATACATACTAGTGTCTTCCTTCACTGGCTAGGCAGTGGGTGGATATGGCTTATTTTCCTGGCAAGTCATCACACCTCCCTGGTAGTGGGCAGGGCCAGAATTTGTCTGCCTTTTTTCTTTTTAATACTGTAGCCTAATTCCATTTCTCTGGCTGCCCTGATAATACAGTGATATTAGTTGAAATTAATGAGAAAAGAAATCTGAACATTTCATTTCATTACAATTAAGCATAGGTGAATTATTGCCAAGAAAACCACCAAAAGCTACATAGTGAGCACGAGGACTGGGTGACCAGACTTCAGCCTGCTCTGACATGATATATGAAGCAGCTGGAAATCCACCTGTCTTTGGTTACTAACCAACTGAAAATTGATTTGATGTAATTTTTCCCTTAAAGGTTGTGTATGCTTCCAGAATCCTGGCCAATATTTCCTGTCTCAATAAAATAGGATCTAAACACCTCTAATGATATGTGAGAGCTACAACGCCCCAGTTGCTCACTCACTGCATCACCGATAACCAATAATGTTACTTTGTAAATGATTTTCGTATTCCTTGGTATTGAATAAGAGTATACATATCCATTTTTAATATGCATGTATACATAAAATAAATTTTGAACATATACTGCTTTGTTTTGATAGGTCTCTTAATGTATAGGCAATAAAGGTTATGTACATACTTTATACTCCCAGTCCCGTATAGAAATGGATAGGAAAAGCTGTTTTCAATACTTCAGTGTATATTTTAATAGGGAAAAATAACTGCTGATTATTATGAAACAATGAGCCCTATTTCAAGTAATCCAGCCAATCAGTAGAAAGGACTTTAGGCCTTCTGTTTTGTATTTGCGTGCAAACAGCTGTATTTCATTTTTTAGCCTCTTTGTTTTTACTTTTTTGAAGCTTTTTAACTTTTTGTCAGATAAAATCCTTGTTGTCACGGTGGCCAACATGCTAGTGAAATCAGAGTGGAGGAAGGGGGAGAGTTATAGCAGAATGAAAAGCCTCTTGGTTGTAGCTTGTAAATAAATAACATGAAAAGAATGAGCAAGACCAGTTTGTCCCTAGGTATAATACTGACTTCATAACATACTTTAAATTGCAAATATTGCTGTGATTTCAAGTCAAAACATTGAATTACTCACATCTACAATGTACTCTAAAGGAATATACCATCATACAAACATAACACCATAGAATTTGTTGTTTCCTAATTTTGATAACAACTTAGGACTTCCTTGGGAAGCAATTAGGATTTGTTTTAATAAAGCAGATGGGAAAAAAATGAACACTGGAATAAGTCCAGCTGCAGTGCATGCAGTCCTCAAAATTAAAAATAGTAAAATAATTTCACGACCTATTAATGGTTTATTGGTTCTTTTGAGATTTACTTCAAAATTTAATAATTTTGTTGCACTATAAAAATCTGGGTAGAATTTCAGTTGAGTCAGAAAGTCTAAATCTAACTGGCAGCACAAATTAAAATGAATGCTGAATTCTTGGTTTGTGTTCAGACCTCCTGAGACAAAAGTTAACGTAACAAAACTACTTATATGTATATAGTACAATGATGGAAGTGCTCCACATTCCTTGATCTCCATGCATGTGGTTTGCATGTTGGTCTGATCAAGCCTATATTTTAGAGTTACAAGGAGCTTTGATTAGGAAAAATGCAAGAAATAACTGCAAGATGCATCTGCCAGGCTAAAGGAAGAACATGTCAGGGCAGGCGATGTCCAAAACGGTTTAACTAAGCAGAGAAGGCCTTTGTGGTACAGAAGTCATGTAGTGTATGAATTCATCTGTCCTTCCAAGTTCTTTTCAAAGAGTAGTTCATTCTGAGAATTGTCACTAAAAACTGACCTTCAAGAGAAAACCCCAGCATTTAAGCTCAGTTGGCCAAACTCAAAGACATGCTCAGGATTCTCTCTGACAAGACATAGGTTTGTCATGTTAAATGCAGAAAACAGTTAAAGCAACCTTTTAAGTCTTTTATCTCAGCTATGGCCCAAGTTGACCCTTGAATTCCTCACAATATTTTGCCACAAGCAAATCAGAAATGCAAAAAGTTTATTCAAAATTGTTTATGTAATAGGTAAAATTGATTTTTTTCCTTTAATACTAAAATTTAGTCCATCTGTTGAGAAAACAAAATATACTGAATATAAACAAAGAGTAGAACTGCTTCATTTCACTGACTATATCCTGTGGTAGATGCATTTTCATCAGAATGTTACTCTTGCAGATAAAATGAATATCAGATGGCCGTTTTGAAAGAGGGCAGACCTAACATGAGGTGATTAGTTTCAAAAACAGATTTTTATTCTTGATAAATTATTACCAAATACAATCATCTGTTGATTGAGGATATAGAACAGATTGGTCATACAATAACCCACAGGTTAAATGAAAAACTGAAATAAGTTTAACATAGTCTTTCATTATATTCCCAAGCAGTGCAAAACTAAGGATCTATACACTTGTTAAATCATACATCTTTAGTATATCTTTAGCTATATATTTCTTAAGGTCATTTATTTCTTTGTTGACCATGCTATCTACATTGTGTACTACATACATACAGACTTTTACTCATGTATATAAATATATCTCTTCAACTTGCAAGCAGTGATTAATGTACTTTGCACAGGACTTATTAGCTAGAGTTGCCATTGCCTGTTTACTCAATTAAAATCTGTAATGTACTACATTTGCTGATTATTTGTGAAGAAGTCATAGAAATTTGCTTGCCTACAAGAATTCTAGTAGAGTATTACAGAAAAAGTCATTTTTAAAGCAGGAGTCCTAGATATTTCACTCACAAAGAAAGGAGCTCATAATAATACTTGCATAGCAGTTCTTATTGAAATGGTGGTATAACTGTATAACTAATAACTTAATTTTCATGGTATATGATTTCTTCCTGAAACATATCTTTTACCTTCTTTTAGTGACACTTGTTATAACTGTGCCATACTTAACATGAGGATGGAAAAAAGAAAAACAAGCTTTCATGTTTCCTATCCTACAAGGAAACATGATTTCTATGGAAAATGTTATTAAGAGCAGCAGAATGTGATCTGAAGTTTTAATTATTCAATCAACAGAACAAGAGTTGATATTTTATCATATTTTCATTGTATACTATGACTTGTGGCAAAGTTTCCCGCATATAAATTTTCACTAAAATGAAAATAAAAATACAGCCACATATTCCACACTCAGGAGCAACAAGCATATAAAATAAAATACCTGAAGTTTTCCACTCTTTAAGTCAGCTCTACAAAAAGGTTTTAAATCAGTGCAAGCTACTAGAAGTCTAACTATGCCTTATCAACTGGAAGTCTTCTACCAACCACACACCTTTTCTTAAAGAGTTCTGTTAAAGATTCTAAAAAATAGTAGGCTAAATCAATAAAGTTCATGTTATTGTTTTGGTTAGTATGTAAAATTTTTAATGTTTTTAATTTCTTGTTGCAGGCTTTATTCAGATGGGGAGTAAAGGGGATACATAAGAACTTAGAGTTCTTAGTAGAATCTAAATACTTCTTGCATTGCCTTTTGAATATCTTCTGTACAATCCAAGTGCTATTACTTAGGATTTTATGTAATTGACTCTTAAGCCTGAGACTTCTCTGAATACCATTATTTGCTTCAAAAGGCAGGAGGCACACTGAAGTAAGAGGGATCAGTAATCATCATTAGAACATCATTCATATGAAGTTTAATTCTTCTTCTTCCTCCCTATCAGCCATCTATATTTATTCTCCAGTTGTGGTTTTCCCCCCACAATTATTTGTTGCATGCAAGAGGCTCCACAGTCATAAAATTATGCAGGCACTCCTGTCAAATGAACAAGGGATTGATTGGTATAACATTGTTTGTGATGTTCTTATGCATTCAGCCCTCTTAAGCAAAAGACAGGAGAGTGCCTAGCTGATTATCACTGGTTTTGCCAGCTTTATATCATACATTAGTAACAGTAAAATTATACTATTTAGTTTACATCAGACAGGAAAGGTGGAATGAGCAGCACCAATGGGAAAACTTTAAAAACCAAAACTGAATGACCAGGAAAACATTGAGTATGCAAACACATTGTTATGTGTAGACATCATCCAAAACCAGCAGCTACAAGATCTCACATCAGTCCTGTCTAGTATGTGACTGAACTATACCACATATACGAGCACTAAGAACACAACTACGTACAGCATGCAGAAAGCTGTTCCTCAAAAGCATCAAAATGTGCTTCAAAGCTTGTTGATTTCCTGTCATGAAATTCACAGTGAAACATTGTAATGCGGGCATATGACGTTTTTGCTTCAGACTACAGTGCAACATCAAATCCTTTTCAAAATATTTTTCTAGATCTGTTCCTATCATTGTCACAAACAAAATTTAAATAAAGCACTGTCACCTTCCATATGTTTACAGCCTCATGTAGTGTGAATGTATGCATAAAACTCAAAAAAAAAGTGAGTGACTTTTCCTACCAGTTGAGCAGAAGTTCATTGAGCCTTGCTCCATGACTACTGTTCAGAGGAATAGTTCCTTCACTGAATTAAATCTTCATTGAGTCACAGCTCAGTTGCTTTCCCTCAGAATCTGGAAATTAGTGCATGGACTTAATTTGTAATTTTCCTCTACATTCACTAACTCTATTTAACAATGTCCCCAGGAATTTCCATCTTTACATGGGCATCATTAAGCAATTTAAATGAACATACATTAGTGTTCTGTGTTCTTCCTCCATACTCAAATGCTCCTTAGCTATAGTTTTGGGTAAGAAGCTACGTTAGCCTACAATCTTCACAAAGCGTAAGAATCTACTACAGAGACAAAGTTAACCATGCTTCCACTATAGAATGAAATATTACATAGGTCTTAAGGATCATCAAGCAGCTTTGGCACATTTTCTTGCTAAAATACATAAATTACCTCTCCACTAACCAAACAATATGCTATCAGTGTGTCAATTGTAACAACACAAACATTTGTCCTCTCCCTTTCAGCTCAAGGTCTGAAAGCCAAGAGAACACTCAGTACCCACTGGGGATACTCTTACAGAGCTCCCTCACCAACTTTTCCATGTTGAATTTTTATCATTTCCCTCCCCCGCTGCCCCACACACACTCCAAAGAGCATTTATTTGGTTCATTGCCTTAAGTAAGGTGATGAATTGGTGAAGTTTGCACCTGTCTCAATGAAAGTGAGCTCAACACTACCCTAACTAAAAAAAAAACAAAACCAAACCATGTTTTTCTGCTAGAGATGAAAGGAAGCAAGAGTATAACTGAGTTAAAACATGCAGAAATTGTGTGTAACCATTTTAATCTTGTTCAACTCGAGGAATTCTTTATCCTATAACATTAGTGGAATATGTCCATATCTCCCTGAAAATGATATTTCTGTGAGTCTTCCAATATCAGACCAGTTCTGAAGAAAAAAAAACACTAAGCCCGTTCCTTAAAAAAAAAAAAATTCTTTTGTAGCCCCTCTGGGTTTCAAGTGCTGTTGGAGTCTTTTTTTTTTTTTTTCCCCCCTTCCTGGATGTAGGCAGAGACAAACCCTAGAACATCACACATCCTGTCTAAGTAAAAAGAAGACAACAGTTGGTTTCTTGCTTGTCTGGGGGTTGTTTGCAGTATGAAATGCTACATACTGGAGCTAAGAAAGTGAAGAAAGAACCCAGGTCCTGGCTGAGGCAACTGTATGCAGAAAGAATGAAAACAGATTTCACAGAAAAAGAAAAACCTGTGTTCAAGCTTCTTGGCATGCGCAAGTTAGTCTGGGGGTGCTGAACAATCTTAGGCCTCAGGAGACCCTAGGAACAACCACTAGTGGAAGACAGCACTGTCTTTCCATTTAACAATCTTAAATAGAGCTTAGGACTTAGAGGCTTGGAACAAGAGAGCTACTTTCAACTTGCAGTTTATCATTTAACTGGGAGGAGAAAAAGAAGCACTCCAAGAAACCTCAACCTTGTCAGATGCAGGAAAATCATATTAAAAAAAATCACTAAACAGAAAGGAGTTTCTATATCAGATCACCCTGTTTGTCTTGTATACAAAGAGCTCTAGAAAGTGTCAGCAAAGGACAGCTTGTTCTCTTTTCTGACCAGTTTGATGCTTTGCCTACACTCAGAGACACTGGGATTTCAGAGCCAAAGGATCAAGAACTAATTTCTTTGCTTCTACTTTTTCTAGGCTGAAAGCATTCATAAGGATAAAAGATACCAATTGCAGTGTTTTATCCTTATTTTTCCTTTTTATTTTAAACCACAATATGTAGAATTTGCTTGAGTGAAATTTCAAAGAGCATAACAAACCACCATAACTTAATAAGAAAATGTCAAGGATAGCCATTTCAGGAGATGCTAAGTATTGATCAACTTCAGTCTCTACGTACATAGTTTCTGTCATTTCATACTGCACATGGGTTTATCAGAACAGCTATTTGGATGTCACACATTTTTAATTACACAGTTAGTTTATCTTTGTTTAAGTATTCATGTGTAACCTAAGAACAACAGCATCACTAACATCCTAGTATTCACATTGTGTGAAGTCTTCCCACAAGAAAAACCCACCCATATATCAAGATAAAACCCAATACCACTGGAGGTAGAATGAACTAGTAGTTCATACAGTCAGAAGTTCATGTTTCCTATACATAAACTCGACTGACTTAAAAGTTATGATGCTGATACTGTAACAGCTTCAAGCTCCCAAACTGATTTTTGTATGCAATGTGTATGTGATACGATGAGACTAAAATTCTACCTTCTAAGAGCAGGCTAGCACATAATTATTGCTCTGAAGGCAAGAAAAGCCATGCAAGAAACCTATAGTATTAATTTCTTATGTCACAACTGTACAGATAGGTAGTCACCACAAGAAGTGGAACATTTGTCATCCCCATTTTCCAGGGGTTGACTTTTCTGAAGCAGTACAGGGAGAGATAGAGTACAGAAATGCTGAGTGCGCTTGATGAGGAACACAACTAATGAGGCATAGTACTATCTTTCCTAAATGGAAAAACATAACCAGAAAGGGCAGGAAATGTAATCACTGAAAATGTTATTTTTACATATATATATAAATCAACAATTGTGTATAAAAACAAGTTTTAAACTAGTTCCAAAGATGTGAGATACATTTAACAGTTTCCCTTTCCCATGTCTGCTTTTTGACTACCATGAAAGAAAACAGACTTCAATAATGGAACTCATGATGTAAATTAACTTATCAGAAACTCCTTGATTTTGTCAACTGTTTCAGGTACCAAAAAAACCCAGTCATTTTATAGATATGCTAAGATACTCTTATAGTAGGCAGAAGAGCTAGAGAATCTATGAACTGGAATAACAATAAGAAAAAAAAAGATATACAAAACAAGGAAAAGAACCCAATAATTTTAAGTCTCTAGATTCCCCTCTCAGTAACAAATCATGCCATTAAGACTCTGTCTCCCTGTACTATCAATACATCACACTGACGCCACATTAACGCTACAGAGTTCAGACACAGACCTGGTTACATCCTGCTAAGTACCAGATAGGGGATAGTATTATGTTTCAAACTTCATAACAACAAAACCTGGGAAGTATAGGAAACCTCAGGATGAGATGGCAGAGATGTGCTGACCTCGTACTATACCAACAAGAAAACTGCAAAAGTTTGCATCAAACAGTTTGCATGCCACATATTCACAATGATGCCATCCACCACACTCACTGGAAAAGAGCCATTCAAACTGCATGATAGTGAATTTATGTAAGGTATTTTCCCCTCTACCACCACAGGAGAGGACATAATAGGCACATAGATACACATCCAGGGCTGAACTTCATATTTGAAACTACTTACACTGAAAACTGGGATCAGTGTAAAACAGTAGCTCCCCCGCATGTTGGGTGGCTGTGACAGTTCAAGCATGCAATTTTATAGCAGGCAGCAAACAAGACTGGGAATTCAGGGTTAAATATCCAGTGAAATTTTGTCTTATAAAGTAATGAAAGTTGACCAAAGGAATAAATCAAATGGATCTCCTAACAAACTGAAAACAGCTGTTTGGCTGAGTTTGTCTTTAAATTTGGTAATTATTACCCTACTGTGGCCCAAGGTTATTCTGCATTAGTGAAACAGGATATCATATGAAAATCATCCAACTTCTTAATTTACTGTAGCATCAAAAATTCCACTGTATAAAAATATGCTGGAAAAGTAGCCTTTTAAAACTTACCTTAAATGATTTATATATTCATGTTACTTACAAAGACACAAGATCTAATTAAAATAAAACAAAATACCTATTTGAACCAAATGATTTTTCACCTCTAGTCACACCAACTGTGTTTTCACATAAATGCATTGAAAAACAACTTCATAAACATGGAGTTAGCAATAAATCATCTTGGCTTAATTGCCTACTCTCTGGACTATCACACTAACCTAACGTGCAGAAATTCCTCCCCCCCCCCATAAAATTATTTCTTCATAAGATATTTTCTTTGAAGTGATTTCCATACCAATAGTAGTATACAACAGACAATGATTGAATTTAATTTTTTTTTTTAAGTTGAAAACTTCTTAAAGAAATCATGATAGACATTTGATTATTTGATTAATCTAGGTTGAAGTCACTCAAGTTATGCTCAATTTCCCATTAACTCCAGTGTACATTGTGATTTTATTAGTTACTTTAGTGTTACTAATGCCTAGCAAAAATGAATGAAAAACTTATGCTAATGATTCTATTACTATAATATTCTTGGTCAACCTTTCGGGCATCAAATAGTGGTCAAGTACACATTTACTACCTGTAACGTCATTTTAAGATCTACAAAGTGAAGAACACCACACGTTCTACAAGCAGTATGCTACTATAATGACAACAAGATGGAAAGTACCACAGTAATAGCAGGATAGCAAAGTCACCAGCTGCAGCAAATACAAACAAACCTAAACTCAACAGCCACAGAAAGAAAGAAAAAGAGCTGCTTACCTTTAGAAGACCTCAGGAAGGCAAGGATCATCAACAAGAGATACCTTCACCTCCACTGCCAACCCTTAAATGAGGTCTGGGAAGGGGTGGATCCTGGCTCCACCCCTTCTCATCACTCAGGTACACTGCATGCACCTGAGCTCCCCTGGGTTGGCCCTGCCTTCCCTTCCCACCAGGTGCTTAATCACCATTTCAGGCCATGACGTAGCATTTCTGCTACAACTGCAGTTTCCAGAAAGTCAGCAAAAAGCCTGGCTATGCCTCACATACTAGCTGCAATTTTTGTGTCAGTACTGATTATTGTACATTACTGGATTGAATCTTCAATTCTAAGAACAAGAGAGTAATATTGAAAAATATTTTATTAAACAATAATATATCCCTGGCAAATGACTACCAATCAAAGTGATTATTCTTTCTGAATCTTTCTTTCAAGAAGTCTCAAATCAGATGATTCAGGTGACTTAAGGTCAGGTCCAAGTAAATACCGAATTCAGCTCAGTAAATTATTAGCAGATTAACACAGATTAACTGCAAACCGGCATTTTAAAAGTGTGCTCATCTTACCCAGAACACCATTCGCTTTTTCTGTTTCCTATTTTCTCGGCTGAAATATGTGCAAATAAAACTTTTTGCCAAAACAAAATTTGCATATATACGGTCTAAAAATGTGATAATTACTGAGTACATGCCACAGAAGCATACTTTTGAAGACAGTGCTAATATAGTTTTTTATGTCAACATAATTGGACAGACTCAAGCAAGATTAGTAATAAACTGACTCTGTTTGCACTTTAAATTAGACTGGGCTCTATGCAAGTCTGTCTGAATTTCCAACACAAATCAGGCAACAAATATCAATCTGAAATCTCTTCTTTATATTCTTTGCCAAGGAGCAATTTCCATATTGACACTGTTTAAATACACATACAATAGAGGCCAACAAAGGCACTTTGGCTATGAAAAGCATCAATATGTACATCCGCACAAAACTCCCCAGCAGCATTTCAGAACAAACAGCTGGAAACAAATGAAGTTTGCACTCTGTTTTGAATGAAGTGCCCTGTGACAGAAGCAGATGAATTGAAAGAGGAAAGGAAAATAGAAGGGCATATTAATTCTAATTTTTTATTTGCTGATCTTAAGCTGCTTTGTACTTAAGGCAACATCAGAAATAAGTACTAGCTAACTAATCAGAATGCAGTGAGCTCCAGCCCTGACTCTTACAGGACTGGAAGCAGAAGACTTAAAAGCAAAGCTTGCATGTTTTCAGGGATTTCCCAGTGTCCTTTTAGGTTACACTTTTCTAGCTACTTCTTATTCTGAATGAAGTACAAACCTGTCTAAATTTTGCATTTTGGCTTTGTTAGCAAATACAGGCCAGACCCAAAGAAATATTTGGTCATCCGGAAGTCATTCTTTAGTTCCAGCATCTGATGTCAACTGTATCACCTACTGCATAACACTTTATTATGTAGAAACACGCTCTGGATGTATGAATGACAGCATGTGCTGACATGGCTAGAAGTCAAATATTCGCTATGTATTAAAGGACTTCTATTCTTGCACTTCAGTTCATAGAAATGTGAAATAATTATTCCCTTTAAGAAAGCATACATGAGGAGAGTGAAAATAGAACATTTTAATTTTCATGTCAGTAAGTAGATTGTGAGGCAGGCTTACTCCCAATGGAAGTGACAGAAGTGCTTCACTGGCATTTTAGTTCAATAAAGCTGACTTAATTTAAGATATTTACCATTGATTTTAATTTAAGATACTTACTGTTGATTTTCATGGGGAAAAAAAGAAACGGCAACAAACAAAACAAAACATGAGACATCTAGTAGAGAATGTAAGTTTCTAAAATAAGATTTGTGACAGCTTCATGTACCCATTTCCAAACAGTTCTATTCAGGGACTGCCTAACACTGAAGGCAAACCTCTAATCTTAATGTGTCCATCAAGATCTGTCTTTCACAGATAAATTAACTTCTTAAGCCTGTTTGGGTTTCAAAACTTAGGTAAAGCAGGCTCAGTGCAGTATGCAAACCTACAACATAACTGATACGGAGACACTAATCAGTGCCTTGTGGAAATATGACTGAGGATGTTTTCGAATAACTGCTAACAAAGGAAGTATTGGCAATACTCCACCTCACCACTCCCCACCCCCGAACCCATCATTCCTCCTTTCTTCAACAGGAGAACTTAGAGTAAAATTAGAATGTGGTATGTTCTGGTATGAAGAGAATCAATCCAGAGTATTTCATTTCCTAAGATGTGATCTAGCCTTCTTTGGATCTAGTCACCACCCAGGAATAAAGAAAAGGTCTTTAACATGACTATTCCATAATATTTCCCACAAAGTTCCACTGTTAAATTGTGTATGTTGCATAGAAATACAGCTTTGAAAATTCATTGAAACAGTTCTACAAGGCAAACATAAGGAATGCTGTCATATCAAGGTAATCATCTCTTCTGAAACATGATAAAATTGATAATTTCTCAACAGTGCTTACCATAGCAGTAAATTCAATGGACACTGTTCTTTTTCAGACAATAGCTAGAGCCTGTCTTTTTAAAGTCTGGAATACATGGCCTATGTATCAAGAACGTCTTTTTTGCCATTGCATATACAATCTCATCTCTCTTTATGGGGGGGGGGTGCCGGGGGGGGGAAAGGTTATGATTTGTCTATTACTAGTATTACGTATTACTAGATGGATATTGTTTCTTGTAAAAAATGGCTCATACAAAAGTTTCAAATTCTGTTAACAGCAATGAAGTAGACTGTTAATTCTTTAAAACATGTATTTATATTTTTCCTTGAGAAAACCAGTATTTTCTCTACTTCATTCAGCAGGAAACACAAATTAGTTCCCCAAAATGTTCCTAACTATCCTCTACCTTTAGAATATTATTGAAATGAGAAACAGAAATAATAGGTTGTAAAGATGAAGGAGTAGTGACACTCCGCTGGGATCCTGTGTTTACAGTGTCTTTAATTTCAAGATCAATTATGCCTTCTCCTCCATTTTACTTTTGCATACATGATATACATAGAGAGGAGCTCATCCAACACCAAAATGAAACTATCTCTGCAGTCAGTATGCAATGAATTTTGCAATAATACTTTGAAGTTTCCAATAACAAAGTCTTAAACAATGATGACAGGATCCAGCAACGCATGAGTTCTGTTTGTTGACAGTTTGCATGCATTGCGATCCACATTATTTCTTGTGCCTAAACTAGGGATAGCCACAATAAAAGAGGGCCCACTGTGACAATGAACAGAGGCAAATACCTGATTCCTTTGCCATTTTGACATTCATATCACACAGTTCTCCCTCCTCCAGCACAAATTTGGAGCACAGCGTTCAGCACTGCAATGCTTCTAAAGCTTCTCTTGTGAAAGGATCCAGGTGAGAGGTGGCTTCTTTAAAACTCTTCACCAGTAAGTTTTAGTAAAATCTGTTCTAAATTTCTCTTCAACTTCCACAGATGATTCAAAAAGAGGGAATAAATCCTGGGCTACATTACAAAAAATATGTTATACTGTCTCTATCTCAGTATATGGCTATCAGCACTGTCACATTGAAAGTGTCCTTGCACATAGTGCAAATCATTGCCCAGCTGTACAGCAGCTGGCTCAAACTAAACCCATGAAAGGTCGAGGGTGACACAAATCCTCAAAGTACTGCTGGCTCATCATGGTGATCTTTGATGGCCAGAGAGTGCAAATGGCAAAAAAAGAAAACAAACATTTTCCTTCACTTTGGATCTCTTAAATGATTTAATGTCTTTGTCTCCTATGAGAAGCAGCTCAAAACATCTGCAGACTAGTTACTGGATGCCATTGTGCATGAAACAGAGGCCTCTAAACAAGCAGATTTCGGTAGCTTACCTTGACAAAGACATGGGAATATCTACAAAGACCTCTGTTGACCTGGCAGTCTCAGTGGGTTCTCAAGTAACATTTTACTGATAGGTACATGACTTCCAATTTGCAAAGCCATCAAAGGGCTGAGATTTAGCCAATTGTCAATCTTTCACATGCTGAAAAAGTTACTCTGTTCTGAAATTGTGTAGCAACACAACACTGGAGCAGAGTGATCAAACAAAGGAACTATCAGCCAAGGAATAAGCTACTACAGTGGATTAAATTGCACCACATTTAAATATATATATATACTTAAGAATCTCTTTGAGAAAAATTCTGCATCAATTGCAATTTCATACTTAGCATGCTTAAAGCAGAGGAAAAGTAAAAGGGTAACACTCCACCAAAGCTCACCATAGGCTTTCCTACAGAAATCTAATGGTATAGCAGACACCTAACAGAGAAGCATACTGAAAAAATAAAGCCAGACATACACACAAAAGTTGTTACTGCGATAGCTTCCAGAACAGATGTTTCTCTCTATATTTCGTTTTGATCTTCTGCTGACATAACAGACTTCAGAGACTTCTGATAGTTTTATCATTTGAAAATTTAACCCTCTTATGACAGGTTATTTGGAATACAAACATGGTAGATGGTACAGAAGTTAACAATATGATACACAGTGAAAATGCACAAGGCTCAGGGAAGAAGTTAGGCATGAGCTACAAACCCAAACTCTGCTCAATTCTGTTCAAAAAACAATCATTACATTTAGATAATTTTCTTTGTTACTCAGGTGACTACAACACAAGATGAGGCTATATTATCATCTACTTGGGACTTCCGCTTCACTGCTGTCTATCTATAAATTATTGTCCCTCTACAAATATCCCCTCCAGCCATCCGCTTTCAGTTGCATTTTGCTTCCTAAACACTCATTCATCTTGGTAAGGGTCAGTAAGACTATATTCTATTTTGAGAATAGTGAGAGAGGAAAACAAACAAAAAATGCCATTTACAATTGCACATGATGTTCCTAACTACTCACCAGTAACCATATTCTTGCAAGTTGTGGATTCAAGAATCTTGTATTCTGATATTCAGGAAGGTTTGCCAAGGGACAGGAAGGGTCTTCACCCTTTGAAGCCCTCAGTCTTGCATGATGTAGTCTTGTTGGTGTAGGTCCCAGATTTCTCAAAATGATCTTCCAGAAGACACAAAGACACACAACTGGTCTTTGTGACTTCATTTGGACTGCTTATGCTAAAAACTTTTTAACAGTGTTCCACTGCCCTGTTTTAAAAACAGTGTAAATCTGGACTGTCAGGAGAAAGCAGCTGCCACCAGCACTTCCTCAGACACATAGATATAGAAGTCTCTGGTTATGATTTTGTGCTTTGCATCTTGAATGAGGAATCCTGTTTATTCCTGTTTGTGTGTCCTGTATTTACATGGGGTGGTGAGGCTAGACACCTAACTTTGTTATTGCATCTATACTGCTTAATTTAATTGTATTGGAAAGCTTGAGACTAGCTTTTGTTTAAACCTGTTTACATTTCCAAAATGCTCCCATGGGTATTTAAGGTTGATGGATGTAAAGCTAAGAATATCTGAATGTTCTTAATATCAGTCAACACAGTTAGTATAAACAGTGAAAATTAATAGATTTTTATGATGTAACTGATCTTTAAAAATAGTAAATTCAGATCAGTTTATATTGTACCGGTAGGTAATTATGTAAAATATACACACATACGAAAGAGAGGATGTGCATGCACATACAAATAGTTTACAGTTGTCCAGACTGCTTTGCTTTGGGCTCAGTTGTATTCAAACGCATGTATAAAGATGTTAAAAAAAAAACAAAAAAAAAACAGTATTTTTCAGTATATACTTTTTTACATGGCCACTATATTTCTATTTCAATAGAAGTGTTCATATCACTGTACGCTGTAATGACGGTGCTTATTCAAATACTATCCTTGAAATCATGTAGAGAGAATGATAAACAATTGCTCCTAGACGAGAACTGCTTATGAGAGTAGTCCCAGGGAACTCAGCTGGACTAAGCAAGTCAACAATTTGACAGTCTGGCCTTATATAAACAAGTACCAACACACTGACCTTAATTTAACAAGAATTCTGTTCTTACCATGCTTTTGCTTAATATAAATCTGCTGTGCTAAGTGTTTTGTCTTAAATCAACATCACAAAAATACCATTAGCTAAAGACAGCTGTGACTCCTAAGTCATACAAAGAAAAGTGAAGGTTTTATTTGTGCTTTAGAAGGAGAGAGCATCACTGGTACTTTCTTTTTTCCTAGGATTTTTTCCCTCTTTCATTATTCCATTTTAGTACTTCAAGTTATTGCCTGCAAAAGAAATTAGAAAATGTTTTCCACATATAACTTGAATACTTGAATGCAATCCAATGCACTCTTAATAGACAGAAGTTGTCGCAAATTGTTCTTTCTAACTTGTCTTTTTAAAACATCTTGTTACTTATACTTTAATGCCTAGATTTTGAGGTCCAGTTGCAAGTGTTTTCTGTAGAAAACTGGGTCAAGCCGGTGTTTGACCTTTGACATAAAGCTGCCCTCACTCCAGCTAGTCCCAACAAACTGGGCCCAAGACAATAAGCTGCTTTATAGCTATTAGCCAGGCCAGTGTGTTTCTCCAGGAAGACCTCAAGCTGAAAAGCCAACATGCTTGACAACCACAGCCAAGGTACCAAGGGTCCAAGCACTAGACATTAGAAAACAAATGGAAAAGCACACATGGCTACATCTGGAATCCTAATGGGCCACCAATGGTTCCCAGCTAAAGGAAGAATTACCAATGTTATTTTATCATCCCTTGTGCTAACTTAGCTGTTTATGTACAGCAATAAATGATTTTTTAAAAACATATTTGGGTCATTATGTCATATACCACCAGCAAGTACGATTGTTTTATTGTGCTTGGAGTCAAAATACACTCCTTTACCCAGATGTGAGGGAAGTTCAAAACCTCTACTCCTTCTGTATTCATTCCTGTTGG
Source organism: Gallus gallus (assembly GCF_016699485.2). NCBI lineage: Eukaryota > Metazoa > Chordata > Aves > Galliformes > Phasianidae > Gallus > Gallus gallus. The sequence continues at coordinate 36,432,087 of NC_052536.1, forward strand.
ACAAATGGATTAAGTTTTTAAAAGGGAAACTGAGAATTTTTATGGCCTGTACTCCCATCTCACTAGTAAAATTCACACTGATATTTTCCTACAGAAGTTTGCCTTGCCAATGATAACATTAAATATTAACTTAGTATGCAAACCAAAATTTCAACCAACAGGAAATGCCAAACATTTTGATGTCAAAACATCTCCATTTTCTTTGTCCAAAGCGACAATATGTTATATTAAATAAATATTTTTGATATATTTTTTTAACCTGAGTATTAGTTCAGGGCAAAGTAATCAGCATTGTGTATTGAAAATATATGGATATATTTATTAATAGAATTAAAAAAGGAGGACTCTCCAATTATGGCCATAAATATATATGTGCAAAACAAAGGTTTTTCAAAATGTATAAATACAGTGTTCTTTTTCCATAAACACATAATGGAATGTGGAATTTGTGTAAAGATTTCTGCACAGTTTTTATGATTATGGCATTTAAACACTGAGATTAAAGCAGACTGCAGAAAAACAAAACTAGATCCTTTGGCATTTGCTACTTGAGAAAAATATCAACAATTCAGTAAATAATATCAGCCAGAAGTAAAATATTTTAAAATATATTATAAAAACTTAAAGTAAATGTAAGTCTTGACATTTGTTAAAAATACTATTCTAACATTGACAGTGTCCCAACAAACTTATTCAACAATTATCAATTATTTTACAATTTTCCATTGCAAAAGACATTAAAGGTGTTTGAAAATATTGAAGGCATTTGAAAATATGTGCAGTTTATCAAGTGACAGCTGAATCCAGTTCCTGTAAATGTAACTCTAAATTAATTTCAGTGGAGGCTGGATCAATGTGCAATCAAAATTAACAAATAATTCAAAGAAACCCAGTATTTAGTGGGATTTTTTTCCTACTCAATTGTGTTTTTCCTATTTGTTTCTGAACCACTCAAACTTTTCCTGTCCGTTTAACATGAAGCTGCAGATGAGCAAAGCTGTAGCATGTTTAAAGCCAGCCAGCTTCACAGAAGATTGCACACAAACCTTCAAACAGGTAATCCACAGTTTTGCCAACCTGCTCACAGAATCATAGACAAACCCTGCTGGAAAAACTGCTGAGGAGCAAATGAGCCAAAATGATTCAAGACAGCATTAAAATACAAGTGAGAAAGTGCTAAACATGGGCATGTCTGACAGACAACACTGACGACAATGATGCACTGTGTGACACTCTCAGCCACATTTCAGGCAATCCAGATAGGAGACAGTCAATATCCTACAGAAGACTTCAATTAAATTAGCTAGGAGAGAGCTCAGAAGCTTTTCGGGTATCTTCTCTGAAGCAATCTAAATACTTTCATACATAATGAAAAAGGAAGTGGCAATTAAAGTAGTTATCTGCAAAAAAGTCAATACTAGAAGTAGATATTTTCAAAACAGAAAATTTTGAAATTCACCATCTTATTTTTCCTTTACTGTTATATTCTGGGTAACATTTGTTTGCCATGGAAAAACAGATGCGTGAATTTGATACCCCATACTCGTCCATGTGCTTTTAAAGCTGACAGCAGAGTGCAGAATGTGAAATTTCCTTGCTTTTGCTGCCACATGGCAGGTTAAAAACACAATTATGTAAATAACTAAGTGCTTCCCCTGATTTCCAGGAAAAGCAGAAATATTATATTAAACATAGAAGCAAAAAAAAAACAAAAAAACAACCAACAACAAATGCCAGCAACTCAGCATCATAGCAACTGATCACTAGACACTATAAGGTCACTTAAGAAATATCTGTTCCATTTTCAAAAAGTTCACTAAATAGGGAAACACAAGATTTAAAAATTCTGGCACTGCTGTAAAATACCACATCCCTACATAGTGTAGTGCAATATAGTTTCCCAGATGGTTTTTACTTAATGCAAGAAGCAGAGGAAGGATTAGAGAAAAGTTTGAGAGAAACACCAACCATATTGTCAAATACTGAAAAGATAAATAAACATGTTTTCTACTCAAGGAAGTGATTCTTTACATACGCCAGTTGCTCCCTCATGTTAAGATTAGGAAGATTTGATCCTTGACTAAAATAGATTTAAAAGACACTTTAACCCCAGGAGACCTTACACTAACAGAAGTAGAAGAAAAAAAAAGAATAAAGTTCTGTACTCATTTCCTATTTCACCTGCAAACATTTGAATTATTTTCTTCCATTTCCTCCACTCCATGCCTCCATATTCCCTGCATTTTCTTTTCATGGAAAGAAACACTGATTAATTGATTAATTAATCTCTGTGTTTGCCACATTCATCCGTGCAAGACTACCCATCTTAAGCACAATTTATTGCATTAAAACAAAGTTTAAATAACACAGACAGCTTAGTGAGATGTCACAAACAGGAATTTCATTGGATGCCAGCACTTAATAAAAAAATAAAATAAAATAAAATAAAATAAAATAAAATAAAATAAAATCAGTCCTGTTCTTGCCACAATAGTAATTGTATTGCCGTGTACTGAAACTAATTCCAAAAACACAATTGAAATATCACTCCTAAAAGCATGGCTTGTATTTATTGGTGGTCTTGGTTATAATTTTGTATGTATTTAGCAATAATAGTGAGTAATATCTAGTGTTTCTCAGTATACTCTCATAAATCAATTAGAAAACATCAGTTTCTAATTTTATTGGTCTGCCATTTAACTCAGTAACTAAATTTTATTGTGGAAAAAATGTGTTTTCCCCCCAGTGACTACTTGGCAATTGTGTATTGAGTATTCCTACCAGTAATTAAAGATGTTTACTCTTGTTTACTTCTCTGTATGTCCCCATATCTCCAACAATTTTAAAAAGAATGTTGGCAGCTGGCAAGCGGCTTGTCTAACAGCTTGATGCAGCTCAAAAGGTTCCACTTTGGTTGAGTCAAAAAATGGTGATCTCTTCAAAATGTTTGTTTGAAGAGATAGGGCAAATGTTTTTGAAAAAAAAAAATTCAGAAGTACATTTTCTGCTATGCAATAAGAAATATTTTACAACAGCGCATAAGTACATTTTTAAAAGCAAAGATATGTTTGCAGAGGATTATGAAATACTTCCACATGTGATCATATTTTCACAATAATGGTGACTATAATACATTATATTGCACATTAATTTTTACTGTTGAATAAGGTGCCGGAGCCAAGAATACTGCAGACTGTAAAGCATAGCCTGTTGCAGCATATTCCCTGGCCAGCTCTTCATACCACAGATGTCGGGCTGCTGTCCCAAACCACTGCACATATTTACTGGTGCTCTCATTTTTTCATATTAGAAGTCCCATATTTAGCTGCTCTCCTTAGTAGCATTAACCAAGCAGTTCATAAAGTGCAGCTGCAAATAGCTAACTGCTTTGTGAAGCCACTTGTTTCATGCTCCCCTTAAGATCCACCATTAAGAGGGACTAAATGGCCCGTGACTTAGGTTGAGAAAGTTGCTCAAAAGCCAACTAACATCTTGATTCAGAAGGCAGTTTTGAAGTAAATGTAAAACACCAAGATTAAATATAGGTCTCTGATTAAGCATGTGAGGCCGTTAAAGCTTAAATACACTGTCAATGAAATGTCCTGTTAGAATAACGGGATGGTCTTCCGAAGTCTGAATAGTAATAAATTCTTTTGGAAATACTAATAAGGGACACCAATATAACAATGACACAAAGTACTAAAAGGCCAGGGCTTCCAGCAAAAATACCTGTACCATACCTGAAGACTTTTTTTCAAGTACCAAGCAGTATAACACTGTTTCTACTGAGAGCAAGGTGTGGAAAGGCTGTCCTCTCACATGTGAACTAAAACCTGTCTTCCAACAGAATTTTGTAAGTAAACACATCCAAGTTTAATGCTGAGAATCTCAGGACAGCTCCAGGCAGCCTATCTAACTCAAGTCGGAAGTGTCCAAAATGTGAAGGCTTGCAAAGTACTAAGCTTTGAGATGGGCGTATATCTGATTATTGCCCAGTCTTTCACACAGGCCAGCATATTTTCTGGAGAGAAATTTCCTTGGCTAGAAAAGCAGGGAATTTTTCTTTGGAAGGTTGATTTTTTTTTTTTTTTTTGTTTTAAATTAGCAGATGATAGAAGCTGCTCCAAGGATTGGAATGTTGAATAAATCCCAGTGGAAATAGATTATTGGCAGAAAGCTGGTGAGATGGTCAAAGGTGGATGTAAATACAATTTATCAGATGATTCTGCAATTTGTCATATTGGTATCACCACTGCACATGTGGCATATATAAAAGCTTTGGCAACAAAGAATGAATATCAGTCCTCAGTGTAGTTAGAGATTAATTGTACAGCAAACCATCGTGTTATCAGTAAACTAAACAAGAAAAATCCTAGAAAAAATTACTCCTTCGTTCATAAAAAGTCTATGGTGTCTATCATTGCACTTAGTAGAACAAAGTCTTTCTACTTTGTCTTTCTACTAAAAAGAAAACAAAACCAAACAAAAACACAGCAGGAAACAAACAAAAAAACACATGCTTTTCCCTAACTGGCAAACTAAACAAGGTAAATATCAACTGCCACGCCAGACGTTAGGTATAGGTCTTTGATCCTTGTTTCCATATAATAAATAATCAGTAAAACATACAAGAAATTCATATATATACAAAAAAAAAAAAAAAAAAAATCACAAGATCAATTCTCTCCCATACCTGATAATAAGAAATGTGGATCTCCACTTGAACTGTCTCCCTAGAAAGTGAATAAATTAAAATTTTCAGAACAGCCTAGGAGACACCAAAGTCTGTCTCTTACTCACAGCACCTGATTAATCTGATTTATTGTTACAACCCTAACACTATTTTATTCATCTTATGAATAAAGCTATATGATACTGTTTTGTGATTAAATGCTATAGCATCAATAAGCTAATTCAGTTACATCTGGGAGTTTCCCTTCAATTCCCTTCCCTTCAAGGGAATATCAGCATCAAGCAGTGCGTATGTACATTATCTGGAGCCCTGGCTCCTGGCCAGGAGGCAGTTGAACATATATCACAATTTGGAAAAACAAATTCAAGTTTGGTGACACATTTGACTTCTGTGAGGAAACTGAACTGTGCAGTCGAGTATGAAAAGACATAGGCAGAAAAGAATATCCATATATATACATACATGGACTTGTTGGAACTGTTAATGTAACTAAGAGCTTCCTAACTTGGGGTGTTGTGGGTTGGTTGTCTTTTTTTTTAAATTCAGACAATCTACCCATAAGTGCAGTCTTGACATTGCCATAATTTTTCATTAATGGCTTAAAAGATTATGGAATTATTTTATAGGATTTTTCTCACATGTGACAAACAAGAAACACATATGCAAAAGTAATGCTATGTTGTCTTGTTTTACTATTAGGAGAAAATAAAATGGAACAGAAATAGTGAAGTATGAAAGCATCACTGTTATGCGCTGATGAGCTACAGGACAAGGCGTTCCATAACTATGTCTGCAGGACATGATTTCCTAGGACTTTGAACTAGTATCTAGAGATACTAGATGATATCTCAGCTTACATTATTTATGAAAGGGAAAACACTGAAGTGTAAGATAACTTACAAAGTGAGATTGACTCTCTGCAAATGTCTTCATTGTCAACTCAGAATTATGTAGCAACAATGCTCTTAAGACAACCCCCAAACATTTTATTATCTTTAAAACACACTATTATGCAATAGCTATGTGTGTATATAAATATATCTGAAATATCCTGTCAAAGCATCAATTATTCTGTGCCCATGCATTCCTTTTTGAAGATGGAAGGTGAGAAAAGACCTATTAATATCATACATGTGTACTATGTATTTTTTCATTTAAGTGAATTCTGATTTTCTTTTCTGAAAACAAAAGTAAATCATGCAAAGAACTAATTCAGGCAAGAAGAAACAAGGAATGCTAATATAATCTATTCATTAAAAATTACGATCAAATTGCTTCTACAACTTTTCCAGTTTCAAAAAAATCACGTACAGAACAGTAAGAAAGGAGATTTTCCTATCAGTACATGGTTCTCATAAACATGATGAACACTCTTCCTTTAGATCCAACCTTTTATAGTCACTTTGTCTTTATAATCAAAATGCACTTTCTCAGAAAAATTAAATAACTTTTAGATCACTGAAAATTGGCACATGTGATACAAGTTGCACTTTATTCAAGTCCTCAGTCCACTCATATACTCGTACTACTTTCATTACACTAGTACTTATGCACTAGAGTAAAAAACAAACAAAAACAAAACCTAGGGGTCCTGCTGCTAAGTGGCCTACAGAAAATTGGGAAAAAGGACTGTAACAAGTTCAGGCAATGACGTGCCATGATCTGACCTACCTCAAGTGTCAGTCATGTTGTCTTATTACCATAGTCAAAGAGTGAATGGAAATAGAAATTACAGAAACAGTACAAGGTAAGTGGTGGAGTGCCAGTAATGCTGTGAATGAAAGATCCTGCAGCTTGGAGGTTAGTATACTTCAGAAAAATACATAATTGAGTTAAAAAATATAAAAGGAAATAAAATGAAGTATACAGACACATCACAGTTGTCCTAACAGAAGAAAAGTGATTTCAGATATGCTGTCAGCTGCAGGAATACTCAAGTGATAATTACATGAATGGAAAAAAAAAGGAAATCTAATATTTTTCCCTTTTTGAAGGTTCCATCACTGCATTCTCACTTGCAAAATACATGCAGTATTGTACATGAAACAATACACAAAGCACAGTCAATAGTTTCTCATGTAGGAGCTGTTTCATATAATTTCATTTTCATTTATAATTTCCATTTCATTTCCAGAGGCAGCCTTAACACAGAAGAGTTGAGTTAGTGCAGATCTCTGCCTCATCTGTAGGCCACCCATTCTTTATATAATGTCATGGACACAAAAATTTGCTTAATAGTTCCACTGAGCCCTCACAGTACATTCCTATGGTTTAACTTTCTAATTCCTGAGGTTTTGCACTGGGTCTTCAAGGCTTACCCATGGTACATAAGAGCTGATTAGATACCAAAACATGAATCACTGTGGCAGCAAAAGAAAGGTTTACATATAGTTGCACTGTCTTCAGGGAAGTGAGATGTCTGAAATTCTGAGCTTAGTATCTCAAATCCGCATATACTACTATTCTATTAATCATTAATGAGTTAATTAGTTCATCCCAGGCGTTCATACAGACTGGTGAAGAATCCCTTGAGAGCAGCCCTGCAGGGGGGCTTGAGAAGGACTTGGAGGTCCTGGTAGACGAGAAACAGGACATGAGCCAGCAGTGTGCACTGGCAGATATCCTGGGCTGCAATAAAAAAGGGGTGGCCAGCAGGGAGAAGGAGGTGATTGTCCCCCTCTACTTAGCTCTTGTCAGGTCCCATCTGGAGTACTGCATCCAGGCCTGGGGCCCCCAGTACAGGAAGGATGTGGAGCTCTTGAAGTGGGTCCAGAGGAGGACCACTAAGATGATCAGAGGGCTGGAGCTCCTCTTCTATGAAGAAAGCTTGAGGGAACTGAGCTTAGAGAAGAGATTGCTCCGGGTAGACTTCATTGTGGCCTTCCAGTACTTGAAGGGAGCATATAAACAGGAGGGGCAAAGGCTGTTTATGAGGGTGGATAGTGATAGGATAAGGGGGAATGGTTTTAAACTAAGACAGAGGAGGTTTAGGTTGGGTATTAGGAGGAGGTTTTTCACACAGAGGGTCATGAAGCACTGGAACAGGTTGCCCAATGAGGTTATGGATGCCCCATCCCTGGAGGCATTCAAGGTCAGGCTGGATGTGGCTCTGGGCAGCCTGGCCTAGTGGTTGGCGACCCTGCCCATGGCAGGGGGGTTGAACCTAGATGATTGTTGTGGTCCTTTTCAACCTAGGCCATTCTATGACTCTGTGATGATTAACTTCTGTTAGGACAATTTACGTTCAAGTAACTTACAGATGGAATAAGTTACAAAAAAGTAGTATTTCCCTACCCTAAAACTACAGAAAATCAGAAAAGTAGATGATGTAGAGGAAACTAGCTATTCCAGCCATGGATTCATTTAAGGAAACATCTCCGAACCTACAGAGATGTTTATTAGTGAGCTAATAATTCAGACTCCCTGTGTAGTGTAACACAGAAACAAGCACTGTTTTGCATGCTTTGACTCAATCTAAGAAACATGTCTAACACAGGTCAGATGAAGCGTACCATACAGAGACTTACTCATATCTAAGGCATATAAGCAGAGCCTAGAATGACTGAAACAAATATAAGTGTCTAAAATTAACTGGGATTAATTTGTTTGCATGTTGTATCTGCATACATGTTCTTGGGATATACCACCAGTGAATAAAGATACTTGCTTGTCTGTCATTTAGGTATGCAAATGAGTCCAAGTGCATGATAATTTTACAGAGACTAGACAAATTGCTGGTTCATTTCAGTCAATATATTCGCATATTAGCCCCACAGCCATGTAAGAGATCTTGGAAGATCATTGTTTCTGACATTAGCCTAACCAAGCGGGTAACTAAAGCAGGTGAATTCTGCTCTCGCATGGTCAGCCACTCAACAACCACTGGCTGCAGTTCATGTACCAGTCTGCCCACAAGGAAACTTGCACTGGGAATGGCAAAATCTGAGAAAATGCTTCCTCCTCTCCTCAAACTCAGGACCCAGTGATGTGAGAATTCCCACACATGTAGAATTCACAGAGTGTGGAGGATTATTAATATAGTGTCCTAAATGCTAACATAGTATGACAAATACCAAGATGGCTTATTGCTTTGTCATTCTCAACAGGCAGTCTTCTCAGGACCCACTAGCTCAGGAATGACAATACTGTCATTGGGATTGATTTTCAAAATAAAACTGGCTACTAATTGGACATGATTTGATTAAGTTGCAATTGCATTCTGCCTTTAATTCCCATGCTGCTTTGACGCACAAACACAAATACAAGACTGCTGCTTGGAAAAACTTTGCTTCATCAATCAGATGCAGCCCTTGCAAAGCTGTTATTCAGTGGTTACTCTCTAATAGACCCTCAGAAGAGATTTAATACATGTGATCTTTAATAGGTGCTTTTTAGAATCACAGACAGATATGGATCAAGATCAATTTATTTGCTTATTAAAGTCTCTGAATATTTACCCAAAATAAAGCATATACCTAGAGACAAGCCAGAAACCAAAAAAGAGTGTTTTACTGACTTATATAACTGAATATTTTAGAATGATCTATTGATTTAAAACTACATTTTAGAGTAACATAAGAAAATAATATTATTTTGAGGAACTTCGAAAAGATTTTAGTTTAATTTTTGCATTCTATAAACAGACAATATTTAATCTGTTTAAAATTAAGCTCAAAAGATCAGATAGGCTTTTGAAGAGCTCAGACACTGCAAGTAGTTTAGCATTGTATTTGCAAGAGATACAGCCAGTTTAACCACAGAGATATCATTTGGTCTATAACTTAAACAAGCATTGATAAAGTTTTTTATAAAAAGATGCTATCAGCAAAATAAACACAGTACTTTGTATTACTTCAAAGCTTATTTATAATGTGTTTAGAAATATTCAGTGGAAACAGGAAAATAATGTCTTGATTTTCTAAACTTTGCAACATCTGCTTTTACTTACTTGCAGCATTGTAAAGTTCTCTGGATTTCAAATGGGTAATTTTTGTCTTCTGTCTGGTCCCAAATTTGAAAGTGTTCATATTATGTTTTAACGTCCATAATTTTCCATTTTTTTGTGCGTGAACACAACCATACAAAAATCTTTGCTGCTTTATAACAGTAATAAATACTAGTTACCATAACTTAGATTTTAAGTAAGCACATTAGAAACCTGCTAGGAATTACTCTTCCCTCAGATGACTGAAATTCTTCCATCATTATGATTTCCCTATATACATTAACTCTTTTAAATCAGATTTCACACAGTTTATTCATACTACTGTCCCCACTTGGATGTAACCTACAGAAATTTCCACTGGAAAAAGCATTCTTTTCTACAAATGCAGTTTTTTTTCACTGGCTTGTTCTAGGAGAAATGGCTACAACTTTCTATAGCAAAAGGGCTTCTCATTTAACATTTTCTCCACCAATAAGAAAGGGTGCAGCCCGTAACCCTAGGACATTAAATAGTAACAAATGCCTGTGTATCACTTTAACACTATACTATGAAAGTGTATGTACTATTGCATATGTCTATATTGATTCTCTTCTGCATTAAAAAAATCAAAGTTCTTTGTCATTTCATGAGAAGTCATTTCAAAAGCCTTCAAGTACACCATCACATGTTTTTCAATAAATACACATTGTGATCTAAATAACTTCATTTGCCTGCTTAGATTCCAGGTAGAGAAGCTACTGCTGCTCATGAGTCACTTTCTGGCTGCACTTGGGCTAGCATATAGGGCACCTACTAGGGAACGTTCTGTTGCAGCGTATCTTGGTCTCCTGTTCTCCAATCAGGCTATTCAGCTATTGAATGGTCTGGCTCCCATCTGGCCTCATGCTCAGGTTTCCCTCCCATCAATCAGTAGCACCTGGGGGGACAGCAGGAAGAAAGGAACTGGTGGAAGGCTGTGTCTTGGACTGCTGTTGAGGTACACGGCTGCAGGGTGAGGCAGGAGGCTCTCTTCATGCTCCCGTTTTGTTGCAATATGAGATGAGGTCAGAGTCGGACATACCCAGGCCCCAGAGGTTGGAAATGCTTCCAGGTACTGGCTTAAACACAGCTTCTGTGTGCCTGACAAGCAAAGGCAGTGAAGACAGAAGGATTTCCTGTGTACTGTCTGAATAAACAAAAGTGGGTTTGTTGCTGTGTTGTAAACAGCTGTGTAGCAATGATGCTTCTTATTTCTTACTAATTCTGCAACAACAACAAAATAGTTTTACCTGTGAGTTTCCTCCTAGAGTCATTATTCTTCATACCTATGTCTGAAGTAGACACTGGAACATGGGATTTGAGACTGGCAGATGCACAGCTGTAGGCTTTGTAATGCATTGGTTTACAACAGAGAGGAGGTGGAACCCATCTGAGCTCGTGCATACTGGATGATCTATCGAATTCAAGTCTGCATCCCCAAATTTCCTTTTCAATTGCTTTTCAAGGCTTGGCAGGCATACTGGATTCCTTTCACCTCAACCAAACTTGTGAAACACATGGACTTTTTAAAAAATGCATTTTTAGAAGTAAAAAAAAAAAAAAAAAAGCAGTATTTCAATAAGTCTTTTCTAAATGACTTCCATGTAGTAGGAGATTTAGCAATATCTAAGCTCTAAGCTGAATTTTCACACATACAGGTACCAATGGGTACAGTTAATATTTTTGGTTCGTGGTTTCTCAAGTTACAATGGCAGCAGGTTACCTGAACACCAGAGACTTTAAAATGAAATCCCCTGTCATAGGATCACTGGCACAATAGTTTGAGAGTTAGACTTACCTAGCAATTTGCATTTAAAGCCCCAAGAAGCAAACAGGAAGACTGTTCCCATCTGGATACTCAAATGCTATTAATTTCAGTGACTGTTAGGGAAGTCCCTGGCCCCAGTTAAGGAAGGTATAAGAACAAAGTCAAAATTTAGATTCTCAGAAATGCTTCATACTTTCTGCCTGAAACATATGACAAGACACTAGAATTTACATTTTTAATATGTCGCAGTCTTCTTGGGCAGATGAATCCCCTAAATGTAATGCTCTAGCATCCTTTACCACCCACCTATCTATAGACTTCAGTTCCCCATTCACAACTCTTCAATTTGGAACATTTTAGGCAAAGACTGTAAAACAAAGAGAGAATATATCCTCAAGACTGCTAATGCTTGAGGCACTTCTCCAAAAACAAGAAGGTGTGGAATTCATTTCCAGATCCAGTAGTTTCAGCATTTTTGATACATGTTACAACAAACACCCATTAAAAACAGGATCTGGAATCCATGACTCTTGCCAACATCTTGCCTTAGTTAGAAGGTTGAAAAGCCATATTCTTCGGTGTTTATCCTCCCTGGACACTGCCAAGCTGTTTGAAGCTGTTTGAAGAGTTAGAGGGTGCCTCGCTCCACGATAGGATCAAAAGATATAAATCTAAATCTCATCCTCTGTATTTTCACCTAGAGTGTTCTCTGTTCTGTTTATTGGGAATAAAAGTACCTGATTCAAAAACGTGAATCCTAGTGCCAGAGCATAGCACCTTTTTTTTTTTTTTTTTTTTTTTTGGATATGGGCCATCTTTGTCAGTTTTAGAGCAAATAATATGTCAAATATTTGAAAGAAGAGCAAACTGTAGAATCGCCCTCCTGACTTGAGCCATGGATAAGGTGCTTGCTGAAGCCAGCAGGGGCGGAAGCAAATTCTTGAGTGAGCAGCCAGAGTTGCTAAGCCTGCCAGTGTCTCCCTGACGAGCAGATGGCTCTACCTCCATGTGTACCAGGGTGTACTCAATGAATATCCCAAATCATTTCAACCCTGTGATGCTCAACAGGATTTGTGGTCGTCATGTTTGTGAGATCATGCCCTTTGACACCTTTTGCAGGCAGTCAGGAGATTTAGGGGAAAATTCTTAAAGCAGAGAAAAAGATCATTGGGTGAGACATGCATTTCAGGCATTTGCCCCCTTTTTATTTATTTTTTGTTTTTGCCACAGTTTTTAACTGAAACAGATTCAGTTTTTGGTCTGACTCAACACGCAGGCATAATATCTAGCCAGGAGAGCAATGACATTTAAAAACTCACCCTTCTGTGATATAATTAATCAGCCTTCTTCTTCTCCAAATAGGTTACAGGTGTGGACGTAAGCAGGTAGGAATGCAATGCAATAGGCTAAAGAAACTGAGATAGCTTGAGATTTCTGGAACACATTTTATCAAGTTCTAAGCTTCAGCAAGGGTGATGGAGACAACTCAAATCTACTAATGCTTCAACTTAGGAAGAGATCTTCTGGAGCGGTGTATTGCTCTGGGGCACTGCAATTACAGCTACCACTAAAGATTTCTCAACCCTGTACTCAGATGACCACTGCAAACAGCCCAGCTCCATTTTCCCTCAGCTGCCTGCATGAATCACTCTCTACATTAGTCCATGCAGAGAAAAGAAGAAATGATGAGAGAGGACAGAGCTGAAAAAATCTAGCATCCAGCAGAAAACGTGGACACAAAAGTAGAAGGGATGGTAGGCAGAAAGTCAGATATAGAGTACAGTGTCTCAGCTTTGAAAAAATACTATTGGGCATTAAAGGACATGATGATCAACCATGAGAAACTTGTTTACCAGACAGCTTGCAGGACATACCCTTTAAAAGCTCCCTAGTCTGTGAGATGGAGCTTGAGAAATGTTTTAAGGTAGAAATAGACCAGTTCTCATACTGTATGGCCCTCCCAGAAATCTTATTTTTTCCCTCTCCCACTCATCTAATGTCCCACTCTAACTGGCAGTACAAATGCTTAAACAGCCACAAACAGAGCAGCAGCTAAACCAGCAATAGAACCAGGAAAGTATGGCTTTCAGTCCTCTGTATCTATTATTAGACAAGTCTCCTTAGTCAAATAAGCCACAGAAATGAATGTAAATAAATGTTGTCCTCCTCTTCATTTGTTTATTCATTATGTGTAAGCAAGGGGATACCTCACCACTACTGGAACAGCTACTTGTGGCTAATCAAGTTGAGTAATGAACCACTTGATAGTCCTCTTGTGGGGAAAATAGAAACCCCTGAACAGCAATTGTGTGTCTGTGTGTTACTTGTTGGTAAAATCAAACATTGGATTTTTACTCAAAACAAGCATGAAATAAGCAACTGATCATTTGTTTTCCCTTGCTTGAGTTTGATGACTGTATAAACCTTGCTTGTCTTATACTGGCATCACAACCACAACAACGTTATTCAAACGCAAGTTTGTATTTTAAGTCTCTCTCAAGATGGAAATTAAAGGCTTAAATCATGGGTAAATATTCTTCCAAATCTTTTGCTCCCCATTCTCTGCTACCCCTAGGCAAGAGTAAAAGATGGAGTTAATTTTTAAAATTAAACAAACAAAATATTTGATCACTTAGTTTCAGTCTCCTTTGGCATTGATATCTTATGGTACTGTACCAAGCCATGAAAAATAAATAAAAGGGAGCTGAACATTTCAAACACTGTCAGTGAACTTTTTTTCCAGTTCAATGAGGTTAATAGGTCTTTTAATTCACAAATTCACAAGAATAGGATTATACATGGCTAATATGTTCTTTATATACTCATAGAAGTTTTCTACTAGAAACAGAAATTAGTTCCTCATGACAGAGTCAGCATTACTTGTAATTAACAAAAAAGTCCCATTCATACAGATTTCAGTCAGCAACAGCTAATTACAGCAACCAGAATGCAACCAGAATGTAAAGAAAAGAGAGATGTGAGCTTGCAAACCATTGAAAAAATTATTAGACTTGAGTTTGTCAGTTGGCCCAGAGAATCTGTTCAAGCAAGTTAAAAACATGCACAAGTAATTTACAGGACTTTGAAAAAATTAATAATTTCATTTTGAGATCAACTCAAGTAAATTTCAGATCCTTCAGAAACATTTGGAATTGCAGAAAAGAAGGATCTATGCTGTGTTCCTCTGTCAGCTGTCTAGTGCAAATCTTCAGACATAAACAACTTGGAACTTCAGTGGTGCTTTTTATTCTACAGTTGCATTTACTATGGCTATATATATTATATATATTACATTTTTTCCATCCATCAACTGAAAACAAACAAATGAAAAAAAAAAGAAAAAAAAAAGAAGCAACAACAACAAAACAGTTCAGGAGTTTATAAATGAATGTTTTCCATTTCTGTTTGTTTGTTTGTTGTTGTTGTTGTTTCTAAAGCATGGCAAACACTTGCAGTGCCGTATTAAAAAAAAATCAAGGCAAGAAACAAAAGGAAACAAAAAAAGATAGGAAGTTCTCTATCAAATGTCCTTCTGGCTCTGTGAACCCAGAGGAAGAATTTAACCTGTTGCTCATTCCAATTATTTCTTCATGCTAAGAGAAGTATTGCTAAGTATAGAAGTTATGGTTCTCCTTTACACACTATTTGTAGATAAAATGTTTTATTAAAGGAACTTTCACAGAGTAACAGTGTCAGCACATACAATTTCCATTTCTTTCATATGCTTTCCTAAATGTCAAATCCAAATGTGGCAATGGGATT
This sequence comes from Gallus gallus, assembly GCF_016699485.2. Lineage (NCBI taxonomy): Eukaryota > Metazoa > Chordata > Aves > Galliformes > Phasianidae > Gallus > Gallus gallus. Next base: position 36,447,273 of record NC_052536.1, read on the forward strand.
AAAATATATTGGCAGGTAACCATAGTTTTATTATAACTGCTTTATAAATCATGTTACAGTTAATTATCTAATTAACAGTCCCAGATGCATTACAGGAAAAGACCAAAATCAAGAAAAGACCAAGAAGCCGCTAATATGTCTTAGACACCAATCCTGTATTTGTTGAAATTCATTGAATATTGGTCCAGTGTGACAATATTACTATACGTGCTGCTTTTATGGGGCTGGGTTTTGTTTGTGTTTTTTTTCCCCCTTAAAAAAACAAACAAGAAGTTTAGGAACACCAAAATTAATGCTATACACTAAAGATGCTTTGCTAGTGGCCTAGTATTTGAAAAAATAAGCTGATTAGATAAAACTTCTATAAGTTTTAAGATTCACAGGTTGACAGTTAAGTATTTTTCCGCAATGTACTTTTGTTCTTCTGTGCAAACGAAAATACTGGTATGCAAATAACACCTCAGTAAATCCCTTGAAACGTGGGCTGAAAAGTCTCATATTTTCAGAAGGCAAATAAAGAGCATGTTGAAGCAGAGCAGAGTTTCTAATGAGTTAATGTAAAAAAACCTCATACAAAAGCAGTCCGCATCAAAGCTAGCAGGCTATACCCTGACAGTCATCCATCAAACCAAAAGTCCCCTTAGTAAATGCCAATTATAGGGCAAATATGCACAAACGCGGATAGCATAAGCCATGGGATCATTTCCTTCCAAGAAAATTAGTGACCAACAAAACACCCATGCAGTGTAAACTACCAGCCTGCCCTACAGCAACACTCACTCCTGACCAGAATACTAACTACTATTATTATTTCACTCCTTTTTATTTTATTTTACTTTATTTTGTACTTTGAAAGAGTTCAGAACCACACAGAATTTTGTTTGGGGTTATACAAATTCCTTTACAATTTGTATAGAAGTCTAACCTAACTTTTTAAAAGCCATGACATGCCTATAATGTATACAGAGTCTCTGACTTCCGCCGTAAGCGAGCCTTTTTCCTAACTTAATCATACTCAAATTTCACCCCTTTTAAAGATCCTGATTCAGAAATGTTCACTCATTCTCCACAGTCCACAAATTTATACCATCTCTTCCTGTGGTATTATATGTGCATAAATTAAAAAAGAATGGTCTCGTATAAGGCCTAAAAACATTCCAGGTCCCCACCCCCCAAATCTAAGTTCAATTTATCAAGGAATAAAATACAAAATATACATTCTTACAAAATTAGCCTTCTGCGTATGGACAGGATGTTTTGAATTTGAGCAGAGTTATGTTCCCCAAGCCTAAAACAAAGGGTAATACAACATGCTGTGCAAAGTCAAGCAGATAATATTAAAAGCTTTTCCACCGTTAGATTTGCTATACATCTGATGCATTTCAGCCACATTCGCTAACACTGTTTGCAATCACACCTGATCAATGCTTTTTTTATCCCAAGAGCAGATTTTTTAGATTAACTTTATCTGATACACAGTATACTGAAAAGTAGCACATTTTCTCATAGTGTCAGAGGTCCACACCTCCAGGTAGCAGCTAAAGCCTAAGATAAAAACATTATGCTAATAAGCAAAAGCTGCCTTTCAAGAAGAAAACCTAAATACTAGTATCATGACAGAGAGAATTAATTTCTTAGATGAAAACACTCACATTTGCTACATTTATACAATCGGATTAGAGAATGCTGCATTAGTCCTAGTTTGATGTCTTACCTAATTGACCCTTAAAGTGACATCTTCCATTGTACAGGCTGGCCGTGCTATGTTCATTTATTTCCATCTTACCTAAAATTATGATGAATGGTCTGAGCTCCATTCAATTATTGAAAATGTGCAAAGAAACAGAAACAATGAAACTGGCAAAGTGCTCTGCATTCTTAGGAACAATTTAGGCTAATTAGCATCAACTTCTCCCCCATTCATCATACCCCTTTAGAAATATAAACAAACTGTCAGCTCTAACCTAACAAACAGATCACTGAGCTACTTAACACAAATTATTCCTACATGAAAAGCTCCTTCTCAGGCAATATTCTCCTCTAGGGCATCTGGGAAGCTGAGCTATTAAAATTGAAGACATATGTTTCAGTCAAACTTAACTCCTAGTTTGCAGTGATGGCTGTTGTGACAGTTTTCCGTCAGCATACTGCTGCTGGCAATGTAGTGCGGGTTTAAACAAAGCGATGCCACGACAGACCTCAACGATGCATGCTGGCTTACTGCACTATCAATAGCAGCCAATTAGCATTCTGCACCTACAAGTGGAGCTATTAATTATTGCTTCGGTACAGCTCAAATCTCAGGTTTCATTTTGGAATCGCACATTCAGCATCTTCCTGCTCAGAGGTAGAAAGCAGCAGCTGTGACAGGGCTGGCTGCAGCTATGGTCTCACAGCCCAGAGCAGGCCGCGGTGGTGATGCTCTCACAGGGCTGTGGTGGGGAGCTGCCATCATCCTGAGCTCCACTTATGCTTTTCCAGAGGTGACACAAATACCAGGTCAGCTCTTTGAGCTACAACAGGACAAGGCAATTTGCCAAGCTGGGCTCTTCTTTGGTGCTGCTAGCTCTGTTCTACTTTAAAAGTGAAAATGAGGCTGAAATACTTTCTTCTGCCTGTTCTCCAAAACGCAGAAGAAGCTAAACTTGTTCCCCATACCATACCTAAGACGCTTTCTATCACTTCAGTAAAATTGATGACTATGTGGTGAAAGTAAAAAATAAACACTCCCCTTGACCTTCCTGCCTCACAGGTATTTGAGATTTTCTGCATAAGCAAGCATAAGCCGATTCCAGTAATGAACTGCAAAATTAGTGAACATCCTACACTGTTTTCTAGAAACACATATTCTGGCAAATATACTCTAAGAACTCCAAAGATACTTGAAATAATCAGTGGTGAAGAGCTATTTCCTAACAGGGTTTGGGTTTTTCTTTTAGCTCTATTAAAATAAATAAATAAATAAATCCTACTTATTTCTTTGCTTCCCTTAAAACAGCGAAATATAAAACTTCCACTTTGTGAATTAAAAGGGGTAGACTTTCCTGTCATTTCTCATTTGATTTCCTCCCATTACTCTACTTTGCTATTTCTTCCTAACTCTAATTTTGTTTTGTCAGAACCACTTGTGATGCATCATAGCTTTTTGTTTGTTTCTTTGTTTGTTTAATAATAATAATCTTCTTCCCCATTGTTTTCTTCTGAGGAAGTTACTTAAACCAAACAGTACTGCCTTTGTGACCAGTGTGCCTAAAATGTGTAGTCAGAATTTAATTTTACTGATTCTTTGGGTGAGAGCAGGAAGGAGGATCTTCCTCTAATGTCCTGATTTGGCCTTCACTACAGGTTGCACATGCAATTGTTTTTTCTGGATACAGAACTTCCTAGGTTTGGAGAAATAAGATAAGAACGAAACAAATTTGAGATATGAGGTCCCCAAACACATTCATGGTGATACACTTCATCCTGCCACGGGAGATCCACTTTGTGAACTGACACATGTAAGATCGTATTTCTTGCTTCCAAAGAAAAGGATCTTGCATTAATGAAGATAAAATATGGCAGCCACCTCAAAAAGTGTTTTACATATTAGTGTTGTCCAGAAAACCTGATCCTAGAAGCCTTATGAACACAGGCTAGTGAAATTTGACAATGAGCATCAAAGTTTCCTCCCTGTCCTGCCTGAAACGACACCATAGCTAAAGACCTGACTAACCAACAGTCAGTGATGTAACTCCTCTTTATCAAATCAAAAGGGATCCAGAGTAAAAAGACTTCAAACCTGTTATGGATCTCCTGAATATGAACCAACATGTCAAAGTAGTAAGTCAAGATTTTAATCTAGATAGAAACACTTGAGGTCCAAAGTAAAAGTAATACAAGCAACAGCAGAGAAACAGCACTTGAATTCATGTTTATAGATAAGACTGCTGAAAAGCTAGGTGCAGAAGTATGAAAAAAAGCAGGATAAGAAAGAAGAGAGTCTCAGGAGAATATCAGATGGGTGAAGTGAAGGAAGAAACTAAAAGTATCTCCCTTTGGTTATGTAAGAATACAAAACAAACAAACAAGAACCAAAAAAAAAAAAAAAAAAAAAAAAAAGAAAGCAAAAAAACCCAACTAAAACCATCGCTACCACCAACTACAATAAAAACACGACAGAAGTTTTAGGATTGTACCTCTGCTACTGTGCCTCTCTAGTGTTATTCTCAGAGAAACAAAGAAAAACATGAATAACTCAACTCTAGAAACATGGCCATGGAACCAATCAGAAAGGGACAGAGATTCGCTGAAGTCTTCTATGTGTTAAAGCAGAAACAAGAGGTACACCACAGATGCAGCAAAGAAAACGTCACTTAAAGAATCAGTAACATTCCCTGTGCTAGAAAAAAATATTTTCTAAGTTGTGGTGTATTTTATATAGGACAGTCTCAAAGGAGGTTTTTTTTTTTCTGGATTAATGGAAAATAAAACAGAGGATATACTATGCTACCTAATTACCAAGGTACACTGTCCGCTCTAAAGAGCATCTAGTGCATATGAACACACTGATATCATCTTCATGGTTTAATTGCTGACTTAACAGCTGCAATGCTATCCTTATTTTTAGGAAGCTAAAGGTATGTGAACACAATGACTGCTGTAAAGCCAAAGAAAATAAATATTAAACTGTATATCTTGAAATTACTTCAAAACTGGAATCAGATTTTCACTCATGCTGAAGCATGCAGAACTTGCACACAGTATTATGGCTTTTAAGTTATGTATATCAAATGTGCAACATTCGAGAATTAATTGCTTATTTACACTGAGTTGCTCTCACACAGCTGTTTCTTTCATTTTTCCTTATATTTTCAAGTGTTTTCTTTTGATTCAGAAACTGTTTTCTTCCTAGATGCAGTGCCTTTTTAAGGCACAGCATCAAGTAATAGAAGCAGACAGGAAATAAGCATTGCTGCTCTCCAGAGGATGATTAAGCAAGTCTGCACAAGTTCCCTGAAGTTCCCACAAACAGACTCTTATGTAAGAACATATGTTTTCAAAGATATTTTCTCTGAGCATTGAAGAGACTTCATGGGAAAAGTATAAACTAGCTTCATATAAACTAGCTAAACACTGCAGAACATGAAATAAATGAAAATCACTATGTATGAAGTAGATTATTAGATGCTTAAAATAGTATTGCAACAGATTCTTATTTACATTCCTCACAATTAACCTGTCTTCCATACTTTTGCTTATGCAAAGAAAGCATCTTCGATGTTGGAGCATTATCTGTAATGCTCTGAGAACAGTCCAGGTTTCAATGCAAGTAGTCCAGATAACTTCAGTACATTGCTTCTGTGCAGGAAGTAGGACCTCTCCTTCTCTCAGTCACGTCAGAGCAGAATTTAATTTAACTTCAGAAAACTTTTTATAAAACAATACCCTAACATTTAACTCGTGTAAAATCCTCCTAATATGTACCCCAATGGATTATCAGTAAAGCTACTAGCAGGTTGAAGCCATTCACTGTTGCTTAGTTTTTTTTATTCTCTGAAAAATACACACACATTATAGGACACTAAAATTTTCTGTCTTTATTAATTTCAAACAAAATTCTGAATAATTTTATTGCAAGTATTTAAAACCCGTAGAAGAAATTATTTAGATTCAGGGGAGGAAAATATTTGACTAATTATCATTAAACATAAGGATAAGATATGGCATCCTTTGGTTTTTGTGCCCATAAATAAAACAGATTTGGAACTCCAACATTGAAAAAGACAAGTTAGCATAAACAACACAGCATACACGTTAAGTTTTCAAGCTACGTTCATTTCACTTCATTGCTCTTGTACCAAGATTTGATTTTGCAAATGTAGGAAAAACAGGCCAGCTAAAAATGCCAAAGTTAACTATGCTCTCACAAATCAGCCCTCCAGTTGTGCTCCAGAAGAACATCTTGCATCCTCTGAAAGTCTGCTAGCAGTAAGATTTCTATGAACCGTACTATGCATTTTATTTTCACATTATATAGATAGAGGGTTAGCATTCTGTGTACTAAAAACATTGACCAGATATGTAAGATTGCACACAGCTTATTCTGTTGGTCCTAAAAACTACAGTTGAATATTTAACATGAAAGGAAGCTCTATTAATAAAAGATGAATACTGGATGACATGGATCCTTGACTTTTAACTAGTCTCTGATATTGCTACCATATACTGAATTTCAACGATATTATTTTTGTTTTAGCTGTTGTTAAAGACATAGAGGAAGCATGTAACAAAGGGGTTTCCCAGGCAGAGCAGAAGCAGAAACAAAAAATATGTGATGCTTTCTGCCTCACAGCATCAGTGTGGTCCCCAGCGAGTTCACTTTATCTTGTTTTTTCAATTTCAATAAATATTCTTAGAATTTGTTGCTCCTGCATAGCTGGTGGATGGCTGTATTGGTACATGCCTTGATTTTACTCGATTATGACTGAGTATAAACTATGGTCAAAACAGGCATAATGAAGATTATCAGAGCAACAGATATTACTAGGGGAGAGCAAAAGCATTCTAGAATAATCCTGGTAAGGAAGATGGATAAGACACCTTTGAAGCTTTGTTTTTAACTCTTTAAATGATATTCATAAGTGGTGAAAGCCAAACAAGTAACAACATTTTTTTATTCCTTTAAATCTAGAAGACTATTAGAGAAAGACAGCTTGATTGTTTGTGTGTAAATTTGCTGTGTTCCATTAACATGCATTATCCCCATACAAAGTAATCACAAAGCAATCATAACGTTAATAATCTAAATTATTCTTTCAGTGTATGAAACCAGACCTAAGAGACATTATTCATAGAAAAAGAATTAAGGAAAAAAACCCTACAACTTTTTCTGTCCTAAAACCTAGTGAGGCTATCCAGAACAGAAAATCTGTGCCTTCTAGGTTTCACGAGCCTCTGAAAACAGCAGATGGAAGCACTGTACCTTACAGGAACATCAGGAAAATCCAGAAAGCTGCCAAAGCATTCCTGCTCTTTGGTCAGGAACTGTGGGGTTGCCAAAAGCTAGGGTCAGGCACAAAGAACTGTCAGCTTATGCAAATGCTTTCCCGGCTATGAAAGCTATGATTCTCAAGCCAGCTCACCTCCCTTGTTGAGCCTACACAACTTGAAAAAAATATTGTTTTTATTTAAAAAGTCATGGGTGGGAAGGCAGGCCCTAGTCCAGCTCCTAAAAACTGAACTAAACCACTTTTATTTGCATTCTAAAAAACAAAACAGGAGCGGGGGAGATGGGCTCAGGCCAAAGTCTGTTTGCAATTCCACTGAAGCTGACAGACATGCTTTGAACTAGGGAAATGCCTGCTCATGCATTAAAGGGCTCCCTAATGAACAGCGACATGAATGGTAGTCTTCCTACTGAGTTCATGTAAGGGCTGCATCAAACCAAGCTGTCAGACGATTCAGTTGCTGCTCTTCCTAAAATCTCAATTCCTATAATAAGTTATCGGCACTGATGGGCTCCTTCAGACACATACACCCATAGCAGAAGTCAGTTTCGGAGCCTTGAGTAAGTGTACAGGTTTTGCTTCAAGTCCACAAACTGGTTATTAACAGATCTTCACACGTATGTGGACGTTCCTTTAAGGGGTAGTTTAAGCACTTTGGGTAGTGAATGTTGGTTAAAAAAATGATTAATGAAAGACTAATGGTTAAAAACAAGCAAATATCAAGGAACTCCAGGTGCCTTTGGCATTGACTGGCAGCCAAAGGAAGATACTGAAATTTATGTTCTGAGTTTCTGTTGACTCATTTGTGAAGCAGCAGAGAGACTCAAAGCCTACGCATCTTCTGTTGTCTCACATATTTCTCTCTCATTTGAATTTTGACACACGAGCCTCTAAAAACCAGCCACTCAGCAGCCAGGATATCCCCGTATCTCCACATAATCCAGTGAATGAAAATACTGTTCCCAAAGTCACCGTAATGCAAAATTACAGGTCACTGGCAGAAAAACAATTATTCTTCAAACAAGGGACATTCACTTTTAAACTAAAGAAGATTAAGAATAGGACAATAGTCATGAAACCTCAACCCTCAAATAGAAGTAGTCCCTAACAGCCTGCACAGGTATCCCAAAAAATGGTTGCACAACAGCTGGAGTTTCAGTTCTTCTCCTTTGCACAGTATGTGTACCCCACCAGCTACACTTTAATAGAACATATTTGCTTCTGAAATTCGCACTCAAAATTTGCTGTTCTTCACTGCTACAGCATTGTCCCATTTCAAAAAACGCACATCCGAAGGAAGATTACAATGGAATGTACAGCATCTTGCTTTACTGCACATGTTAGTGACTGTATAGCAAGCAGCTTGTTTCAGGACACACAGCTAAAGAACAGAATTGCTGTCTGAACTACTAAAATGAATGCTACACTCAACTCCTTTTGAACCTACTTTGCTAGAGCTTTTCTCCCTGTTGTTGCAGGAATGGGTATTTATTCCAATTTCAGTCTCAGTCTCCCTTCCCTCTACTGTACCCCTCACACACACTCTTGACACCCTCAAAGTATGAAATGGCTGCCTTGAGGCTAAAACTATAAAACACATTAAAAAATTCTGAATGCTATTGTACCTCCATCAAGTTCTCTGCCTCATTTGTGCCATCTACTCACTGTTAGGTAGGATGCCCAAATGCCTACTTCACAGGCATAGTGAATATCTGTGGGATTCCTGAAAAGAGCCAAACCCCCAAGCAACCACCTAAATAGCAGCTTTGGGAAATGCCAATCAGTGAGAGCCCTCCCCTCGCCCTCAGATGCCCAAATTCCCAGCAGGTTTAAGCTCTTTCGGCCTGGTGTTTTCAGCCTGCAGCCTCACCCTTGAATTAGATGCATGAATCTTTGTTAGTCCTTTGAAAGAGCAACGATGGGGATTGTACCTGCAAAACTGACAGGTAAACAAATTCATAGCATTGAGGCAAAGGAAACAATTTCCTTGTCTGTCTCTACCAAAAGGGATTTAACCTGACTTTATCAGCTCCTAGGAGGCTACCCTAAATGCTGTGCTAGGACAGAGTAACAGTAGAAGGTGAGTGCATTCATTCTTTCTGGTTCAGACTGTTGCACTTTGCATCAGTAAGGACCCTTGGGATCAAAGGCTATGCACTGGCCTGGTGGAAGAAGTACTCAGGTGGGAGGCAGGAAGTCAGGATTACAATCCCAGCTTTGAGGAAATATTTAACACTTCAATTGAAGCCTCCTTCCCTGCTAGCAAGTTCCACAGTTGTGGCTGGTCTGACAAGCACACTATCCTTCTCAGCCCTCAAATCTTTCATGGAATAGTGCTCAATACAGGAAGCTTAGAGTATGAGCTGTTCCCAACAGCCTGAAGTGGGCACCTTGCTCCCTCCATGCAGTGAGTAATACCAGCTTCTTGGTTGGCAAAGGACCTGAACACAAGTCTCTTGCATCATGGCCAAGGAATCTAACACTGGAGAAGTGGGAAGACCAGAAGCAGGACAAAACTGGTAGGAACAATTCTTCTACCCTGTGATGGTTCATACAACAGTGATCCGACAGTGCTGTTCTATACAGCTGCTGAATGCAGTCCTGCAGAGAAATAGGTCCAAGCTGTGCTGTTACCAACAGCATTGGCATCATAAGTAAGACTACAAACTGAATGTTTATGCCTAGCGAATCAGATTTTGAAACCTGAGCTCTAATTCAAATGAAAACTGAAAGGGCTTTTAATAATCAAAAAAATCAGGCACCTAGTCTACAAAATTAAAGTCCCTAAGGACTGTAACCCTTGGTCTGTTTTGAGAACCTTAACATATAGCGCTTTAGCCAAAGTTTTCTGATTTTGTGGATTGGGATTTCTTTGGTTCAGTTGGGTTTTTTTGGTTGGTTGGTTGTTTTTTGTTTGCTTCCCTCCTCCCCCCATACATAATTTGTCACATCCAGGCAGGTAAGTGTTAAAAGCAATGGGAAATCAATAGGAGGTTAAAGTATGCAATGTAATAAGAATGTTTAGCATACCCTGATGCTCTAGTTCCCCCTCACACCCCTCCCCTTTTCAGGCATCTAATTGTTTGCTTTTCCTCCTACATACAATAATGAAGTGAGCTACAATCAAAGTGTAATGACAAATGGTCCCAGGGTTTGCATTCTTTGGAATAAATTGGCATTTGTAAACCAAAAGATAGATGTAATCAACCACCCTCATACAAGAAAAGGATCTGGAAGGTTATGTTGGCAAAATCTTCAAACCACATTAAGCAGTAATTTGAAAGTATGTTTGAAAGAAAGAAAGCAATGCATCTAATACCAGTTTATTTGTGTAACAACAACTAAAAATTGAACATGTTAGATATATTTTGAAAGATGGAAACAATTAAAATATATTAGTGATTTAAACAGGCACAGTATTCTAAAAGAAAAGACTAACAGTCAAGAAAAGAAAAGAATAACAGTCAAGGTTATGTATATCCACTTTTTTTTTTTAAAACTAATCACCTTCCATTAACCTGCTAATATTCAATACTTATGTTAGATGGAAATATTGTATTTATACTTACAACAGAAATTCACAAGACTCAAGTCTACTTAAGTACATTTGCTTATGGAAATGCTCTTACATAAGAAAATCCACACCAGCTGCAAAATGGAATTGTTCTGGCTCCAACATTAAACACCTTGACCCTTCTACCCAAACAGCATACAGCTCCAAATACAGAATGGCCAGGGCACCACACATCAGTGTAAGCAGTAAATGCTTGTTTACACAGTGAAACAAAATGGACAGAGAGTGCTGAGGGGACACATTACTCACATCTTCCTCTTTGCTAGCAACACTTATATGAGAAGGAACAAGGATACAGTATGGGATCAGGCTTAGCAAAGAGACATATAAGATGCTATTTAAGATGAATGTTTTAAATTCAGCATTTCTGACTTCTGGACATTTCTGCAAAATAGGGACAAGTGACTCGAAAGCCCTAGCACAAACAGTAAAAAAAAAAAAATCTAGTCATCTTTAGAGATTTACTGCAGCTCGTGGCTAACAGGCCATTGCAGACACACACAAGCTGCAGAAAATGCTGGCATATGTCCCCATAACATGATACTTCCCCTTGTTTTTCTGCATGCTTTGATGAGCAGCGAAATTGTTAGCATTTGTAAGTATCATCATTAAAATAGATTAGCACACAGTAAAAGGAGCAGTTCAAGCCCACAACCGACCATCTCTAATCTTCTGAAAACTTAGCACTACTCTGGTTATGGTTGATTTTAGTCTTGAGGATTTTATATGCAGCAAAAGCCTGGCTGCAGAGGAGGAAGATACAGAGCTAGGGATTTCCTGATTGATTTTGATCTCCTCATTTCACATGAGGCATGGTTCCAATCATTACCTTTAGTGGGAAGTTACTTTTAATTGCATAAGCTACATGAACGTTTTAAGCCATAATTCATCTTTTTCTTTTTTTTTTTAAATGTGGGTATAATCAGTGCATATCAGTCACTATTGTAGAAACTTGAGGAAAAATATCCATGTATCAGAATTTCCAAATAAGGTGTAGTCTTTCTGCAATTAATACAAGAGAGTTTGAAAAAGAAAACAAAAACAGAAGCATTGTAATAATAGTACACAGGAACAATGTGGTGCTGAGTACCACATGAAAAAGCTTCAGCATTCACTGAAAAAAAATTTAATGGTAAAGCACTGAAGACAAAGAACAAGAGTCTATTTTGTGATAACTCTAAAGATCACCATAGATACAAATGGGCAGATTTCAAACACACAATGCTCCTATCAAAATGTAGACTATATTATTTGTTTTAAGCATAATGATACACCTTGGTCTGGAACCAGTTTTCAGGAAATTTCTGCTTCAGAGGAATAGAAATTACAGTAGTGAAATAGGAGTTGGACAGACAGTCAGGACTAGAAGATATGAATGACGTCACCTTTAAAATATCAGTTTTTTGAGGAACAAATTGCAGATAGATTTCTCATGCTAAATACAACCAGAGCAAGAAACAGACAGATCATAGGTGCAGAACACAAATGCATCATATATGGCCCCTCTTCCAACCCTGTTTCACATATGTTTATGTGAAGGTTATTCAAATGTCTTAAGTGTCAAAGGCTTCACTTATAGGATATAATAGGTAAGATTTGGTAGCAAAACAAACTCTACCACGTACTTATAAAGGGCTATGCTCTTAAAACTTCCATTATCGATGTGAGTTGCAAGAGTAATAAGGAACTAAAAATGTCTATGGTGCTGGTGTACAGTACAATATACTTTCATATTATATGACTTCATATTTCCAAAAATATTTACACAGTTGCTACTAAATTCTCCTAATAGCTGTGTTCGGACATAGCAGTTTACCAACAGATGCACATTCTTGATGGCAGAGGTAGAATATAAAAGTACAGTGAAACTATCTAACCAGAAAATGGTTAATGAATTGGCGAAGAGACAAGGAGTAAAATTAGAGGATTAAAAATAAAAGCATCATGGAATAACAGAGACATCCATCATCTGCAAGGCTCTGTTAGCAACAGATTCAAAAAGTATTTGCTTATATAGTTAACCTCATGATATGAGAACAAGAGAGCTGAGACAGAAGTAATCAGTGGAGTTTAGCTCTTCAGACATCAGCGTGCAAGACGCTGTGCAGGGTGAGGGTATCTGAGAGCTCCATGGGACCAGGCTGGGCACGGTGCCCACAGGTGCAGGACCACCAAGCTCAGCATCTGGCTGCTTTCCAGATGCTAAGCTGAAGTCCCAGATGTTCTCATACACTGCTTTGGTTCCACTAAGAACACAAACTATCAGTCTTCTGAATACATCATTGGGATCTTATTCAAGTCATTGAGTTTCTGCCCAGACATCTTTAACACCCTACAGACAACGTGGGTTTGTTGTTGTTGTTTTCTGAAAAGAATTTTATAGTTTCCATGAGCTTTTGTAAAACTTCCATAAATACTATGAAAGTTTGCCTGTTCTGGATGAACAGCTCAAAATCATAGTTCTTCCACTGTAAGTGGAACTAACAAAGCCAACGTTTTGTGTGAAATAAAACTATTCTCAGTGTAAAGATTTTTCAGTTAAGTCTTTCATATTACAACTTTTCAATTAAAACCACACTTCTTTGCAACACTTACTGGCTGATCTTTATCTACCTGCTGTAGCTTAATTTCAAGATTTTTTTTCCTTATGAAAGATGAATTTAACTCCCTATAGAAAAACTTGCACATAGCAAAACCATCTGCACTGTTAGGCTTCTGCTTGTACACGTGAACTCTGCAACAACACAGCAGCCTTAGAGTCCATAGAGACAAAACTGAGCGAGCCATCATCAAGTAGTCTGCAAGACTCCTAGCACGACAGTGAAGAAGCACAACACTGCCATCTCCACCTTAAATGTTGAAGTACAAGTATGACACACAAAAGGATTACAGAATACTGTAAATAACATAAGTCCTCTAAAGATTTTTGAGCACATTAAGAAGAATATTGTCAGGCATAAAAATACAGTTTAACAAACCAGCATAATGTAGTAGAAAGACATTAAAATCAATGGCCTTAGAGCAAGCAAGCTGAAAATGTAAATTCCCTCATGCTTCCAGCCTCAGACCCTTCCCTCAAGTGACATGCATCAGCCAGGCAAAAGACATTCCTGAAAGTGTTTCTATGCCTTGGTTTATCTATCATTGTTCCAGATGAATGCCAGCAGTAGTGATGGGTTTCTCTAGAGATGGGCTTGCACTGGGAAGCAGAAGAGCAGCAACTCAATCACCATAGCTGCAACTCACTGTTTTTTTCCACAAATACAGTCACACGAGTTGTACACTGAGCAAAGTTTGATACAAAGCCCAAAATTCACTTGCCAGACACTAACTTCAGTTCAGAATTAGTACATGCTCATCAGTGTACCATTACTACAAATAAGAGTTTCTTAAACTCTTTCCTAAAAAGCAGAATGAAACCTTCTTTCCCTCTTAATCCTCACACAAAGCAGAACAAAGTCCTTTTTCCTTGTGTGGATTATTTGAATACGCATTTTCCTTTAATGGTATTTGTTAAGGCTTCGGGTTACCTGAGAAGCAGGTCTGACAAGTGAATATGTGGAAGGTGACAAACAGCTTCATCGGTACCACAATAGAGCAAGTTAAATTGCTGATGTCTGTTAAGCTTTGAGTGACGCTCTGAAGCTGAAGCATTCTTGGCACTCACCCACAGCCTATAAAACAAGTCAGCAATCTAAGGAGCCAGCTGCTACCCAAACCAGGCCCTGTTTCTCCTCCCCTGCTTGGGTATTCCTGCCAGTTCCTCCAGATCAGGCAAATAAACTAACAGAAAATGAACTCTACCAAAACCAATTAGGTTTGTCACCTAAGCTCCTTGGATCAGTTCCCTAAAAGGTGAGCATCATTTCAAAGAGATTTCTCACACAGTAAGAGCAAGCACAGATAAATAGCACACCTCTCTTCTTTATAGGTCAGTGAGGAGACTTGTAACAAAAGAGCCACATATGGTTAACTTAAATATACCCAGAATTTGCGCTAACTTTAACCTAGATATTAATAAAATCCACTGAGATGAAAGAAACAATTAAAAAAAACCCAAACCCAATGAAAGAAAGTATTCTCGTTGTAGCTAGCCCTTGGTTCATGAGAGAAACAGGATTGACACAAGCATCATCCCTAACAGTAACATGGGAACTGACCGTAAAGACAAATAGCAAATGGAAAAAATCCAAAATACCCAACCAACAAGCACTCTTTCTGGTACTGGATTTCTGCACAGTGTTGGAATACAGTAGGGAAAAGTCAGCTGAAACATGGGGCTAAACCAAGAAAGGAGCTGCTTGAGACAAATTGCCAGAAAGTTCTACACACAGAGGAAACATGAAAAGTTTATTTCTTCCTTCCTACAGCTGATGCTCAGTAAATAGAGAACTTTCTTCAAAAGACAGCCTCTAAAGCTTGAGTTTATTGCAGGCAGGAAGAGAGTGGATAAATGTACTGCACTAGGTAGGAAAAAAGCTGGGGGCTTTCATTTGTTTACCCAGTTTGTCTGTAGGTATGGAAAAAAAATATTTAAATTATACATGAGAAGAGAAATGTTAGGAGAGATTGCTAATGGCAAATATTTTCTCCATTAGATGGTTTGATACCATTAGGATTCTGGCAAGACTGAAGCACAATCTGCATACATTCAGAGCATGCTGCCATTTAGGTCCTGCTTGGCACAGGACACGCATAAGACAAATGCCTCAGACACGTGATGTTCTACATACAATGATCTGATCTGGGGGAAAGACATTCAAGAAAACTAGAGATAATGAGCAGAAGCTAAGCAAACCCAAATGGAACTTTGATTGAATGCAAGAATCTCTGCCAATGTGTCAGACCATTGCCTACATCCATTCTGCAACATATGAAGGAGAAAGACAAATAAACGCAGGACAGAGAAATAACAGCAGAGGAGACATATGCTTGGTCCAGGCCCAGAAACTGGAGCTGAGTCTCCAACTCAAAGCCATTGAAGGTGATCAGAGATGGGATGCAAATCTCAGTAGAAAACATGAGAAGTCAAACAGGTCCCAGCTCTGACTGAAAGAAGAACTAAGTTGTCCAGAGAAGCTGCTAAGGCAAATATTGACATTCCTCTTATCTAACACCTTCAAAGTGTAACCCAGGAAGTCAAGATGGAACAGCAGTGCTATCAGATAACTGAGAGTAAATAGGCTCAGACAGGGAAGGCTGCTTTTCTTCTAACTCACTTATTAAAAACCTGTACTGACTTTACTGTACTGTCTAAGAGCCCATGGGAACCACACTTCTCACTCAGCAAGACAACCATGTGCAGACTAAATACAAATCAGAGAGGAAAACATCTCCAGATATGCATCCTAGACCCGTTAGTAAAAGGCAATAGAATCACGTCCAAAATATGCCAATATCAATGTGACTTTACATTTCTAACTTGGAGCAAGGGAAATCAAGCACTAAAAAGAATTATTTTCCTTCAAGTTTGAGAATAAGTTTGAGAGATGTGGTAATCTGGTGTCGCCGAGCAGTGGCAGCAAGTGGTAGACTAATGTGTGCCACAGACGGCTATGCCAGTGGTAGATCAAAAGAGCTTTCCTCTTTCTCTACAACAAAGGCAGCTTCAATTTGTTGAGGAGCAAATGTGCTTTTATATGAAGCCCTAGAGTGACCACTTCTACAAAAGAGATTTAAGGCACTTTTCTGTGCATCACACAGCTATTTTCACTAAACACAATGCATCTGATCCAGCAGTACCTCACAGCGGGTTGTACGTTTTAGAAGCAGTCAGAGCTGATTGGATCTTTCAAGCTCCCTGGGTATGAGCTATACAGCCTGTTTTAGAAACCATTTCTTTCACTACAGATGTATACTGGGACTATGATCTGTAAGCGAAATGTGATTAATTGACTACCATAAAATTATTCTCCTGCAGGATACAAGTTATTATTATTAAAAGACAGCAAATTTTTTAACATGCCCAACTACAGATGTGGATATCAATTAAAGTCTTGTACAGTGTTCCCAACAAATAGTTTATTAGATTGTCTCAGATTTACAACTAGTTGTTTTTTGTTTGTTTGTTTGTTTTACACCAAATAGCACCTGCAATAGAGTTAGAACCAGTAATTTAGGTGAGATGGGAACTTGGTTTGAACACCTCTGTGCCTCTAAACACTGAGGAATGCCCTTTTCCCTGAAAGTGCACATAAAAGCAAATGCAATAGGGACCAGAGAGTAGGGCAGTTGTGTTTGAGGCACTACTCAGCTCAAAAAAATTAACACCAACATGCCATTTCTCAGGAGATTTGACTCCCTGCCCTGCCTGCTGCATATGCAGCTACTCTCCTGTTGGATCTGCACCACAGTGTAAAAACTGCAAGACATAAACACACCCCAAAAAAGCAACAATTAATCCAGTTCTGCAGACCAGTGGAAAAGATTTGGAAAACAGTATTTTCTTGGTTCCTCAGTATCCTGAGCTGCAAGATAATCCAAGGAAGATCCCAGTTTCTTCCCTGTCCTCAGGCCTGTTCTGAATTGCTCTGTAAGCCGCAGGCGCCCAATTTTTGCTTAGGCAGAGTACAGGCAGTCTAAATTTTGCCTTTAGTCAAAACTATTTATATTACAAATCTGAATACTGAAAGGTTTACAAAACAATTAGCAAACATAAATATAAAATATGTTCAAGTTTTACAAACAGTCCAACGATAATACAAAATGCAATAGAATGATTTATTCCTGTCTGAATTTAATTTCCTAACTATAGAGTTTGTAGCCAAAATAAAGACAAATAAAGCTATCCTTATTCCAGTTGAACTAAGTAAGGTTCCAGTCCTCTTTACATCCTCCGAAAAAGGAATGTATTAAACACGGCTGAATCTCCCTTCAGAGTTTTCAGTTCTTCACAGAATTTGCAACCAAAGTTCTAAGTGCAGTTATAACCACAAATTAAAGTGTAGAAAACAAGGAATAAGATAGAACAGAAGAAGACAAATTTAAAGCTGAGCTTGCAATAAATGAGAATCTATCTTTACTTGCCTGCTTTTTTTCTCTGAAAGATGTTACCCTCGCTCAGTGCACAGAATGCACATGACTCAGTCTAAGCATCACAACAGCATGCTACCTTAGGATCCTTACCCATCCTTAAAAACAGTTGGAAGATGTACAGATAAGTACACAAAGGACTACAGACAAGAAAAATTAAATAATAATGAAATCACAGTTCAGGCAATGCAAACCATCTCCCTCTCCTCCCTCCAGGATGATGTCCATGCTTTTCTACAGGTTGCACAAAATTTTAGCAGCATGGCAGTGAATGTGTCTGATTTACTTGCAAGTGCCCATTTTTTTGTGAGACTGAAGAGAAAGCACGTGATTCTTACAAATCTCAGAACACCACCTGAAGTCTTTAGCGAAACTGCTCAAATACAATAAAAAAAATACAGGCATAACCCACAGGCAAATGCATATGCAAGTAGCAGTATATTAAGTGCAAAGATAATGGGTATTTAAATTGAAAAACCATTATTTATTCCTTTTACACTGATACACAGAAGAGGGAAAAGGTAGGAAAGATGGGATCAAACTACACAAGCACAAGAGTTGTTGCCTGTCACTTCAGCGTAATTCCAAGCATTCACTGTAGGGCTACAGGATCGAGCAAGCGACTAGTCCACGTAAAGTGTCATGGCAAGTCTCTGTCGATCAGTGTGTTCGTAATGATGCTGAAGAGTATTTATGAATGTACAAAATCCATGTGTGAACGATATCTAACCAAGACTGTGAAACTGCTTTATCCAGAAATTTTTTAATAAATTCATTATATACTGCCCCTTAGTTTCATGCCAAGAAGTTTGGTAAGTAACATTTTTAGTAGATGTTTAAGGACTACCCACTCCAATTTTATTGGCACTTCTTGCTTTTCAAAAGTCTTCAGTCTCTTTGTATAAAATGTAATATTAAATCAGTTTATTTTTCACTATTTCCAAAAAGTATTTTTTCTGGTGATCTTGCTGTTTATTCTTCAGCTGCCAGAAATATTTGAATTCCAGGTAAGTACAGTATTACATAAGAAATGATACTAAAGAGGAAAGTTCAAATATACAGTAAATTATACATTTTTCAAGTTTTCCAAAACAATGAACATAGCTTGCATTCTTACGCATATTGATATAGAAAAGGAGTTCCACTGATGTGCTACTTCAAAAATTGGTCATATTTTCTTTTTGTTTATGTGGGAAATACCAGATGCCATCCTGGTTTTTATGCAAAACATCTAATTCTCATTTAGAAGAATATTTGCCATTATTTTCCAGAGTTATAAGCTAAAGCCCAAATCTTTATTCAGGAAGAAAAAGAGAAACAAAATACTGTTTGCTTACAGTAATTGCATCACATGGGTACCCACATTCCTTTGCTAGTCTTTAATTAAATCCATGTTATGCAGAACAGTTATTATCCATGCCTGACATACCTTTTTCTGTATGCATTAACCTAATAGCAATGATAGACAAGGTAGAATGAAATTTCATTTTTCAACAGCAGGATGAGATCTCTTCTTTTACTCCCACCAATATCCACTCTTTTAAGAAAGAAGAACCTCCAACTACTGCAAGACAATTTGTTTCTTCCAGGAAAGATTCTAAAGCAGTGGACCTGGATGAGTTGATTGAAAAATATTGCAGCTTCTGCATGAATTTATCACGGTCCGCCCAGCCCAAAGTAGATTTCCAGCTTTGCTGGCTACATCCATCTTCATAATCATCCCAAATGACAGAAAACCATTAAAAAAAGGCTGCCCCACAGAAATGTTCATGTGAGACCTGGAAAAAGGGTATTTGCAGTTTAAGTGCCATGCACCTAATTATTGCTTTAGTGTAATCTTTGCATCAGGCTACAGATAGTACATTCTGGCAGAAAAGTAGCAATTAGGAAGAAAAATATTTAGCAGAGGCAAGATTAGTTGTACATCTATTAGTACAATGCTTCAGTTACTATTCCAAATGGCAGAATTCCAACAACTCAGTAACTTGTTTATCTAACCAAACGCATTAACTGCAAGTGTTGCCTATATAAACTTCAAAAGACTGAAGAAACTTATTTTTATCCGTCAATCAATAAATATATTTTAAACAGACCAATTTTGGTAATTATGACTTGATGAAATGTTGAAGAGCTTTTCCAAAATGTTGTTCAGTGTCACATATGGAACCATCACAACCATCTACACCATGACGTCTGTTGCAGCTTGGGAAGAAACTATGACTTAGCCCTTCAAAGCCAGAACACAATAAAAATACAGACTACTGTTAGGCCCTATTATAACGTAATATTAGTTGAAGAATGCACACATTCTACTATACTCTTTAACAAGCAATGGGGGAAGGGATAAGTGACATGGTAAATTTATATTTGAGTTTAAGGAACTTTTTTAAAAGTCTGTTTCCCATTTAGCTCTCAAACCAGAAAAAATATATTCATTTGTAAACATGCTCTTTCATAATCAGGCATTTTGTGCTTTTGAGGGTCCCTCGAAATAGAATCTGCTGATTTTTAATAACTTATTTTAAAAATAAAGCAGTATCTTTTCAACATACATCATTTGATACTTTCTGCACTGCTCCACAGTCTAACATATAAGGAAAGATTTTAAGGAAAATTTAATGCAGTGTCCAAGTATAACTTTACTTTAAACATGAGGTCATCTAAACATCTGTCTGCAATATATCCCTAGGGATTTAAATCAAACGTCTGTTAAACATGTACAATCATTTCGAAAATAAATAACAGAACAAATTTAGTCTTGATTATGATTATCATGCTTTTTAAAAGGAAACATTTATTCTAATAAGAAAAGTCTGAACTAATTTAAACTTTATGGACACTAACCTAGAAGAGTTTCCTACTCCAAATAAAACATTTTTTTTCCGTTTAGTGTAGTCTCTAACAATAGTCATTGTTTAATATTTGCAGAATGACAGCCCATGTGCTTTCTTTACCCTCCTTTAGAAGCACCTAATCAATAATGCTGTATTTCTTCTTGTATTAAGAATTATTATTTTGCAGAAAGGAGAAAACCTTGTTGACAAATCAGGAAAAAGAGGTTGATTTGCTTCATTTTTATCGTGTAGAATATCATCACATTTTACGCTAAGGAAGAATATGCCAGATGTAATGCATTGCATATTGATATATATTTTCTTCGTTACTTAAAACGAACAAACAAAAACAAAAAACAAACACAGGAGAAGTTGTTCTAAGTAAAGACCATCTTATTGCTCACCTAGCATTCCAGTTTTGCTATTTATTTTTTACTAACAGGTAGAATAAGTAATGAGTAGAGCCTCCCCTGCTTAATTCAGCAGCCCTAATTCCATTTCAAATCCTAACTCCATTTCTGAGAAGAGAATGGAGCACTCATCCAAAAGACAAAATACTATCTTGGTATGTAAGTTATTTTGGTTCTGTAACCACAGACCATGAAATGAGCGCAAGGAGCAGGACTACGAGGACTCTCAAAGCTCTCAAGTTTTTCCAGAAGTCTTTTCCTCTTCAAGTTGCTTTAAGTTTGAATGGAGAACTGTTTTTGATGAGGAACTGTTCCAAATATGAACTAGTATAGCAATCCAGGAAAAACAGATGTTACCTAGGATATACTCACAGAAATATAAAAAGTGTGCTGGACATTGTGTTTAGAGTGTGCAGCACGAACAAGGCAACCATTCTTGTTCACACTGTTAGCAAGTCTGACAAAACTGGAGTGTATATACATGTACAAGATCATGCTGACACTTGTCAGCATTTATAGCAAGAAAGTCTTTTGAAAACCAAATTCTTCTAACAACCTATAAGCAGTCTGATGCTTTGTTTTGTACTTGTCTCCACAAGGTTAAGCATGAATCTATGTCCTAGGCAAGGCAGCACTGCAAACCAACCTGAAGAGAAAACACACATAAGGCTGGTTTATCATCACCAACACCTAGCATTCATAACCTCATGACTCAGATCCCAAATTAATCTAAAAATCACGGGAACTGCCTTTAAATTATGTTTGTTTTTAAAACCTTTGCAATTTACTGTTCCAAGCTTTCATGCTACAACACTGACATAGAGGACAACAGCAAAGTTGAACAACCACGACTACACATTCGAACTACCTACGCATCTTTAGTAAATCTTTACTAAGTATCTTTAACTAAATACTAAGAAACAAATATGGACAACAGAAAGATACATAAAACTCTGTCACAAGAACACTTGCAATCAGCTCTAAGGGGAAGTGAAATACATCAAGCAACGATTTTTTTCCAAACTAAAGACACTAAGGCTCTCGTTTTACTTTTGGGACTGTGTCTGTTTGGAGACACGAGCTACACATTGCACTTCAGCACAACAAAAGCAGCAGAAATCCCGGGAAACTAGGATAACAAAATGAGAAATGATCCATTGACTAAAGGCTGAAAGATGACCCATGAACTATGCTTCCTGCCTAAACGTAGCAGAATGAGAAGGGTCCAGAGGGAAGGGGGGGGGGGGGAAGCAACTGTTAACAGTGAAGTTTAGTTTAACAACTGAAAATCAGATCTAAAGGCCAATTACTCCTGTGTTTCCTGTCCCACTGTATGGGTTGGACTTCTCAACAGCCATAAGACACTTTGAGATATAACTCCATTCTCCCATCAGGACACTACTGCTATAGGCAGTTCAGCCTTAGGTATTTCAGCTGTTGGTGATGTTACATTTAAAAGTAATGAGTCCTCAGGACAAGACCAGCTGTAGAAAAATGGAAGGCACTTTTCTTGCAACCACGTAGTTTTTGACTTCTGTTACAAAAGAAGCTGTTGACAGAGCTACAGACCCTCAGTACAGAAACTACTATTTTATAGTGACTGAAGTTTAACCTCCTTCTTGTAAAACTGATAATTGAGCACCAGAGAGTGAGAACTCTTGATTAAAAATAAGATTAATTAAGGATAATAAGATAGCCATTTTTAAGGGAGAGTTTTGACAGTCTGACGTGTCACACCTGACGAGCTCTTCCAATTTCACTGTTGTGCTAGCTTGAAGTAAAAAAGTAACTAGAATAAGAACAAATGATTGCAAACTAATTGGGACATCCAAGGGAATGTCACAGAAACTGAGCTACAGTTCTGAAGAAATACTTATCTGCAAGCATTTACTGTTGGTCATGCACTGTTGGTCATGTTTTGCCAATACTTGAAAGAAATTAATTTAAGCTAAAGCAGCCTGTTGTGCCTCTGTCTTCATTGTTTATAAATGGGCAATGAGAGTTTGAAGAGATTTCAGCTCCATTACATGAAATCCACGGTAAAATAAAACAATCATCAGGCAAATTCCTCTCCATGGAAATCAGTAGCTTGTTGTGCATTGATTCCATTGGGCCAAAAGCTTACGCCGAGTTTTCTGACTTACATGTGGTATCTCTGCCTTACCACCACCCTCGGACCTTAATCAGTGGTATAACATTCTGATTGTGATCTTCTGCAGATTTCTCTTTATAGTTGGAAGTCAAATTCAGTATTATTGGCTTTGCAGTGCACATGAAATAAGTATTTACTGATCGTGAATTGTTTTATGTTTTTAAGTTTTGCTTTCACAAATTCTAATCGAAATTCCCATATCCTAATCTTCTTACCTTCACCAATCTCAACATACCTTTTAATTCAAGTTCTACCACGGCATGAGACTTGTTTAGCATCTTATTGTAATACTATACTGCCACCTCGTGGGTAGTAGAGCAAATTAGTTAAGATCACCATCATTACTCTTCAGATTGTCTGGGTTTCTGTGAGGTGGGTTTTGAGTTGTTTTTGAGATAAAACGTATTGTATTAGAAACTAACAGTAGAAAATATATAACCTTTCTCAAAGCCCTATGTATTATATGTACAAGATCTTAAGGATAAATGTTTACTGCATACCACACGCCACACAAAAGCACAGCCACCTACTTATTTTTCAGGATCCACTGAAGTCCCAGACTGCCCTGAACACTATATTCTCCCTCTGAACTGCATAATGGTGACAGCACTGGGGTCGCATAGACTTCATAAGGATCTTTCACAATTTCTTTTTGGCAGGTTTTGAGGAAAATGTCAAGGGGAATGGCTGTCTTCCATCACTTACCTTTCTGACTACTCCTACAACAGAAACCTCCATGTTTCTAAGATCATGCTTGAGGAAATTTGGAACGTATGATATTTCTGCCTACAAAACCTTGACCTTCTTTTTCATTTTCTCTTCACCCAAACTTCTTCTCACCCTATTTCCAAAGAAGCAATTCCTCTCTGAAACACTAAGACAACCATTTCACAGAAAACCACCAATTCTCAGCCAAGCAGAGAAAATTGGCTTTACTGCTACTAACAAGTTCATTCCCTTGGAATACTTTAGCTTACAAGATTTCTTTCCTGAAGCTGGTTCTATTTGACTGCTTCCTATTCTTCATTTGTTAATATAAACAGTTTCTGTTAATGTCCAAAATGCCACTTTAGTAAAGGCAGTGAAAAACAACTAACACATACTCAGATAATATTTCAGCCTTAAGAGACTTCAGAAACAATGAAGTTCAAGCACTTTAAAACCATATGGTTTCAAGTCAAGATATTTAGCAGCTTTAGCTTTATACTTAGCTAGTTGAAACTATCTGAGCATTAAGTGAATATTTTAGTAATATGTGAATGCCAAGAGTATGTCTTAAAAGCAAGAAAAAAGCAACGAGGAAAACAAAGAATGGTCATCCTAAATTTAGTTTCCAGGGGGAAAAAAGAAAAAAAAAAAGAAAAAAAAAAAAGGAAAAGAGCAAAATAATCAAAGCAACACCTGGGGTTGGGGGGGGAGGATGGAAGTAGAGAATTAGCCAATTTTCCTGCTACTTGAAAGTGCTTCCTATTCCTCCATTATGCTCCTTCTCCCCCTTACATAATAGGCCAAACAACCTCAGGTGTTTCACAGACTATGATGGCTGGCATACCTTGCAGTGATTTTTGCCTGCTTAATGCCTCCTCTAGTGATAGGAGGACCAAACACTGCTTTTAATATTGCATCCAACACTCTTACTCTGATGATTGGTTTTCCTGTTATAGATGTGGTTCAAAGGAGTTGCTGCAATCCAGGATAATCAACTCTGCCTACTCTTGAAATAAAACACCTCTCAAAAGAAAAGGTTTGGACTTTCAAAGGAGCTTAAGAGAATTAGACTCCCAAATCCTATTAGATTTCAATGCTGCTAGAAACCTAACTCTTTCCAAAAAAATCAAAGCCCAGAAGTCTAGACAGGCAGAAATCCTGCTGTTTCATGAAGATATGGAGAATGAGGGGGGGGGGGGGGGGGGGGGGGGGGAAGACCAGCTACAGTTATTCTTACACAGAAAGTAAATAGTTTTATTAAAAACAAACAAACAAACAAACCCACAGAAACAGCTCATTCTGACTTTCCCATATTGATTAGGCAATAATAGAAAGCCAATACTTCATGATCATTAATTAAATAGAATCAGAAAACTAAAAACACTGAATTATAGTAGGAAAGTATTTAAAGAGAACTTAAATATTACAGATTTAAAAGACATAATCTTTGTATTTATCACCTACTACATATAGTAAATAAATCTTTCAACATTTTAACTTCAAAATTAAAGGTGATAATCATGTTTATTTGAAGGAGCAAGAGAAGTGAACATAAAGTCTTGGTTGTACTGACTTTCTATTTACATTACCTGTGGTTTTAGCTAATTGTCTCCTTCTGCAATATTATTATTATTATCATTAAAAAATAAGAATAAGAATAAAATAAAATAAAATGAACACACACCTATACCAAGCAGCAACATCCTAAAACCTTCAGGGTAGCCAAATTCAAAGCCTTCAGAGTAGCCAGATTCAGCCACTTCACTCAGCCAATGGTCATCTGTGCAATTGTTTAAGATGACATTTCACTCAATCTTTCAAACTGCCTCAAGAGGCTTCTCTCAGAATGTCTTGGCAAATCTACCTACCTAAATGTAATTGGCAGTATTCAATTCCTTTTTCTATGGAATAAAATCTCTGTTGATTTTGCATGCAACACAGTTTATTGCTTTCATTTCTGCCTCTTCTATACTGGCAAAATATATATATATATAGAGAGAGAGAGAGAGAGAGAGAGAGAGAGAAATAAATTATTCTTCCCATTACTTTAACTCTGCATGTACGGGGCTGCTGAAATAACCATTTTGCCTTCCTAAATATAAAGCAATTCTGCAGTTACAAATTCAAAAGTTCTTCCTTTCACAATGATTTTTACAGTTTAAAGGGTTTGTTTTCTGTTTATTCTTTCCTGTAAGTTCCACACATGCCTTAGTGTACTAATTACCCACAAGAGAAAAGGAGTACACCATCAATTCACTGTATTGGAAAGGGGAAAAACTTACTAATGAAGTGCCCCAATTGCATTTCAATCAAACTCATGTTCCTTTTTATACACCAAGGCAAGCAAACAAAATCAAATTATTCTCTATTATAGTTGATCAATTCAGGAATCCAAAAGATGAGAGCAAACTGAAAATCAGCAGGAAGAACATACATCATGACTCAGTAAGACTTCATATTTAAGATCTCAGTTCACCCTCAGAGCTTTCAGCCTAACATGATATCAAACTGAGCTCCACAGTGGATGCACTCTGCCATGGACACGAAAAAAAGTCTGCGATCCTGTCATGCCTGAGTGTTACAGTTCAGTGGTATCAGAGCACTGATTGAGTTTATCTTTAACTCAGAAACGTCTCAAACACACAACAGTATGCTAAAATATATATATATATATTTTTTTTTTTTTTTTTTTACAACACCAGATGCTTGCATTTCTCCTTATTTCAGCATGCCAGTATCTTCCATTCTATCAGGCTTGCAGACTAGGAGTCAAGCTTGATTTCTTTTCCCCCTTCCTCTCTCTTTATCAAGTACATGAACAAGTCCTGTCACCTTCCATAAAGCTCCAAAAATCCCTTTCTTCCTGTTCTGACAGCTTAGACTTATCTCTAATCATTTTCCACTTGACCTAGCAGAATCACATCTTATCAGATCCTTTGGCATCAGACATGCAGATGCTAACTAACTTCTCATTTTACTTATGCAGACATTCATTACACCCACTCTGCTGTTCAGTTTGTTCTCTAACTTACCTTGCTACTTTCCTACCACTGTTTTGACAAAGACACCAAATTAGGGCAACTTCCTTAGAGCTTCCTTCCTACACTTCTTTTGCTTAACTGTGTGAGATAAGATGATCAGAACTTCTTAAAATCATCCGTTTACATTGTGATTTCTTTTTTTCCAGTTTCCTACTAAATACCAGTCTGTGGTACAGGTAGCACAGGCATCCTATGTTATTTGTAGTATTTGCACACTAGTAAATATGACAAAGGACCTACAAAAACACCTTGTCCTTCTGCAGAGGCAGCCAAAAGCAATATGGGTTGTCAAAAAGTGATACTGGAAAACTGAATTCAGGAAACCAAGTCCTCTGCATGGATGAAATACTAAGTACAATCTCAGCAACTCATGCCCCCCCATCCTTTCCTTCTTGCTTTTATCTTCTCCCTGTTGGATCCACACTTGTCTGAAATTAAACCATTGGACTGAAGACCTCAAAGCTATGGCCTTCCTCTTCTATCTTCTCTATAAATCACCAAGAATTCCACTGAGTTTCTAAGCATGTGCTATGGGTGTTAATTTTCAAGTTTAATCCATTTCCCTTCAATACCTGAAAACTCCTCTGTCATGATGCTGCTGTTATTAAGATCTAAGGAACAGTCCTTGTTTACTTCAAACCCAATGAGTAGAGACCTCTGCACAGATTCAAGGTCAGTGATGGAGTTAAGGAACAAGCCTGACAAGAGACTATGCAAATTGTTGCAAGCACGTTAGCAGTATGCTTCTGGATTAAATGCAATAGGCTTTCCTTATTACATTTTTTAAAGTGTTAGGTGCAGATTAGTTGTCTCCTTGAAAGGAGAAGGCTCTCACCTTAACATTTACGCCTGCCGGATAAGCACTGTTTTTAGTCCACCTCTTCCCTACACAACCCTCACACACACTTCTGTTTTCCAATTGCAGTCCTTCTCTAGGACTCTCCCTTCAGCTCTGTGACAATTTTCTTTGCAGTATGCTAACCAAACTGTACTTCTGCAAACAAGAGCAATTTCTTTAAAGAAACCAGGCTGACTTCAGAGTGTGGAAAGATGCTGACTTCGATCAGTGTGAATCACTTACACACAGACCCTCAGCTATGGGCAGATAAATACATCACCTTGCAGAACATCTGCTGCCAAAACTTCTTGGTATCTCATCAGGTTTGAAGAGCCTTCAACAGGCTGGCACTGATTAAATTATTCTTCTCCCGTGGGGGATGGGGGGGGGGGGATACTAAGCAGAGCCTAAAAACACTTTAGGATTTCCAAAGCTGCAGAAGAGCTGTGTAAATCCAGCACATGGGAAGGGCCAGGAACAACACGGCTCTTTTCTGTTGTGACATCTCTTTGTCAAAGCCGAGGGCTGAACATGAAGGACTGCAGAGGTAGGGGCACAAAGAGGAAGCACAACACCACCAAAATGATACACAAAACAGAGTTTTCCTCTCTCCATGACAACATAACATGGCAAACAGCATGCTGACCCTGAAAGTGATACTAAAAACCAATTAAAAATAGAAGGCATAGCTGAGATGCCAACAGGATTTACAAACACGCTGAAACAGCAGGATCTGGCGTCAACACTCCCCACAACTAACATAAATATGTTAAATTTATTATCATGCAGGGGAAGCAGACTAAAGGAATGACCCAGCAATGCTTTTGTTATTACACAGAGTGATGTGGGCGGCTTTGACGTTCGTAGTTCCCAGTCCAAGTAACGCAACGTAACTACAGCTTTCCTGCAAACCGAGAGGGACCTTTTCTACAAGCCACCGCGGGACGCGAGGGCTGAGCGGTTGAACGGCAGCCTTATCGCCCGGGGAGCTGCGGCGTGTGCTGAGGGCGATACACC
This sequence comes from Gallus gallus, assembly GCF_016699485.2. Taxonomy (NCBI): domain Eukaryota; kingdom Metazoa; phylum Chordata; class Aves; order Galliformes; family Phasianidae; genus Gallus; species Gallus gallus. The sequence continues at coordinate 36,475,868 of NC_052536.1, forward strand.
GCAGATGCCCGCCCCCGGGGGGGCAGCACGCTTCCAGAAGTTACCGCAGCGATCCGGCAGCGCTGCCCAGGGCAGTGGGACCCTCGAGACCCCCCGCGCCGCCCGAGGGGCCACCCGCCCTTCCCTCTCCCTCCGGAGGAGGAGCCGCCCCCCGCCGCCTCTCCTACGCTGTAGGAGCGCGGCGGAGCGGCGCGATGGGACGGGCAGTTTCCTCGCCGTGGGCCCGCGCGAAGGGAGCGTGCACTTACCCGCCGAGCCGCCGGCGGCGATCTGGTGAGAGGCCTCCTGCAGAAAGCCGCCGGGCTGCCGAGCCATGGTGACCGCGCCGAGGAGATCGGCTGCCGGAGAGTGGCTGCCGAGCCGGGGCTGAGGCCGGGGCCGCGCGGGGAGGGAGGGGGGCAGAGCCGTCCCGCTGGAGCCGGGGGGAGGCGGGAGCCGCGGTTATCTGCGGGGGGGCCGCGGCACGGCCCGGGTAGAGCCGGGCCCTGCCCTCTGCCCGCCGGCCCCTGACGACTGCAGCGCGAGACCCGGGCTGGCTGCTGGAATCGGGCTCCGAGCCGCTGCCGGCCGCGAGCCCGGCAGCCCTTTGCACTGCTGGCAGAGCAGCTGTGTCCTGTTAGCGCACTGGCGGAGGGGCTGCCATCTCCACCGCCTCGGCCCATTTACTACTTTGTGGGGTTTGTGCCGCACAGCACACGCTTCCTGCAGTCCCGGTCCTCACCGGGGCTGAGACCCAGCAAACGCCCACCCGTTCCTCACTGCTCTGCTTCCAGGAGGCGTCGGTGGTGCCATTTGGCTCGCTCACCATCTTCCTGAAGCGCACTGGGCTGTGAAAACCTTTGGACTATGGCTGCCACTCTTCAGTGTTCAAAGGACACGGGGATTTGGGGTGGAAATCGTATGCATCATGCAATCCGCAGGCCCATGTTGGTAAACTAAATGCTCCATGGCCTTGAGCACTGTGACACAGTCAGACCTGGTTCTGACAGTCCCCAGCGTTATTCATGCCAAGGCCAACCGATGCTTTTCAGAAGATGCCAGGATACAACGGAGGGGGTGACATTGGCCAAAGGCTCTTCCCCAGGGACTCTGTGGGCAGGGCGACACTGCTGAAGGGGAGGACAGATCACCTGTATGGATGTGGAGCACCCAAGGATGTTTATTCTCAGGGCTAGGCAGTGGGCATAGGTATACATGTCAACATGTCTGTTGTTGCTGTCTTGCTATCCCAACTCTGAGTAGCACTGTGGTTTCTCATAGTCTTCTCCATTTTTTCCTCCAATACTGCTAATTTTTCTTAAGCTGACAGAAGGCTTGTTTGTTCAGCTCAAGCTTGCTCCTTTTCTAACAATGAGAGAATAGTTACATGCAAGCATGGCGCCATTGGTTTTGAGGAGAGAACAGCGCTAGTGTTGATCTCAATGACACATTTATTAGAGTTAAGAACATAGGTTTTAAAGGAAATGTCTCTTAAATAAGATTTTAGATTGCTGTTAACTGCTCACATGGATAACTCAGGATTAATTTGTTTTCTTGCTAAGAGCTCTGCAATGTTAACACAGACAAGAATATTCATTTTGAGTCAGAAATCCTTCACATTATCTTCAGAAAGATTCCATTAATGACCTTGGACTTTATGAAATAAAACTAGGAGGTGAGATTTGCTGGCACATCTTCAAAAGAAAGGGAAAAGAAGGATAGTTTTTGCATCCTTATCTTTTGACTTCACTACAGGGAAAACAAAAGCAAGCAAGCAAGCAAGCAAACAAAAACCAAGACAAACAACACCACCACTGCTTGCTGTTATCTCACAAACTCAACTGTTTAAGTCTGAAATCTCTTAAAAGCATAATTTGTAACCAGGTGCATCTTATATATTCCTGCAGCACAGCTACTAAAAGCAAATGTTGGTACTCAGTTCGTTTTCTGTTAGAAAAAGGATTTGCTGTCCACCTCATTCACTGGGAAATAACCTGTGTACACACAAAAACCCACAATGTTCTGCGATGAGGTGCAATTTGAGAAGGGAGGATTCTTCAACAGTCTACCAGTGGGTTTTGTGCATAAGGTTTTGAAACTGCAGTACTTTCATCCCCTTCCTTCACCTTTCTGAGAATCATTTGCCAAACCTTTCCAAACGTTTTCCTGTTTTGAGAAGCAATTGCAGGTGCCTTAGGATTTGGAAGTCAAACCTTAAATATAACTTAATAAAAACATCTTTGGAAAATGCTTCCATGAAGTCTGCTCCTGAAGTATTGTTCTGATACGTTTGTTTGTAGAGCGCCTGTGAGCGTGTTGTGATAGTTCAGCAACAAACATTGCCGAGTGTTGCTAAGTTCCAAGGATGAAATGAAATGTGGCAGTGTAGAACAAAGAGAAAAGGGAAGTTTTTACTGTTACTGTAAAACACAAGAACATACAAAATATACAGAAAAGAGCTCGTAAAACAATAAAATTGAGGTATAATATTCAGTTAGACAATTTGCATGCATCAGCAAATAAACAATAACTTGAATTCTTTGATATATGTAAGAGCAGAGTGGGAACTGCTGTGGGAATGCAGAATAACTTTCTAAAATTCAAGAACTTCTGATGTGTTGACATTTAAGTAATTAAAATCTCAACTTCAGTGTTTCATGAACATCAGCATCAGTTCCCTTGGTTTTGCTCTTTGAGACTCCTGCTCAGTTAAATATAGCAGGATCACCAGTTCTCCACTGTTTGGTATTAACAAAAAGCAGATGCTGAAACATCACTTCACACATCAGATTCACTTGTTGCAGGGATGTAGGTCTGACTATGCAATGTTCCTTTAAAACAAATAGCAGATCTGGTATTAAGCTAGACTTGGAGTTGTTCGGCAGTCAAGCAAATTTGGAGTTGACCAGATGAAGAAGCTATTTGGTTAGAGCTGACGTCTGCACAAGGTGTCACTGCAACAGAAAGGTTTATATAAAATTCTGCTTGTATTGAAAACACAAATCTATTGACCTCAGCGCCATTACATTCTCTTACTAAAATTCTTTCATGTATTGCACTTCTCCCTCCTTGTTCCCCTTCAGTAGGCAGTGTTCCCACTGTGCAGATTTCCCAAAGCACTTCCAGGCTTAATCCCATTTCCACACGGCCTCTTCCCAAACCCATACATGCGGCTCTCCGTCGCCTTGGCGGCGCTACTCTCTCCATAGGCGGGAAATACCACTCCTCTCCAGCCTGGGCAGCACTCCAGCGCTAACCCCTCCAACAGAAAGCAACTTTTTCCCGTGCGTGGGAGGACAGGCCGGCCAGACGCCAGCTGTGTCCACACACCCCCCGCAGACCTCAGCCTTGCGCCGCCTCTCCCGCCCGCACGGCGGCGCCGGCCGCCCTGCATCGCCCGGCCCGAGTCTCGAGCCTCCCCCGCAGCTGTGCCGCGCCGTGCCGTGCCGCCGGGCCCCGCCCTCAGACCGCGGCCCCGCCGCCGGCCCTTGCACGCTGTGCGCTCGCGGGGGTGGCGAGTTCGACCCTCCTCCTGCTGTGGCCGCAGCTCTCGGGCTTTGTTGTGAAGGTTGCACGCCGGCAGCGTGCCCGCGGGGGAGGAGCGCGCAGGTAACGGGGCTGGCGGGGCGCTTCCTTCGGCTGCTCCGCGGCGCTCGGGTTCCAGCTTGGCCCCTCTCCCGTGGCGGGGCCCCGTGCTCTGCCCGCAGCTCTTCCCCGCCCCCTCGGCCCTCCCCGCCTCCCGCCGGGCCTGCTCCGCCGCGGGCAGCGGCTGTGCGGGCTGAGGGCGCCCGGCGCTGGAGAGCGCTGGTCTGTTCCCCGCGTGGCTGGGAAAGTGGGAAGCGAGTTGGCCGCGCAGGGGTACGCGGCTCGGAGTGCGAAATGGTGTCAGCTCGGTGGGAGAGGGCACCGCGAGCAGCTGCTCCTCCGGGGGGAAGAAGTCACGGGGGGAGCTCGGGGTGTAATCCGCCCGAGCAAACCGGGGAGCTCAGAGCTGGGTGTTGTAGTCAGGCAAGGACAGGCACTCAGAATTGTAATGCGTTAAATAGAGAGGGAAAACAAAACAAACAAACAAACAAAAAAACCCACACACACTAACAAATACCAAAGTAAAGTTTGTAGTCTGTGCTTCTGTTTTGAAAATCTGTGACTTAAAAACATCTTTCAGACGTTCCCATCCGGTTTGTACTTCAAGTAAGTTTCATACGAGCATGTTTCCTTGATGGTGTTGTAAAGGTGTGTTTCGTTTGAAGCAAGGAACGATAGTTTTTGAGCTCGAGAAGTTTGCAGGATTGCTTCTGTCTGTCCCCGAGGACAGGTTTTACTATGGCAACACGCACCCTTGCATCGACTGGAAACCACCGTTTTTATCTTCTTTGCTCATTTAAATACGTTGTGTCGCTGACTTAAATATTTCGTGAACTTTTAGGAGAAGTTAAAACGAAGCCTGAATTGTTAAGGTAAACATACTGTGTGAAGTGGCTGGCCGTTCTGTTTTTATTCTGGTTTTGTTTGCATAACAAAAGGTAGCCGTGCACGGTGAGGCCCTTCAGCCGTTAGGCAGAGGTGTGAAGCTGACCCGTGCACACGGGCAGCTCCGTGAGCGTGGTGGGAAGCAGCTCTACTGCCCATCACCGATTTCATTCTCTTGAAAGCGATACGTTTGCCTTACCTGTCCAGCTGGGGATAAGTGACTGCAGCTCTAGGTGCGGTATAGTAAGTGAATGGAAGGGCTGAGCGGTAACAATCGTGTACCGTATTTCAGAAGGGACAGCTTCTGCTGCAGGCTTGGGGGAAGGAGGTGGAGCTGTAAAGCTGTGCTGCATCTGAACAGCGACAGCATTACTGAAGAGACTGCAGCACTTCCAGAACTTTGCTTGCCTGTGGCAAGAACAGACGGGAGAAGAGCACCCATCTGCACTCCTGCCCGTTTCTTACTTGTTTTGTCTAGTTTATTCTAATTGCCCAGACTGGTAAGCCTCAAACCAAGCTAGCGGATCTCGTGGTCAAGAAGGTGATATAGTCTCTTATAGTTAATGAACAACACCTTATTGTGTGCATTTCTGTATACCCTTTTTGTAATAGTTAAAGTTTTTCATGCAGCAACACCACATTTCTTTTTATAGCCCCTTTCTGATTCCCCATCACAGTTTGCAATGAGAACAACTCTCTCCCCCATCGTAGTGGGTAGAAAATGAAACTTTAAAAAATATTTGTCCCCAGTTTTCAGAACTAACTTGACTTCTTGATGTGGTTAGTTTGTTTAAATTATTACTTCTCTCCTTTTGGAGAAATGTTACTCTTGTTCTTTGCATTCTGTTATTCTCTGTCCATTTTTAGAAGTCATTCTGTGCTAAATTAGAAACACCTGATTCGGGTGTTAATTGATTTACTTGACCATGAAGAAACAAAACAATTTTGTTGGGCTCTCCTTTGCAGCTAGGCAGTTGTATTTCTGGCAGTTACAGGAGTGTGGAGTTAATACCCTCTGACCCAGCCCTGGTCTTTAGTACGTTGTGTTTTTGAGTTATGAAGTTGGTGGAAACACAAACAAATGTTCAGAGCTTGATGGAAAGCGCTAGAGGGTTGAAAACGTGGTTTTGATGCTGGTATGTGGAAGTAATCATTAATTGATCACAAGAATCAAAAGAAGGAAGATAGACATGAGCTGAGAGGAAAGGGCAATAAATGTTTAAAAGAAAGAAAGAAACAAACAAACAAAAAACCTGGGCTCCAGTGTATTAAGAAACTTTGGCACGTGGTAATGTTTTAATTCCTGAAAGTATCATCTGTGGCACTGGCCCGTTCCTTTCAAAGGAAGGGATACAGCTGTGGAAGGAACGAGTGTGCACACTCATTTATTGAGAGGGGTCTGTGCTGCTTTGATCCGCCAAGTTGTTATGCGGTAGGAAAGTTTGCATGCTCCCTGCTTGCATTGTCCATGGTATGCAACTATAGCAACAGACTTCTGTTTGCCATGGTGGCACTTAACGTAGACTTCTATGTGTTTGTTAAAGACAGATTTAAAAAAAACAGGTTAAAATGGAAAATAGTAATTACTGCAGGGTGGTGGCATAGGTTGCACACCATTTGCATGTGCGTTTCTGTGGATTACAGAGTAGGGAAGGGGATGAATGGTGGAGTCCCCAAGTGGACATACGGCCTAACATCATAAGAAGATCTAGCATCTGGCTTCCTCTTTTGTGTGAGTGAGTCTACCGTGTAACACAGCAGTAATGCAATTTTAACAAGTCAAAAAATAAAAACAAGTCAACCTGTAGGCAGGCAGGTGCACGTTTTCTTGTTTAGGCAATTCTTAAAAAGAAAGTGTTCCAGTGTATATGGTAATCCATTTAGAGTGAGAGCGCAGCTGACACTGTTGGTATGCATCAGCCTGTTGGGCAGTCCTGTAACAAAAAGGAGCCTTGCAAAGATATTTAAAGAGGGAGCTTTGATACCTGTAGGGCATTCTTTTTTGTTTTTAGGGAATTGTCTAAAGAAAAAAAAGGCAGAACACAAAAAGAATCAATGTTTGTTGTTGCTAAAAATTTATACTAGAAGTTCACATTGACAAACATAATTCTGTTGGCAACTTTTTGTATAGTTACAATTATTAATATGTATGTGGATCTCAATTTTAGCAGGGAATAAATTACACAATACCAGTTCATAACCTTAATTTTTTATTAGAAAGAAGCCTGCATCTATGACATCATTTTGCTAGAGCACCACTTGCTAGAGTAGCAAATCAAGGAAAAAAGACAACTTGCCTTCAGGTGAGTGGCAAAACTTCCACTGGTTGCAGGGAAATAGGATTATGTTGTAGGTGTGGAAGAAGTAATTGGTAATGACTTCAGTTCCTGGAGGGGCATTAATTCTTGCACCATGAAATCCATAGTAAATTGAGTTAAGGAGATCCACGTAACATGCTGGTAGACAAATGTTATCCTTTCTGTCCTTTTATGTAAATCTGTTGAGGATAGAATTTGATCTTTAAGTTACACATTCATTTAAGAAGTAATATTTCAGCCAGCTATGCTCTAATTTAAATGTTAAGTGTGAAATAAATTAGAAAAATCTAATCTGCCTCGGTACTGTAATATTGGGACAAAGAAAGATTAAAGTGTTTGGTTATCGATTAGTTCTGTGGAGGAAGGGGGTGGCAGTTCTTGTCAGAATTGATGGAAGGAGAGCACGGTTGTGTGGGAATGTAAACTGGAGGTGCTGTTATGTTCTGCCATGAGGAGGCTTAATAAAGGATCAAGGTTTGCTGCACTCGAAGCCGACAGATGGAATTTTTAATGGTCTTTTTAAAATGTACAAATGTAGTGATGTATGTTGATTTGTATTTTAGTTTATAAATAATAATGTCCACTTGTAAAGAGAGGGTTAAGTGCTGAAGAACTGCTTCATGGTTGGATATATGTATGGATTTCACTTCGTGGGACCAAACCCACAATTTCTGTTGTTGATCATGAGTCTGACAAATGGTACTGGGCTTGGATTGGCTTGGGGGAAGGGAATAGGGCAGTTGATATGTATGTGAATGAAAAGTATGACTGACTTCTTATTTTGGTCAAGCACGATGAAAAACATTATTACTCCTTGTTTCAGTTTCTACTGCACAAGTTAAATGTGTATAAATATTTGTATAATGAATATTGACTGCTCTTTTAGATGCCTGTGGTTTATTTCCTCTGGGAGTCATCAGCTCTGGTTTAACTTGCTTTTTTTTTACACTGTTTCCAAATTGTATATTTGCCTTCGCTCTCTTTGTTAATTCTAAGCTACCAACAGGTGAGAAAGTGAAACTCTTCTTGCTGCTTACATATTACATCTGGTAGTAAATACCAGTCATGTTTTTCTTTTTTTGTTCCCCCGTGTTTTTAGATTTAGAAGCTTAATTGATGGGCAGAAAGGTAAGCATACCTCCCAAAGGAAAAAGGTAACTCAGCTAGAAAGCTGAGTGTCCCTGGAGACCTCAAAGTGCTGACTGGGCATAATTGGAAAATTATTCTAGGACTTTCTAGTGGTGATTTAAATGCTATTGAAGGCAGTTATGCAAATTTAAGCATTTTCTTTTTAAGCATTCAGTTCTCTCAGCAATGGCATTTGTAGACACAAATTTTATAAAAAGCTATATATGTGTTTTTAAATGTACAGCTTGTCTTATGTGAAAGAGATTGGATGGTGAAATGCAGAGGGGATGCATATCCTAATGGAGTATCCTGTCTGAACGTTGTCATTTTTTATTGCTGTCACTGCATAAATTATATTTATCCTCTGGTAAAGTTATTAGTATTACTTTTAGAAAGGTGTGTTTATTTTCTCAAGTACAGTTCTTAATTTCTGATTTTTATGATCTACAGTTGCACTTGCTTTAGGATTCTGTTTCTCAGTGTGGTTCTGTTCCTCCTTGTGATTTGCATTCAAGTAAGCAGGAATTTCTGCTTCTATAGGATTTTTCAGCATTAAGCTCTTGATAGGTGAAAATGTGTCAACTTGTTTATGTAAATTCTAAGATACAGGCATGAGAAACAAAGCAGTATTTTCATCATTGTTAGTTGTAGTGTACTTGTGTGTGTGCGTGCAGATGAAGGAACTTCTTCCATTTGCCGTTGTAAGGTTGTGGCTTCATTTGTCTGAAGAGGTTGGCACAAGCACTATATGTTTGCTCCTTTGTACCTTCCTTATAAAGAGGAAAACAGTACTATGAAATATCTACCACAGCTTTAAGATCTATTGAGTGCATCTTTTTAATAATAAACAGACGTGAAAGATGGGAAAGACTGACTTCAGTCTGAAGCTCAGCACTTCCAGTGTGTCATCTGGTAACAAACTAAACAAAATCAAAACAGAACATACATGCTCATATCTACTGGGCAGCTGATACAAAGTTATGGGAAAGTTATTTTGTTTTGAACTGTGCTACCTCCTCCCTTGGTGGAGCTACAGAAATGTTTCCTGATAATAAATTTCTTTATTCAGCTTATTACTACATGATTGATAGAGGTGGTTTCAAAGACATCCTGTCGTTCAGTGTAAACAAAGTAGAATCAATAGTCAGATACCAATTAACATCTGCTTTCACATGTGTCAACTGACTTCTGTTTCACTTACTAATTTTTTTTAATTATTATTATTTTGCTGCTAATTGTCTGGATATCATGAGCTTGCAGTCCGTGTAAACAGTTTAAGATAGAATAAAAATGAGTCTTGAAGCAGTTAAATACTTAGTTCACATGATCTACATCTAAAGGAAGATAAACACTTATTAATAGATCTGTGTGTGTGGATCTGTTTGTAATGGCATTTATTTTCATTAGACCACAGGAATCCTGAAGTTAAACTTTTCCCTTTGCACCTGATTACATATGATGGAGAAGGATGTGGTTCCACACCTACATCCTTCTCAACTGACATCATCGTTCCTTAAAGAGACCTCAGCAACCCCATAGCTGTGCTCAGTTATGCGTTAAAATGCATTTGGATTAAAATTTGGATTTGGCAAATGAAAATCCACCTTTCAGATTCAAAATATGTTTTTCCTTCCAGTTAAAAAAAAATAATAATAATAAAGCAAGGAAGCATTCTAGTCTGATTCTGTGGTGCTTACAGCTGAGTTCAATGTAGGAGATTTTGTCCAGGAGTCTCTTCAGATATCTTTAGGGGGTGAAGCTACATGGGGAGATCTGGACCCTAGGCAGGGCTGTGCGCTTGCTGCTGTCCTCCTTCAGTGCTGCTCAATGCCTCTGTGGGATGTCCCATGGTGCTTGGGTTTTGTCACTCCGCATTGCATCCCTGCCTTCTTGCTGCCGTGTCTCTTGGTTTGTTCCCAGTATTCCTGGCTGAAGTAGTCTCCTCTCCTTTTCTCCTCTTTTTCTGGGGAGGTGTTTGGGGAGTTGTGGAGGGGATACAGGTCTTCCCCTGATTCTATTACCTGACCTCACTGTCCTCCTGCAGCAGCAGTTGGCCCCTCTAGGCTGACTTGCACCTGTTTAGAAGCAAAGGAGGAGGCAGGGACAAGGTTTGGAGCCCACAGTGGAGCCATCTCTTTTTTTGCATCAAGTCCTAGGTGAGCTGCTGGCCTTCCCAGGCAGCACTGGAGGGGAGAGATGCTCCCTGTCAGCCTGTGAGCAACTCTCCTGGCAGGGAGACCAACGGCAATGGAAAGCAGAGTAGGGTCAGCAAGGCAAGGAGTAGAATCGTAGAAATGAAGACCACCTGCAGCTGATATCTCAAACCGCATATGCAGCTGCAGCAGCCAAGCTGAGCACGCGGCTCTCGCCAGCAGGTGGCGCTGTGCGCTGCGTTGCCGGGGCCGAGCGGGGCCGGCAGGCGGAGCCCCGGGCGGCTCTGAGGGCCCCACGGGCACTCGCCGCCCCCCCGCTGAGCGGCTGTAGCTCTTGGGCACGTCCCACCTGCGGCGCGGTGCCGGCGCTGTGGTTCACTGCTCAGCTCGTTGCTGCTATGGACGACGTTTGGTGACGTCTGTGGGGTCGCTTGTAAAACTAAAGAAATACCGGGATTGCAAACATTTCTTTAGAAATAAGTTTACAAGATGCAGCCCTGTAGGCACACTCATTACTGCTCCAGTGTGGGGACGGTTACTTAATTAAAGAGATGAGGTACAGCTCTTAAGGAGACAGCACATGATAATGTGTTAGAGGTAGTAATTTTTGTTTGTTTGTTTGGTGTTGTTTTGCTTTAGGGTTTTTTGTTTTGTTTTTTGTCCGCTCGTTTGTTTTTTTTTCAGTGTTGTTTTGCTGTTGTTGCTTCTTTGGACTGTTTTATTTTGGTCTTTTTTTGCTGTGGATTAGTGTGTACTTCAAAACCTGCTGGATTAGAGTTGTGCCTGCTCTGCTCTGCGTAACGCATACCCTGCACTCCTTATTTGAAACTGGCGCACTGATGTTTACATTTCAAAGCGATGTGTAGGGTGTGTGTGTGTCGTTGTGCTTTGGCTCTGACGTATGCCTGTGCAGTAGCACCCCTGTGCCTTATAGCCTGACAGAAATACAGCCATCCTCACAGACTGTGGTGGCTGCAGGAACAGCAGGCTGAGCTGCAAGCTGAAATAACCTTTGGGGATGTGTTTTTGCATGCTGGTTATTACGCACGTGAAACCTGCATTCAGCTGTTGGGGAATGAGGGTAGAAGAGATTGTGAAAACGTTTGTCAGAGAAATGATGGATTTCGAAATGCACTGAAATGCTGTCATTTGGTTAGCTTTATTTGCTTTGGTGGTTAATAGTCGCTTTTGTGTATGGTTTGGAAAAAAAGGAAATTGTATCGTTTGCTTGTTTTTTTTTTAATATGGCACATTAGCAAACTGTCATACAGCACTGAAGTGTCAGTCCTGTCTGGAGCACGCTCTCCAAAATGCAACAAAATGCGAGTCTGAAACATATACAGAAAGATAACTTCTCATTTCTCTTTGTATCTGCCCCTGATAAATGCTAGTAACAAATAAAGGCAATTAGAAGATGGCCTTGTTCAAACAGTATTCTTTCTCTTTCTAAAAAAGTTTTCTGAAGTTTTTAAGATATTACTTATTTTCAGCCAACTGTGTATCATTAGGCTTTTCAGAACGCTGTGATAATATGCGAGATCTGAAGTCTGTCCCTGAGACACGTCAGTGATGTGTTTTTAAGAGGAGTTTAAAAGGAAATAAAACCTGTGGAGACACTGAGGAGTTTGCATTTGGGATGGCAGTAGTTACAAGTGAGCAGTTTTGAAGAGATCAGATTGCACTTTGTCAATTGCATTGCCAATATTTTCTAAGCAGTTAGAATTCAACCAACAAAGATCATCTTGGACTGTCGGCTTTAAGTTTTGGTGGGGATGGAAAGTGCAGCTGAAGATCCCATTGGACTAGAGATCAGGCAGAAAAGTGATAACTCCCTCAGTCCCCTTCCTTCTAGAGAGAAGAGCAGAAATAATCTTGTGCAAATAGTCTATAGTGTAAAACATCAGAAGTCCAAGTGTCCAGCAATATCTGTTATCCCTTTTCAAACATCAGCAAAATATCCAAACATTATGATGAGGATGATGGTACGTACCTTCAGTTCTGAGGATGTAACCCTGAATAGTGTGATGTAGAGGCAGAAAGCATCGATCTGAGGCCAAACAGAGGTTATATCGTTCGGACAGCACAAGTGTAAAAACCAATGCGGTGCCAGAGGCTGGGATGTTAGCTCAAAATATAAGCTGTAGAAGAATATAAAGATACGGGTTAAGTGTTTATGTAGTAATCTTACAATTATTAAGGGAAGGTTTACTAAGTTTTAGCTCGTGTTCTTGGTAAAGGAGTGTTTTCTTTTGGGGATGGAGGGGACTTCATAGGGAATAGTTTGTCAGTAATATTTTCAGCGAGATACAGGATAGAGCTGAGGAGACAAATGGTCCAGAAAATGACATGCCAACATGCGTTTGCTCTTAGAAGCAGAAGAGCTTCTTCATAATATTGTATGAAATGTGAAATGAGTGACAGAATCAACAAGATGAGTTTGCTGGTTGTTAAATGTGGGGGAGAGGGAAAGACAAGCCTTCATTAAACTTGTTGGCCTTAAAATGTTTTTGATAGAAAACAAAAAACCTCAAGCCCACCTGCCAGTGCACAGTGAAAATCACGATGAGATGACTGATAACAAATGTTTTTCTATGCTCCATGCATCAGTAGAATTTGGCAGTTGCCCTGAAGAAAGCAAAGACTAAATCTGTGTGTTCAGCATTCCTTATGTATCAGCACCTGCTCCTTTTGAGAGCCGTTTAGATTTTACAGAGTGCCTGAAGCATTAGCAGAGAAATACAACAAATGTTTAATGGCAGATCTTGAAGGAAGATGATGGAAATGTTGTGGCAGTTGTGGAAAGCTCTGGGAAGATCCAGGGCTTCTAGGGTTTGGTTCCATCTCTTTTAATCCAAAAGATCTCAGGTGGTAACTGAAACATGGTAATTCTGAATTATGGTATAGGCAGAAGTAATAGATTTTTCTCCTGACAGTCAAGAGTATCTCAAAAGAACTGTAAATGATTGCCCATAAAGTAATATGCGATTTTGCTTCATTTAACAGGTTACACTGAAGTGGGGAATGAGTTTATGGTAACTGAGAGACCCTGGGTGAACTCATACGAGGCAGAACAAAGTATAATGTTGTGCAGAGACCTCTGAGCCTCTGCACTGACCAGATGTGATACAGCAACTGATAGATAAAAGGTCTTCTGAGCGGTTTCTGAATACAAATGAGTGGACACAGAACACTTAAACTACTGCAGTCTTATGCAAAAATATACTTTGTATGAGATCCTTGAACTTTTTGTGGCTTAAGTTTGCATCTCAGCAGTAGGGCAGAGCAGAGTTTTAATATTTGGAGTTTAATGTTCATTCAAACAAATAAGCTTGCTGGATGTAATGCAAAGCATCTTACGAAATACTCATTTTTCTGTTCTGTCAGTAAAATATATGTGGTATCTACCAACAATCTGGCCCATGCCATGTGGGCTACTTATCCCTATTTGTGGTACTTCTGTTTAACAATAAAGGAAACTAGCGGGATAAACTGGCCCAATACTGACGTTTATAAGGTAAACAATACAGACTATACTGTTCATGGAGATGTCCCAAATTTTAGCTGAAAAGTGCATCAGACAGCTAAGAGGGAAAATCAGCCAATAGCTAAAATATTTTAAATTGCATGCATCTGTCACAGCCTTTTCTGAACGCTGAATGACTTTGAGGGTGATTTTGTTCTTATTTCCCTTTGGAAGAGGATCATACAAGGTTGGAAATTGTGCTTGCTTCCTTGCTTAGCTTTTTAAAGTCATTGTGATTCAAATTGCCGTTACCGCTTCTTATCCAGCAATGAGCAGCTCTCCCTATTCTTTCTACTAAGGCACAGATTGCAGATGAATGTCATAAAACCCCTTCTTCCTCATTTTCTTGTTTGTAGAATAGATCTGAATTTCCAGAAGGAGATGGTGATGCATCCCAGTCATTCCTGCAGGAACTGTTCGCAGTCTGATATGGGATGAATATTCCAATTTGAGCATGGATCAAAAGTTTTTGGTGCTCATGTCTTTTCTTAAATAGTGTAAATTGCAACTGTTTATTTTTCTAGAATCTGGCCACGTTAAAACTACAGTCTTTTTACAATTTCTCTCTAGCAATCTGTTGCTGTGCAGTTTTACTGAAGGACTTTGCTGATGAGTTTTTCTTAGTTTGAAAAAGCTATTGGGGAACCCCTGCACCTATTTATGTATAAAATCTGATGACAATACGAAAAAGATGCTGCCCAATTCAATTAAGAATGTATTTAACTGCTTTAATACCAGATGAACAACTTGATATTTATGTACATGAAATTGCCTAATCAAATAGGGCCTTGATAAAACGCTTTAATCACTTATTTGCTCATATCCTGTGATTTTATAGTTATCTTGGGAAGTAAGAGTAATCATTTTTGTTGTATGCTTTTGTGAGCTGGATGTAAATTAATCACAGAAGTACAGTGTCAGCATGAATTAATTATGCAAGTAAGCCCAATGGCTATTTCATTATTTTATTTAAATGGCTATAGCTTGAGAAGATCTTTTGTCTTAATAGATTAGCCAGAATTCGTTCAAAAAAGTCTTAGTATGTTTAAGGTAATGGAAAAAAAAAAAATTGCTTTCAGTACATCCTAGCAGAGATCCTGTTTAAAACGGATGACAGCCTGTCACGTTCAGTAGCATATCAGTCATCAGATTTATTCTAATTCCTTAAGCTGAACATTTCATTCAAGCTTGTAGATTGTCTTGTCAAGCTACCAAAAGCTTCATAGCATTTCTGTCAAGCATATAGTTGCACCAGCAGTTCACAAATAAATGCTAAGCTACAAAAATGTTGTTTATTTTCTTTAACATTTTATTCAGATATCTAAACTGTCCTCTCATGTTATTTTCTCTTCATCTGTTTATCAGAAGGCATTCAAGGAGCTACTTTCTAAACGTGCCTCATCCTGACCATACCCACTTCAGGCCAAGGGCCATTGTTTGTGGATGTGTTGTTTTTACTCATAGCAGTCAAGACCACCGTGCCTATGACATTCCTCTTGCAATCACAAAGGCCCAGTGAGCAGCTTTATTTCCTGCGTATGCGAAGAAATGCTACTGCTGGTGTGCATGAGGTCCTGGTGTAGTTGGTCTTGCTTTGTGGCGCTTTGTGGTGGTGCAGTTCTGACCACATGAGAAGTCACGATTTTGTTATCAGACCAAATGGTTATGGCATTCTCCCTGTTTATTCATCAGCATCTCTTTGGAATTTTTCTTTATGCTTTACTGGGCACGTTTGCAGACACATGGTGTGGTTGAGTTGGGCTCCTTGCTTCTGTTTCAGATCTGCTGCCTTTGAGGGAGGACATTTTTCTTGTCTTTTTTTTTTTCTTCACTCCTTCTTGTGAGTCTTCTACTTTGCTTAAAAGAAAGCTTCTACGTAAATTTGTATCATTTGCATACAGAGTAGTTGAGCCTGCACAGTAGTGAGAATTTGTCTTGAGACACAGCTTTCTTCAAAATCGAAATGCACAAATCTAGGGTAGTAAAGTGCTAGGAATGCTTAGCTGAAGCAATGCTAATTAACATGCACTAAAAAACCCCCCACAAACTACTAGGTTACAGTATTTGTATGATTCATACGAGCTCCAAAAATTGTTCAGTGAAGTAGTTTTCATGAAAGGCATGTGTCCAGGTGAGATTGATCTCTATATCAAACTGCTAATGATATGGCATTTGTTATAAAGTCGTGACTGCCATTTCACAGAGCAGGAAACTGCTTTGGTTACCTTTCTCAGCAATAAGAAAAAATTAATCTCTGTGTTAATTGTCCAAAGCTACCAATTTGAGAATTTAACTCCACTTTCTACTTCTTCACTGAAACTTGTGATTTATTCTAATATGTGATTATTTTTTTCTGTCATTTGCAGAGAGTGCTACATTTTCTCTCCTAATCTGATGGTTTTCTTTGCTGTAAATTACTGGAGTTTTTATATGCTATTTTGATCTGTTAAATAGCAAATATGCTCTTTTAGGAGGCTTATTCCTTTAACAGGTACTCCAAAAGACAGACTGTATGTGTCTAAAATCAACTGTGCAGTTGAAACCCCAGAAAAATTTAAAGCCTGAATGTATTTAAAAAAAATCATTAATATATCCCGATAGTGGACAGTTGGAAAACAAATTATACCTATTATTAATTTTTACTTGCATTCAAACATAGAAATCTGTAGTATAGACAAAAACTGATTCCAGACAGATAAAATTCAATTTTAACTAGGATAATTGGTTTATGTATTTTACATTTATTTATAAGATTTATAAGTTGGAATTCCAACTGAATAAAATAAAACCAATAAGCACTGTCTTTCCTAGTACATTTTCTTCGCTTGCTTTATAATGTTAGCAATTTGGTTTTTTTGTTCTGGTTTTCAAATCAGTGAATATATATTAACTCTCTCAGTATCCTCCCTTATGTTAACTGGATCAAAATTAACATCATTGTAAGTGTAAATTTTATTTGAGTTCTATGGCTGAGAATGAAACTTGTCGCAATAACACTGAGAAATTAGACTAGCCCAGTTCAAGCAGCCTTGTGTGTGCTGGAGATATAGCTGATGGGATCCAAATGCTGTGTCGGTGACAGAGCCCATGACTGAACTATTTATTTCTGTAGTAAATTGCTTCCCATCAGTACAGATTATTTTATTCAGAATCTGATCTTCACTATGTCCCAAAGAGAAACAAATTTGACTATTTTTCAGATTTGGCAGGATAGTAAAATGAATTCTCAATCCCCACGGAGAAGACTGTGCTCTGTTGATGCTTTTATCCTGTAAGGTGACTCTGTCTTACGTACCTCAGCTGTCTATGTCAGACTGACCTAAAGGAGGAGGCACCCCAAGTAACCACACTGCAGTCAGTACTTGGAAATGTGAATGGCTAACTGAAATGACTTACCTCTCATATTACTAAATAGGTTGAATAGCTAACCTGAAACACTGGCTGACAACATGATTTCATATGTAATGAATTGAAGCTGCTGAATCCTGGAGTAATAAGAAAATAGTCTCAAGATATTGTCTGCTTCGCAAAAACTGTTAATAGACCTGCCAGGTTATTCTGTCAGGCTGGATGTTTTGACTTCCAAGGCATGTATTGATCTTGCTGTATAGAAACGCTCTTTTTTTACATCAGTTACTCGTTAGAGACCCAGTCCACTGGTTTGTGGTACAACGAAGGTATAGAAAAATGGGACGCCTACGAAAAATTCCTTTTATCGTAAAGGTTTTCGATTAGGTTGTCATGTGTCAAGAGACTCTTCTATCCTGGGAGGTACAGTCATTGGATGCTTAGGTTAGTTTTCTGCACCAGAGTAGTGTAAAAGTAAGGTGACGTAAATTTTTCTCCAAGCCATATTTATGTTCTTACTTTAAGAACTCAGAATTTGATGGTAGCAAAAGTAAACATAGTTGTGGGGTGTAACACTTTTTCCCACACTATACTGAAGGTGACTGCTGTGCGGCTGTACAAGGTAACTCTAATTAAAACAGTTTCCCCTTGAAATGTAATTTTGTTCTTCCTCTTCACTATCCAGTGGTAGACTAATATTTGTCTCCAGAATGTTTTTCCAGGATCTGAAGTGGAATTACAGTGTGTGAAGGTTACTAAATATTAGGCAAAAATTATAATTCTCTTCATAGTTTAAAAGTATCTTTCATATTTCAAAAACCCTCCTGGATGTAAAATTCTTTTGGCAAACATTCACTGTCTTGCACATAGGAGAGAAAACTTATAAAAATAGCATATGCTGCTATCATGCCCAGGTTCCCCTCCAGTTATTGTCTGCCCAGTAGCTTGTTTCCTGTTTAGTGTACTACACACTTATCTTATAAGTTAAGGAAGAGAACCCATTTAGTATTTCATATTACATTTCCTTTTCAGTAATTCAGTCATTCAGCCCGTTAGAAATTAAGGGAAAGTTAAGGGAAATTAAGAATTAACTGTACATCTGTAGTTCTTAAAAATCCCACGTGTAGTATAAATAACGCAGTGATGGGTGCGTATATATGTGTGCTTGTGTGTGTATTAAAAAAACAAACAACCAAACCTGTAATCCAGCATAGTACAATTCTGTGTGAAAGTATCACTGTGTACAGATGAGGAATCTCTTATTGTGAGAAAAAGCAAAAATTTGTTCCAGTTACTATAGAAATTAATTCCGACTCATGTAAAATCTTTGTATTTTCACAGAGGGAAGTAACTGATTAGATGCTGTAGCTTTGAAGTCTTGAAGATATTAAGAGAATGTTCAACTGTAATATGAAAATAGTGACAAAGTGGTATAACTTTATCAGAAAAACTATACTTTTTTTATATTAAAGCTTGAACATGTCAGGATTTGCTCTTGACAGCAAGAAGTCATGTTAAGATTTGCCTTTGACGGCAAAGAGTCAAGAAAGCGTAACAAGGAAGAAAAGTTGCCTTCGGTCATGAAGTGTTTAAGAACTATTTCAGAAGACTTTCCCCCGTCTTTACTCACAGTTTGACTGTGAAATAGAAAGCTATTTAGGAGTTTTTCTAATGCCATGACAGCACAGAAGCCATCCTAGTGCAAATACCTACCCTTCCTGTCAGCTGCTCTTTCAGCGTGAAAGGCAAGATAAATCTCTGGAATCTGGAGGTATTGCAGCTTCAGAATGTCTGAGAATATCTTGTGGAATTGATTGTTTTATTGGAGCTGTTGACCATATTGTTCTCTCTCTCAATTTTTTTCAAATCTTGTGTTATATCTGTTCTTCTGTTTCTATCAAGTCCTTTTTTTGTTGTTTTTTAGTGATGCCAAGCAGTACAACTTGTCATGCCCAGAACATCTGAGGAGCAAGCCTCAAACTGTTCAGCAAGATTATGTGCATGAGAAAGCAGTCATCAAAATAAGCCTGGGTTTCAGAAGTGCTGTCTAAATAAGGATTTTGCCTCCTTTGTCTTGTAAGTGGATTTAGAGCACTTTTGCTCCGCCAAGGAATAACTGTTGTGGGGCCAAGATTCAGCTGCTGTCTCAACTCTCTAGAACTTAACCTAATTTCTTCTTTTCACCTCTGATGTCAATTGTTTTGGCAATTAAAACGTTAATGTAGCTTGATGAATCAAGGAATAATGGGTGTTAGATATCTGAATTTGTGATGAGGTTGAAAGAAAACATCCATCTGTTGCTTTTTGCAAAAAAATGAAGAGAATAATCTTACTGAAAACGGCTACATAATTCCAGGTCTGAAGTTTATCCAGGAAGGTTTTTTAAATTTTTTTTGTTTTATCTTTTGTTTGTTTTGTTTGTGGGTTTGTTTGTTTGTTTTTCCAGCCATTTGTCTTTATGGAAAGAATCTGATTGACTTTTGAGACTCAAAAGTCCTAAGAAGAATTCTTTTTGCCCATTATATAACCTTCAACTTATCTGAACCTCTTTGTAATTTATGTTCTGAAAGGCTTCTTCACTGTAAATTATTTTCGTGGGTTTTTTTCTAAATAACATTCTTATTAACACTTTAAGATGACTTTAAATATGCAGTAAATAAGTTTTCAAAAGTAAATCTAAGTTCTTTATTCCCTGTGCTTTGTGTCATCATAAATGATGACAAGATTGAGGAGCTCTAGTTTCTCAATGATCTGAGTATGCAAATGTGTTATTTCTGCCAATGAAATATTTCAGCATTTTTGGAAATATTTCATTGATTGCAAAAGACTATAAGTGGCAGAGCTTACATTCTATGGGGAATCTGACTGTTTTGCCTGTTTTCTAAGTTGTCCTGTGTCTTTCTTTGGGAGACCTTTTTCCTTCAGTTCTCTGTCATTCGTACCTTTAACATTTTAGATGAAAGCTTTAAACATTTTCTTTACACTGAGTGAAAATAACTTTTTTTTATCATTTTTAGTTGCAGTAAAGTTTTGAGTATTTTCCAATGTAGCTTTGATTAAAGATAAATATATTGTTTGCCCCAAGGTAAACAAAAATATTGCAGCAGTTTGATTGGAAAGTAAGCATGTAGTCATATTTTAGATTGTCTTCCTAAAAGTTGGCAGGGAAATCATCCCAATATCAGAAATTTCTGCAATAACGTGACTGATGTTCTAAACATCTTTGAGTTTTGCTAGTGTTTTTTTTTTTTTTCTCATTAGTTTCTTTTCTCAACTGCCTGGCACTGATTTGGGGTCCATAGAGACCCTCATTTTAACCCTCCTTTGTTGGTGCAAGTTCAGGACAAACTACCAGGTGTGTGCAAGTTTACTCTGTTTTTCTCAGCTTCCATTTGAATTCTAAGCATTCTCAATGGACTTTCTTTCCTGACCTATTCCACCTATCTCCCATTCTCATGGAGTTCCGGCCCACCTCAGAATACCTGATTATCCCAGACTATTTCTGGATATGTAGCTTGCTCTTTTAAATGCTACTGGGTTTCAGCATCCTTTGATATTGCATTAAGTCTCAGGGAAGCATCTGGTTCGGTTATTAAAAATGCTAGCTTGCCAGCTGTAACTAAATAGGCAATAACACTCAATAGGTCATGTGCTGTATCTTACACATTAAATATGTTGTTAAACACACAGTAAATGCATAGTCACTAGAAAAGCTCCAAGTGATGTCGATGGAGTATAACAAATGTATTTTGAAGTGTGTTCTTTCATAGAGTGATTAGAAGGGATACTACAGACCATCTAGTTCCATGGGCAGGGACACCTAAAACTAAATCATGTTGTTCAAAGCCCCATTCAGTCTGGCTTTGAACATATCCAGGAGGATGGGGCATCTACAACTTCTTTGGGCAAGCTGTTCAGTGCCTCACTACCCTCATTGTAAATAATTTATTCCTTTTATCTAATCTAAATCTCTTTTAGCTTAGAGCCATTACCCCTTGTCCCATCACTGCAATTCTTGATGAAATCTCTTCCCATCTTTCTTGTAGGCCCCTTCCAGGTACTGGAAGGTCACTAGAAATCTCCCTGGAGCCTTCTCCAGGCTGAATAACCCCAATTCCCTCAGTTATTCTTCACAGGAGAGGTGCTCCAGCCCTCTGATCATTCTCATGGCCATGCTCTGGACTCACTCTAAAAGATCTGTGTCCTTATGCTGGGGGCACTAGGGCTAAACACAGTACTCGGGATCTTATGAGAGCAGGACATAGATGGAGAATCATCTCATTTGATTGCCTGCTAGTTATGGTTCTTTTGATGTAGCCCAGGATAGTTGCTTTCTGAGTGCAAGAGCATATTGCTGGCTCATATTGAGTTCATCAACCAACACCACCAAGTCCTTTGCAGGGCTGACATCAACACACTCATCACCCAGCTTGTATTCATGTTTGGTATTGTCTCAACCCAACAGCAACCTGTTGCTCTTGGCCATGTTGAAGTTCATGAGGTTTGTATGTGCCCGCCTGTCACATTCCCTCTAGATGGCAATCCTTCCCCGCAATGTGTCCACCCTGCCTCACAGCTTGGAGTCATCCACAAATGTGCTGAGGGTACACTCAATCCCACTGTCAGTGTTAATGTCTATGTCCATGGTAATGACAAAGATGTTCAATTATACACTGTACAGACATAGCCCTGAGGGATACTTCTCATCCCTGGTCTCAAGCTTCTCTCTTAACTACAACTAGTACCTTAATAGTAGTAAATGAGGACACTGTATGGCATCTAGTTGCTAGATTTAAAAAGAAATGAAGTTGAAGAGGCACTGTGTTTTTGAGCTGCAAGCAGAAGTATGTGTATGTTCACACCTGGGCAACTCTGTTTCAATAATCTTAATATTGTGCAAGCACAGTTTAGGGAACAATTATGCTCTTAGTTAAAGGACTGCTTTCTCATCAGATATTCATTTGAATAAATGACAGCTTACTTAATTCTCTTAAAGAACAAAACCAGCTGATCTGAAGTGAGTGGTGTTTTATTTCTCTGCTCATTTTAGTTTGTGAGATGTCAGGTGCTGTGGTTCTCATCAACTTGAGTGTATGCTCTTTAATTTGAGTGTGTAGATAATTTGGGATATATCCAATGTGCTTATTATTTTGGCTTGTGACAGTAGTGGAGGTGCGTTTGTGTTCTCATGTTGCTCCAAACAGTTTGACCTAAGTAACTGGTGCAGCTGTATCTCTTTGAGAGGAGTGCAGGCCTCGCTCAGTACTGGGACTTGAGGGGCACATTTCTAGCAGGCCTTTACATGTTTAGCTAATGACAGTTCTTGATCAGGCTCCAATATCCACGCTATTTTGTAGCCTTTATGCTTTAGCTTTTTAATGCATTTGCTGTCAGAAAAAAAATGAAGGTACTTTGAGAAATGTAAGTTGGCTGGATAAACGGAGAGTTTCCTCAATTTTGTTTGTTGCCCCCCATCCTTTTCTAAGTCCGTGTTCAAACTTCCTTCGTTCTGCAAAGTCATCTCAATAATTAAATTGGGACACTTTGGACAGGAGGAATGTCATTTCTGTTTGATGTTACTACTACTACTAGTGGTTTACATTTATGGCACACAAAGTTACCACCTCTCATTTTTACACCCTCATAATAGTCTGTGACTTTATTTTTGCTTTTATGGTATAATGTAGGCTAGTAAATTGTTTCCATGTTAAAAGATCATGAGTGGGGATTTGGGAATGTTGAGGTATTGAATATATTGTACAATTAATTTTGCAAATAGCACGTATGAACTATATCTACAGATATTGCTCAAATTATTTCCATAGCTAGCTTTGGAACTACTTTAGTTGCAGTGACTTTTTCTTAAGCTACTTCTTTCTTGGGGCATGTAAATGGCTGGGGATTTGTGAGGCTTGAACACGAGAAAGTCAGGTGAAATATCTATATAACTGTGGTTCAATTTTGGTTTATTAAAGGCTAGTGTGTAAGTCAGAATTCTAAATTAAGCCTAATACTATGTTGTCCAGTCTTGTAGGAAACTGGAAAAAACGTGGCACTCTAGACAAGCAATGCTCAAAATGCTATGCTGATACTGGTGTTTTGTTGTTTCCTTCTTACTGGCTTTCTGCCTGTCTTTTTTTCTTTGTGCCAGACAAAGAGCCTCAGACTAGACACATAACTTAAGTATTGTCTCAAAAGTGACAAATGGAGAGGATTAGTAATTTCCCTGTATCTGTTGACTGTGAATTTCTACAAACTATTCTTTGCTCTAGATAGGACAGAAACTAGTTTAAAATATGTATGTTTTTATCTACAAAGACTATGAAAATCACAGTCCGGTTGTAAATTATTTAGAAATTGGGATCTAGCAGCCTATGCAACTGGTAATAATTGAGTTATGAAGCCAGTAAATTATCAACAGCGAAGACAAAGGATCGTTAAGTGAATTGACTATTCTGCACTTGGCCAAAAGATATCATGGTTTCATAATTAGAGTGGAAAAAAAAAGTTAATGAATATGTCACAAGAAAGCTTCCTCGTAGAACATACATGGAGATGAGAAAATCTGAACAAAGAGTAGAGACAAACGTTGACAAGATCTTACACAGTTTTCTTTAAATTTTAGAAAGGTGTCAGGGGAAAAAGAAGATAAAAACTAGGAAAAAAAATGGAAAAACAATGACAGTTAAATACTGGAGAAGAAGAGGACAGACTGAAAATTGCTTACAAAATAAAATACAAAGTTGGTATTTCAGTTGTTAATGGGGAAGAGAATATAATAAGGTTGAAAAGATAGGGGAATGTTGGCTATTAGTGA
Source organism: Gallus gallus (assembly GCF_016699485.2). Classification (NCBI taxonomy): domain Eukaryota; kingdom Metazoa; phylum Chordata; class Aves; order Galliformes; family Phasianidae; genus Gallus; species Gallus gallus. The sequence continues at coordinate 36,499,604 of NC_052536.1, forward strand.
TTTAATATGCACGTGAAACACCTTCTGTTATGGGTAAAGAGAAAATTGAACTAAGAGCAGAAATTAGGGAGGAAAAAATAAAGAAAAATACATGTCCTTTATCCAGTTAAGTTTAAATAGGTAAAACCTCTAAAGCAGTTGAAAGTTGCAACAACTCTTGCCTTTATCAAAAACACAACATAGAGAACAAGTGTTCTGTGATTTGTTATCTGTCATCACTAAAAACATCAGATGCAAATTCTTCAGAGAAAAAAATGCAGAGAAGTTGCTACAGCAGTAGAATCAAAAAATATCTGCACCCCAGTTCTTCATGTTTTTCTGATTTACACAACTTACTTGGAATTTAATGCAAGTGTCTCATCTCTTTGTGGGCCAAGAATTACGAGGGGAGAAAAGTTTGGGATTATTATATGATTCTAACCTTTAGAACAGTGTTTTTATTGAGCTTCCAAATAATACAATTACTTCCATAAGTAAAAATCTTGAAGTCCTTGTGGCAGTAATGGAATTCTATGTTTGAAATACTGCTTAAGCTGCATTCATCCACTTAAAAGTTTAATACAGTTGCATTTCTCTTATATTTTCGTTAAAAAGAAACTTAATATTTTGTATGAAATATTTGAAAGTAAATAGGAGTAATAAAATATAATTCAGAAGGCAACGTTATTGTCAAATTTTGTAGTATGTTGTATTTCATGGTTATCAAGTGTCTAAAATCGTCTTTACTCCTTGAAAAATATTTGAAGTGGCTATTTCAGTTATTCTTCGAGTAATATTTTTCTAACTGCCCCAAACGAATTTTAATTAATGTTGGATTGCATTAGATTTCTGATTTTCCATAACCTTTTGCATGTTAGTGAGGAAATATGATTTTTTCATTGAGGAGTATATCAGTATTTCAGAACTTGGCATGCTCCTAAAGCGAAAGAAGACAGTCTGTTCCTTTGCGAAGCGCTTCTAGAAGGCAGCTTCATTTCTTATGCGGTATACCCTCTTAAATTAACTTTGCTAGCTTAGCTTGGCCTGAGGCAAAACGTCTCAGGATATTTTAGGAGATCCTGGTAATCTAATTAATCTTACAATAATAATACTAAAATGTATTCTTTATTTCCTTGTCCATAAAGTATGTGGTGTCACCTCTCCTTAATAGCTCCGTCCCCACGCTGTCAGTGGCAACTCTCAGCTGCATCTCTAAGCAGTACAATGACTGGCGTGGTGCCATTCCCAAGGGCAGTGGGATCTGGTGTCTTGTTCTGCCAGCAGTGGGTAGGGTAGCCCTCCTTCGTGACAAATGATCCCAAGGATTTTTCATTAAGAAGTGAATTCTATTGACATCATCCAGCACTTGTTTCCTGTTGCAGGGGTGAAGGCCATGATCAAAACACCTGTTAAGGCAAGTACAAGGAACGTGGGCTTTACAACCGTCAGGGCTTCCTATGGAAGGGCCTCAGCAACCTGGTTTCTAGGGAGAGTAGTTGCTCTGGATCTGAGCAGCTGAACTACCCATGGAGGATTGCGCTGGGAGCTGCAGTAGCCTGGCAGTGATCTCAGTGTCTGCAGGCAGCGTCGCTGGTCAGGTTGCTGAAAGTTAGAGATGTTGTGTGGTGTTCACTTGTGTCGTCTGTATGCTGCAGAAGCTTTTTCCTCTGAAAGCGGGATTACCTCCACAGATGTAATAAAGGCTACTCGGAACTGCAAAAGTAAAACATGTATGCTTCAAACATTGTAAATTTATGTTGTTTTTCTATACCTCTTGCTTTTAATATCTGCTAAGTGTTTTTGATGATGAGCATTGGAATACTCTCCCTTGAAATAAGTCATTTTGTTTAGCTTTTTTTCCTTGTAAAATCCATTCACGTTGCAATGTAATGAAAGTTGAAATATTTTGATTACCATCTTTGATTACCATCCCTGAATGAATGAGAAAATAGTAATTTTAGCACTAGTACATTAAAAAAAGAAAAGTAAAAGCAGTGAAGTAAGCTTAGTTTTCCATGTTTGTTTCTCACAGATGTGAATTCAAACACATAAGTATGAAAAGAAGTTGGGAGTTTGCAACTGTGACTGCTTGACCCTTGTTGGATCACGTTAACGTTTCCTTTGAGTTTCAATTCAACATTCTTTAGAGAAGGTTGGTTTTGCTCAAGTATACCCCAGTTAGAAGTTAATGCTGTTTTTCACAGGGCACCCACACTAAATGAGAATGTTCATGTATTTCATACACATGCTTATGTAATTAAGCATGTACTGATTTATTTCTCTTTGGGAAATATTTCTGCAAATTAGCAATTAGCACTCCAGTATGAAGAGTTAAGGTGATATCATCTGTTGTTTAAGATAAAGATAGACATTATTATTTTATAATAGATGCTTAATCCTTTGTTCTGAGAAGTGTTGATGTTTTCATTAGACTTAAAATATGTTGCGTGTTTACAGAAAGCCTGAAATCTCAATATGTGAACCTATCAATTCTAATTATTTGATTCATTAGAACATGAGGGTTTGGGGTTTTTTTTTTTTTTTTGCCTAAGGGTACACGGATGTACTACTGAATCTGGTTTTTAAGTTTTTTTCCACTTTAATGTCTGAATCCAAATTCATAAAGAGTTGGAAAAATGAGATGTCTGAGCTATAGGATTCACAGGGATTTTATATGAAGCCTATTTAATCAGGATAACACTGCTATTAATATTCATAAAGTCAGCTGGAACACAAATGACAGACTATGGAGCCTAAAATTTTTTACTTGTGAATTTATTAAAAGCAGCTTAAAAAATTAATGGAATTTAAGTAAAGTTGACGAAAATGAAAATCTTATGTTAGCAGAAAAAATCTTTATTAGAACTTTCTCTAAGACCATCTTGCATTGATATCTTTGACAGATTTCATTGGCACTTAAAGAAGAAAGATGCATGAATGGTCATTTAAAAGGATTTAAACACATTGGCACATTAATTTTTACATGAATAATAAGTAGTTTCCAAAAGCAATTAACTTACAGTGTACAAGATTTGAATAGAAAAATAGGACTGTGACACCAAAGGGCAAAGCAAATGTGCTGTACATTTTAAACTTTTAATAATATGACTACTTAAACTGATTTATTTCATTTCCACAGTAGGTACAGTAGCAGTGATGATATTTGTGTTCAGCTTTGGTTTGTTTTGAAATGCACAGAGATGTGAAACAAAGACATACTTTGATACTGAAGTGCTACTGGTAAAGACTTTCAGGCCTTAATATTGATCATACCTTTTTGAATAAAGCTTTTTTACATTTTTTTTTTCATTTGTGTTTGTGGAAAATAGTCAGGTACTAACCACAATGTATGATTTCTTTCTCATGTGCTGCTGTGTGCTGCACTGGAAAGTGTTTGTCATTTCTGTAGGGGGCAAAATAGGTAGATCTAGGATTTCTTCTGTTTAGTGGGAAGATATTGGTTAATTTATATTCATGTATGTAAATAGTTTTGTTCTTAATTATTTAGAGTGAATTTTACTTGACCAGTGCCTGTTATATTCAACAGATAAGTACCGTTAGGTTTCTTTGCTTAATGTGGAAGTAGTCTTAACTAACACAGATTGAATTAAGGTAGTCAGTAGTTAATTTTAACTCTAGATTTGGGGTTACAGTTTCATTTTGTATTTTCCATTTTGTTTGGGTCCAGCAATATACTTTATTTTAATCTCCACCTTTAATTTCTTTTTATTATTAGATAGACCATTAACACTGTATTCAAATGAAAGTGAAGAAAAGCCTTAAAATAAGTGTATTTGATTTATTTTATTTAATTATGATGATTTTTGCTGAGAAAACCTTCACGGTTGTAGCCAGCAGCTGACTGTTGTTGGCTTGAAGTTTAACACTGAGTAATAAAAGGCTCTGCTGAGGGAGACCTGGGAGCGGCCTTTCAGCATCTAACGGGGAGCTATAAGATAGAAAGGGACAGACTCTTTAGTGGGATCTGTTGAGATAGGGTAAAGGGAAATGGTTTCAAACTAAACGAGGGGTGATTTAGACTGGACATAAGGTAAAAGTTTTTTTTTTTATGATAGGGTGGTGAGGCACTCCAGTGCCTCAGAGGTTGCCCAGAGGTGGAAGCCCCGTCCCTGGTGACATTCAAGCTCAGGCTGGAAGAGGCTCTGGGCATCCTGATTGAGCTGTTTGTGTCCCTGTTCACTGCAGGGATTTGGACTAGATGGCCTTTAAGCATCCCTTCCAACTCGAACAATTCTACGATTCTAATAATGTTTTGTAAGTTTGGGTTCTAAAGATACCTAACCTTTGAAGTACCCCCTGTAAAGCTTTATCTTGAATGATATATTAGCACTGTATATAAGTTAGATACTCGTTGGAGTGTTTGTATATGTGTTCAGAACAACCAGTTTACGTTGTGTATGGGAGATTTGTTCTTATATTTACCGTCATTCTCTTTTTAATAGTAGGGAAAGTATACTGAGAACCATAGGGAGTGGCAAAAGGTCTTTTTTTCTCTTTAATCAAGAGTTTACATTAGTATGGTATCAAAAATATTATTATTTTCTCTAACTTAAAAACAATTCATTCCTATTAGTTAGCAGAACATATCTCTGCTATTGAAGACTGAATATCTTAAAATGAGTCTCCCGACTTCTTTCTCCAATATGCACTTCATATGCTCCATAATTTCCAGGAGAGGGCAGCATTTTCCTACATCAGGTCCTTGAAAGAACATGCCCTGCTCAGACTGTCAATGTTTCTTGTAATTACTCCCAGTATATTTGTTGCTTGCTTATGAATTAACTTGCATTTATGGAACTAAATCATTCCAATCATTTAATTACACCTGAGGAGCTGAACTATAATTGCTTGCTTCCAACTAGGATCTGATATGGCTTGAGCAGTATTAATTTGGTGTTTACTTTTCTGAGTGCTAAAAGCATTAAAATGATTGTGCAATGGGATTACATTTTACTAATTGCTGGCATTCATTAGCTGGGTAAATGGCGAGGAAGAATGACTGTATATTGTGGAGGGATAAAATTATGGTTTTAAATAGTATATTACTAGGCACATTAAGGCCCTAAGACATGTTTTAAAATACTCCAGAGGTTATTAAATACCGTATTTTCTTCATGTCTTGCTATATGACTATCTTATTAAAATACTGCAATTATTATGAACCTTTTTGTGCAATATGTCAGGAAATGGCTTCATTGACAGAAACCTATTGCTTGATATTAATAACCTTCTAAATTTTAAGCTAATCCAAAAGTAAATGAGGAACTTAGGAAAAGATTGACAACTCCAAATCAACACAGTTATACAGAATTGAAAAAGAAGTGTACAGCTTCATTTGAGGAACTTCTGTGAGGAGCTCAGTGTTCTGCAATTTAGAGTGAAGTCATTATTTTTTGTTAGGACCCACGGACATCAAATCAACACTTTCTTATTGTGCCCATTTATAATTAATAACAAATATGAGCTAGATATGTATTTCTGGAATAAGTGTTAGTCTTGAATCATAAGTAGTTGCAGAAGTATTATACTTTTTTAAATTATCTGGAAGATAAAATGAAAACATCTATCTGTCTTTTGGTATTGTATAATCTAAAAAAAACAAAAAACAAAAAACAATTTATTTTCCTGCTGTATTTGTAAAAATGTATGTCCTGGTGAAACTTACTTGAATTTTCAAGTGTTTTCTTAATTTTGTCATTGTTGTTTTAATTATTACACTTATCACCACAATGACAACTCCAAGTATGTTCATGATGGAGTCACTGCTACTTCAAGTAATGTGTTCTATCTTGTAATAAGTTTAAGAAAAAAAATTCAGGAAGACATACAAAATAAGCATAATGGTGAAGTAAAAGATGAAAAATTATTCTTTGTATAATACATTCGAAAGGAGATGCCTGAGCAAATAATAAAATTTGTGTTACTATATTAATAGGATTACTAATTTACTAGTTTATTTACATTTTCATGAAATATGTAATATAATTTGATTTTTATCCTATAAAAGAACGTATATTTTAACATTAAAAATGTTACGTCGTAAGTCTAACTTTATACTGAAGGACTTATTTTTGAGTGATAAGGATTGTCTTTTGCAATGATATAATTAACTGTATAGTGTGAAGCAATATGTATGCAAATAGTAGGATGGGTTAAATTATTTAGCTGTTTTTAAAAGTCTGCAGATTCAGAGGTGCAGTGGTCAAGGACCACTTTACCTTTGTTTTATCCAGGAAATTCAAACAGATGACAGAAGTGAAGCACATACTGCCATCTGTAATAAGTGCCAAACTCTCATTGCCTCGAGTGTGAACTACTCAGTGTGGTTTGTGTTGTTGCTCAGTAGCATGTCCTTCCAAGACCAGACTCTAGAACAAGAAGACAAACATAAATTTTGCCATGATGGCATTGCATACAGCAGAAAGCTGAAGCAAATTAATAGAAAAAATAGGAAAAAAATTTTTACTGAGAAAAATAAATTCTCTCTTTTAGAGTACATGGAGTTTATTGTGCTATTATAAATATCCTAATATCATTTGTCTTGTAGATTTTATGTCAAGAGAAAGCAAAGTATAGGTGTGTTATAATGTATTGTTTCAAGTTTATTTATCTAGAGTTTGCTTTATTTTAGCTCTGAAATGTTGGAGGAAAAACTGGAGCTAGTGCCAGATCAAACAACTTGAGGAGAACAAATGGAGAACTTGTCAAAAGGTAAGGACTTCTAAGATATTAATAAGGAACCTCAGGTGTTTTACCAGTGCTAGGCAGTGACTGGAATGTATTTGTTCTTGCCGATACATAGCCGACTTTGGAAGTAAGGAAAAAAAAAAAAAGGGAAGAAAAAAAAATACACTGCCTCTTAAAAGTATTTGGGTTAACAGGAGAGCAGCTACAGATATGATTCTTCCCAGACTTCTGTATATGCATTCGCAAAGTAACGAATGTCATTTATCAGCTTAATTTTATTTTCTTAGTTATTTAAGCTACTTTATTAAATTAATTCTGAGAAGTATAATTCTTAGCCTGTATATTGTACTTATTAAAAATGCGGGAAAGTAAACAACAAATTTGAAGGCTGTCTTAAAGTAACTTCTTGTCTATTCACACCTGGCTAGAGTATGGTTAAGACATTTACTAATATTTAGTAGTTTCTTACTACTACCTCAACCACATATCGGCAGTAATGAGTTTGAGAGAGCTTTGGTTGGCTTGGAAGGAAGGGTCTTCACTGCTTCCATGGTTCATAGAGTTTTAAACTTCATCAGGATGGAAGGATCTTTTTGTATTTGGATGACCGTGGTGTTGCTCTCAGATATTTTCTTCTACGCTTTGTGAGAGAAATTTTTTAAAAAGCTGAGCCTGAGAGCATGCTACGTGACTGACAGTGACTTTGCAGAAGTGTCAGAAAGTGACCTGTATCTGGATAACAATACAAAGACTGAAGAAAGCAATGACACAGGAAGGAGACATTCAGTATGTCATAGAAGGGTGGATTTTTTCCAGGAAGTGGCTTTATGTAGATTGAAAAAATACGGAACAGGTGTGTTGATGCCAAAGATGCCTCCTACATGGGAGACAGATAGTATTTTGCATATTTCTTTTCTGGAATTTTATTGCATGTATTCTTTCAGAAGCCATAATGAATGTTGAGTTTTTCATGAAGAGAGTCTGATGTTTGGAAGAGACTAGAAACACTTCTTGGAGATGATGCATTTCTTAGTATTTAGAGGAATTCCTATCTATATCGTTGTGTATGACAAACTACTTGTAGACCCCATTTAATCATGGTATTTTGAGCTATTACTGAGATAAGTTAAAAATGTTTTTGAATCAAATGCACTGAAAACAAAAACAGTCACGGTGCACTAACTTAATGTATAACTGTATTCTGAGAATTTATGCTTTCAGTGTGTTATGGCTTAGTCAGATTTAGTATTTTTAGACCTTTAGGGGTCAGCATACCCTAAGAATGGTTCAAAAGGTTAACTTTTCCAAAGTAGGCTGCAAGTGAATACTACAAACTGGTTCTCTGTGAAATATTTTCTATCCATTTGCAAGAAATACTGTTCTTCTGCAGCTCTCAGATACTTTAAAAACTGGATATTTGCTGAGTTTCATGTGTATTATTTTTCTGATGCCTTAGATTAATATTTTGTGCTGTTAAGAAAGGTATTTCTTCTAAGCTACCACTTGTACCACTTACATATTTGTGAATCTAATAGAATTTTTCATATGGTCATAGAAAAACTGGAAAGAAAAATTAATAGCCTCTTATCTTTTTTTTTTTTGTATCAATCATTAATCACATAATGTCTCTGTACTCTTAGGGAAGTTTAAAAGAACAAGAGCAACTTTTAAGTTTTCTTTTTAAATGTCTAATGTTGAACCGTATACCGTTTTGTGTTCTACTTTCTTTATCTGCGCTATCTTTCCTTTTCACAGTGGGTACTGTGCCATATCTAGCTGTTCCTACCTTGTAACTTAGAAGTTCAAAAGCTCTTTTTAGAAAAACTTAATAATATTTATTCATTTTAATAACATATTGAATAAATTGAGATTAAATTTAGCTGGCTTGATGAAAATGCAGTTAAGCAATGAGAGTTATCTTTTTTTAAATGCTAGGTACTGAGAAGTGGTAGGTTTGTGGTGGCTATGTGGATTAATATGTGGCCTGTTAATAGGTGTTATAAAATATCTGAAAAAAAAATCGACGTTTAATATATCTGAAGTGTTTGAAAGTTGGTAATTTGTTTTTAGCATTCTGAATTGTTTGGATCAATAAGTCCAAGGTTTATTATTTTGGGTTTGCATCTGATTTAAATGTATTGTTTATTACCGTACGACTCAGTTTTTAATAGGATAGTGACTTCTCTCATTTCTAACAATACTTGAGGGAATTTATTAGGAATGTTGGCAGCAGCCCAGTAAGGACTCTGTAATTTACAAAGGAAATATATTCAGAATAGAAACTAGAAAGCTTAGGACCATAGTTTATTATAAAAATAAACTTATATTAGCAAATAGCTGCACCTCTTCATGTTGTAGGGCTGTAGATGCACTCTGCACCTGGATGGGATTGTTACTTCTTCAGGGTTTACATGCATGAAGAAACATGCAGAAACATTAATAACATGAAAACATAAGAGGATTCTTTCTGTCCTTACATATATATTCATGACCTGATATGTCAATTTTACAAAAGAGTTATAACAGTAATGAAGCAGTAAGTGTTGAAATGCTGGAAATTAATTTGTGTTTCATTTGACTCATGCCATGTACTGGATTTGAATCAGTGAAGGTATACTTGTTTTTCACTGCTGTAGTGTTTTGCCTGGGTCATATTTCTGAATGAACATGTTTCTTAAGGACAAGGCAGAAATTAGGGTGAAGTCTTAGAATATGAAATACTTTTTGGTCTGTTTTGATAACAGTTACAATTTTGCTGACCCTAGAATAAAATGCATTGTGTAATTATTATTTAAAATTCATAAGATACTGGTTTTTAATGGGAAAGCAATTGACTTCCTTTAAAAGATAGACATTACATTTTTCAAGCAAGGGAATAATGCACATTTCTAAATCACTACTTAAAGCATCTACAGAAATATGTGTCAATGAACCAGTTTCACCCTTAAGAATTTGTTGTCAGCTCTAAGTTATGGTAGATATGGACACTTTCACTGTAGCTTGTTGTCCTGCAAAAGAATGCTTGCATGACTCGTAAAAATACTTTAAAATTGCCTGCCTGGAAACTCCAGTTCAGAGGAGATTCCAGTATGAAAGACATGTGGAAATGTAGATTGGAATGGGATTGCAGAATCAGGTGCTGCAAGGAAGTCTGAAGTGTTGTATCAGGTGGTGAGCTGTTGCTTTCTAGTCCTGCTTCATCCAGGAGAAAGAGAGGAGGACAGCTATGCAAACCTAATGAACAAATTATCTGTATATAGAACTGCTCAGACACAAGTGCATGCCACAAGCTTATCTGTAGAAAATAGTTTTCATTGCATTGTGTGTTTGTGCATTCATTTGTGTTGCATGAGTGCGTGGTGTTTTCTGTTAAGAATCTGGCCATAGCTTTCCTTGTATTGTCATGGTCATGATGTGTATGTGTCAGTATTGTTTAGAAAAATGCTTCTGCATTCTTTTGCTGTGCAGTAAATAATATTTCAGGGAATAAAAACTCACTAGAATATTTTGTGCATTTATTTACTGCAATTTAAAAATGCTCTTCATCATCAGCCATTACTTTTGTGTTCATGGTAATTGAGGCAGTGACAGTCATACGCATAGGCTGAGTAAAATCTATCATCTTTTCTCACTAATTTCCTAGAAGTGAAACTTCTGTCCCTCACCATGTATTTGTAAATTGTTGTTATGAAAAGCTAATTTTTCAAGCTGTGCAGTTATTTTAATTTCATTTATTTATTATTGTGGGAATGGTTTTGTAAAATAATTACAAGAACTTGTCTGGAATTACTGTTGTGTGACTTTAACACCCACCCACCCACCAAGATGAAGGGGTAAAGGAAGCTTTAAAAGTACTGAAATGTTGTAAAGATTTTTCTCATTTTTTTCTCAGATGATCTAGCTGGGTCAGAAAGCAATTGGTGATAGAGTTGCTTCCTCTTTCTCCAAAATACATCAATTACAGCTGCAGGTTAATTAGAGTAAATCTGAAGCTTTTCTTCTGAGGCTGCAGTAGAAGCAGAATAAACCACAACTGTCATATTGAAGTCTGTTTCTTCTTTCACGTGCTTCGAGATGAGATATTATGAGCTTGGTCTTCCTCTCCTTCCCTCTTTTTAGCAATAAGGAATGCTGCTTACCTGGAAAAGGAGGAAGACCTGAACACTGCCTGTGTATTTATGCAGAGGAATCCACATGATATGCACAGAGGCAGTATTCTCTTCAATATGACTCAATTTGTGTCTTGCATGGGTGTTGTACTTTCAGCCTCAAACTCGCTGTGTGATAGCTGCCCATTTTAAAGTGGCAAGAATGGTGGTAGGTTTCTCTGCACAGTATAGGATGTGAAGATCCGCTGCTGTCTGATCTTTCCTATAAATATCCCTCTTTCATATATATGAATTCTTATGTTTCCTTTTCCTACCCCTTCTTTTTCTTGTACATTTGGAATAGTTAAATATAGCACATTTGTTCAGGCTGAGTGGAGAAAGACTCATCATAAGGAGAATAAATAAGTCTTCAATATCTGCCTGACTCATTTAAGTGTTACGATATCATTTCGTTAAAAAACTGAAAATATGTAGTGCCCGATCTACACCAAGTCCTGCAAGAACTACAGACGGGGAGAGGGCACGCCTTGAAATATTGCACTTTGAATCTCCTTAGTGTTTAAAATCTGAGTGCAGCTAACTTCAGAATGACTTGAAATGTGCTTCAGAAAGGCGCAGTAGTTACTCCCACAGTGATTGTTATGTGGTGCATCAGCAGGACCTTTAGAAAACTTGGCAGAAGTGCAGAAATTTGGGTGTTTTCTTCTTTAGAAACTTCTGCTGCTTGTACTTTAATAACTAGACTGAAGTTTAAGTTCAGCATGAAGGTGTAACAAAGGACTTTATTTAATGGATAAGCATGCCCTGGATCTCTACCGTGTTTTGGAGATTCACTTCTGCGAGTTCACATGTGTTATTAGTAGAGGTATGTGGGTATCAGGGTATGTGGTTAAGGTGTCTTCCTGTTGCTTCACGCAGTGACCTTTCTCTTATGTTGGACATTTAAAGTTATAGTATTTTTTCTTAAGTAATTGTAAAGCTGTATTTTTCTGGGATTTAGCTTGGAACACAAAATTCAGCAGAGCCTTAGTTGTTTGTTTGTGGTAGGGGAGGTTGAGTACGTTTGGATAAGAGAATTTCCACTATAATTAATGGGCATCAGGAAACATGACCCTGCCTAGATAAAAGGGAGTTCTGGATCATTAAGATTTAGATAATGAAAGAGGTTATATGTGAAAAGCAATTGTCTGGGATGACAATAGCAAAAGAAAAATGGGTTAGAAGAGTTTACTTTGTTTTCAGCTGTTTTAGAAAATATAAACACAGCATGCTTAGTAAAACTCTAGCACACACTATGTTTGGAAATTATGTAATAACTCCATATAGGCTGTAATGATATCCTGAAACCCTGTATTTAAACTAACCTGAATTACAATGAGAGATAAACAGAATATTTACCCATCCCTTATGAGCTGCTGCTGATATGTAAATTTATTCTTCTACTTTGCACAAATATACTTTTGAGCTACTGCTTAAACACTTCAAGGTCCTTAGCCAAACAGTTTTAATGATGCCTCCAATATTATGAAAGTGTGACATTTGATGAATGCCTTGTATAGTTGTGATATCAGGGAAAGTGTAAACAAAAAATGCACATCAAGTCATCGTGCAACACCTAGATAATTTATAATTTTACTGTTTATATCCATCTTGACATTTTTTATCTGCCAAAGGCAGGTTTCATTTGGAATCTTAATCTGAGATTTATTTGGTGGATCTGGAAATCATAGCTAGAGTTCCCACAGGAAATGGTCCATCTACCAACAGATTAAATGGCAGTCCTGCAGTTGTTAAGGGAGCTCTGCATTTAACACACATGCATACTCATTCAGTCAGCACTGTGGAGAAAAATTAAAGTAGTAACCCAGGTTTAGGAACAATGTAGCTAAAAAGTCCCATATTTGCTGAATGACAAAGGGTTATATAGCAGCATTTCATTTTATTATTCGTGCTTGAATTTCTTGTTTGCTTTGTTGAGTCTGCTGACGAATACTAATAAATGCCTGCAACAATCCAGACGAGAGATGCCTGGCAACAAAGCTATGCGGTGGACCTCCCTGATCTTCTCCAGTTCACAACCTGACCTTTTGAAAAATTGGCTGGGCTAAGCTGCAGAATTTGGGTGTAATGGTTATTGTTAACTCCAGCTTTAGGATTTATTAATTTGTGTGATCAAGACTTACCTATACTTTAAAGTTTCAAAAGACCAAACACAATCATCCATCCATTAGAACTAACATTGTGTTGCTGTGAATCCCACTTAGTATCTGTTTAAAGATTCTACTGTTTTGATGCATTCAGAGTATAAAAATGCTTTTTTTCAAGTACGAGACCGATCCAGTGAAAATCTGGTGTCTTCTCAGAGACTAATATTTTAAAATAACAGTGTTAATGAATTGCAAACGGAGAGTGGAATGCCAAAGGAAATGTGTGATATTTGCACATTAATAAATGCATCACGATTAACTGCAGTGACTACCGAAATCATGGTTGCTGACATATTCTAAGGACTTGGAAGCATTTTTCTACCTTTTTTAATGGTACTTTCTTCAGTTGCTGCTTAGATGCAAAATAGGTGAGCAAAAGACTTGATGAGAGGCAGTCAAGGGAAACATCATTACAAAAATAATCAGTCCTCAGAGAATTGTAAAAAATAGCCTTTGCCAGAATAACTCCAACTGTTCTTAATCTTCTTCTCAATTTATTTTTTTATGAAGGGTGTTGCCAGTGTTCCATGCAAGTACAGGTGAATAAAGAAGCACTCAAAGTAACACAGATGTCCACCCCTGCTTAAGTTGCTAACATAGAATGAATTCAGTGTTCTCTTCAGATTCCTTTAAGGAATTAAAAATGAATCATTAAACTTCTGACTTTTGTCTGTATTTTAGCTGACAGAAAGGTATTTTCAAGCCTCTTTTGTGTGTGTGTGTGTGTGTGTGTGTGTGTGTGTGTGTGTGTGTGTTTATGTTACAAGATATACAGCAAGCTTTAATTCCAAATACAGCTTAAGTTATTTTTACTTAATTTGCAGAGAACTGTTTCAATAAAATTCTGATAAGAATTCATTGATTTCTTTCATTGGGATTTTGGACTTAATAAGTACAAACCATAGCCTATGATCATTCATTAGAGTTTTAGTATTTCATTAATCTGACTTCTAAAAAGATTAACTGACAGTTTTAATTGTTCACGTTTTTTGTATTAAAACTATAGTCAATGTAAAAAGAAAAGTGGCCATTTCTTCTGCCTTCTGTTGAAATTACAAGAAGTTTACTAGAAGTTTCTCTATATGTACACTGCATGTCAGTCTTCTAATGTAGAAATACTGTAGTCTGTCATGTGAATTAAGGTCATCATCATAAAGGAATGTGGAAGATTATTTGAAATTCCTCTTAATCTTTTGGTTCTGTAAACATTATCATTAATAGGTAAAAATGATATATTTTTCTTGGAATCCATTTGAAATTAGTTGCATTTTGCAGTATTCAAGCTGCATTAAGCCTTCCTGATGAAGAGAAAAGAATTCCATGTCTCTGAGGAGAATGCAGCAAGGGCCACCAGTGAGGTAACAGCCTCCATGGTACAACACAACTTCTGCAGTTTTATTTCCACCATGGCTTTTGTGTGCTTTGGTCTTGTTCATACTAAAATGACTATCATGGTACTTACGTATCCTTTCTAAAATATCTCGAGAAAATATTGCTTTCAAGATTTATTTAAAATGAACCTCTGATGATTGTTTCTTACAGTAAGTGCACGTATGCTATCTCAGTAAGTGTTGCCTCATCCTTTTCACTTGATGATTGCTGGGACACTGAACATACAATGCGTCTTTGTGGCTATTTCCTCTTCATAAGCACCAATGCCTTGGCACTTCTTTATGTGATATTTTTGGCTATGCAGAGCACTGAGAAATTAAAAGGAATTAGATTGATATTACAAAACTATTCAGAGCTCAGTCTTGATGTTATCAGGTTTCCTGTGACTGCCATTCTGTCTTGCTGCATGAGTGATTTAGTGAGATCTTTGGGTCCTACTGAATAACCATCTTAAAGGTTGTCCAGTTTTCTTTGAACAGTAGGAAGTGTCATAAAATATCAGTGATTTATTTGTAATTGAAAGTTACCGGTTCTCTAGACTACATGATACTGAAGGGGGCAAAGTAACTATATCTTAAGTATATCTGTAGTAAACCCAAAGGTGAGTAAAGGTGCACTTGTTTGTTTTACTTATGGCTTTTTGGTTTTGTTTTGTTTTGGTTTTTTTTTTGAGAAAATGTATCTTGACCTTAAACTTTCTGTACAGAGCTTTTGTAGTTGTTTTCCAGAAACAGGAACTACTTTCTTCTTGAAAATAAGTACTGCATCTTTTCTTGGGAATACAAGCTTACAGATTTTGGAAACAATAAAATTGTGAGAGGAAGTTAAAAAATAATAGAACACTCTTTAGGTATGCATATCTATTATACATGCTGTGTCTGTGTTAGCTCCAGTAGAAATGAAAAAGGAAAGGACAGACACTCTGAAAGTGCACAAATCCTAACCCAACTCTTTTTTTTTTTCACTTATGTCAAGCAATAGGATCAGATTTCTTCCACCAGCCTCAATTTCTTTTCTTACATACCTATATCTATAAAATCCTTTAGTTTTGTTTCCTTCCCACTAATTTTCACAATTTATGCCTTTTAATCATTCAGTATGAGGTGAATTGTTTAGTTATCTGAGCCTTTCACAAGCATTCTGTTTGGTAGAAGTTGCAGTAGTTAAACAGCTGAGAGGATGAATGTTTGTCAGAAAGACTTAGTTGTTGTTTTCAGCTCATGAATGAAAATTCAGGCATAGTACTAATTTAATTACCATAGCTGGGAAAGTTAGAATCATAGAATAGAATCATAGAATCACCAAGGTTGGAAAAGACCTCTAAGATCATCCAGTCCAACCATTCACCTATCACCAGTATTTGCCAGTAAACCATGTCCTTCAGCACAACATCTAAATGTTTCTTGAACACTTCCAGTGACAGTGACTCCACCACCTCCCTGGGCAGCCCATTCCAGTTCCTGACCACTCTCTCAGAGAAGTATTTCCTAATGTACAACCTGAATCTGCCCTGGTGCAACCTAAGGCCATTCCCCTTTGTCCTGTCACTAGTTACATGGGAGAAGAGGCTAATTCCCACCTCACCACAACCTCCTTTCAGGTAATTGTAGAGAGCAATAAAGTCTCCCCTGAGCCTCCTCTTCTCGAGGCTAAACAATACCAGCTCCCTCGGCTACTCCTCATAAGTCTTGTGCTCCAGACCCCTCACCAGCTTTGTTGCCTTTTCTGAGCACCTGTTCCTGTAGTGAGGGGCCCAAAACTGTACACAGTACTCGAGGTGTGGCCTCGCCATTGCCAAATAGAGAGGATCATCACTTCCCTGCTCCTGCTGGCAACACTATTTCTGATACAAGCCAGGATGTAATTGGCCTTCTTTATGGTATATTGCTTGCACATGTTCAATTGAGCATCAACCAGTATCCCCAGGTCTGTGTCTCTATGCAATCTTCTAGCCACTCTGCCCTAATCCTGTAGCATTGCCTGGGGTTGCTGTGGCCAGAGTGCAAGGCTTGGCACTTGGACTTGTTGAACTTCATCCCGCTGACCTCAGCCCAGCTATCCAGCCTGTCCAGATCCTTCTGTAGGGCCTTCCTACCAACAGGCAGATTGACACTTCCTCCCAACTTGATGTCATCTGAAAACTTAGTGAGAGTGCACTCGATCCCATTATCAGTAAAATATTGAACAGAACAGGTCCCAGTACCAACCCCCTGGGGAATGTCACTCATGACTGGTCACCAGCTGGGTGTGACTCCACTGACCACCACGCTCTGGACCTGGCCATCCAGCCTGTTCTTTACCCAACAGAGAACATATCTGTCCAAGTCACAGGCTGCCAGCTTCTGCAGGAGAATACTATGGGAGACAGTGTCAAACTATCAGTGGTTTATGGGTCAATTTGGCCCAGTTCTGTGACTAACGGGACAGGGCGACCCACAGACCCATGCCCCGGGAGAGAGGGAGGGGGGAAAAAAGGAGTATGTCTTCTTATTAGTTTGTTAACAAGTGGATTTTGGAGGGATTTAGTTATTGAGTTTGTAGTCAGTTCTTCAAGTACAGCACCATGTTTTGTTCTGCTTATTTTTTTTCCCCAAAATGTGTATGGTTGTTCTCTTCCTTCCCCATTTTACTCTTTCTTTCTATTCTGTCTCTTACTCCCGTTCCTTTAGGGGCTCATTCATGCAAGTCTTTTGCAGGCAGAGAAGAACATGCTTTATCTGTGTTACAGACTGACTTAAAACAAATACCTGGAAGCTGTCGGTAACTACTGTTACACCTGAAACTGGTTTGGGACTTCTGGTGCCCCCATCATCCACTGCAGGGTGGATGGTAGCCAACCATAGATTCTGCAGTGCTGTGTGCATGTTCTAGGTTTTCTTGTTGCTGCTGCTGCTTTTTCCTTTTGTTGTGGTTCCTCATAGACCCCCCTGCAAAAATCTGAGCTGATCAGAGCAGTTTGGATAGTGGTGTGCTAAAAATTGCAGACAGGAAGGGATCCAGCTTCACTGGATGGTGGAATGGTGAATGCATCTCACTAGCTGTGCATAAAAGAGGCTGCTGCCTCCCTGACCTTGAAGGTAAAACCCTGACTTCTGTGCTCTTGCATCTTCAATGCTTCTTTCTGTATTATCGGTTTCCATATTACAGGATTCTCTGATGCTCTTTCACCTCTGTTACTTCCAGTCCCCCTTTCTGAGAAAAAGCTCTGAGAAATTGCGGCTGCCTTCCAATTGCTTTAGGTTCAATATTTTTACTTTGACTTTTTAACTATTTCCAGCTTACCAACATTGAATTCTGTTCTACGTTTGCTATTTCAAGCTATGACGACATTATCTTCTCCCTACTTCTCCCACAATCAATTCCCAGCTTTATTTCTAGTGTCTTTATATTTCTTCTTCCTAACATTTGCCTTTCTTTCCCTCAATGTGAATGAGCTATTCATTCAAGATAAATACATAAAACAGAAGATCAGCTGTTCAGCTTCTCCCTATAGTGAAATATTAATCTGAGCTACTGAACTTGTTATATTCTATATGGAAAATAAGTTGTTTAGTGTACTCAAGAACCAGAATCAATGGTGGTGATACCACTTAATGAACACTGCACCATTTTTTCCCAAAGATTTCAAGGCTGTTGTATGCTTTCTCTGATGTTCTTTGTGCAGCCTGATTATTGCAAATGCTACTTACTCCCCAGTGTGTCTCTGCAGCATTGGTAATTAGTGCATAATACAATTTGCAGGAGGCATGAAGAAAAGCACTGAAGTGCATTGATTAATGTTGCTACTTGGCTTAAAGGGAAGACAAGAATCTACCATGTACCAAGGCCTAAATTACTTGGGGTGGGGAGCAGTGTCACGGACTAAATGGAGAAATGTTTTTAGAAATAAAAAATTCACTGTTCTCATTGATATGACAATGTTCAAAATGCCTTCCTCAAAGCATTCTAATGACAGATATAGCAAGTTGACAAAAAAAAAAAATTGTTTTTTAATTGAAGCTTTGTTAAACAAGTGAAAAAACTCTTAACCTTAATGCCCTTGAGCAGAGTGCTTCTGATTCTGAGTGGAGAAGGCTGCTGTCTTGTTCTCTTTTACAGTGCTAACAGGGGGAAAGATAGTTCCTAAGTGTTTCATCTAGTATTTCCAGAAATGCCACTTACAGGTTTGCTGTATGGTGCTCAGTCTTTCCCATGCATTTCAGGGAATAGAATCTGGATGGAAAGGTGTGTAGCAAATATGACTTACTTCAAGAAGCAACATTAGAGGTAATAAATGCCAAAACGGGTCCAGTCCCAGGCTAAATTCTTTTCTCGTTTCCAGATGGTTTCACCTACAAACGAAAGGACACATGAAGTATCCCAATCTTAAATTTGGCCCATGATTTAATCAGGAGTTAATCTGCAGATGTTTACCTCCTCCTGCAGATAAGAAGAAGCAGCCTTATGTTCACAGGCCTTGGTCCTCATAGGGGACTTCAGTGATGCTAGTAATCCCCTGGAAGGTCAATACAGCAGGACACAGTGTAGAAGATTTCTGAGTACTTTGTTGCCAACTGCCAAAGAAAGTGATTGCTGAGCCAACAAGGAGGGGTGCTTTGTTGAACCCAGTACTTAGAAACAAGGAAGTACTGGTTGGAGATGTCAGAGTGGGAGGCAGCCTTGGCTGCAATTGTTATGAAACGGTAGAGTTCTGGATCCTGAGAGGGGGGTGCAGGGCAGAAGCAGAACCTCAGCACTGGATTTCAGGAGAGTAGATACTCCTCTGTGATCTGTTTGGAAGGATTATAACGGATTCAGTCCTGGAGCGATGAAGTATTCAAGAGAGTTCACTGGTATTTGAGAATTGCCTACTCCAAACTAAAAAATGGTCAATCCTAACAAGCAGGAAATCAAGCAAAGGCAGCCAAATGCCTTTTGCTTCTGGCTAAACTCAGGCATAAAATGAAGGCATAGAAGATGTGGAAATGGGAACAGGAAGAATAAAGAGATATTCTTAGTGCAGGGATGGAATCTGGAATTTAATCTTAAAACAGATGAGAAGAGAAGCAAAAAAGGATTCTACAGATATATAAAGTGCAAAAGGAACAGTGTGGAAATGTTGCCCCACTGCTTAAATGTAGCAGAGGCTGTGGTGACAAAGGACTGTGTTACTCAATGTCTTCTTCACCTCAGTCTTTACTGGTAAGATCTGTCTTTGGGAATCGCACCCACCTGGGACCAGTCTGCAACAGGGATGACAGCCTTGGTGAAAATGCTGATGCCTGAAGAAGAAAGAGAAAAGGTTGTTAAGGCAACTGACATTACACCCCTCCTTCAGAGGGTGAGAGCATAATTAGCAATATTTATATATAAATATATACATACACAGGTCACTGTGTCTGAAATGGAAGAAGTGGATAGGATGACGTGTTTGGCTGGCAGTTCTTTATATTGGAAATCAAATGGGAAACACAATCAAGTTTATGCCTCCCATAAAAGGCTTTGCAAGTATTAAAATTCAGACTACATTGTTTTTTGTGCAGTATTAATTAGAGAGGATTCAAAATTTAATCGTTCCTATGTTGGGATAGTTTCTTAGCAGTTGATTTCTTACTGCCTGTTTCTTTAGAAATAATTCATTCTATATACGGTAAGGAGGAATGAGAGTTTGAATGCGGTTTTAAAATGTAGCAGGACCTTAAAGGAATCTCTGCTCACAAGCCTACAGGATTCTGAGTCAGTGAACAGTGTACTTTTGCTCAGAATCCAGGTGGCTATGTTCAATTTCAGCATTAGCTGCAAAAGGATCTGATACGAGGAATACATTTCAATCACAGTACTGAAAACAGCAGTAGATTATATTTGTTAATTAGTGTCTTATCAGATTATGATCCCCTCATGCTTATTACTACTCAGAAACAAGGATTCCGCTGCACTATTGTCTGTTTTTTCTCTAGTATGAAAATCAGTGGTTGTAGGTTAGAGAAATAGTGAGAGTGGATTCAAGAGAACTTGTAGATAAAGAGAATATGGATGAGCTGCATGTATGAAGATTTCTCTACAAGATGGTAATGCACAGCTTTTTGTAGGGACTTATTAAGCCATCTCCAGCCAATCCACAAGAAGTCATCTCTTTGCACTCAGGATGTTGCCTGTGCCATTGCCTGTGCCTTTCCTTCTTCATGGAAAGAAGAATCTCTTGCAGCTGATTTTACAGACATGCTTTAGTATTTTTTTCACTTGGAATTTGTGCTTTTCTGTTTTATACGCAGCATGACACCTTGGTGCTGATTGATGTACATTTTCAGGCAATTTGTAGGTGTCAATATCTTATTATTTTTGATGAATCTGTTTTTTTTTTGTTGTTTTTTTTTTTTTTTTTTTTTGAGGTGGAAGTAAAGTTGAATCAAAGAGTATTTAAAGTACAATTTATCCAAAATGACTGGAAATGCTAACTTTATTAAATAAGCAAAAGCTTAATTGTGTATTCTCTACTTGTGAAAAATACCTTTTTTTTTTCCATTTTTAGTTTTTTTATATGTCTTCCTCATCATTTTTTAATATAGTTCTATAATTAAAACTTGTTCTTCCTTTATGAAAGAATATTCTTGGTATGTAGATCCTTCTTTTATTTAAATACCTTGATATCAGAAATATGTCCTAAAAATATCTAGTAGCCAGGCTTAGGAGAACTACCTATCATACTCAACATTACAATCAGATGATTTTTCCCTTTGACACAATTTGTGCTTTGCATTCTCTGGGTTCTTGTATGTTGTTCTTGTAGAGTTGTCTGAGCCTCTAGCTTACGCATTCTGGGAGTGACCAATGGGACCTTAAATTGTTTGTTGCTAATTACAATTTGTTAATACTCCTTTTGTAACCAAAATGCATTTGAAAAAGACCTCAATGTAAGTAGAACTGTAGTTCACAATCTGAAAATTCACTTGTTTAGAGTGGAAATTAATCATGCCTCACTAGGATAGAGATTACTGTGAGGTCATTTTAAGCAGTCATTGAAGGGGAGAAGGATTGGGAAATGGTGGTGAATTTTTCAGGACTGCGTGAGAAAAATCCAGTAAGTAGGTAGTAACTCCTATATCAGTGCTTGAAGCAGCACAGTGCTCATTCCTTAGTGGAATGAAGAAGGTGTGAATGGGAAAATAGAGTACTTTCTCCCTTTTGCTACAAATAACCATGTAGCAAACCATTTTTGAGTGATTAAAAAAAAGTGTGCTTTTTTCTTCAAAACAACAACAAAAACATTCACGTGTGTTTCCAATTAGAAACCTGCATCCTGGGACAGAAAAGAGAAGACTTCGGTGCGGAATTTCAGTTTCATCCAAACTCCTCCAAAAAAACAGATTTTTTCATCCAAGCAGAAGATGAAGCACTGAAACTTTCGGATTTGTCAGTAACCAGTCAAGGAAGACCTCCAAATATGTGTGCTCAGTTCAGTTCCAGTCCTGGAGAGTCAAGGTACAGAAACAGCTCAAAATATGTTTGTTTTTTTTCCCCAAGACTCATAATGCAGACAGTGTAGCCAAGATTTTTTGATAATGTCAGGGAAGCTGAGAATCAGTAAATCTACATTTTACTTAACTAGGAAAACTGATTTGTCTAAGCATTGTGTACTTGTTGATAGCTTATACGTGTAACTGTGACCACCATATCTGTCCTTTCCTGATGGAACGCAGCATTTTTCCACTGTTTCCTCCAGCATTTATAAAAAAAAATGATCCTGGCAGTGGCTTATCTGCACACTGTCAGTACTTCAATTAATTGTGATCTCTTCAGATAATTTAAAAAAATGCATATTGTAAGATTCAGAAAGGGTGATCTAAAATCTAGTAGTACGTGTGGCTTTACACCATGAATGTACCCTGATGATGGCTGATTAGGTAATTAGGTGGTATAAGCTAGGAAGCAAGAACGAATCAGGGTGAAATCTAGGTGAAGTTGGAAGACTAAAGATGAGGGATTGTAATACTTTGTAGGCAGGGTCTGTGACAGGAATCTGGAGAAGGGCAAATATGGTTGAAGAGTGTGATACAAAGTCTGAAGATTCTATTCTGTCATTAACTTTTGTACTAAGCTATGGCCCTACATTGCAATCTTAAGAAACATGCACACACATGCTATATGTGATGTAATATATGCACTATAATGTGTATACTAAAAATATATACGTAATATATTTTAAGCTCAAGGAGGGAGGGTTTAGATTGTAAAAAACTTCTCCCTGACATCCAGAGTGGTGAGGTGCTGGAATAGGCTGCCCAGAGAGGTTGTGTATGCTCCATCCCTGGAGGTGTTCAAGACCAGGTTGGATGTGCAGCCTGGTCTAGTACCAGATGTGGAGATTGGTGGCCCTGCCTGTGGCATGGGCTTGGAACGTGATGATCCTTGGAGTCCCTTCCAACACAAGCCATCTATGATGATCAGGTCCAAAGAAGGGCAACAAGGCTTGTGAAGGGCTTTGAGAATATGCCCTACAAGGAGCAACTAAACGGGGCTGATTTTCTGTGGCTACTTTTTATGACTGATAGCCCCTTCTAATCCATGAATCTATTTATTTTGCTCCAATCCTGGAAGTGAGATCTGGGTTATCCATAACTGTCAAGGGATAACCAGGGAGTTTTATTAAATTCTCGAGACAGATTTTTTCCAGCCATCTTTGTATTGCTGTTTCTGAAGTTTGCATTTTAATGTAATTTACAAATAGTGAAAAAATAATGTTTTAGTCAGTTTGGGCTTTCGTGTTTGTTGTCAGCACAACAGTCTATCTACTGATTGAAAGATAATTGTTACAAGGCTTCAACAGCTAAATCTATCATTCTTTCTAACAAAAATACTTAATTGAATCTTTTCTCATTTTTTTGCTGTCTCTGGCTAAATAAAGTAACCTTAAAACTGGAATTTGTGTCATCAAATATAATATTTAGAATAGCCCAATAATTTTATAGTTTTCTGCAATACAAACTTCTAGATCTTGTCTTCTCATTTCATTTCATGTGAAATTGTCCATCCTGAAGAATTTGGTTTCTTTTAATCTGAACATTAATTTGATCCCCAAATGTTTCACTGCTTTGTTTTTCCATGTTAATATTTGCTTTCTCATAAGCATTTTCTGTTTATAGCCACTTTATATTCGTCAGTTTTATGCATTAGCACTGTAGTATATTTGCTTATTATTTCCATACTTACAAGTTTTCTTTTAGAATTACAGATTTAAGATGTGACAGAAAGACGTTCTGGTTACTGCTTCTGAACATGTTTGTAACAGTTAACAAATGTTGTTAATTTATTTTTGCATACATTTTGGGCAGGTGAAGTGTTCTTTGCATTATTATTATTTTTTTCTTTCTCCTATAAGTAGTGCTGTAGAGAGAAGGGGGAAAATACTCCCTGAATGTATATCCTCATGGGAAGATGCCACAGGTTTTGGTGGAAAGACAGAAACTTCATTCCTCTTAAAAGAATTGGACACCCTAAGGGCCAAAAATAAAAAGGTACAGTTTCAATACTCAGATCACAGAATTTACTATTTTTCAGTTGTCTCACAAAGCATAAATTTTAAACTGTTCCTAATTTAGTTTCGTTATTTAAGTGCTCCAAACAATAACTTTCTAGTCGTTTTGGATTCTTAGTGCCTGGTTAACAACTGCTTTTCTAGAATTAAAATTTTTTTCATCCTGCTCTTTGACCTTTTTAATCAGTGACATAAGTTCCTGCATCATGGATAAAAAACCCACTGACGCTAATGGAAAAGTTTTCTTTGGCTTGAAAAAGCTTGTGGACTGGAGTCTCCACATTAAACGTATTTATTATGTGCGGAACTATTTACAATAGAGCACATTGAAGTGATGACTGGCATCCTATTCATGTTATCAGAACGGACAATGTATTTTGTATATGTCATTTGAGTATGTTTTGCTTCTGCTACCCCTTGTCTCTCTTGTACTTTTGATATAATGAAGACAGGACTGTAGCTTCTCTATTATGAGTGATTCAAATGATGACACAGTGACACAATTCAAAATCTGAAACACGTTCTGCAGTACACCTGATATATTTCATTAAACACTCCGTTTCTAATTTGAGGTGGCTCAAGCATTTCATTATAAGTTTTTAAGCTTGTAAATGCAAAAAAGGACCAAAAAAAGGCCAGTGTTTCATGAACAGAATCTGGATCTCATACTTCTGTACCTGAGATCCATATAGCAAGCTCACCTGGATACCTCTATGCTGAGGGGAATAAGACTCCATCCTATTTGCACACTGCATTGTTTCTACCACTAGGCACAGTTGTATCTGCATAAACAACAGAAAAGTGTATAACCTTTCCACTGAATGCTCCCCAGTGCTGGGACAAGAGGCAGTGAGAACAAACTGGAACACAGGAGGTTCCATCTAATCAGGAAGCAGTTCTTTACTGTGTGGATGGCTGAGCACTGGCACAAGCTACCTAGAGGCTGTGAAACGTCTTCCTTGGAGATCTCCAAAAGCTGCCTGAATGTGGTGTTGGGCAACCTGCTCATGGTTTCCCTGCCTGAGCAGGGGATGGAGCAGTTGGACCCAGAGGGCCTGCCAACTTCAACCATCCTGTTATTACATGAAATGTCACTGACTGTTCAGTGGAAAGCTCAGACATTTTTCCATAAGCAGAGCCAGTGAACTGCCAATTAAAATGTTGCTCAGCACGTAGAAGAATATTAGTTTTCTATCAGGTGATGCACATGGAAAATTATGCATTTACTGCTCTTCAGACATAAATTATGTCAGTACTCTTGATGGGAAATAAGTTACTCATGCAGTCACCACCTACATTGTATTCCATGTAACTGAACTTCCTTAGCAAGAAGGACTACAGATAGTGTTATCTGAAGAGGGGATTCCCAAATGAAAACAATGTCATACATGTTGCTGCTTTTCTCAAAGAGCAAGATAAGACAATTGATCTTAAATAAATAAAATTGTCCTTTAAATAAATAAATATAATAAATTGAATTTCTGTGGTGTTACCAATATTTGTATTTTGCGGGTAAGAAAACTGCAATTTAATATTTTGTTACACTTGTTCAATTCAGCTTCAAGATGAGTTGTTGGAAAAGGACAAGGAGTTGAAGACAATAAAACTGGACTTAGAACTGCAAGAGAGAGCTACAGAAGCTAAGATTGCAGAAAAGATTGCAGGTATGGTAGGCAAGCATTTAACAGATGGCTATATGGCTCATACAGTACCCGCGGTTGCTATATGACGTGGCCTAGTGAGTGTTAGCTTTATTTGCTAAAGGAGGGAAGATTTGACTTTTTTTTTTTTTTTTTTTTTTTTTTGGTGCGTGTGTGGCTGTTTAGAGTTGCTTAGAAAATAGGTGGCTTTAACATCCTGGTACTGGTATTAGCAGGAGCTTTACCTGTATTCATACTGATTTGGGCATTAAATGCATTGTTAACACCATGTCAATCCAATCACAAAAAGGTTGTTTGTTTTGTTGGAAGGTCCTGAACAAACAAGGGGAAATAATGATTACCAGTGCCTCTACCTTTCAACCAGCAGTTCAAATACCACTTATTGTTTTAGCTCATTCAGAGCAATACTACCCCTCTCCTGGTGTATGAAGATAGTCGCACATTCACCTCAGCTAGAGACCTGCACTTTTCTTGAAAATACGTATTCTTCTGGTACTTAATGAATTTTTGTCTGATTGTGTTATGTCTCCAGTGAAAGAGACTTACACAAATAGCCAAAATGAAAAGTTTATAAGTTTATAGTTAAGAGTGGATACATGCTTATATTTGTTGTCAGTCATCCTTTGGTATACACACAAAACTGGAAGCAGTTTGCATTCTGTTGTTAAAGAAATTTCTAAATTAATGAAGGTGAGTATTTTTATTATTATTGAAAAGTGACAATGTGTATCTTGTACTCAGTGGATGAAATATTCACTAAGGTTTTCCTCCAGGTGTTTCAAATTAATGAGAGTACTTTTCTAAATTAATCATATTATTTGTTCATAAATACAGTGTAAGGTAGGTAAAGTCGTGTCCTTGTGGAGGACAAATAATATTGATAGTAATAATACCTGTCCCCAAAATAGCGGTACTGGAATAAGGAGTAACTAGAAAAACAGCAATGAAAATAAACCCAAAAAGCAGATGGCTGACTTTACACTTTATGTGAAACTCCTTAGAGTAAGTTAGTCTGTGCATATTACAAGTAGAAGAAAATTGCTAAATTTTCTGTGGTAGAGGATGAGAAAGGAGAAAGTAGATATTAGAAGTCAAGTTCAAGTGAAATACAGGCAGAATTTTACTCTTCTATCACCCTAAATAATCTTGTTTCTGTATTTCCAGAAGACAAAAGAAGGCTGAACTGCATATCATAGTTGTATCCATCAGCCAAATGCTAATGCAAATTGTTTGGGTTGAATTCCAAGTTTTGTGTTTGTTCTTGAATGTTTGCACAGTGTTTTACCTCTGTGCACCTGTAACACATAAATACTCTATTTGATATAGGTGTTAAAGCCTCGTTAAAACCTGGAAATGAATATATGACTGTCAAAATGCTATTTAGTCTCCCTGTTACGGAAACAATTGAAATATTTGTTAGTAAATTGTTTTCTCCTGCATTACTATCTAAACTTTCTAATTATGTCCTAAGCATGATGTTCCCTCTAAAACAGTATGGCAGGTATATTAATAGAATAATTATCATAGTTATTACAATTAAAAAAAAAGAAGAGTATGCCAAATTTTAGTGAGAGCTGCAATGAGTAATAAGGATAGTCTTTTAAAAAGATAATGTTTTTGCATCTTTTACTGGTTCAGGAAGTATAAAATTCTTTAAATGCTGCGAGAGAGGCTGAGTCTTAGTATTTGGAACTTAAGCTGTTTGGAAAATGAAAAAAAAAGTAGCAGTAGTAGCCTTGTTAATGTCTATCATTTTTGCTTCCCATTTTACTGTTCTAAGACTCTTCCTAAGTTTGAATAAACATTTTGAAATCTGGAATGATGTGAATGATGTAAACTGAATTTATAGAGGTCTGTATGTGTCTTTGTGGAGGTCTATACGTGTCTGTCGTAAAAGCCTTGGGGAGAATTCTAATGGACAAGCAGAACCTAATAAAGACTCTGTGTGTTTCAGGAAAAACGTTTTTCCCTTGTTTTAAGTCCTGTGTGGAAAGGAGAACACATGCTGCTGTGATTTCATGTTACTAGTTAATATTTAATTACCGCAGCGAATAACACATGGTAGAGTGAAGCTTGTAAATATGGGTGTTTGCATTTTTATTATTACTTTGTACTGACTTTATGATAAGAAAATGACTCCACAAAATTATGCTGTAAAAAACATCAGAAAGGTACACCATAAAATGTTATCTACTTTAAGGAATATTACAATTCTATTTTTAAATGGAACTCTCTCATTGATGGGTTTTACCTAAATGAGCCCTTTGGCAAGAACAGAAAAGCTGAAGACAAAGGCCATCTTAAAATTTTACTACAGTGGTATTCAGGAGCAAATAACCTAAAGCTTGTCATTTTGTGATTTTTTTACTTTGTTCAGAGAAAAAAAGTAAAGAGAAGTGCAAATTTGTGAGATGGTTTGTGAGAGAATAAAAAAGTAAATAATAAATGCAGAAGAGGGACATGGTGGAAGAGAATGTTTACCATGTGCAATAAATGGCTTATTTTCAGAAGATTTTTTTAAGATTTTTTAAGATTTTAAGATTTTACTAGACTGGAGTTTACAGTTCACGAGGGGATTCACAGTTCTGATTGCAGACGCTTGACCATTAGAGGCTGTTATTTCTGGTGGTCATATTTGCCACAGATTACTACTGTTTCTTCACTAGCCTGTTAGATTTCCTCTCATATCAGGCCATTGCCATAAGGTACAGTTTCCCTACCTGTCTTGAAGAGTAGAAAAAGAGAGAAGGAAGACACGCTGCAAGAATCAAGGGAAGAGCACTTTATAAAGGAACTGGAAGTAGGATAACATAAAGGAAAAAAGGCAACACCAAATGTGAAGTGGTCATGAAGAATAGGAAAGGAAATAGTGAAATATTGGACTGCAGAACTTTTGTCTGTTGAACAGAAAAGGGAATGAGTGCCCTCTGGGGGAGGGCAAAGGGAGGAGGAGCACACATTCTGAGGACAGATTGAAAGTTAAAGATGGAGGTGTTACAGAGTTTACATAACAGCTGGCAGAGAGAATAGATCTGACTTTGAACAGATATAATAGATGACTTCATTTTTTGCCTAACAAGAATTATACAGGGTATATGTAGAAATGTTTAGAGGAAAGAGCTGCTTGTGTGTGACAGTTGTCGAGCACAATGGTGGCGTCTGGTAGTTCTAACAGCTGCTTCCACCATACCTCACCTCAGGAAGATAGACTATAGTTGACAGCAGAGCCTTGGCTCTCTTAGGTTTTTTTCATGTTGCTATCACGCTCCTGTGTACTGGCATTAAGAATAATTCTGAAGGAAAATATGGTCAGAAATATTTTGTCTCAAGTCTTTCTGTAACAGGGGGCTGTTTTGTTTGTTTATTTGTTTGTTTACTTTTTCAGCAATATCTGATAGTAGTGTTACCAGGATTTAATGCTGTTCTTAATCAGAGTCAACTCAGCAGGAAGAGATCAGTTTGTACAAAAATACAGGGAATTAACATTTGTGGTATTTTGTAATTCTTGAGCCTGTCGTGGGGATGTTCATGGATGTTATTTAGTGTTTCCTGATTTAACTTGAGAAATATTTACTGAATGAATGTGCAATAGTAATAGTTTTAATAGTAAAAATGAAAACAAATATCCAAATGACTATTATCTTCAAGTTTGATATAATATCCCATAAAGTAAGAGGAAGTAAGTAATCTTGCTAGTAATAAACTTTGGGTGGCGATAACTTTCAGCACAGAAGCATTTTCCATTTCTTCAAAGCTCAATTTAGAGTCCCTTTTTAGATGTTATTTTTCTTTCTTGCATGTCATCCATTAAAGATTAGCCGTGGAAGGCTGGAGCATGGAGAGATTATGAGTGGAAGAACAACTCCTGCAGAATAATAATCAGTTTTTGGTATTTAATGCTGTTTGACTTTTGCAGACACATTTCTTATTAACCTTTGGTACAAACAGAAATCCAGGTTCCTGATAGCTCATGGAGAAGATGAATTCAAGATCCTCTTCCAATTAAAGTGAAATAAGGCCAATATTGGGCTTTAGCCAAAAGAACTCAATAGTTCCCCAACCCTTATGTTTATAAACCTAAATATGAATGACATTTTACAGTTTAAGTAGGTAATGCATGCACTTTCCTAACTTGCTTTTAGTGCATAATTCATTTCTATACATATTTATATGATTCTGAGCTTTTTTGTTGTTGTTGTTGTTCTATTCGTGCCTCCTTGTGCAGAGTTACTTCTTGAGTATTTTTTCAAAATATTTACTGATATATAAGGGAATTTTGAATCTAGCTGTATGATTTGAATCCTCTATATGGAAAGGTCTATCTGTCTAAAGGACAGGAAAAAGAAAAAAAAAAAAAAGAAAAACTACAAGGTAGGAGTGTTGCAAGTGACAATATCTTAATTTTTGAGAGCTTAATTTGAAACAAATTAATTTTAGCTTCAAATGGTCAGAATCATCAACTGTCAAAAAAGCAGCATGCAACTCTTTGGCAATATAAAATAAGCAAATAGGTTAAAAATATGAACTATGAAGCTATTGATGGGGTAAAGTTTTTTTGGTTTTGGTTTGTTTTTTTTTTTTTTAATAAAAAGCAAGCCAGTATATTCTGCAAATTACATGATTAGTCTGGCCCCTTCTCTGTTCCCCACTGCATGGTGCTAGATGTACATAAAGAATTGGGGTATATTCATGAATATAATATAAAGTTCTGCAAATAGCCTATTTCTTGGGACATTAGAGGAACTCTTATTTTAACTTTCAAATCATAACTTGCAAACTTCATTGCAGTATTTATCATTTTCCCCCTGAAGTAAATATTCAGACATCAGCAACTATTCACTGGAAAAAAAAAAAAGTTTAACAGTATTATTGTTTGAGTTTTGAAGTCAGCTGTGTTTAGTGTACTGGAAGCAGAGGCTTAAGTATTGTACAAGGATTGCCTTTCACAAGAACTGCCTTCGGGTCTGTGTATAATACTCCCTCCTATTCTTTACCCACTTTATTTTTTTTTTAATTGAACTAGGATCTGAGTACACAAAGAAAACTCTATACAGCGCTGCCACTAAGCAACTTTAGCCTTTTATTAGGAACACTGTGTTTATATCATTGGAAATGTAGGAGCAAATGAATGCTGTGCACTAAATACGTACAACAAACACAAAGCAATAAAGAAGTCAGTGTGTTCTATCAGTGTTTGTTCAGATTGCTTTATCTATAAAGTCACATTTAGGTGTAAACGACTTGTAGTCTATAATTCCTGGTATAGACCAGTGAAAACTCTTACTCACTTTTCCTGTGATCATCTTATCACTATTCTGCTTTTATTTTGTCAATTATAGGTTATAACTGAAGGTAAATGAATGGTGGTTTTCAAAAAACGACAGCAAGCAACTTAAGTTGTCTGTTTCATAATAGCACATTTCAGCACTGTTTTTAAGTCAACAGTCAACCCCAGAGCTCGTGGTAGTTTGCCATTAACCTGAATGAGAACAGCATCGGGGCCTTAGGCTTTGAACGTTTCCAGGGATTATCTGCATTTTGCAACATGTATGCACAGACCAATTAGTGACACATTTTAAAGGCTTTCATAGCAATGCAGTAAATCTGTTTTTCAGTTTATTTGCCTATGATAAGAATGACTTCTTATTTAAGAATTGTGAGCACAGTCATTAAACCTAGTAGAAAAAGAAGTCTCAGAGGATTTTAATTTCTAAATTGGCTGAATAACAAATGCATACATTTGTATTTTTATAAGACAATCAAGCATATATATCTACATGGTTAAATAAAATGTAATAATATTGGCCCATCTAGCAATGGTGAGGATATTTCCAGGTCCTTCCGTGATTAGATAGACAGAGATCAGGTAGTGTAGGATAAAAATGGGATGGCTGATAAAAAGGAAAATGCAAGAATTTATTGTACTCCATTTCACCTTAGTTTACTTCCCTAATTCCTCACATCATCTAACTGTTCCTCAGAAATCCAAAGTGAAAGCACAGCAACAAAAATCCCTAAAAAGCTTCATTTAAAAGTCTCTGCACAATAAATTTCAACTGACAGTTCTTTTATGGAAGCAACAGAGGAGGATAAACAAGAAGCTTATTACAGAAATCTTGAATTCAAAGTATTATTTGGCCAAGTTGTTTCATGTTTCTATTTTTAATTTAGCATAATATATGTCCTCAAGTGGTGGAAAACAAAATAGTTTTTGTTTCATTTTTCTTGTGAATTCAACCTTCACTCCCATCTTAGAGATATATGCCTATATGAGACAGAGTTTGGATAATAAAAAAAAAGTTTGGCAAAATTACTTATGATTATTTCCAGAAAGTCTTGAATATTTAAAATGTCATGTGCATTTTTAATAACAATATATCCTCTTGTATGTATGTCTTCTTTCTGTAATGGTGGGAGTAACCAAGCCAGTTATCTTGATTGTACCGGAATCTGTGCTAAAGAAAATCCCAAGTAACTTATTTTTCAGTGATCACTGACCATGAATACTAAATCTTCAAATGCAGAATTTTTATATTCTGCAACAATATATTATCATTAATAGGAAAAACTTGCTCACCACGTATTTTTCTTGAAAGCAGCCGATCGCTAAAACTTGCGTTAGTTAGAAAAGCACTTAGCAAAGTTTTTATTGTAGTAGTTCAGAGATCACCTTGTTTTCATGTAATCCAAAGCAAAAATAATTATTGCATAACATCAGTTAATGTCAAATACTTTGCAAAGACCAAAACATCATTGTTTCTGTAAGCTTTATTTATCTTTAAAGTCAATTTTTATATTATTTTAGTATTTAATGTATCTTATGAGTTGGTGGTGTGGGTAATGCTCTGATCTTTTTCTCATAATGTCATGCCTGTATTCTTGCTTTTAAATACAGGTATGAGTACTCTTAAGTGATTTCTACTGATGTAGATATTTTAAATCCTAACAAGTTCTTGTTTCTTGACTCTCCTTTCTTTTCTTGTTTTAATTTTTATTATTTACGTAGATGGCCTCTAGGAAATCAGCAAACAGTTTTTTCCTGGGAACTGAGCTTCCCTCTCTTCTCCCATAGATTTGTTGTTTGGAAAATGTGAACCACTGTTTAAACTAGAATGATTTCCAACATGCCTTCTCACTCCTGCTGTGTTTTAAAGGTAGCTTAAAAAGTGTAGAAGGCAGGTTTGCCAAAGAATCAGGTTCAACTAAGAAAATATGTACACTGCTTTGACTCAATAAACTCATACTCTGTATGGTTCATCTTCTTCATATTTACTTTTGCCCATATTAGAAAACAATTAGCTTACTAAACAAATTTGAGTATTTGGGAAGAAAATATCTACTTTGAGTCTCTCTCATTTGACTAAGAATTACATGATATTTGATAAGCTTGTTTAAAAATGGACATATCCAAATATTATTGTAAACACCCATTGATTTGTTTTACCTGCAATATAAGTATTTTACTTAGTTGGCTTACATAGTAGCTAATAATATTTGTTAATGTAATTTAACTGCTGTGAACCTTTACTGAACAAATATTGAAATTTATACAAGTCAAAGAAAGAGAATCTCTAATGACTTTTGTAAAAGCTTCCATTTAATAGTTAAGGAGAAAAGTTTATATGACATACCAGATGCAATTAACAGTAGATTTTACATTTAATAAAAAGAAAGAAGCATATGTATTTGCTTTATTCATTCCATCATAATTTGCATTAGAGCTGTGGGTGTTTAATGAGCAAATTCCAGCTAAAATGCTATATTGATTTTCTAAGTGAACTTTGTAATAGCTATCTACCTTACAAAAGCTCTCTGTTTACAATTGTTTTCTTTACTAAAAACTAAAAATGTTTTAGAATTGATGAGTTTAGCATAATGATTCTTTTAAAATAAAGAGCTCTTTTAGAGTATGCATGGATTTTAGTTACAAGGAGAAAGATGTTATTAAATTATTCCAAAGCAAATAAAGTTTATTCAACTAAATAGTAGTCATACTTGCATATTTTACAAGCATTGGAAAATAATCTTTTTTCTTAATTTATCGCTATGGGAATTGAACATTTTAACTCTTGATTCTCATATGTATATGAATTTGAAAATTACACAATTCATTTTAGCTTAATTTTCCCCATTCATTCTTCACTTTGTATGTCATTTTCATGCTTGAAACATAAGTACTATAGGAATTTGCGTTTCTTGTTGGTCAGGCCTCAAGATAAACAGGATAGGGTTGGTTGGTGTGCCATTGGAATCTATCCAAGAAAAACCTCATGGTGCCGACCAGAGCAGTGGGTGACTAAGTAGCTGGAGCAGGCATCAAGTCAGTATGCCAGTATGGGGTTTACTTGGATATACCATACCTTGAATGAGACTTTGGAACCTGCCTTGTTACGTTCGGTTACTTTTTGCCTGGCATTTTAAAGAAAATTTTGGATAGTGATCTGGATATTTTTTTGCTGTTTTTATTATGGGGGATTTTTATGTCTCTTTCATACACTTTAAATTATGTGACTTTACATGTCACATGCCTTCTGAAATATTTCATTGAATGTTTTGTCTTATTGCTATACTGAAACCTGGAGGTGTATGCATTTTAGTGGCTTATTTGTAGAATCTTGTGAAGCTCATAATTTGGATGAGTTGAGTCCATGAGGAAAGTGCAACACTCTGCAATCAGTTTCCTCAAAGTCACAAAGACTAACGTAATGCTTAATCCTTGATTGGAAATGTACAGAAGTGGCTTATTCCATGCTCTTTGCCCAATTTTCCAATTAGTCCTTATAATTCTTTAACCGAGGGTTACTGTTCCGATACTGTTTCTATTTGTTTTTAAGTAGTATTTAAGTTGCAGTAGAAGGCATAGTAGTCTGTGTGGAAGTTCATCTCTGCTACTTAGCTTTCAGGAATCAAACCCAACTTCTACTTGTGACTCATCCATTAGTTCAGTCTGAATGTTGAACATTGTTGAATAGCAACATACTTCTGATGACCTGAAATTATATAGCTACTGCAATATTCCATACTATATTTTCAAAAGGAATTTTTTAAATGTTAAGCACAGTAAGAAATGTGCAGGCATTGGATAACAAAAACCTCTAACCTAAGTTCAGCAGAAGCTGTGGCTACTGAAGGAATATGAGGTTCTGTAGTCCACTGAAATGAGTTTGATGAAGGGTTAACTATTTCTAAGTATTTTTTTGTTATTTCCTGTGGTCAGTGTCAGTATTATTACATGGTATTAAAATCACTATGCTAAGAACCTTTAGAAAAAAAAAAACAATTTGTGAAAGTAAATCACTTTTTCATAGCCAATAGCTAAAAGACAGTATTTTGTAATGATGAACCTTTCAGTGGGAGAAGAGTTCACTGTTCAAGGCAACCCGCCTCTTGGTTGTTATCAGGGATGGTGAGATTTGAGATAAGCAGGATGCTTACGTCACTTGAAAAATCTCTGTGAATGTTTTCATAACACTGTACATAAAATACTGCTATACATACTGCTGCTTCATGCTGCTATATATACATGTCTTTGGTTTCAAGATGAATAAGCAATAATACAGCTTTTAAAAGCCTGTGTAGTCATTTATTACCACTAGTTATTACTCCTCAGAGAGGGAATTCGGTATGCCAAAACACAGTCCTGCTAAGTGTACTCACGTGCTCAAGATTCATTTTAGCATTCAGCAAATGAGAGTTTTCCATGCTGACGTAAGAGATGAATAAGGTGTGATAAAAGAAGGGGTACACTCAAAATAAATAAATAAAAGAATATCCCCTCCCCCCCAAAAAAAGAACAATGAAAGAAACATAATCAATTAACCCCAGAATAAGTGCCAATTCTGTAGTTATTTTAGAAAGCTTTGTACTCATTCCAGCAATTTTCATGCTGAAAATTGCATAATATTTTCAGTTACAGCTTTATGGAAAGGATTCTCTGTGCAGTATGTATCACTGGCATAACACTAGATGTAATGACATAATTTACTGGAAAAACTATAGTAAACGAATACTTTAAGGTACAGATAGATAATAAAACTAGACAATAAAACTACTTGTATGTTCCAGATCCAGCCAGGACATAGTGGTTCCACTGTGATGTGCCTCAGAGATGAAGCACTAGTTTCCCTATTAGCACAGATCTCAGCAAGCTAAACACAAGTCTCATGATCTGAAATGCATAGTCTGCCCCATACAGTTTGTTCTTGCTGAGCCACCTACCTTTGCAGGCATTGGACTCCTGCAAGTGCTACAGATTTGTTCCTGACTAACAAACTGTGTGCGTGCAGTTTTGCAGCTGCTTTATTCATGCCTAAGTTTTTTCATTCCACATCAAGGAAAGCTGTCTTGTTGTGAATGGCAAATAAATGTTCTAAAAAATAATACTGTTCATGTGGAAGAAGAAAATACTCAAATGGGAGAGAATTAGATCAATGTTTCATAAATGTTATGTACATATCAAGATTCAGGCTGCTGATGCTGATTTCTTTTGGGGTGTACAGGGCTGGAGGGGTGAGGATGCATCTTATTAAACCTCTGTGGATTTTTGTGAGATATGACTGCGCCCCCAGAAGTAGCATTTAGCCTTTATCTTCTTTTGTCCAGTCTGCTGTTACTGTGCAACCTTTTCCCTTTTTGCTTGAGATGCAAAAACACTTCTTTACTTCTCTGTTAACACACTTCTCTCTTGCCTTGAAAATCTTCCTAATTTGTCTCCCAGCATTCTTTTTCAGTTCATCTTCTCACCCATTTTATTTCACTCGTTATTTGTGCCAGTGATATAGCTGCTACCAAAAAGTCCTGTTTTCTTATACTCCTTTTTAGTGAAGAGCAACAGAGTGTTTTATTTTCCACTATGAAGGTCTTGTGCAATAATGTACAAAGGCAAAGTAAGGGTAGAGAAAAGTAATTATAAAGGCAACAAGGATAATCTTGATTGAGGTAAGAATGGAAGCATAAAAGCTCCATATGAAGAGGAAAGCTTTCTCTGCAGTCTTCACATAATGATTTCAGCAGTGGTTCAGAGTGGAGCTGAGAGTTCTGACAGGAGTAAGGAGGTCCAGCAGTAGTGGCTTAATACAGAAGAGTCTTGAGAAGAGTAGTAAACATTGCCAAAATTCTAAAGAGACTCTAGTATGGTATTAGGAGACTGTAGCTAAACAGAAGCTCGACACACTAGAAGAGGAGCATTGAGAATTCTGGGACTTGCAGACCTCACTTGTAGTTTTTGCTGGAGGTACCTGTGACGATCAGGGGAGGATATGGTCCTCTTTCTGGGAGCAACAGCAGCCTTTTTTCTTTGGCATCCCAGAAGTCCCTAGACATTCAGGCTGTAGGGTTTTATGATGGCTGTGAGGAGATTTGCAGTATTGCAGAGGGAAATGATGAAAGTATGAATAAAGATTTTAGTGGAGGCAGGGTGGGGGTAAGGATTCTGGCAGTGTGCCAGATGGTGTTAGACATATTGACAGGGGAGAGGCAGGAAGAAAGAATAAGCTCGGGATGAGGAATGACTAGAAGGTGTTAGTTTGCTCCCAAGGATAGACAGTAAATCTTAGTTTATTGGTACCTAATGCTCCAAGGTCCATGTATGCAGTAACAGATAATATAACAGTATATTACACAATAAAGCAAAGGCTTGGCAGGGAAGGAGACATGCCAGCTGTGCCACTTTTGTGATACTAGAGATAGACATGCTGTGAAAATATTAAAATTTTTAGTATTAATGTCAGTGTGTCATTGTGATATGAAGAAGCGTGATGATAGATGTACTTTCAATGGGTCATTACTCTTAACTCTATGTACTGTAGAAGAAACCTACTGGTATCTCATATGATTTGGAGATTTAAAAATTACTTTTCCATGAAGAAAGTATGGAGAATGCAAAGCAAATCAATTCCTTGCCCTGTTTCAAGGGTGAATTTGAAAACCCATAGCTTAATTTCATTCTTGAAAGAATTCATTTCAGCAGTCAATAGCTATTTAGTGTTGTGTCTGAAGAGTAATAGAGACAAGAGTAATCTGAGGTTGGTGGAAGAATGTTGATTTGTGGAGATGCTGACAGTAGCCCATGTAAGTGTACATAATGGTGTATTTCCCTGCCAAACTGTTACCAACTGTTACTGTATGCCAAACATACTGGTTACTTTTGCAGCTCTGGTGGAAGAAGTTTATTCTGCTCAACGGGAACGTGACAAGGCTGTCATGGCAAGGCTTAGGTTAGCCAACGAAGAGAGAGATGAAGCATTTCTACGAGTACGGCGTTTAGAAGAGTCACTCAAAGAGTAAGTCTTTACTTCCTGTCCTGTGCAGAAAGATTGTTATGTGGATCTGTACTGGTTGTAAATTGTTCGACAGCAGTTACGCAGAAGATCTTACCTTAATTTTTTAGCAATCTTATGACACCATATTTTTCTCTAGATACTAAGTGCAAGGTGAACAATTTGATTACAAAAATTAAAAATATAATCAAGAGCTTTGGTATTGATTTATTCAGAGATAAGTAAGAGGAATGTGACATTTTACAAGGATCTTTTGACACGAAGTACAAGAATGTCAGTCAGAAGTTGCAATGTATAGAAAATCAATCAAACCTTTAAACCCAGGAGATATTTCCTACAGCAAAACTTCTACTAAGTATGTGGATGATTTAGTAAAAATATGTTTTCCTCCATATCTTTAGTGTAGGAGCAGTTTTAATGCATGAAGGATATTCTTAGTACTTTCTAGAAATTTGTGTATGCCATGCTAACCCAACAGAAATAGTCAATCTATTGATAATGAAAACTATTAAGTCAGGAGAGGAAGGTCATGAACAGCTTCTTTTCTGACTTTGGGATATAGGTAGCCTTGAAGCTACAGCTTGCTTCTTCACGTAACCCTCCTCCAATCATCTTGGTTACCAACCAGTTGTAACCCTCCACATTCTAGACTGGCTGAGAAATTTCCTTGCCAAGAGAAATGGAATAACATAAATAAGAAAATGAGTAACTGAAAGTTAGTACCTCTCATGGAAAATATGCATAAATGTTTGTGGAAAGTCATGTACATGAACTTATCTACTTGTATCCTTGTGAATATTTGTCTGTTCCCTGAGATCATTCCACCACAATACTTGCCCTATGTTCAGTATAGGCTAAAATTACCTTCAGTCTCACAATTCCCTGTGGAATCTGTTTTGCTTGTTATTCATTTCAATTTTTCATTCTCCTTCTTTGCGTTACAATTCTGTAGTTATACTTCTATTGCTTATCCACTTTTTCTTCCCACTTTCCTTGTCTGTCTTTTAATTCCAGTTCTTTATAATTTCTTCCATAAGTCAAAGAAGAATGCAGAACAAAATTAAAAGAGTAGTAGCTAGATGAATATGTGCAAATATATGCCAGAGAGGAAGGGCAAGCAAGATAGGAGGACGGGGGGAGAAAAATTAGTATACTGAATAACATCCAGTAGAAATTATGTTCTCTGCACCATCTTTCTTAATATTTGCCTCTTTCCTGATCTTTTTACCCATTAAGTCAAACTGCAGTTTCGATAAGAATGTTGTAAACTATATCAGACAGTATATGTAAAGGTTCCTTGCCCTGTTCCATAATTTACATATAGTATTACCTCAGTTCATGCTGACTGCAACCATTCCCACAACCTGACTATCGACAAGCTGAGAACAACCCTTCCTTGACCCTTGTCAGTCAGCTCTGAAACAGCACCTTCTCAATAATGTGATGTTTCTTCCTAAAAGAATATTACTATAATAAAGAGAAACATTGCTTGTTGTGGTTGCTGGTTTGGGTCCTGGGGGAGGAGGCTGCAGTCTTTTTTGTTGAAGCCTTTGGGGATTACAAAATCAAGAAGTCCACATGTGCTAAGCTTACAGGATGCTTTTTCATGCAGCTGTACACCTTGAAAGCAGAAAGCAGTCAAGCAGAGCCAAGATTCTTGCTGGACCACCAGCCTGGCTCAAGCACGCCAGCTTTTCAGTACATTAAGCATCTTTACTAACTATGTAATGCTTACCTGTGGTGACAAAATATACTTTACTTCTACCTGGACTTACAGCGTGTTGCAATGAGAGGAGAAAGCCAGGGTTGTGCTGAAAAGAGTTGAATTGAGGTGCTTAAGGCTCAGATACCCTCTGCAGTATTCACAAAAGTAGAGTGATTCTGAGACTTTGCCCCTAAGTTACCTCAGTATATAGCTTCAATAAGTCTCATTCTTACATGCTTTCTTTGTAGTTAACCACACAAGGAAATTACTTTGCTCAGCCTCTTCATTCTAAATAGTTTAATACTGTGGCTGAATGGAAATTTTGGGGAGCATTCACCTTGCCACTAATCCTTTGGTAGGAGCAGTAATGATGACATGAGCCACAAGAAACTTAGTTTGTTTTGTTTAATTTGGGTGGTTTATTTCCAAAAATGTTCTATTTTTTCCAGCTACTACCGTTCTTCCTCTTGCAGTTGTTTAAAATACCAAGCTTTCTGACTGAGAGGTGAAGCCTATAGAGTATTGCTTGTAATGTTTTTAGACTAATTCTGCCACAAGCATCAAATTTTAGAGCACAAGTCACTCCCTCCATCTGCTTTGGACTTGTTCCAACCAGAGATTTCTACAAGAGGGCAATACTGAACAGGCTGCCAACCCTTATCAAATGCTTTAATGCTCGCTTTAAATTATGTGCTATAGCAATTCTATTGTCATTATTTAACTGTAGCAACTGAAATTCTTTCTGTTCTGTTAGCCCTAGGGTACATGTTAGTGTAATGTGTGCAGAGATGGGGGGAGAAGGAACCCTTGATTATTGATGTTTGAAATCAAGAGAGACATCAAGGCAAATACTCAGCTCTGGATGCTGCTTTTTAAAAAATACTGTCACCTTAGAAGAACACATCTTCTGTGACAGCAGTATGCTGAAAAGCTACCCTTATGGTAGAAGTTCATGTTCTTTTTCCCACCCCCCATTTCCAGTCTAAGGTGTCCTGCTTACCCAGCCTTATGGTTGGCTGGCTGATTTGTTGACCCATACTTTTAGCAGGATAGAAGTCCTCTAGAGAAGCCAGGTCAGTCCTGCCAATTTACTTTGGCAAATACTGTTCCTGTCATCTTGAATACAAACTAGCTTAAGATCCATTTTTAAGTCGCTCATGAAGTGAAACTTGCAGCAATAAATACAAAACCAAAAGTAAGAACTCTACGAGAAGCCAACTCAAGGAGCCAGTTCTGATTTTAAGATTTATGTTACTTTATGAATATATCTATAACCGAGCAAAAATTAGCTTTTACTTCTGTTTTTTTTGTTTGTTTGTTTAGTTCTGATGCTCAATGTAGGTGTTGGAATAATTACTGCTTTTAAAGTTCATATAAACATACTGTACACAGTAGTGCATTCTGAACTGTTTCTTTTTTATTTAAGCAATTAATTTTTGTATGGTTGATTTACTGTGCATTATATGTAAAGCTAATTCTTTAAGGTAAAAGGTGCTAATGTTCTGGCAAGTGCTCTATGATGTTTGCTAGCTAAAGTCTTGGCGTTAGAGCAGCATCTGTCACAGCACTGAAAAAGTGTGCGTTGCTGTATAGCAGATGTTTAGAGGCTACTATTTCTGTCTTTTAAATAGTATACAAGTGATAGAACTATTTTTTGTAAACGTGACTGTTAAATATGTAGCAGTGAAGTGGTGTAATTGTAATATACTCATTTTTTCAGAATAGAGGTCTCCTCAATTTCAAAATACATATGTATGTTGTAATGATATGTTGTCCATATAATTAAGCTTAAGTAAAATATATACTATCCCGTTTGTTAGATCTTTGCACTATCACTCACTGCTTTTGCACAGTGTTCTACTGTGTATAACTAAATTCCTCATAACGTTTTTATATTTGACAGATTAAAATGTGTGCTATGAAATGAGATGGGGGAAATCAGAAGCAACTTATTATGTGCTTGAATAAGAACTTTGCAGGGGGTTGTCCTAACTTGCTGTTTTGTGCAAGATACAAAAGCAAAACATTTTCAAGGAAACTTCAACTAGTCCATTTCCTCCTTTTGGAAGACAGGTGGGAAAATAATTACATAAAAATGAAAAAGAAAAACAAACCACAATCTTTACAAAAGTCTGGTTCTGTTACATTTGTGGTGTACTAAAAACAACAAAAATAGAATGTTGTGTAAAAGTTGTAAGTCCAGAAATAAATAAAATAAGAGCATCAGTCATTTCTATCACTGGGGAACTTTCTTCATCTAAGCACATATGAACAATTGATCCTTGTAGTCATATATAGCAGTAAACATTAATAACTTAACAGTCTGAAGTCAGTGCTGAAGATATGGAGCATTATTGAAAGATGGAGTCGAGCAGGTGGCACTTTAATATGTTCAGTGTCATGGTTGACTCTAAAGACTAGTAGAATGAAATTACTTGAGGTTCTAAAGATTTAAAAAGCGAACTCATTTTGCTGCTCTAAGGAAATGCTACTGATCAGGCTTTCTGTGTCCCTTTTTTCTAGGCTAGAAAATATTAACCCTGAAGAAAATGACATGGTAAGCCATTCTCTGAGGAGATTTCTTGATGTCAGTCTTATATCTTAGAGGCTTAAGTTCAATTGAGTGGGTTTCAAGAACTAAGATGTGGGAAAAAGAAGAATTGACACACTAATAATGTACATCTTTGCTGCAATATGAAAATTCAATAACTTCACTCAGTCAATTTACAATTCACATGTGCCTATTA
The DNA here is from genome assembly GCF_016699485.2 of Gallus gallus. Taxonomy (NCBI): domain Eukaryota; kingdom Metazoa; phylum Chordata; class Aves; order Galliformes; family Phasianidae; genus Gallus; species Gallus gallus. Next base: position 36,541,901 of record NC_052536.1, read on the forward strand.
ATTAAAACCCTATATTAAATAAAATATATTAAAACTTCATGTCTGACTAACATATAATGCTGTTGGTAGACATTACAGGAATTACTGAACAGAATAAACAATGCAGACACAGGGATAGATATACTGAAGAATGGAGCTATAATTCTGAATCGAATACACAGGACCAAGGAACGTAAAAAGAAAATAATAGCTGAGGAAATGAATGCAGTGATAGAAGAACGGGATGCTGCTTTGTCTCAAGTAAGTCTCTACAAGTATGTAATCACTCAATACCAATTTTTTATTTTATTTATTTATTTATTTTTACTTTGGGGGAATAAATTTACTTTGTTAATTTTCTTATGCTGAAAATCTCAATAACAGCCCGTATAATAAATGGCTGATTAACAAGCAACAGTTTCTTCAAGGCAGTAGTGGTCATTGGTCAATGACACCAATCTATTTCACAGGAAGCATTGTGTATTCCTTCTACCTGGTCACTAGCCGACCCTTTAAAAATAAATAAATATAGTGTTCATTATACTGAGTAATCTAAAAAGGTGTTAAGATCTTAATTTTTCAGTATTCTGTAGCTGTATAAAGCAGTTTGTGATTGGGACTCAAGGATTTGTGAAGAGTTATAAGTGACAGAAATGTACATTGAGGGAAGATAAGACTGTCTGACTGCATGTGGCAAAGCAAGCAGTTCTTCCCTTTATTGCGTTACATTAAGGAGCTGAAAATTGGCATGTGGTCCTTGACTCTCGATGTTTAACACTTCTGCTATGTAGCTTAAAACAATCTGATGTATTCTCTTCTGCTCAGATCAATCATTCTCAATGCTTTCCTATCGTCACAGAAGAATATTATCTTCGTTCTCTTCACCCCGGAGAGCGTCTCCTTATTTTTCCTATCTCATAGAAGAGTTGTTGTGTTTGGGTTTTTTTTCCACAGCTTTTTTTCCTATTTTTCTTTTTAACCTAGATTTAACTCGATAGGAGTAGTCTGTAGAAAGAGGAATACTAAGTAGGGGTCTACATTTCACAGAATTTTAGACTGAATGAACGTCCTTACGCTTTCATGCAAGGCAAGAAATTTCATCTATGTCTTGTTCCAATATTGAAAATTCCAATGTCCACTGAATGTGAGCCTATATCTAAATAATTCTTTAATTCTAACAGAATTCGATTTAAAGTCAAATCTGCGATCTTGACTAGTATTAATGATGATTGAATTTATTTTGTATTGGCATGTCTTTCTGTAAAAGATACTCTTCCACTCACTCTGTAATTCTCACCTTTTTATTTATTTATTTATTTTTGCGATCATTGTCTTTGCATTGTATCCTACTGCAGCCTCCAAAGACTCATCTGCTTGGTGCCTAACATTTTTTGTGTCTGTACCCTACGTGCACTACAAAGGATGTTAATGTTGCTGATGTTAATGTTGAAAGTTCACTTTTTCACTGTGCTTTCTTTTGCTCTTATAGTAATGAGGAGCAGCGTAGCTATTAGGGCACATACAATTGTTCTGCCAAAAAAAGTTATGGTCTTTATTTTTTAGTTATGATTAGATTTCTTCTTTGCACAGGGCATTTGGAAGGTGGGCAGCTTATAAGAAAAAAGCTTTTGGCACAAGAGAAGGATACTTAGATAGTTTTATTTTTCTTCTGTGAGATTTTGCTTCTTTGGTGAAGTAAACTTTCAGACACGCTTGAACTTTAAATATTTTATGAAGGATATCGAAAGAATGTCATTGTAGGTTGTTATAATATACATTTTAATTGAGTTGATTTTTAAGCTGCCTGTTCAAAAAATAATATACAGACATTCATACAAGTCTTTCTTCCAAGTAATCAACTTGGAAATTAATAAAAATCATTCTTTTATATAATAATGGGTTAACTGCCACAGCTAGCAAAGCTGTCCTTAGGCCTGACAGCAAAAAGCACAGGTAATGTTACATAAGTAGTGCAGATGAAAAAATAAATAAATGAATAGAACAAAACACACACTCCCAAAAATTTTCAGTATTTGGTATTAAGCTGTAATCCTGTGATAGTGTTTGCAATTTATAATACCATATTTAAAAATTAGTTATTGTTAATAAAACTTTATTACTCATGTGTTGTGCTTCCATATATGTGATTCTTTTATGACTGTAGCTATCAAACCTAGAAAATAGATCCTATCATTTCAACTTGCATTTCTTACTTGATGATTCCTTGGGAATTCATACAGTACTTGAATTATTAGTAGTCTTTTGTTAACATTGCAATAGCAGTAGTTATTACAGTGCTAACAGCAAGAACAATAGGAGAGGGATTCCTACATTAGACCGCAAAGGGACTAGGAATAATTCAGGGGATGTATATGCTTAGCATAACAAACGCAAATTATTAGAAGTTAGATCTGAGGTCGCCTCAGGTGTTCATAACATCTCCAAGTTAAAATCTTTTTGTTTTCAGTGAAAGTGACATCAAATATAAGGGTGGATTGATGAGAACAGACTGAGGCAAAGCAGAGATAGAGTAAGCCATTAGTATGCTGTGCCTCTCTTGGAAAAAGCACTTTTAAAGTTCAGAGGCAGGGCAGGGCAATGGAGGAAGCTAAATACTTCCTGACACTTTTTGTGAAGGCTGTGTTGCTCTGTTTCTGCTTGCTCTTGTGCAGTGCTGGAGACAGCAATGTCATTTTAGTGATCACCATAGCCAGTTCCATATAAGAGAAGACTGCCTATCTGAGAATAAATGTTGGGACAGAAGTTTAATAAAGCCACATCTATTATCCTTTGTAATAGATTTCTTCACAATACCGTGACAGCTGACAAATACCATAGATATAAGTAGTGTCTGGAGTTTTACATGTAGGATTTCTGATTTTTCTCAATAAGAGAGAGTAATACAAAAGTTTTCCCTCTCAATCATGTTGCTTTGATTTCAAGGAAGTTCCTAGAGAATAGGCAATCGGTAAACTATGCATTTCTTTTGACCAAATATATGCTGGCTGATTTCAACTCATCTTTCAGTAGCTTAGCAAAAGCTAGGAGTTTTACAATGCCTTCCTGGTAGTTATACTGTGAAGGTACACTTTGCTGGACTGTGGCTGCATGCATTCTTGGTAATGGTTAGCTAGTTGTCATTCTTCTGTTTAAATGTCACTGGAATAATTTTTTTATTCTTAAAAAGAAGAAGAACTGCCAAAGTCTTAGAAAGCACATGAAAAAATTCTTGGAATCTTCACACCCAAGCACCTCTCCATCTTTTTTGAGATTTTAAATGTGAATGTTACTTCTCATTAGGAAGCAAATAGAGGCACTGCTATCACTGTATTGAGCTGCACATGTGTATGTAATCTTAGATCATTCACTAGATTGCTGAGCAAATATGCAAACTACTTTTTGTGTGTGTGAAAACAAATAAAATGGTATAAACTCAAATATTTGATACTACTTTTAGTATGTATTTTCAAGTGAATAAAAAACAAACAACTAAAGCGTGGCTAAACATTGACATCCATCTTCTCTTGTACCAACCTCCTTAAAAAAACACACTCAACTGTTTGGTTGTGTTTGCTAAGATATATTTGTTAGTGAACAGATATTGTGTTGTACTGGGAGCTTGTGTCTGCTTTATGACTGATCCTCTGAAAAGAAAATGGAGAAAGATGCTGACTGTCATGAGAAATAAAACATAAGTTTCTTGTCTTTAATGTTCAGTTTTGTCTTCAAGGAAAAATCTTACTTTCCCAGTTGGTTATACTGTAATTCAGCCTTTCTTCCAGAGTCTTTCTTGCTTGATCAAATCGGGTAGTGACAGGCATTTAGAAAAGCTCACGTATGGCCACAGTCACATTGTGGAATCTTCATAAAATAATTTAAAGAAAGTGGTTTCCAGCAGGAGGCAATACAGTGCAGTATCTCAGACCACCTATTAACCATATCGTACCTTATGGACAGGAATGTTAATATGATTACAGTTTGCAGCTGGAGCTGTGACTTGAGTAAGTCATTACAATCACTTATCTTTTAGAGAAGAAAGGGGACCTTTCAGTTGGTACAGCTTGGAAGAAGTGATTTTATAAAACAAAATAAGAGATGGCTTATCGTTCAGGGTGTTGTGTGTGTGTTTTTCATCCTAACTTTCATTCTGTAGATAATTTTTAATTGGCAAGTCACTTCTAAACAGAATTTTAAATATTAAAGATGTTGGGTTTTCTATTTAACAAAAACAAACAAAAAACCAATAGGTTTCACGGCTGGCAAAGTATCATCTGTAATACCCTGATCTTGAAGCAATAATGTAACTGGCAAGCAGACCTGGTTTTACAGCTTTGAATAGTTTGATCACATCCTGCTGTGCAGGAACATGCTTATGACTGCTCATGTAAAAAAACTGGCATGCACCCAGCTGCTCATCTGGAGCAAGTTTAAGTACCTTCCTCCATTTTGAGGAACTGTTTGGCAACAAGCAGGAGTTTATCATCATTGAAAACAAAGATGAGAAGCACTGTGCTTGAGTGCCCATCATTATCAGCTTCAGCTAATGACTAATAAACGTCTGCTGTTAGAAGCCAGCTTCTTGCTGCCTTTTTTTAATGTCCTGCTCAAGCAGTTTTCCTGCTTTTTGTACCAAATAAGGTTTACAACTCTGTTTTCTATGTTTCATAGAGCATTAAGGCATTCTCAGCACCTCAGTGAACCGGTCTTACTGAAGTAATAAATTCAAGTGTTGTCATACATGTAAAAACAACAAAGGCATATATAAATGAAAAAAAAATGAGTTACATATCTTGGGTTCTTAATTGGTGAAGGGTTACAATGTTACACGACTCTGATCTTAGGACAAAGATAATTCCTTTGCAACCCAAACCACAATTTGGGATATTATATGTATTACATATTAGCAACCAGTAGTTCAGTTTTACATTCTGTGTTTTGGTACATTTAGATGCTTACCAAATAGGGATAATGACTGAGTTCTTGTTTGCACAAACGTGTTTTGTGGTGTCCTAGCTGCTCTTCTATCTTTCCCCTTTTGTCTGTGATAGCTGGGAAATACAAGAAAAGAAAAGGTAGAGTGAATTCACAGTTGTTTGTGAGCAAGACAGCTGCTGTGGATTATTGATGATTTTCAGTCACGGGCTTATTTCAGGAGGAGAGAGAAATTAAAGGGGCTGTGTATTGTAATTTGAACATCCACTGGTTCACACTTGTGGCTGATTAGCTTTGGGCATGCAATGGCAAGTTCCTGTTGCCTAGTTTGCAGTGAGAGGTAGCGGACGAGTAGGCAAGGGGAAATCGCTTGCAGGATGTTTAAAGGAGAGAAAGGGAGCTGCCTTGCAAGATGTTCCTTTTGCTGCACAGTTTCTTCCCTACCTAGCTGCTTTATTCTTCTAAAAATAAACCAAGCTGGAAAAAGAAGGTAATTATTTACATTCTGAGATGATAGGTACACCCTGACTCTCTACTTCAGATATGTTTCTGCTACTTGGAGCATGAGTGTTTTCCAGGGGAACACTCAGTTAAATATTTGGCTACATTCAGAAGATGTATGAAGTAATCTTTTTCTTCTGAAGTAGCTATTTCAGTCCACAAGAACCCAATGTAGAGGAAACTGGCTGAACAGAATCCTCTTGATATCTTTCATTGGGAACTTTTATTTGTGTAGCATTCTCCTCAAATGAATAATGCCTATTTAATCTTTCATTGTGGTTCTCCTTTATTTTGTTTAATTGCTGTATATGAAACAGTTTTCAGACCATTAAGAAAAGTGAGGTGAGATATTCAGGCAGAATAATAGAAGGTCAGACAGAGAAGATTTGAGGACATCATACGTCTGTGTGTGATGTCAGTTTCCTGATGTAGCAGAGGTTACAAGCTGTTTGTCAGCAGGAGTTTGTTAGTTGTGAACGAAACTCCCTTTGACTTCACTGAAGCCAGAATTTCACTAGTAAAAGTGAGCGTCTTGCAGTTTATTCCTTAGTTAGACTTCAGCAAGGCTTTGGTAGCATGAGGTGGTGGAGTTTTCAAGTTAATGCTGCTCACAACTGCGAGTGCAGGTCAGCTGGCAGGACACCAGTGGGGGAGAGTGGAGGAACTGGAGGAAATTACGCTAAAGAGCTCTTATACCTAACTTTTGTATTTAGCCCATGAATGCTAAGTATGGGTAAATATGTAAATGTTAATGCAGTGTTTCCGTGAAGAGAGGGATTACAGTTAGTCTTTTTGAACTTGTGAAGCAAATTTTTAATTGCTACTACATTTCCTCTTTTTACTGGCATAAGGTTTTGGTTGAATGATGCCCTGAGACACATGATTGTTTGCATTGTTAAATCACCTGTTGTTCCTCTGCAAACAGTGTGTTGTGCAGAATTCAGAGAATACATGTCTGAATGGTGTTTGAGAGCATGATCAAGCCTTGTGCCTTTAATTGTAAACTTTAATGAATTTCCGGTAGAACGTTCATCTTTTTTTCAGTACCTAGAATCTCCTGCCCCTCTGAAAATGACAGTAAATTTGCATGCAAGCTTGTTTGATTAATTGCTATTTGACACTTCTATCATGGTGCTAAGCTCTAGGTTCACACAGCTTAGACTTCCAAAGCAATTTCTGGAATTAATTTAAATATTTAATGTCAAAACTGTAGGATGACATAGAAAAATGTTTTGTATGCTTATTGATCATCTGATTCAGTAGCAAAAATCCGTGGAGGAAATTTCCAATGTGACACAAGCAGAGTTCAAACAGTATTCCCTCTGAAGACAAGACTGAATCATTATGTGTGTAGTAAACTCTATAGGTACCAGACTGTTTAGAGGTACTCAAAGTATGTTTTCTGTGGGGCAAGTTAGGTGCTCAGTGTTAATTTAGATTTGGGGCAGCCTACCTGTTGGCTAAAACAGCTCTGATTTTCTTGGGAGTTAAAAATGTCCATCTGTATGTTTCACATTAAAAGCAAGTTTTCTTAGGCAATATTCTGAGAAATCTCACTGCAGAAGCACTTTGTTATTTTGGGCACTCAAGTTGAGTTTGTGTAAAAATTCTTTCTGATAGATGACACACAAGATTTCTGTGCTTGATATTTGTATTTAATGTAGAGTCTGGGAAGGATGATGTCTGACCTGCATTCATTTCCCTTCTTTTTGTTACTCTCTTACTACTTGTTGAATGTTCACAGTTACAATGGTGATGTCGGTTATGTCTTTATGAGCAAGTGGTTTGAACAAACAGGAATGAATCTGGAGTAGGAAATAGTTCCCACCATCTGCCATCCACATGAATGTGTTTCTGAGTGTGCTGTGGGGAGGGGGGCTCTTGTCGGATTGGGTTGGTTTTGTTTATGCAGAGGTGAGGGGTTGGTTGGTTTTGTTTTTTACTTTGGGCTGGCTGTAGCCTAGTTCTGTGAACTGAATGCTCATTTGTGTCAGAGTGCACCCGGTGCATTCCTGGAGTGCATCTTTGAGTTTGCTTTAATCAAAAAAGGAATCCATTTCACGTTGTCAGAGAGCGCTCTGTGGTGCAGACTGAAGCAGATGAAATAGAGACAAGTTAGAGAAATTCCAGATTGCACCTCCAGTGCAAGGTAGCATGCAAATTGTACTTTTTCAGTGAAAATCTCTGAAGGTCATTGAGAACTTCAGACAAAAGTTTAAGGTTTAAGACTTCCTTATTTATAAGTATAAAAAGGAAGAATGAATCCTTTTAATTGAAGCAAGTATTCTTAAAATTAGTTACATTAATGCTCTGATAGAGTATTAAATAAAATAAAAGGTGAAAGAGGTGACTTCAGGAAGGAGAGTAAGATTTTTAAAAAGTATTAAAAAATATATCTAGGAAGAAGGAAATAGTGCCACTTTTCAAAGAAAGTATCCCACTATGTTCTTATGCACCCTTTTTTGCTTTGAAAATTACTAGTTACTTTATATGCAGACTTGTCTAATGAAGACTTTGGACCAGTCCACGGGACATAAATCAGCTTTGTTCCTTCAGTGAGAAATAGGTTTCTGAATTACAATCAGAAATAGATTGACGTGAGGAACGTAAAGTTAGGTTTTAAGTACGAAGGAAAGATATCTTCCTAAGTTTATAGTGCTAATTATGCCACTACCACAACATCAGTAGTTGACTGAGAATTTTGTGGACATGGAGCTATGGTAAATGAATAGAAATGCTTTTTGTTGACTTCATTTATTTTTTTTTCCTGGAGACCCTAAAATTCATCTCATTCTAACTTTCTAGAACTGCTGTACCCTCCTCAGTCATCCTTGCTATTCAGGATGTGTTTTAAGCTGTAAAGAGAGGTGGTGATTAAGGACATTTATGTCCAGTAGTAACAGAGAATGTAAGGAAAAGTGATGGTAATGGTGCAAATCTGGTTACTCATTTTCAGTAGAATGGTAGACTACAAGTGAAATGTAAGACTTAATGACCACTATTTTTATTTAAATTTCTCTCTAGACATTTAGTCATTTTAAAATGAATTGGTAACAACGATTGTCACAATGGAAATTTCCCTGCTTTCTTTGGTCTAAACATTGTGACTTTTTTTTTGTTGTTGTTGTTGGAAGGCAGTTTCTGGAAGTCCTCAGACTTGCTGAAGTCAACTAAAGTATTCTGGTCTGCATTGTTTTGTGGCCCAGGCAGGAAAGTGGAGGAAGAAAATCCATGAATATTCTCTTTGTGAAAGAAAGATTCACAGTAGCATTGTTTAATTTATCTATGTCTCATTCACCAAGTATGCCTAGATCTGTTTGTTGTATGGCTTTACTGTTTCGTGCTTCGGATGGAGAGTATCTAGGATTTGCCCTCTTTTCCATGTTCTGTTTATTCACTGTTAATTATTTTTCAAGCAGAGTTGCTTTGAGAAGAAAAATTTAGCTTCCATTACCCTCTATTGCAAATGAAGGACAGACTTTTCTTTTGCCTGTGGAGTGATTGTGAGATGCTGTTGTCAGGGAACTTGTTCATGCTTTCTGATGTGAATGTTTTATTTCCATTCTCTTCAGTAGCGTTTTTAAAGTATTTATTATTGAGCGTGCTGTGGGTATGCACAGAGTTTAAAAATATCATATTCTCATTTATGGTTTACATTTCTACTGAAAGTACTTTTAAAAATTACCCAATCCAAGTATGTAGAAACACTTATTTGCAGGCCTTTTATAAAGCTGAAATTTTGTAAAAAGCATCAAATTTTGGATATACCCCCCCAAAATAAACTAACTGCAGAAGAAGAACAGTATTAAACCATAAAAAATGTGGCAACTTTTTACAATTCTAGAATTATCAGAAATACAAAATTTATGTTCCTGATGTTCCTGATAAGTTGCTTGCTACAGTATACTACATTTTTGTATTGTACTGATGCAGGACAATGCAAAATGCAGAAGCAGTAATGTTTCTGAGTATTGTTGTTCCTTTTTTTTAATCATTGATAACATAAAGTTGATGTCTTTTGTTGGAGAGTGTTTTAATGTTACCTCTAATTAATAAATTTATGTTATAAACATAGAAGTGTAAGTATATTAAACAAAGTTCTATTGCAATTACTGTTGATCTTCGCTCATGATCAACACCACCAAAGTTTAAATGTAACTGAAAAGCAGTGTGAAGATCTGTGTTTGAAGAATGGTTATGACCACCTTGCTCCCCGTTGTCTCACTTGATGGTGGCAAATTATCAGCTGGGTTTCCTTCCCAATCATGTTCTAATCATAATTTCATACCTCAGAGATTAATAGCTTTCACTCTTTCTGTCTGAAAAATCTGTTCATGTGTTCAAGGCAAGTGTGAACGTCACGCAAGAGTTTCTCCTTCATCTCCTGTAGCTTTGAGACAAAGCTCTGTTTCTCAATCTGCAAAAGCATTTTTGCATGCAGCCTTACTGTTTGAGGTTCTGTTCACAATCAGAATGTTAGGATTCTGACTGAATCTCAGTTTGCAGAACTAGTCCTGAAAGTCTTGCGAGAAGATGAAAGCATCCAGTACCAGCCTCCCAGAAGAAACAGCAAAATACTTGTTAGTTCCTTGTATTAAATAGTCATCAGCCTACTTTCTATAATAGGGCTAGCCAGCAGCTGTGCATCTCGTTACATGTTCTCTTTATGTCATGTGTGTTGTCTTCTATGGTATCCAGACACTTCTCAGCAGTAGTCATGCATTTATCCATTTTGTTTGTTTTGGCAGGCAGTCTCATCTCTTTACTTCCAACATTTGTCATAACATTCTTCTATCTTTGTGTTTTTCTTAAAATTTTTCTGCTTAGGTTGTCTTATCCTCTATACGTGAGGGATACAAGGGGTTGGATGAGGGTGATGTTGGTAATTATACATGTCAAAGACAGCTGATTTTAGATTTAAGCATTCCTGCTTTTCAGTAATTTATCTGAATGCTGTTAGGTGGCTGTTAATTTAAAGCTGCATAATCAAGGTATAGAATGCCCTTTAGCATAAGTTTGGGTGCCTAGTGAAACACTTCAGTGAAAGTTAAAATATTTTCTGTTACGGAGGCAAAATTTTTAGATTCAGCCACTACTTAATATTTGAAATTCTTTTACACACAGCAAAATAATACAGACATTTCTCAGTGTGGTTGAAACTGTGCAATATGTACCTTAAAAATGTGTGGTTTTGTTTCAGTTTTGCAGAGCTTTTATTTACTTTCTTTAACACTTCTTTGTGGGGTATCTGTATTCCCATAGGAGGTCTATGAAGTATCAGTAAAATGTACCTTGTGCAAAGCTGATTAATTTCTTGATTTTTTTAAAAAAAATATTTTTTATTTCACTTTGCAGTGCAATTAAGCAAATTTGAAAAAGATGCCTAAAATGCAAGTCTTGTAAATTTGCTGTTAACTAGATATCACCGCTGGTGAGAAATAAACTGATTTCACACTTATCGTCCTTTCACAGGATAGTAAAGCACTAATGTTAGTATTGCTTTCAGACAATTGTGATCTTCAGCATTATGATTTCCTGAAACAACGTGTTGGTTGCTTGGAGAAAAGAGCAACTACTACTGACTCAGGTCATTTATTCAGATTATTGTCCCTGACATATCTGTAGAGTCCTGTGCTTTCACCTACCTGATTATCTGGCTTTTGCATCATCTCTAGTTTACAATATTTTTTTTTTATTATGTGGTTAAGAATAACACATTACACAACAGAAAAACTGAAGAATTGACACTTCAGCAACTGATGGCTTAATTAAGAGTACGGTATTTATCAGGACAAACATGATACAATCCCATGATAACTCTGTCTGAATATAGGGATTAAAAAAACTGTGGCTTCTATGCAGTGGTCTATGATACTGTTTTCTGAAATAAATGATGATATTTAAAAATGGACCAGAAGCATTCCTGTCCTTTTATGCTGTAAATGCCAACTTAAGGTTTAGACAATAGTCTTGTTTGCTTATGGATTTTAAGAACATCCATCGAAGATTATTTGAAAACCACCTCATTAGAATGACAGATTGTTTACCAGATCTTGTTTTCTTGTCAACTAATATTGGCTGAACGGGGTTACACTTTCTGAAAAGATGCCTTTGTTAGAAACTGAGTGCGTTGCATATATCTGAGAATCGGATTCATTCCTAATTTCTAGAATTTGGTGGAGGATCAGGCTAATCACTAGTTTCTAAAATTTGTTTTTATACACCTTCACTAGTTGACATGACTAAAAACTCAGGTATATCAGACAACACTACCTGCCTCTGCTGAACTGTAAATAGTTTTGACAACTGTTACTGTGGTTTATTAACTGGGGATGCAGGAAAGGTTTTAAAAAAAAAACCAATTATCTACTGAGGAGCCAGCAAGACATGGCTGCAAGATGATCTTGGGATCATTTGGTCAAATCAGCAAAGCAAAGGCTTTAGGTGTAGTAATGCCAGTTCTGACATAATCTTGTAGGTTGATTTAAGTTTCTTAAAGTTCCTATGCTAATTTCTTATCCCATGAAACAAGAAGAACCTATTTACTAACATCATAAAAGTGATGTAAAAACTGACCAACCAGTATTCTTCGGGCGTTATCAACAAACGCTTGTATAATTAAACAAGCAGAGCTATTGATAAAATTTGCATAATGTTGAGAAAGCTTACAGAATCAATGAAGAAAAAAAAGTAGACCAATGATACAGTGCTGTGGAATGGACATCGCACGGGCTAAGATGAGAACTGAGAATCAAAGTGTGCACATACTGCAATGCAGAAGAAAGGAAGGTGCATTCAAATGAGAAAGACTTCTTGAAGAGAGGTGACTTGTTTCCTCCTTCAACAACAAAAAAGAACAAGTAGAACAAAAAGTAAAATAGCTTGTAAGGAAAAGGTTCATATTATATCTTTCTGTATTTTGCCTTCCTTTTGTTGTTTCTTCCTCTTTAAAAGAATGTATATAGGACCTATGAATCTGTAGGAATATATTATTATTTTCTGACTCCATGTGATGAAGAGGTGGTTGTCCACTCTGGAATCTTTCCCTGTGTAAGTGAAGACAGAAAATCAACAGCATATTTGGTTATCTGCAGTTTCTGAGCATTGTGACTGCAGTGGCCTATTTTATAACATTGCAGCTCATCGTGCTAACAAATCACACAGCAGTTAGCACTGCCTTTCAAAATAGTCTGTGAACAAATATGTAGGAGTGCTGTGACTCGGACTACAGATGCTGAGACTGGGTAGTAAAAGAATATCAATGTAATATTTTAATATTCAGCTGCTCTGACTGGCTTCAGTGGGACCATTCCTTCAGTGTTACATAATACACAGCCAGGACAGAAATCATTTCAGGTAGACTATTTCAGTCCTAGTTCTCTTGTAAGTAGTATAATGATACGCAACATGCACTAAGGTCATGTATTCCAAGACCTCTTTTTTTGTGTGCAATTTTATTTTTTAAGTATTCCTCAAGATGATGAGGTTAGCTATACTGAATTATTTTCTGTTCAAAAGTTCTGAAACTACGTGCGGGAATTGCTGCCATGCATTGAAAGTAAAGCAGATCATATTTTTAAAATTATTGTACTTATCTATTCAGTGATTCAGAATTTAGCTAATGAAGATTTACTTTTTTGTGTGTGTATTTTTAATTTTTTTTGTTTGTTTTTAACTCATTGCTTTTAAATGAGTCTCTTCACAATCTTCATGATTTTTCCTGACATAATTTTTAATTAGTATTTTCCTTGTTTGGCAATATTGTTCATTTTCTTTGTTTCTGAACAAACTGAGCCGTGAATGATTTGAAGTTCATTGTATCATGCCTGTTACTTGCATTTCAAAAACTCTGCTGTGAGATATCATCTCAAGACAAAAGGGTGAGCAAGCATAACCTTGCATACTACCGATCAGCTTGCATGCTTAGTTCATACATTATTTATTAGAATTATAAACCTGAAATAATAATAAAAAAAAAAGATGTAATGTGCCCACTCTGTGTTAAAGAAGTCACATTTATTTATATATGACAGGTAATTAGGAAAAGCACTGCTAGACTGGTTGAAAGCATTTTTGCTTAACTTCAGACCCAGTACAGCTACATACAGGAGTAAATGTTTGACTCTGAGTTACTGGATTTAGTTCAGATTAGAAATGACTACGAAGAATGCATTAGATATGAGGTGCTGAATGGAAAATAAAAACGTAACAGAGAAATTAAAAATAAGAAATAAAGACTAAAATAAAAATTACTTAATATAAAGCAGGTGAAGGTGACACATTTATTCCAGCTTCATTTAGTGAAGTTTCTATTTTCTTTTACACAGTTCTCTTTCTTCCTCTGTGAGATTTGGGGGTTGTCTGCAGTGTTCTGAGTATTATGAGTAAGCTGTATGAGGACCTGTGTGAGAACCTGGAACTACAGCATTTAGTAAGTTTAAAATGCTTAGATTTAAGCAGTATTCGGCTCCACTGAATGTGGCTAATTAAACTGAGGAAAGAGGAAATATGTAATACCTCACTACCACGTACAAAATATCAGGTAAAAAGAAAACAGTTTAAAAGGTATATGTCACATATGTAGAAGTGCGCTGTGCATGAAAAACTGTAAATAAATACACGCACTTTAAAGTACTTCCATGACTTCATTTTCTGTGCCATAGCTTTGCTTTGGTTAGACTAATGACATGTTTAGTTGAAGGTATGTTCATAAATTCTGAGGACAGAGACCTAATCTGATGCTTAGGGCTTTACTGTTCTACTCAGTTAAGATTAAAGTAAAGCAAACTTGGTTTGGTTCTTCTGTAGGCTTTTCTATGTCTATCAGACCTGTGCAGATGCTTCAGATAACCTAAGGCTTCCCAATGAACCTAAGGCTTCCAACATGAAAAAAGTTCTTTTTAACAGCCTTGATGCAGGGTGATACAGCAAGCTATGAAGGTGACCAACTTGTATAGCTTCAAGAACCCTACTGTTGTAGGGTGAGCTGTCACTCACAACTGTATGTTAGTAGAACTGTGCTGGGTCAGTGGCACAGCCAGCACAGGGATCCTGCTTGAATGATCAGTGAATCACATACAGCTCAAGAACATCAGGTTTTTCTTTTTTTTTTTTTTTTTTCCCCATCACCTTTTATATAGCATCACTGATTAGAAAAGCCAGTGTGCACTGAGCTCTTGGAGAAATAGATCCAACTTGTCTTAGTCTTTGAAATGTCATCACTGAAAGAACACGTGTAAAAATGTAGAGAGGAGAACTAAGCTAGGGGTGAGTATAGCACTGCTGAATAATGACACGTTAGGATTGTTAAAACATACAGAGTGAAAACAGTTAATTATCAAAAATTTCTGATGTCTGTGCATTTTAATCCAGTTCCTTTAAGAGTTAAATGAAAATGAAAGCTTGCTTTGCTCCATTTTCAAGTGTTCAGAAGTAGAAATGGAGAGAAATGGTAGGAAGAAACCAAGTCGCGTGTACAGCATGTTATCTGCCGTAATGCTGCAGGTTCCAATTGGCTCATACTAACAGGGAAGATAAAAATGTTTCATTTGTATTTTAATACATTTCCTTTGGTGGCTTCTGATGGAGCAAAACACCATCGCAGTACTGAAAAAGGAAAAAAAAAAAAAAGTTGTTTATATTTAAGTGTTTATTTTACTAATAAAATACAGTATTTTTAATAATATTTTTAAAAGATGCATATGTTCCTAAGGCCTAAGCTCTACAAAAGCACTTTTCTTTCCTGTAATCTGAATAGTTCTAAGCTGCTGGGCATTGTATAAATAATCATTTAAACACATTTGTTGATATTTTGCCAGAACTTTGAAGAAATGTCTTTTCTTTTGAAGGTCTGAAAATCTTAATTCAACATTATAATTAAATGGAAAAATTCTTCTAGTGATTATTATGTAGAGACTGCTTTATTTCTTTATTTCTCTTAAAGTGATTATTTTAGAAGAAAAAGGATAAAAATGTGTTTGTATAAACATAAGTGCTTCCAAACATCTGCAGTTCAAAGTACATAATTCACAGTGACACCAAAGGTTGGCTTGTGTTTTGACTGGATGACTTTGGTATTATTTTTGTCTGCAAAGGAAAGAGTGGTGTAGCATCCAAGTGGTGCAAGATGTTTGCCTCTCGAGAAATTGTGATGAATTTGGGACAAGGGGCAGACTGTTTAAAAAAAAAAAAACATACTGAAGGGAGAAGGAAAGAGGGGCTGTCAAACTGAGAACACTTGCATTCCATTGGGCATCCTTGAGCTGGGAGCTACTCTAAAGTGTGGGTCATTATAAACAAAATAAGGAAAGGAGAACAGAATAATAAACTAAGAGTACAATCAGTTGAATCATTTTGTTCGCTTCATGCTGTTGTTTATTGTAATCATGTTTCCACAGCCAACAGCTTAAAAATAACAGGTGAAAATGTAGTCATGTTTCTTCATGTTTTTAATGTGTTTGATATATAGGTTAATTATTTGTTCTTCAGTTTTCACTGATGTGAATATGCATTACCTAATTTCAAAATATATCTGAAATGTATTCTTTCCAAAAGTGTTACGCTTTGTTATAGGATATTGGTATCCCACAAACACATTGTTTATTGGTAGTTGTGGATTTTCCATGAAGATACCATGTACTTCATTGGAAAATATTTTGTTTAGAATACATAAAAGGAAAAGTACATCTTTGGAAAAATGAATCTTGTAAAGTAGTTCATCTGTCACTTAAATTAACTTCTGCTTTACCATAATTTGGAGGACAGAAACCATTTTCCCATGTTATTTAGTAAGAATTAGTATGTTTTTCTATCTCACTACTTCACTAACTGAGATCCCAATTCAGGAAGGTCTTCATGCATAAATATCTGTGGAATGTAATAGAGTACTCATTGCTTGAAATGAAGGGTTCAGTATGCACTTAAGTATTATGCACCAGCTGACCTATTGTAGCTCACTGTACACTCCTTTGTTTTTTGTCTAATTTGAATTAAAATGTTACTTTAAATTCAGTGAGAGTGTGCAACTATTTATGGGAAGCTGTGGATATATACAAGATCTATAATTAAACTAAGAAACTATGTAAAACTGACTGGATTGGATCAGATTATACCAAGATCATCACATCTCACTACTATGACCCTAATCTCAGCCAACAGTCCAGACTTGAGGAATACAAGAGCAAGATAGGCATGTTACAGTACCATTTCATACCATTCCTTTTTTCAGCCATCTCATCATTAGAGTTGTGTGTCTTTATACCAGTGCTGATCCGTAAGTTTATTAGCATTCCAGCTTTTGACAAGGATGATAAATAAGAAAAAATATTTTCAGAAAAAAAATGATCTTTTGAATGTATTAATAGAATCAGACATCAAATGTAATTCAGAATTAGGAACGATCTCTGCAAAATTTGACTTCATCTTAGTTTGAGTGCACTTACTTCATTAGACCTTGACTCTCGAATCAGTGTTAACTAACACTGTATTAACTTTTTATTGCTAGTGTAAAAATGACATAATATATTGAATCTTTTTTTTCCTCTAGCACATTGTTGTAACTTCAGGAAGGGCTACTTTTAATTCCTTTTAACAAAAAAATTGTGGAAAACATTGTATGATATGTAGTAATATTAAAATCAAGTATAGATACAACAGTATTATATGACCAACAAGACTGCATTTGTTTTAAGTTGGTAGTACAGTTCTGTTATATTCAGCTTATACTGCACTTGACAAGCTTTCTATGGATTTCTTATCCAATGAGTGGTCACATCTGTGCAGAAACACAAAATGAATAACTCACCCAAGAATACTGTCTTGTTCACTGAAATGAACTCCAGGGTTGTAAATGTAGAAAAGCACTTAAGCCTGTTTCAGAGCACCTGAATGACTGGATTGTCCTGAGTAATTCACTGTTAGAAATGCTTTGCTTGAGGTCTGTAGGGGTAGGTGATGTTTTCATATAAACAAACTGGGCAGTGACCTATGGCTGTGGGACACGGGTATCTCTGCTGAATGTCATCACTTTTATCTACTCTATCTTTTTCCCTATAGCGTTATTTCTCTAATTGCTTGCAGAATTTTCTTTGCTGTTGTGTAATCTCTTCATTTTCTAGTATTAGAATACATCAATGAAGAATCCTCTTAAGTAATAACTAAAAATTACTCATCAATCTGTGTAGACTTGACGGGCCCTGTATCACCATGTTAACATGTTGTAGGTACAAGTTGAAGGAGAAAACACTGGTAAGCTGACAGCATGTTTAAAATGATTTGTTTATACAAGTGCTGAAGTTATGTTTGATATGTTAATGCTATCTCATTTTTTAGTAAAGGCCAAACAGCATTAAGAGGTTATCTGCATTGATTTTTCTGTCTTCCATCTTTATTCCTTTTGTATAACTGGAAATAGGACCATCTTTTAACAGCCTCTTCCTGAGTGAGCCTCCAGAACTTTATACTTGGCTGGTTCACTTCTTGAACTCTCCATCAGTGTTCCCCTATGAGGTGCTCATTTTTTGGAGTTCTTCTGCATTTTTCCCCTCATGGTGTTCTCAAGCCTTTTTCTACATCACCACTGAAAGAGGTCGGCACCTGCTGAGGGTTGAACTGGTGCTCACCTTGAACATGCTTGTTCTGCTGAGTCATGTTAGCAGATGTTTGTTAAAAAGAAGGCTTGTCTAGTGGGAGAACAGGTGTTCTTACTGTCTGTCCTTTCTTTCTTGTCTGAATATTTTCTTCTCCTTTTGATACATCAGCTGTTTGCTTTTCATTTTGTATTTAATTGCTCATGATATATCCTGTGTTGTGTACAAGAATATTTCTTTGGAAAGACTGGGTGCATTTAGAAGAGTGAAACTGATTTGTAATGTGAAAATATAGCTGAAGAGAAGATTGAGTACCTCTTGTTGGGAATAGATGATATTCTAGTGAAATCTATATGTATGGGTATTGAGGATTGCTCAAGGAACATTCGAAGTAGGCTAAAAGAGATTCCATGTCTGGCATGTATGTTACTGCTTGAATGAGGCTAGCTGAGGTGGGAAACTTGTAGAGGAAAAGTGTATTTTCAGAGAGGGGAACAAACAGTAGGATTTGAAAGAAGAGGAGATGATTTTTTTTTTCCTTTCTTTTTGTTTTTCCTCCATCAGCATTGCCTCTGAATAAACACAGTGGTCTGTGTGATGAAGCTGATCCTTGGTGAATTGTGTGAAGCCTTATAAAATGACGTGCTACCATTTCCAAGGCTTTAAAATCCTTTTCTTGGCAAAGTCTTTAGTGCTCTGATCAAGGCACATTCTCTTTGACATCTGTCTACATTGCTTTCATATTCTTTGAAGTATCCACAGTGTCTAAGATAAAAAAGAGGTTTTCTCTGTTATGGTCCTGTCTTTGAAAGTGTACAATTATACTTCAGAATGTTAGGCAACCTGTGCTGCACAAAATATTTTATCTCTGTCTTTAAGAGGATTCAAATTTGTAATAATTAAAAGAAAACACTTGCTTTAGGTTTCAGCTTTCTCAAAAGGATACAGCTGACATTTCCTTTTTGCCAGTACTGAACCAGACGATGTCTTCTCTTCGCTGTGCTCCAAAAAGTATTTTTATATATGTTTTTAGAAGGAAATCCAGTTTCTTACTTGCAGCTGTTGACATTTTAGAGCCCTGGATTGAACCAATAAAAACACATGTTCTTTTAAAGAACACCTATTTTTACTGGACCTTGCTAATGACCAATGACACAGAATTCAAAAAATGTTGGCTGAAATGAAGAGAAAGGCTGTATTGTTTTAAATTATATTTTTAAAACTTTATAGCAAAACTACACAGAAATTTTATATGCTCTTGTTTTTGTGAAAGATTACTTGTTTTTAGAATACAGTTTTTAATGGTTGAAAAATAGTTCAAGTGTAAATGTGTTGCAGATTATAAAATGTTAGTTAGGCATACAAAATATTGCCATTTAAGATCATTATAATATTTTCCCTTGCAGAGCATTTAGATCTTACTTCTTAGACATTTCCTGGGCAGCTAAGAATACATTTGGATTCATAATTCATTTGAAACATCTTCTGTAAATACATTGTTTCGAACATATTAAGACCGTTATGTGCAAAGGTCAAATTAGATCATCACTTCTTTCAGTGTATTCTCAAAATGGATTCAAGCTATATACAGATTTAATATGCCCTTTTTTTTTTTTTAATATTAACATTCTTACTGAAAATAAAGGTGAATGATGATACGCCACCAAGGCTGATGTTCTAAGGCTAATGATGTTCTAAGGCTGAGTTGATAGAGATGTACAGGTGTTTTACATTACTTGTGTTGCATCTTTATCCTGTGTGTGGATCTGCCATGAGCACAAGGATCTCCATTTGTTTCAGTGCTTTGACTTCATAAGGAGGAGAGGAGAACAGAGAGCAGGATAAGATGGCACCCATGTAGTTGTGCAATCAGCTCTGTACATCAAGATCTTTTTCTGTTTTCTCCTGCAGCTACACTGTTGCTCGTAGCATATTTACACTTTTTTTCTTTTTTTTCTTTTTTTTAGTCAAGCGAATAGAATGAATAAAAATTGTTGTTTTAAGGGTAGGTTGAGATTTTTGCCTTCTAAATATTTCCTGTAAGAAACCTGTGCTGTTCCTGATTAAAACTGGGAATTGCAGAGCAGTGTTTTAAAGAGTGTCTGCAAAACAGAAAAGCAAGATGCCTACTGATATTACATGGCAACAGAGGTGCTGTGAATAATGCCTGAAGTAGTAGTAGTTTTTTTAGGTAATGCTTAGATTCTGTATGCTGCAGAAAACAAACAAACAAAAAATCCAGAGAAAAAACAGCATACTGTGGGTTTACTTTTTAGTAGTTCTCCAAGCTCCTGTTTCTCAGATGCTTAGGCACGTCATTTTTATTCCTCACATAGAAGAAGAATTGCATGTGTGATTTATGACTTTATGTGAGATAGACATTAAATGTCTTAAGTTTAGAAAAAAAATTTGCAGTCAAAATTATTTTAGCATTTCGTTCTGCATTTTCCTGTATTGTGAGAAAGTGGGTTTTTTTTCCCTCATTTTATTGATATAAAATTGAAACTGTGCTTTAAGAAACCCTATGACTTTCACTGTCAGTATGCACTACTCCAGGGAGACATGTTAATACCACAACTGATATAAAATCAGATATTTTAGTATCACTGTTGGACACCTACAGTTATTTAAAATGTACTTACATATAGGATCAGATAATTTTGTTTTATGTACTAAGTTGGATATCTTGACTTGTAGTACATTATTCAGGAGAGAACATTACGTATTTTGTGTTTGAGAAGTACATATGTTGATGTGTTTGAGACAGAAATTTTAAATAAAAGTCCTTTGGAACCCTATTTTACTTAGGCTTCAGTTGTAGTTTATACATATAGTTCACTTATACTACAGCTCTCTATTGCACACTTTTTGTCTGCTTAGAGTTGATACGAGCCATGCTTCATTGTCTCCAATAAGAACTGCGTTGGAATAAGTTGTATGCATTTGATAGGAAGCTGTGTTCTGTGCCTTCCAAAGCCAGCATGGTAGCGAAAGAGACTGAAATATTCAAGCCTTTTATTTGAGACAACAGTGCTTATGTGGGCATTAAATCACAATTCTCATTTCTTTCTTACTAGTGTTTTCAGAAGGTGTTTATTAAAATATTCTTTCTCAGTGAATTGTCTAATGTCCCAACAGGATCTACCAGCTTAGTTTTTTTAGTGATGATATCCGAACTACTTCCTTGTAATATGCTCTTCAAAAATGTTCTTGTTGATGTTGTAATTTTGCCTAGATCTGTCCAACAATTGTTCCCCTATGTCTTCCTGGTCCTTGATCTGTTTTTTTTTCTTTGTTTTTTCTTTTAAGGTTTTTTTTTCATAAAACAGTGCATTGTCTGTTGGCAACTAATTGCTCTTTTTAACCAAAGTTAAAAAGAGGCAAGGCTTCTTATGGTTACTGTAAAACAAAACAAAACACAAAAAAAAACAGTAAAATATAATTCAGTTCATTTCACAATTTGCAGATCTTTTATCTTTAGAATAGGTTGTTCAGGTTACAGCAGTAAGTATATGAATGTATGCACACAATAGCAAATGTGAAATTTTTCATTCTTTGTCATTAAATTAATATTTAAACATAATCATCTTAAAACTTGTTTTCTTTCAAGCTGTGGTATGTGCTTCGGAATTAGCGTAATCTCAGCATAAAAGAAAAAAACAACAAAAAAACCAATAAAAACTACATGTATATTTTTTTAAAAAGGCTGATTGAGTGGAGGATGTTTAATTTGCTCATTTTCCTAAAAGCAGATATTGCTTTCTTGATACTCACTTAATACAGACAAGATTTGGCATTATATAAGTATGAGCAGAATTTCATCTCAATATCTCTGTAATTTTTAAGACTTCTTAAAATGTTCTGCAAAATTTCTTTAACTGATAATAAACTTAGCTTTGTTCTGGCATACAGTTGGACCAGGAAGAAACTGAAAAATGCTGTACATTTTAAAAACAGCTCTAGTACTGTTTAGGAATTGTAACATGCTTTTGTCTGATGCTTTCTCTACTTGCAGAAATGGTGATGGGGTTATTTACGTTAATTCATTTGGCTTGTTGAAAAAAAAATATGCTCACACTCCTCTACTTAATGGGATTCTTTCCTCGTTGCAGTGCAAACGGCTAGAGCAGGAGCTTCATCATCTGAAAGAGCAGAACCAGACTTCAGCAAACAACACGAGACATCTGACTGCTGAAAACAATCAAGAACGTGCTCTGAAGGTAAATCTCCATTTCTTCTTGCAGGCAAATTAAGGTTGTAAGCCCCTGGTGCCAGCTTTCTGGGCTGCATATATCAGTTGTGTACATTTCAGCAGAAGTGAGCTATGGTGTTTGCCAACAACCCCTTCTTTAAACACAGATACAGCACCCTTCTGTTATGGTTTCATTTTATTTTGCGTATGAAAACAACAAGAAAAAAATAACATCCACTCCAAATTATTGGGCTGGAAATTTACACTGAATTCTTGGAGACTGTCCTTGGATTACATTTTATAACATGAAGAAAACTGCCTCACGGTACCTTTGCAAAACTAATATTTTAAAGTATGGCTGTTTGATCTGCTCCCAGCAGTGTGTGCTATATTAATAACATTGTTGACCTATACTACTAGTGACCACATAGTTGATACTACTATTTGCAAAAGGGTAGCTAGTTGGAATTGGGAGGAGGAATAATAAGTCTTGTCAATAAGAATAAAAATGAGCAGAGAGGCAGGAGAGGGTCAGAGAAAGGACAGTGTAAAGTGACAGGTTATTGCTGCATTGAGAAAGGGAAATTGTAACGTCAGTGAAATTGATAGCTACATAACCAGCCATCTCACCACTAGCCAGAATAAGAGCAAATGCCAGGTAAGATGTGCAAGCGTCATGCCTATTTAGCTGCTATATTCTTAAAAATCTCTGTGATCGGTAATGGGAAGAGTGTAAAGGCAGAAGTTTCTCTGTTGATACTGTGTTGTCATTTTAAAACTGCTTGGGGTAGGTAGTAAGATCCAAGCATATCTCGTTTGTAGGCAGATTTTCCTCTGTGTGTGTGTGTGTGTGTTAGGAAAACATCGTTATTCATGCTACATCTTGACCGATGCAAAGTAAAGGAATTAAGGTAAATCCTTGTGTAGTTTGACATTTCTCAGTTTGAAAAAAAGAAAGTGTAATGAATAAATGGGAAGAGGCTGCATGGCATATAAACGCAGTGTGTTTTATGGGTTTATAATTGCTATCAGAATCTGTGGTGATTTTTCAAAATGAAGTGAGCAATATTGAAAGCAATCTAACCTCAGATGCCTAGAAATACAAACTGTAAATATTCAGGGCTATTTCTGACCATAGTAATGGTATTGTTTTGAATTTGAGATCACTGGAAATCAGTGCTTGCCAGGCACATTGTTTATAGTAAGTAGCACTGTCTTTCATTAATTGCATGCTGACTTGTTATCTGTCATTGAAACCATTATGCACAGGCACTTTCCTTCAGAAAACATCAGTGTTTTATTGAGAGTACATTTTTACATATAATATTGTCTGACATAATGCTCGCAGGATAATTATATTTTCAGAGCAAGAAGTGACTTAATAGTTCAGAGTGTTACTAGGATTTCATCCTAAGCCTGATATTGCTCTCCCAGCACCTAATCTTTAAAGAATTTAATTTCTGTCTGTCACAGGCATTTTTTGATATTTTCGAAGTTAGAGGTTAATTGGTCATTGTCTCTTAGAGATGAGAGTCTGGGGAAGAAAAAAAGGAATGCTTTTCAATTTTTGGTAAAGTCATACTTTCTTAATATTATATCTCTCTTGAGTTTGTTTCAGTTCTTATTACTGTTGTGTGCAGTGAGGGCAGGTCCATCTGAGCACTTTTTAGAAGGCCACTTACTTAGGTTGAATTCCTAACCTTAAAAACTATGAAATGCATGTATGAAATCTCAGCAAAAGTGGTCAGCATTGTTACGCAACTTATCAACACTTGTCCTGCCCTAAGCAGTCATCAAAATGTAAAGTTTATTAGCTCTTTTTAGTGCAGCTATAGCCGGGAAGGCACAGAGTAGCTGGTAGGGATGAAAGTCAGGTCAGCGACATCTTCAGCCGTGGGTGGGTCTGTTGGTTGATTGCAGTGCTGCATTGAGTAATGTTAATTCAAATACGAACAGGTATCCTGTGGGAGATGTTCAGATACTATGTCCATCCAGAACAAATTTGATTAGGAAAGATTAAAAAAAGAATCTCTCTTAAAATAATACTCTCTTAAATATAATTAATGCTGGTGACTTAGTTTGGCAAAATATGCATTTTGGTGCTAGGGGACAGATAAGAAACTTGACCAGCTACAGATTTGCTGCAGGGAGCAATGGAAGCACAAACAACGGAGGCAGTGTAAGGATACCAGCAATCATATCTGGGAAAAAATACAGTGATTAGGATTAACTGGATTAAGGATGGCATAAAAGTTTGTGACAAATAATGAGACCATTGCCTCGCAGGGTCCTTAAATATTCTTAACAAGACCTCCAGATTATTATTTCTTCCTTTTTTTTTTTTTTTTTTAAGTTCTCTTACTATAATGAGTTGCTCAGAAGGAAAAAATGGTGTAAGACCAGTATCCAGAAAAAAACCTGTTTCATTTCACAGATGGTATGATCTAACAGGTGAGATAAACTGCAAGCTTTTTGTTTTATTTTTAGCTATATTCGCTTACAGAGCTGCTTCCAGCCTGGTTTGAGGCTGCAGCAGTATGCAGACTCCTGAGTGAGATAAAGCAGCAAAGAGACTTTTCACCATGGAGAGGGGGTGCTGGCAGTAAGATGGCCAGACTCAGGATGTAGGATCGCAAAAATGATGTAAGCGCTCCTGCATACTTTTGGTTTTACGTTACTTTTAGATCCCATGTCATACCTGAGGATCGTCTTCCAGATAAGACATTTGACACATAATTCATGGTGTATAGATCTATACTGTGATATAAAATCTGTGCATCTTTGGTAAGATGTTTTTAACTAATCTCTATCAGACATATTAGTGCTATGTAAAAAATGTCTCCATTTAATGTATTGATGGGATAGATAATTTCTTAGTGTTGTGGGTCATTCAGTCCCACAATACCAAATTGATACTCCTAATTTTTATGTTATTCTTATTGATCATCATAGTATATATTAATTGAATGACAAGACTGATGTCAAATCTTTCCTCCAAGTAATGTGCATAACTGCACAAAGGTCATTCAGGAAAGGGTGTGGACACCTATATTCATCACTAAAGTAAAAATAATCCTCTTCTTTGTGAAACCATTTAAAAAATCTTATCATATTTCAGACTGAATTATACCTAAATCTTTTAGGGATAATTGCTTCCTAAGGGCCTATACATTTGCGCTCTTAGTACATTTTCATAAAATAAGATCTGCAGAGTACTTTGCAGTTCTAATGTGTCAGGGTCTATACGTAAGATTATTCATTTGTGCTTGGCCTTCATAATTAACATTTGGTCTCTGCTGATTCTGATAAACGTATTCCCACAATACACTGAGATATCCGATTAAATTAAACATAGAAAAGTTGAAGAATTGATTTTTTTTTCATTAGTATTAAATATTGTTGTGGATCATTTTGTTGTTGTTGGCTTTGTAGTGTGTAGTTTTAAGTAACTTTAAGTAATACATTTTCACAACGGAAAATAAATATTTTGCCAGTGTGAAAGTCCTCTTTACTCTATTGAAAAAGAATAGGAAATAAGTCTTGTGGATCAAATAACTTAATGTGAAAATTCATGGAACACGTTTAACTGAATTTGAATGAAATGTAGGGAGAGGTGACTCTTTTCACAGGCCTGATTTATTTTGTAGCTTTTAATTATGTGGCACATTCTTCTTGAATCAGCTATTAATCTGCTTTAAACACCAAAGAGACATAGTAATTTACTTTCAAGCTAAACTCTCAACATGGAGGAGAGGCCGTTTCATGATATACATATCAGGTGCCCTTTAATGACTTAATGAGTTTACTCCAGCCAAGTATGACATCATTAGAACTTGTAAAGGTAATTAATCTCCTCCAGAATTGTTAGCATGTTAATCTTTAGTTATGGTTGACTTTTCTTTTAAAATATGTATTTTTTTTCTGATTATTTTTTAGTTGTCATTTTCTGTAAAATCCTAAGTGCTTCCATAGTTTTCTTATTAATATATAGTAATTTAGAGTAAAGTGCAAGAAACTGCCCTGAGGGAGCTGTCAGATACTTACACCAGGGTCATAAAGCAATTATAGCTATTGTCATCTGCTTTCTGCTGACAAATAAGAATTGTGTCAAGGGCAAGATATCTACAATGTATAGCAGTTTGTTAGATAAAGCAGTGAGGATGTCCATGAAATTAACACTCTGGAAGTGCTACCTCATGCCCTTCATACATTGTTTTAAGCTCTGTTGTGATTCCCAGAATTTTCAGGATTCTTAGAGTGAAAACCATTTTTTCTCTATCTGCTTTACTATGCCAACCACAGGAATTAATCTGGTCAACGTGTGAGCTCACGAAGAGCTCAATCCCAGAAGAATCTGATGTCATTTTTTACAAAAGCTTGAACACAAAATTTAAAAATATTTCCTACTGTTGAATTGCATGGACTATCCATGCTATTTAGAGATATCGTATTGGTTATAGAATAAAGTCCTGCTTTCAGAAGATAGTATCTGTGGCCTATATCTGTAAAACCTAAGTCATTCTAACATTGTTTTTATGTTTAGAGCTTCAGGGCTGAAGTTTTAGAGCTTCATTTTAACGTGTTTGGAGCTGATTCATGTCTATAAAGCCTCTGATTTGCTTCTGACAGAACAACACGCTTTTGAAATATTCTGTAATCCAGAGAAACTTGCCTGAACCAGTGATGGGAAACTGGGAGATAGAAATCTCATAACTTCTGTTCGAATTTCAATTCAACATATTGTTTTTACATTTTTTACATTTATTATAGTAATTAATTGCATCCTAGAAGCCTGAGAGAAAAGCCTTTCAATACTTTCAATATCATTTTATATAAGGCAGTAGAGATCTTGTTGATTTATTAGAAACCTGTGAACATGGCAAGACCCGGCATCATCCAGAACACTTTTCTGCTGACTTCAACCATTTTGACTGTCATGCCATTATTAACTTCAGTGCTGTTTGAGTGATAGAAACCAGTTGCTGATTGCCAGTATTTTATACTTAACAGATGAATAGCTCCATTATCTAGTAGGGAAGTGGCTATTAGACCTTTGTCCAGACTGTAGTCTACAGTGAAACTAGATCTTGCTCTCCTAAATTTAAAACTAACTTACAGTTAATCATCCTCTTGACCTGGTGTTACTCTTAGACAGCCATATGGCAAAAGATGATTTAAAATTTTGTATTTGCCTCAGAGTTGTTGGGTTGTTTTGTTTTTTTTAATGAAACAACTCACCAGTATACATCTGTTGAGTAAGCCAGCCATTTCTCATTCATTTTGCTGTGAGCTCTCCAACCATATGTACATTTCCCTCCATATCTAGCAGTGAATATCAGCCTAAGAAAGCTCAGTTTGAGAGCTTGCTCTCTAGAGTCAATCCTACAGCAACTGTGCTTTTTGTTCTGGATGTACTGTGTTACTAAAAATGAAATGGACTGCTACCCTATCTGCAAATAAATTTATAGGTGTGTTTGAAGACTAGGGTGGAGGTGGCATCTTGGAAGCAGAAAAGGAGGAAAACAAAACTGCAGATCTGGTGCTCAGTGTGATGAGTTGCATTCTTCCTCTTAACATTTGTTTATGATCTGTACCTATTTTTCTGAAGCTTCAGGAACATTTCAGGAGGAATAAGAATAGCTTCTTGGAGGTTTCATCCAGCAAATAATACATTGTTATAACTAATCCTGAAAGTTTTTTTGTGCTACACGTCCAGTAACTTATATGCAGATAAAATACTAGAAGGTTTATCAAAGCAAGCTGCAATCACTAAGTTTGTGTGAGAGTGGTATCAGGAGCTCCACTTAAGAAAGCTGCTGCTTCTCTTCTTCCTTCTTCAGGAGAGCTGTCCATGTCAGTTCATATAAAACTACTTAATACATTCACTGAAGTCTCCAGTAGCTACCCAGTAACAATGTGTGCACTCATTTAAATACCTGGGATTTTTGAGTGACAAGTTTGCTGCTCTGGCAGCAAAACTGTTATGAAGTGTATGAGATCACTAATAATTTTTTAGTGTGAAAGTTTGCTGAAGTTCAAATAGTCATTGCTTTTAAGAATGTAGTGGAAATTCAAATACAAGACCTACTAAAATTTGGAATGCTCTGCTTACAATCTGGATAAGAACACACAAATGTTTTTCTTTGATTGCTGCTTCCGAGATACTTAGCACACAGAATAGGTAGAGTTGCGATCTTAATTGCTATTGAGCAGAGCCTTTGCTTGTGCTGCACCCAAAATGCTGAATCACAAGGTCTTAAGGGTTGTCACTATGGTTAGGCCCAGGTCTGCTCAGCTCTTATCCATGCTAGAAACATAATTAGTCACTTTGTGGCTGGCGTAATTAAGCAGTACTAAACATGTATGTGGATCTCAGTATAAGCTGGTGCATCATTTTATATATGATGAGGTCATGTACAACTCCAACAGAAGTGATTCTGCCCATGTTCTACTTGGACATTCATTTTCTGTGCTCCTTTCTGCTGATGTTATAGTGTCTCCTACAGCTATTGCTACAGAATTCTGACACCCAGCCCAGTTATCTGTGTATATGGAGTGGTCAAAAATAACATAGGATCCTACAGTAACAGGCGTTCCCCTTCAATCCCAGTGGAAAAACCTGTGAGAACTGGTTGAGTGGTCTTCAGAAATGGCCATTTGAAGTTTCCTTCAGTCTTGCAGTTCCTTTGAGCTAGATGTTATAACCTGATCCTCTGGTCAACCCAGATCCTGAGATCCACAGCCAGATATTTTTCCTTCATCTGCTGTCATATATTTAAAGTCTAGCAGTTTGATTATGTGTATCCCTTTCAAGATAAAAGTGGCTAGTTTAGCATGTATTTTTTAACACGAGTCAAAAAGCTAAGTTTATAAATGGTTTGCTCTTTTCATTTTCCATTGCTGGTTTTGCTAATAGTTTTTGTAGCCATTTGGGCTGGTAGGCTTTAGTTAGGCAGATCTTGACGGAAGAGTTGTTCAAGAGTGGCATCCCCATTCTTAATGACAGTATCTTCCCATCTGGTAACTGATGTTTTTGGACTGAGAGATATTTATATTCATCTGTGAAAATATCTTAGTTTGCATAGTTTAGCAGTATCTGTAAATTACAGTAATTGCTTAAATGTAGAATAAGTTAATACAATATGTTCCTCGATTGGAAATAAATGATGAGATGCTTGCCATTCACTGAAAGTGGAGTCATCCAGGATCCCTTTAGAAACACAAGTACCTAGAGTCTGATAAATCTGATTTGTATGAAACATTATATGCCTGGCTTAAGAGAAGTGATGTTGATAACATCTATATTTACATGATTTTCAGCGAGTGTCTTTAAGTGGCCATCTTTCTTGCAGGGCTGTGGATAGAAGGCAGTAGTCTGTTCTGTTCTTGGTTTGCTAAGACATCACTGCAGAACAAAATTTTGAACCTGTTCAAGTGTTGGATTGTTTCCAAACTGAAGGAAACAAACAGATGTACCGGCGTTCTCTTTGCTTCATCAGTTGCACTGGTTGTGCCACCTCTCTGTATCTGTAAGGCTTTCCTTTCCCAGACAGCACTGTCTAGCAAGGCAGCATGTGTGTACATTGTTCTCTTCACAGCAGTAACTAAGGATTTCTTGGACTCTTTTCAAATGAAAGAAGACCAAACAGTGGTGTTTCTTATGGTGACTTCAAGTCTGTCACAACTGTTTTAAAGCAAAGTAGCACATGGATTAAAGCAAACAGCACATAGTGGATGTTTTTTGGGAAAACAATATTTGTCTGAAAAATGAATCTGAGAAAAGTTTCATCTGTCTAATTTAGTTATACTTTTCAAAAGCAATGTATATCTTGTGTAATTTTAGAATGCTTCTTATTGCCCTTCTTATTGCCTGTAAGCAGCTGCACAAAAATGGCACTGTGTCTTGACAAACTGAACAAATAGCATCTTGGCTAAAAGAGTTTGCTCACCTTACCTGATGAGTTTGTCTTCCTTCTTTTCTGTTAACAGATGCTGAACATCTCTAACCAAAGCAGATATGTTTATTGAACTTTGATTTAGTTCTAAGCATTAAGGAATTCATTACTCATTTACACTGTGTTTGGGATCAGCTTTCATCTGCTCCACTAGAATTCCACTAGAGTTCTGTTGCCTTTTATTTTATGGACTTCAAATCTATCTTGGCATCAGATTACCCTTGACAATCTTAAACATCAACAGACTGTTTGTATACATTATAGATGTCCCTTTGTCAATGGGGAATGAATTGGTCATTCAAATCTCTTGGCTGAATCTTTTTTGGGGGAGGAGTGTTTCATCTTATAGGTAGAAATTGTCTTCCCGCTAGGTCAATCAGTATTACTTATTTCTGATGAATGCAGCAGGTACTTAGTATGCAATATATAGGTTTTATGTTATTCTAAATCTGATGATCATTCTCCCATTCATCTGGAGTGCTTCCATGTCCTCACTTCCTGTGTGCAACAAATCATCTCTTTCATGACAGTAGACTTTTGTGACTCTTAATGACAAAGCCCTCTCATCCATGGTTTTCATTTCATTCAACTGTTCTGTATTTGTGCATCTGCACATTTTATAGTAACTTAGTATTTTGCAAATAATTTGCCCTTTCGAATACCAGTTTTTCCTGCTATTAGAATGGGTTCCATTTCCTCTGGTTGATTCTCTTGATAACTATCTGATCACCTTCCTAGAAGTTTCATCCTTGCTCAATGATGAGGCCGCTTGGTCTTGCAGTACAATGAATTGTGTCAAAGTACCTCAAAACTTGAGTAATATATGCATCTGGGACAGATCTCAGGTATATGTATTCCAGAAATACTTGTACTAAAATAAGCTGACCTTCTGAAGTTGTAGAAGATGGAACAAACTAAGAGTGGGACTTGATAATTTCTTGAGATCCCTTCCAATCCCTACAATTCTGTGATTCTGTGAAGCATCTTCAAGAAAGCTAGCTGCATGGCCTTTTGCTCCTTATCTCCATAGAAGTGACATTCATGCCTTAAATCCATTACAATAAAATGTGGTCTAAAATACAACAAAATTCATCAGTATCTTGTAAATTAGAATCAAAGAATCTGATACATAAGCAAAACAGATGCTGTAGAAACCACAAGTGTTAGAAAAGCTACTCATATGGAGAGATGAGTTGTTACAAAAATTCCATTAACTGTAACAATGAGCTTCATTGCCATCACTGGCAGTTATTCACTCTAGTCATGGGTTCACTTTTCTTTCTTTCTGCCCAATAATACGTCAATAGTAGTACTACTGTGAACGTTTTTAATGACTAAGTCGGTGTCATATTGCTGTACTTCAAACAGCTATAAAAAAAAAATCTTTCACTTTCTCTCTTGTATGGAGCTTCATTTCAAGATTACATGGATCAAAAATGAAGGGCATATGTTAATCTAATTGTAAAGCAGTCACGAGGCCCGCAGTGTCAGACTTTCTGTCAGAAAACTAGTCTCCCTCCTTCATTTGCCACTTTCCAGTACTATAAAATGTATTCCCTAACTTGGAATGGAATGAAATAGAATAGAATAACAGAATAGTTGGAAGAGACCTTCAGAGATCATCTGGTTCAACTACCTGACTATTTCGTGGCTAAGCAAAAGTTAAGCAGCGGTGTTAAAGTTAAGTTATAAAGGGAATTGTCCAAATGCCTCTTGAATACTAACAGGCCTGAGCCATGAGGCACAGTGTCTGACCACTTTCATGGTAAACAAATATTTCCTGATGCCCAGTCTGAACATCCTCTTGTGCATCCAGTACTGTACATTCTACTCGATCTCTTTAGTTGAGAGATTCTTAATCTGAAGCTATTTCACACATAAAGTAGTAACCATTTCCTGGAATGTCTAAAGAACCTTTCAGCATTAGTTTCTCTTAATATTCTCTTTAACTTTCAGTTGACTTATAGTTCTGTAACTGCACACTGTGGCTTAACAGCGTGCAAGAATAAAAGAAATACTCCCAACATCCCATATTAAGACTTACATTGATAAAGTTTTCAAAGATGTATCAGTGTAGTACTGTCATAAAGCAAAGCAAGTACCAAAAATATTTAGCAATTGTTATTATTTCCCTTTTCAGAGGGGCTTAGAATTAAAAGATGCTGGGGGCAAGATACTAGATTCAATGAATAGAGGGGAGGAGTGATATTGTCATGTGTAATTTTTTATTTTGTGAAAATTATTTCTTCATACATATGAAATCATATTCACATCGTATTTATCACACAGGAAGTATGATAAATCTTAATTTTCGGCCATTTTTTCAGTGTCCTACTTAACAGTCTTTTTTTTTTAATATGCTGCACAGGAAAATGATCCTCTTTTGTTTGAACAACAACTGTAAACAAAATCATGAGCCTGAGTGCATGATGACATGCTAGTTATTTGTCTCAATAAAATGTAT
The DNA here is from genome assembly GCF_016699485.2 of Gallus gallus. Taxonomy (NCBI): domain Eukaryota; kingdom Metazoa; phylum Chordata; class Aves; order Galliformes; family Phasianidae; genus Gallus; species Gallus gallus. Next base: position 36,574,511 of record NC_052536.1, read on the forward strand.
AAAAGGTAGTAACCTAAGCTCTTGTGCAAAAGGCAAGCTACAGGGTCATCAAATAGCAAAGGTCTTGCTCTGACCCATCCATGACCCTCTTATCTAAAACGCCTCTTAGAATTTATAGAATCTACTTTAGATCTTGGCTAGAGGAAACCAGGGATGTGATAACGGATCAGTATAAATATTTTAGAAAATTATGTACTTACTCAGAGGTGGTCTTTTGTCTTTATAAATTTATCCAAGTTTCTGTTCAGAACTAGGGGACTAGCAAGTGATCATGAAAAGTACTGGTCGGAGTAGAAGGAGAGATAAATGTCACAGGAAGACATTGAACCATTGGGTCTAAATATGTTTTTGTAGACTAAATTTGATTCAGAAGCCCCAGGATGCTGCATGTTTACTCCTCTTTGTCTGCCTGTCTTCTGTAATATGCAAGTCTTTCCTAGTCTGTTCCCAGATGAGAAGCTTCTTTAGGTTTTAGAATGAGATGAACTTAATGTCCAGAAAGTACTGTTTATTCATAGCTACCACTTACTTGAAAGGCTCAGGATTTGATTTGGCTTTCCTTTTTAATTACCATTTATTTGGTCTATTGCCGAAGTGCATTTGTGATGGTAGGGGTCTTATTCTTTTCCCCACAAATAAGAGCAAAATCCTGTTTTCCTTTTTAAGTGTGTGGTTGTGCAGAGGTGTTAAGGAAAAGTGGACTACTCTGTTCACATGTTCAGGCCATAAAGGGGAAGAGATGTGCTCCTTGTGTACAGTAGATGTGTATTTCTATCCTGGCGGTACACAGGTCATTACAAGAACTGCTTGAAGAGCAGAAAGAACAAATGGACTTGGGTTTCCTTTTATCTTTTTATTCTTAAAAATATTATTTAATATTAAATTTATTTAATATAAAAATAATATTTATTCATAAAATATTATGTAATATCTCTTTTCTGGTAGACCTCTTCAGCTTCTCTGATGATATGGGTTGGCAGCTGCGCTTTGGCTTTTCTATAGGCGAAAAAAATGAAAATAAAAAAAAAAGGAGTTATTCACTTGAAAAGTTTGATTTCTCCTTTAAAATACCTTTTCAATTAACACTTCAATATCTCATGCCTCTAGAATTTGGCCTGCTGTCATCTTATCTCCAAGATTCCACTTTCATTAGTAATCAGGTAAATATTTCTTACAAAGTAAAAGGAATGAAAAGGTAAAATTAGAAGAGAGCTGCCTTAAAACTTTGGCTGAAGTAACAAATGGTATTGTGTAATAGTAAATAAGTGCATATCACATTTCTTAAGCGTAGTTTTAATGATATTAATTAACTGGTGATTTTGTTAGACTTCTAAGCAGACAAATTTGCAACTTTAAATTTAAACTCAAAGACCCAAATTCCATTTTGTAGTTAGATTCAATAAATAAAGAAACCTACTGGGACTTTATTTTCTGAACTGTGTTGGTTTGTACTGGATTTTCCATGTTCAAAATTGCTTCTCTGCTCAAGAACATAGGTCATCTTTCCCAGTTTTTCTAGTAATATTCAGATTCTATTCACTGTTATAAATTTGCCATTTCCTTATGGATAGCAGTCAGTTTGCTTATTTTGGTGCTTGTTTGTATGTGTATTAGAGAAATACTTGAAATGCTGGATGGGTTATTAAGGCATTGTGATTTGCACGTGGAATTTTTTTCTTTCAATGCATCTTATCCAGACACACTGAAGAATCGCGAGAACTTAATTTAAAAAATCAATACAATTTAAACTATTATTTACATTAAAGGCACTATTTGAACAAGGCTTTCAAACAATGAAGGTAATCTTGTAGATTAAACCCTGATTCTGATTACGTAGCAGTGACTGTGCTGGAGAGCAGTCCTCCTGACATTAATAGTTCCTATTGTAACTACCGTAACTAAATTCTGAGGAGAATCAAAGCCTTTCTGACTTCGATCTAGAAGCTTGTGAGTTCTACATGCACTTGAACATTAATAGGACTAGGCGCCAAATGAGTGATGCTTTAAAGGTGGTGCCACCCATCTTTAGGCTTTTGTAACAGTACTTTGAGATTAGTGGAAACTGTCAAATTTTGTTTTCATAAACTATATATTTTGCAAGATACAGGGCGATCTGGTAAAGATTTGCTGGTATTTCACTAGTTCTTTCAGAAAAGCTCAGATCAGAAGACATAATAGGAAAAAGATGTCTACGCTAGAAGAATCTATTTTGCTTTCTCAGTGAAAGCTATCACATCTCTTCAGAACCTTTCAAAACCAAAGTCTTATTAAGAACACCTCTGCTTTAACCATGCTTCTGAGTACTCTGAGGGAAAAAAAAAAAAAAAAGAAAGAAAATGAATAAATCTTAAAATACCTTATTTTCCTGGTACTTTAATTCTTCACTCCATCTCCTAAAAGGAGGGAACTGTTTAATACCAGTTATTAGCTTAAAAAATGAAACTGTGTTTGCCTCCAGTGTTCAACAACTGTGTGAACAGTTTGAATACACTTGGTTTTAAGTAGCTGCATTTTGAAGAGTTGTTTTTTTGTAATTGGACTTTTTATTAGCCTGTTAATTATTAATTAATTATGTATTAATTATCACAGAATCACAGAATTGTAGAGGTTGGAAGGGACCTCTAGAGATCGTTGAGTCCAACCCATCTGCAAAGCAGGCCCCTTACAGCAGGCTGCACATGTAGGCGTCCAGGCGGGTCTTGAACGTCTCCAGAGAAGGAGAACCTGCAACCTGCCTGGGCAGCCTGTTCCAGTGCTCCGTCATCCTTACTGTGATGAAGTTCCTTCACACATTGGTACAGAACTTCTTATGCTCAAGTTTATGGCTGTTTCCCCTTGTCCTGTCCCCCCAGCTTGCTGAAAAGAGGTTGGCCATGTCCTTTTGACTCCCACACTTAAGATATTTATTAACATTAATAAGATCACCTCTGAGTCATCTTTTCTCAAGTCTGAACAGACCCAGTTCGCTCAGCCTTTCCTCACAGGGGAGGTGCTCCAGGCCCCTTATCATCTTTGTGGCCCTCTACTGGACTCTCTCTATGAGATCCCTGTCATTTTTATACCAGGGAGCCATGAACTGGGATACAGTACTTCAGGTGAGGCTTGACCAGGCCAGAGTAGAGGGGGAGGATCCCCTCCCTTGGCCTGCTGGCCATGCTCCTTTTAATGCACCCCAGGATTCAATTGACCTTCTTGGCCACCGGGGCACACTGCTGGCTCATTGCCAACCTGTCTACCAGGAGACCATTATGTGCTAATATTTAAGAATATCTCATAAAGTAAATTGGTTTAGTTAGTTATCTATTCTTGTTTCTTACAACTGAGCTGAGTAGTAGATGTTGGAGGATACAGTCTGAGAGAAGAATACTGAAATCTTGGAAATGCTGCTGCTAGCTACTTCTGTTTGGAGTTGCAATACAGCAGGAACATCAAAGTCACTCGTTTTCCAAAGTAGATAAAATAAAATCTGTTTATCTACCCTATTAAATCTAGGTGCCAACTTTCAAGCAGATGCAGTTATAAGCTCTGTAGATGCTAAATCCTGAAACATTTGGTCTATAAACAATAAGCTGACATCAAATATAGCATTGCAACTAGACACAGTAATGGTGTGTATATGCTATATTCACAGAAAACAGGGAGATGATTGCTCTTTTGTATGTTGCTTAGGGTTTTTTTCTTATGTTAGAGTATTAAAACAGATATTAAATTTTATCATTAATGCAGTGCGTGGTCTCTCTTCAAATCCCCTTAATTACAGATTGACTCCAAGGATTACACAGCATGGATTTTAATTTTAACTGAAACAAAAGGAAAAGCTGCTTAAAAATTATTCTTGCTGAGTGACTTGTTGGACCACACAACAATTTTTAACATCTTTTGACTAGTGTTATCAAATTTTTTGAAACATTAGAGCAGAAGAACTAAGTGCGCCTTCAAACTCCAATTATATCATGTCTACTTCCCAAATAAAATGTTTTATTAACTTTGTCCTCAGGAAGGAATGTCTGCTTCTCATATTTTTGTTTTTTCAGTTATCCTTTAGGAGAAAAAGTCTGTAGTCTTGCTGAGATGTGTTTATGTTTGAAGAAAATGACATCAGACTTCATATTTCCTTTCTTTAGTAATTTAAAAAAAATTACCAAGCAAAGTTGACGTTGTAGCTGCAGCAGCTTATTTCACACCCTTTCATTGTTCCCATTCTAACCCCTATCTTCAGAGCTTAAGAGCTCCACTCTGAAAATTTCATTCCAGCGTGAGAGTTAAAATAGCATGCCTCAGTCCAGAAACAACATTTTCACAAATTGGGGCCTAATCCAGTAAACCTCACTCAGGAAGCTACTTCTGTGAGTACGTATTATTCATCACAGTAAAACTTGCAGGATCAGGGCCCCATTCTTTAATCAGAGGTTTCTTTCCCCGTTTCTTAAAAGATAAGGTCAGCTTCTCAAGTTGTTTATTTCATTTACTAATGCTTATTTTTCACAGTTAAAAGCTTACTAGTACCTTTTTACAGTCTTACTATCCAACTCCTGCCAGTTCTTCAAGATGCATAGAAAAAAAGAAGTTGCTCTCCAGAGCTGCATCAAATAATAAATCTCAAAGCTGAGTGTCTGTGATTTCTCCTGGAGTTAGGTGCAGCTGAAAGCGTCCCTTGCCTCTCAAAACGTACGAGTATGTTCCTTGCTTCACAAATCAGCCCCTTTTGTGACTGAGTAATAACTTCAAACACAAAAGGCTGGAAGAATGAGAAATTAGTTTATGGCCAGGAGGTCACTGTAGTGCTGAGGGATAAATCTATCATTGCTGTTTAATGGTAGTTAGTGGTTTGATAAAGTTCACCTAACTCCAGTTTGTTAGCTTAAAACATGCTTCCTAAGGCTTCCCAGATCAGCAGGTAAATAACGCTGTTATTGCTGCATCTATGTACGGGGTGAAATTTTTGCCCTTAGAAAGGTTATTTCAACAAGCTTTTCTTTCCTTTGTCTTCAGCTGTCTCTGAGTTGTTGCTTTCAGAATGTTTAATGGCTTTCTCCATTAGTGTATTCATGCACTTTTGTTGTTTTTTTTGTAATGGATCAAATTAAACTCTATTGCTTCATATTACAGCCAAGCATAAATCCTTCCAATTTTGATGGTAAAGTATTTCTAATGCAAACCAATAAACAGGATAATTTATACACAATGTTGTTCAGTCTAATTTGTCCATTATGTGCAATAGTTTCAACGGTGTATGATTTTCAAGTCTTACGTGCTTAATGCAGAGGCTAGAAATAGCAACAAATGAGGCTAAATTGTGAATGTACTTGCTTTTTATGGCCTTTACTGCAATCTTAGCAGATGTAGGTTAAGTGTGCTTATGTGTGCAATTTAATTATTTGTTAGGTGATGCATAGCACTGTGAGTGACACTGGTTGGTACAGAAATGTACTATTACAGTTGTGTTATATTGGCTGGATGCAGTAAATGTTTTGTATGTATTCTTGGTTAAACTTTTAATAAAGAATACAAACTATTGCCTGATTTGAACATAAAATACCCTATGGGGAATAACAATGTCTGTGTTTTAATGTAAAATTTAATTTTGCAAGTCATCTTTTGAGGACTATTCTGTGAGACTGGGTGGCTTTGAGTGCCCAGGGAAGTTAACAAGGGATGAGGAGGCTCAGGGCCTTTCAGAGAGATTCTTTGATAAATAATACTGACTCTTTGCCACACTGGACAAAATCTGGAAAAAAGAAAAATCCTATTTGCGTCCTAACATAAATAAATGTGTGCATGAGCACTGTCTATCTTACAAAGTAGTTCATGTTTGTTTAAGTTAGAGTACAGGACGCGCAGACAGTCTGGTGTCTGGCTTTTGAAACAGGGGTGTATAAGCATCTATGTCAAAAAGAAAATCGTTCAGGAATCTGAAGGCAGAGACTGACAGGAAAAATCATCCTTTGCAATAAATAAGACCCAATTTTGACATATATTATTGCTGAAATATATGTCTGCAGCACGTTCACTGTTGACATAGCTGTGAAGCTCACATAGTTTTCCATATAAACTATTCGTATTTTTTTCTGGATTTAGATTGTGATATTTAGATTGTGATATTTAGATTGGTGTTTTGAGGCAAGGAGTGTTTTCGGGGCTGTAGATTCAGTCCAATTGTCACCATCTCTCAATGCACCAGGGATGCTACTGTGACTGGCAGCAGCAGTTTCTTTTTTGCCACTTGATTACTATTTTCTTCCTTTTTTCTTTTCACATAGACTGCATATGTGAAGACTAACTACATAATTTTGGGGAATTAGGTCACCTTTTGCTTTCCATGGTTTTTCTTTAGTCAGTAGTTCAAGGCTGCTGAACAGGATATGCTGTTTCCTGGAACAGCTAATTTTAAAGCAAGTGCTTTTTCAGTTCTGTACGTATTCTTGCCCAATAATCAAAAAATCGAGGTTCATACTTTCAGTTTGGAGGATCTGGGGTTTTTTTGTTTGTTTGGTGGGTTTTTTGGTGTTTTGTGGTGGTGGTGGTGTTTTTTGTTTTAGTTTTTTTATCCTCTTATCCACTGGATTAAATCTCTTGTTTAGTTATTGCAAAATCCCCAGCTGCCTTTCGTTGAACCTGAGTCATGAGAATGAGGAGCATGAATTACATTTTGAGGAAGGAAATGTTCAACTTGAAACACGGTGTTTACAGGTAAATCAGTGGACGCTGAAAATGAAATAATTAGAAATAGAATGGCTCTTTTCTATAGGACTGACTTGTAGTTGGCTCCATCTGAGAATGAAAAAATGACCTCTTTGCTCGAGATTTTCCAAACAATGCTATAAGCTTCAAGTAATTTTGAGGTGGTGAAAGGTGAAACATTTGACATGTTCTTTTGGGGCAATGCTTTAAAAAAAAGAGGGCGGGAAAGAGGCGTTCCCACATCAGAGTTAAGGGTGTTTGTGGTTGTCCGTGACAGCGGCTCCAGTTTTAGAACACCTGTGTTTACCTTCCAGCTTTTCTCAATCGGCCTGAAAGTGGCCTAAGAATGGCACAGACAGACCTGCTGTGTGGCTGTGGTGCCTTTGCAACACACATGCAGAAAAAAAAAGAAAGCAAAAAAAGACAGATAAATCTCTTGTTATGCAGGTAATCATTAACTGCGTTTTTGAGCCAAGCTGAAAACATGTGGAACTTTTCTAAATTTGCTAGTCTATCAGATTGTGCTAAGACTTTTTTTTCCCTTATCTATTAAGCCTTTTTTATTTTTTTTTTAATCTCATTGGTCGTTTATTTCCTAACAAAAGTAGCTTTAACTTACTGGAGTTTTTTAATTAGTTTAGTTGTAAAAATAATACAAAAAATTACTAATTTTCTTGCAAATAAATACCTCCTTCCAGTATTTGGAAATATTTTCAACTGATTTAGCACCTTATCTGCCTTTTTGCTTCAAATGATACGTATGACATTCCTGTTTGCAGAAATATGTCTGCCTCATAATTACTATGTTGTGGGCTTTTTTGTGGAACTCTCCACAAAACTTAGGTTTTCTTTTCCTGACATCTCAACAGAGCAAAGTGGGAACTGGCCAGTTCTCTCTGGATTAGGCACTTTGATTAAACCAAGAGACTGCCCTAGAATGATCTCCTATGTGCTGTGCAGCAAAACAGCCACCTCTGCTGTCTTGATAAGAGAGAGGCAGATGGGGAGCTAATATTCAAAATGAGTCTCCATGGTTTAGGTGCCTCTTTCTTATGAGTTTTAGTAGTACCTAACTCACATCTTTTGAATCTCACTAAGTACCCATCTTGAGCTGTCTCGGCACTTCTAAATAGGTTGGTCATTTTCTGACCTCTTAAAATTACTCTTTGCTCCATGTAAAAGCTGATAGTTAAATAAGAGCAAAATTAAAGACTGCAGTTTCCTATCGGTTAAAACTTGAGTGTCTTTAAAAATACATGTATTCAGTTTGTGCTTCATCTTGCTGCATTGATTTGTTCTTTGAAACTACAGTGAGGAGGAAGCTTTATAAAACTGATGTCCAAACAGGATAAAACCATGGCTTGTTAACTCTGTCATGTTGTAGCTGTGTTACTTCACTCCGTAGACTCTCAGTCTGGTTAAATCTACATGTGCATTTCTGGATTTTGGTGATAGGATTTAATTACACAGCTGAAGAATGCAGTCTTAAGTGAATTATTCTATTATTCTGCCTTTTCTTCTTCTTTTTTTTTTTTTCTCTTTTTCACTAACTTCCCTTTTTTATTCAGTGTAATTCAGGCTCCTGAGTTGTTAGCATACTCAGAATTTACTCTCCCCCATCACTTCAAGTACTGTTGTGAGATTCTGGTGCAGAAGTTTCCTAACTTTCTGCTTCATCCTTATAACAGTCAGGAAATGGTTCTACCTAGAATTAGAAAGATCAAAAGCTATTTATTGTTTCCTCCCAGTGTCTTAGGGTGGATTCTGTCTAATAAGTCATTCTTGTTTTTCATTCAAGGTTTTATGACATTAAAATATCTGTGAAATGCCACAGAGTCATTACAGATTCATTACAGATATAAGGCAGAATCAGCCATCGAAGAAAAGCCATAATTTTTTAAGCAATAGACCAATTGTCATCTTTGGGAATGTATACACAAAGTGATTGCAGCCACACACAGGTTCTCTAATCTTGACCATAACAGTGTTAGTGTGCTACTGATTGCAACAGTTGATACCTATCATCTCACTGTTTTATATAGACTCTCAAGAAGAGCTTGTCTGGGCACTTGCAGTGAATCCACAAAGCAGTTTCCTGGGGTCCTTCTTAAATTTACTGGGCTTTGCACTTTTCCTATTCCTTATACTGGATCGCATCAATATTGAGAAGGTCTTCTTTCTGAAGGAAATGAGGCCTAAAAGGGTCAAATACAGGCAAAATACAGAAGTTGCACAATGCAGTTTTGTTTTGTTTCTTACTCAACAGTGCATCCTTTGCTTGCTCCTTGTGTTATGCCTAAATTTATTGTGGAATTTGCCTCAAGACTTGATCCAAATGGTTTCATCCAAAAGCCTAATGACATTTTTGGGTTGTCTAGAGCTGGTTTTGAAAAACCAAGGGCAAGTATTCCACACAGAATTGCTGTCACTATAATTAATGGCTATGGTTTCTGTCTCAGGAAGTATTTCAGGGAGAGATTGTTCTTTCAATAAAGATTTGCACCAAGCAAGACACTCTTCATGGTCCTCCTTTCCTAAGATGAATTTTTTAAAAGTTTGCTTGAGTGACTTAATGCAGGTTTGATTTGGTACAGGCTTTGATACGACAGATCTTGGATATATTGCTAGAACCTAAATATCATAGATTACCCTTCAGTTTAGACAAGGCAGGTGTGCTAGCAAGATTGCTGTAACCATTTTGCTTAAGTCACGTTATTCCTTCCTGGTCTGGGGTGGGTATCTTATAGGTAAGATACGTGTTTATCAGCTTTGGCATCATCTCTGCCTTTCTTGTAGATATCACATCTTCAGAAGAGTGTGCAAGTGTCAGGCAGCATAGCAGAAGCTTTGTGTATCTGGTTCAGCATGGACTATGGTTGTTGTCTCATCTGTTCTTTTTGAAGGTGCAGTCTGAGATAAACCAATTTATTTGTCTTGTTTCTAATATATGTCAATATATGAGATTTGCAAAGCACTTCATTCTTATTTGTAAATGTCATACAGTGGATTTGGTTTCTACATTCCGTCCTTGATTTGGGAAAGCTGCTTTCTTAGCAACCTGATACATCGTCTCCTGTATCTGATCTTCTCAGGGTGGTTGCCACCTGCAGAATCTTTACTATATATGTGTATGTGTGTATATATATATGTGTGTGTGTGTGTATGTGTGTGTGTATATATATAAAGGTAATTTCTAAAAGCTATGGGTCTTTCACTCATTGTAAAAACTCAAAAAACAAGATCTACATTATTCATTTTTCAGTCAAACAAAGACTCTGAACAAGAAGAAAATGAAGTAGTTTCACATATGCTCTACATTTATGTCTGTGTTTGCAGCAATAGTTTATACAGTGTATGTGAAACAATTGTTTAAATATGTCCAAGTTTGCAAATGTGAGGCTCATCTTCATCTTCTTGGTGACCTTTCATTGTTCTGTTCTTTTAATGTGTACCAATTTGACTGGAAGCCATTCGTGGCTTTTAGATCACAGCCTCTTCTGGATAGAAATGATTTCTCAAGAGTATACTTCATGCAAATGCTCTAAGTTAATTCTAATAGAGGAGAAAAAAGAGGATTTTCAAAGAAGCAGGCTGTGTTTAGCCATTTCCTAAAAAAATGTGGCATATATGGTTATGCAGTCTTTAGTTTTTATGTTAGGACTTTTAGCTTTTTTCAGCCAAACCTGACAGAAGAATAATAGTTGGATCCCTAAGAGGATTCTCTCTCTCAGTGTACTGCTCGAGGAAGACATGAAAAGAACTTTATCAACAGTTATTACCATTTAGCAGGAGACAGCTGTGCAGCAATAGATAACTACTAAATAAATGATGAAAGAAAAAGGTAAGTAGGGGTTAAATAGGAGTTGTAGGCTGAACAGTAGGTATGTAATAAAATGCTATATACAGGTAGAATCCAAGAATTCAATGAGAAAATTGGAAGGAATATGAGGATTTTATTATGAGGAAAGGTAATATAAGGAAGGTGTAAGAGAGAGAGGTTGAAATATCGGGCAAGGCTTCCTTAGTATTGCAAGTACAGAACTAACTTGGTTTGCATATTTGTAAAGAGGTCCTTTTCCTCCAATGATTTATAAATATTTTAATGTCAGCTTTTTAGTTTTTTCTTCTATATTTCAAAGTGCTGTATGTAGCAGTACAACTGCGAATTTAAATCTATCGAGCATAGTGCAGAGCTTCAATCATTTCTCTCTGCTGCTCTTTTTATGCTACATTTAAAGTGATGACATTTAGACATGAAGAGTTTTTAACTTATCAAATTAAAATCTACACTTCTCATTAGTTTTTTAATAGCATGAATATCAGCTGATCTCTGGCAGTTTTGTGGGGAGCAGTAGAGATTAAGTGGTGGTACTAGAATTAAGTTGATGTTGAAAAGATGCTGGCACCAAAGCCACCTCTCATAGTTTTAAATTCATCCACTTCTATGCTGAAGGACTCATTCAGTGTAATTTCTGACCCGGAAAATTATTTAAGGAATTATTTTTTTGTATTTTTACAACAGTTAAAAAGAAATTATTTTGTGGTACTTGGAATATTTTGTAGGAGAATAATCGTTTTAATATCTCAATATTAAGAGCTTTTTAGATGTATCTTCCTTATGCAAATACTTCAAAACATAAAGATTAAAAAAAAAAGATTTCAGAAAATTTGATAAAAGACAGTAGGACATGAAAAACTATTTCATTTAATTTTTATTTTCATATTATATTCTGCTCCTTCTATCTTTTGTCTTAAATCCAAAGAGTACATTGAGCTTCGTGTTCTTTTTTTCTATTTTTCCATACAAGCTATCACTTCTCCTTTCTCACATCTTACACCATACCTTCAGCATCACTCAGCTTTCTTCTTTTTCCCTAGTGTCAAAAATGTTTTCTTTTGTCTTCCCTCATTGTTCTCCTAACTTATCCTTCCCTTTTTTCAGCCTGGATGTTTGTTTCTTCCTCATCTGTCTCAGCCACTTCATTGCACCAACAAGAGCCTGAACATCCTCAAAGACCTTTGTCCCATGCTAAGAGCTGTACCTAAGATACTGGTATTTTCGTGTATGTTGGCTTTAGTTGTTCTGTGAAGCAGAAAGATTACTTCAGGTCCCCACTAATCAAGCGGAAAATGGATGACATGAGCAAGATGTGAAAAGCTCATTGGTAGCCCCTGGAGAAGTATTGCATTCAAAGTTGACAAATTGCAGGGGATTTAAGGAGTGCAAGATAGGGCAAGCAAATGGTCTGGCTTTCCGCAAAGTTGTTTGTCAGAACGTTTGTCCTTTTAAGAACAGTTTAGACAATTGTTATGAATATTTTATACACGTACAATTCTGGTATGTTGTTTGCTATGCATGCCAAAAGTTACACTGAGTTAGCCAGTTAATGAGGAGTTAACATCAGTTCTGGCATTTCTAAAGGGAGCGTCTTCATTTATTTCCCTTTCCCCTGAAACTGTGTGTTAACATTTTTCATTACAGGATCATGTGTGCTTTATTTCACAGCATTCCTGCTTCACACCGTATCCAGAGAACAGCCAATCAATATATTTTTTTTATCTTCTTTGTTCATTATGTGTGCCAATCTCTTGTTGACTGGATACTGTTCAAACCTTTCCCTGAAAACAGAATTTTGAGTAACGATCATGGGGATTTTCTGTAATATTCAGTGTTATAAGAATGAAAGGTTTAATAAACAACTATACCTTGTATTCCTGTAGGAACACTTTATTTGTGTTTCTTGTGGAAGCCAGGGTGTGAAGAAATTAAGGTCAAAACTATCCAGAGTTTTCAGAACTATTTGAGACGTACAAGATGTTACCCACTGGAACATTTATAATTCATAAATTCCTAGCATTTAAGGCCAATCCCAGAACCCATTTCTAAGAAAAAGAGGATGCATTTTGTAGCACTGTTCCTCAGAGGAATGCATATAGTAAAATCACCCTAATTCCCTCATAGACATAATTGCTGTTTTGCTATACATACACCTAAAGGTTGCACCTGTACCAGTTTTTCCACAGCATTACATTGTCACCATGTACCAAAGTCCGAGGTCTTATTCACAGTCAGTGCTTTTCAGAATGTGATTCCCCTTTCTGTAAGTGTGCACTGTGTCCACTGTTCTTAGACTGAGAATTTTGTATTGGGTTTTATTAAAATACATTCAATTTGAATACACCTCATTATCAATTGACCCAGAACATTGCTTTATCATTATTTTCTTACTTGTTTGTTCATTAACATTAGTAGCCATGTTTATCTGGTTCCAAGTAATTGAAGAATACGTTGAATACATGCATGCCTAGTACTGATACCCATGCAATCTTAGAGGTATCTTCATATTATTCAGTTATGAATGCATCTTGGAACACAGAGTTTTGGTGTTTTGTTTTTTCTAGCTGTTGGCCCACTCTGAATCCACTTAGGGAAAGTTTTGTTGATGATGCATTTTGCTCTTTTTTTTTTTTTTAATCAGACAGCTATGTGATAATAAGTCAAAGCCTGACAAATCTTTTTATGACATCTGCTTCTAATCTCATCAAAGGGAGAAATCACATTTATTTGACAGGACCTATTTTACACAAAAATACGTTGACTGGGAGTAATTATATTCTTTCATTAAATTCTGTATTAGCTGAATCCAATGTTTTCAATTATTTGGCCCAGTTTTTATCCCACTCATCTTCTTTTTTTTTTTTTTTCCTTTTTTTTTTTCTTTTTTTCAGGAATGTCTTAGTATTTTAAAATTGATTAAAACCAAACATTATCCAAACAGGGATCTTCTCTAACAACCTTCCAACACCTGAATTGAAAACTGTCATGATCTGTAAAAGCTTTCCTTCTTAAATAGCTAGGGAAAAGTGCTTATTAATTCTGTGTAAAAATGTATGTAGCTACATATGCCTCCTGTTTTGTGATACTGGCTCACAACATCAGAGGCAGATGCTGGTGGTATGGCAGTAGAGGTTGAACCTTCCCACCAATATTTCATTACTTGTTGCCATGCAACAGATGGCAGCAGAGGGGCAGTCTGACAAAATGGTGTCTGACATGGAAGAGTGGATGAAGCAAAGGTGCGGAGTTGAATTCCTCCACACAGAAAAAATGGCACCCATTGACATTTATCAGTGCTTGCTGAACTTTGATGGAGACCAACCAGTGGACGTGAGCACAGTGAGGCAGTGGATGTTGCATTTCAGCAGTAGTGGCAACGATAGTGCTCACCTCCACTGGTGCAGATAATTAGAAGTGCTGCTTGCAATCTAATGGCAGTGGCTATGTTGAAAAAATAGACTTTTGTAGCTGAGAATTTGCTCTATCAAGTAGTGACTCGTGACATTATTGTGCTTTTTTTGAGCTGTTGTAGATTCCATGGAAATAAGTAGGAGGCATTACTTGTGGAGTGACCTACATAAATCTCCAGTACAGTGATTAACATCTCTTGTGTTATAAGGAGATACAGATTGTATCATGCTGATAAAAAATATATGATTTTTGAAAGTGTATAACGATTTATATATATATACATATATATATATATAGTTGACCACCGAGTACTTTCAGCATATGTCCCCTAAACCAAAGTCCCCTATAGTGTCATTAGTTTTCTTTTCAGATATTACAGATAGGTACTGAAGAAAAGCTTGTTCCATTCCCTAATTAGATTAGCTAGTCAGCAAGTCTCTATTTGTATTAGTTAGCATATTGACCTGTATGTGTTCAAGAACTGTGGTTCTGTGCTACAGATCATTGTAAAAAGAATAATGGTACGGGTCTTATTTTTTAAGGCATCAGGTTGGTTTTTTTACTATTTTTCTAGTTGTTCACCAGATGATTTTAGTAATGCTGGTTACATAAATTTATTCCCATCAATGAGAATTTCCTCCTCTTAAATAGATCTCTAGGATCAATAAAAAGATTCTTTTCATTATATTCTTTGCCACATTGGTTCAACTTTCTTGTTAGGTGCTGAATTTGAGCATGTACCTCATTTGCCTTCCAAATAACCTCCCCTTGTGTTGCTGACTTAATATCCCGGCTGCTCCAGCTAGTTTCCAACTGAGAAGATTAGCCTCCTACTTGTGTGGTGTGGGCCATCCTGTTCATACAGTCCCTCCCTTCATTGATAGACTGTTTCACAGATCAAAATCTGTTTCTTTTCAGGCCTGGATGACAGGCAGATAATACTGGAAATAAGCTTTCTCACTTTTGATCTCTGTAGATAGGCGCTTACCTTTTAATTTGCCTCTTGTTTTTAGCGTAGATCAAGCCTTCAGTAATTTCCTATCAGGCCTGACGTGTGGACATTATATAGTATTTATGTTCTGTCCCCCATAGACTTCAGTTGCAGCTGTGATTGTACAGTACTTCTGCAGATTAGACATAGGGGATTTGTCTTGCACAGTTAGAAAATGGGTAACATACTGTGAATCCCTCTGAAAACTTTCAGTTAAGTCGTGCTGAGGTATCTCGACCAAAGCTTGGACAGATTCCACTAATGCCCAGCAGCACTTGCTTCCTTTAAATACGAAGTATATTTGCTCACAGCTGCAGTTCCGATCCTATGGCTCCAACAAAAGGAACAGGAATAAGCAGGTAACAGCTCCTTCCCTGGGCAAAGATGATTCATTCCCTCATTTAGGTCCACCCTCTGCAGCAATTAGAAAGAAGTTTAGAAAAAAAAAAAATTTAAATCACAATGCATGTGTACTGGTAACATTAGTTATATATATAGTATATATCTTTGTCCTTAGGCTCATGACCTTGGTAATGTTCTACTAAGGAAGGAATCAACTCATCCACCTTTAGTCCAAGGATCTTTGCTGAGCCACTCACCAAGGCTCCATTTACAGTCAATATGAAGAGGGAGGCATATTAACACATGGCAGCTCTTCTGAAAGGTAAATGTGGAAGCAAGAGCAGAATGTTCTTTGGAAGTGCCTGGTTCATGTAAACCTTAGGTGACTGGAGGCAAATAACAGCTCATTTTTGTGCACAGGACTTGTGAGCATAATTATACACATATCTCTTATGCGGAAAGGTGCTATGCACTCATGTGGATTTAGTTGTATTTGTCCTATATATAAGTACAGTGTTAACTTGCTGCTGTAATATTGTGTTTCATTTCTGCTTAAAGTTATTCAAATCTTAAATCAAGCCTTGTGTGAGAACCAGTAGTCCTGTCCCGCAGATCATCTCCGTAAAAGTGAGTTATACATATAACGATGGTAAGAGATTACTCTGGTTCATAAAGAACAGCTTTGAATGAGCCAAGAACTTCTGAAGATGTGATTCATTTAATGGGCTTCTATCTAAATCTTGATAACACATTAAGCAGCAAGAAGTTGTCTGACTTTTGTCCTTCATTGTTTAAAACTAAATAGATTAAAGATGTGTTCACTGGAAATCCAATGGTATGTTTATTTTTTCCCTTAATCGGTTGCTGATGATATCTGATATTTTTAAAGATATACCTCTAGGAGATTAACCTAACCTTGAGACAGGTTCCCTAACATTGTGCTTCCCTCTCTTTTATGTAAAAATATCGGGTATAAAGCCATTACATGCCATTTTAACAAACTCTTCTTCGTATTATTAAGTTCCTAAAATGTATGTTGGCATAGCTTTTTCCAGTCAGTATTCTTGATTTAATTTTTGTTCTTAGTAATGTTACTTACTTTTTTTTCTTATGAAATAGTAACTGGAAAATATCTATCTGTTGCTGGAAAGATTATGAAGGCTTATTTTAAATTATTGGTTTGTTTTGGGGTTTTTGTTTGTTTGTTTGTTTTTTGTTCTTTGGTTTTTTTGTAACTTTGGGATGGGTGGGTGTTTGGTTTCTTGTTTTTGTTGTGTTTTTTTTTTTTTTTTAAGAATTAGTTGAGTGCAGTAGTAATGAAATATCGAGATCCTTGTGCTATCAAATATAATTTCATTTTGTCAATCAGTATATACTTGAGGGGGATTTTTTTTCTACTGAGCTGTGAATAGTGTAAAACAAGCAATGGGGAATGCTAACAACTCAAAGGAGTGGTCACCTGGAGTTAAAAAAAACATTGCTGATTAAAGACTAAGCTGGCAGTTCATCTAGTACAGATACAAATTTTGTTTTATATAGAAGGGTTTGTTTTCAGAGAAACGGGTAATTTTACTGCAGACTGGTTGATGTGAAAAGCTATGTATCACATAGCTAATGATGTAGATTTCAGATTTTTTCGGAGTACCACAGTGTAGTAAAGAGAAAATATTAGATTTTACACTGTGTTGCATTTTAAATTTATCTCATACCTTGAAGCCTCAGCAGACATTTGGTATTGAATAATGTTTCTTTGAGTGCAGAAGTATCATTTTCTTGAAGCCTGAAATATTAATTAATCTTTGTAGGAATTAAGAAGTTAATTAATTCTTGACAACAGTGACAAGTTGTTACTGCCTAGACCAGAAAGAAACCCCTTGCCCCTTCTGAGATATTGTGACATCTTTTATCAACTTCAGTGGCAGCAGTGTTGGGCCCTGTGTAAATAGGGCCAGTGAACTGTAAATATACACATGAAATAATATTCATTGCTACAGTCCATCTTTAATTATTTACATTTCATGAGTTATCTCTAACTCTTTGCTAGAAGACTTTATTTGATGTTTTGGAAAACCATGGTCTGTTAATGGCTTCTCCATTCAGTTGCTGGTAATATATCCTTAAGACTTGGTATGAATTTGACAGTACTTCGCATCCCCTCAAGAGGTCCAGAATTTCCATGTTTTGAAAAATGATGGAATTTCAGTATATCTTCACAAATGATGATCTCATCAGAGGCTGGCTCCTAAGTTATCTGAAAAAACACTGTTTTGGCCTGAACTTGGAAATTCCTTAACTTTGTGAGTACAGTCTTTTGGGGTATTTGATTTCAGTGTATAGGTTATTCATTGTATTAACTCATTTTAAAATTTGTGGTAGCAAGTGTAATGGGAGGACGGTTGGACAAGATGATCTTATAGGTCCTTTCCAACCTTGAGATTCTATGATTCTATAACTCTGATAGTTTAATTGAGATTAGGGGATATCTTTTATTGAAAACAATTACATTTTACCATCTGCCAGGATTCTGGGCAAAGCAATACAGGCATAAGTGAAACTGATAACTTACACTCTTCCTTATAAAAATGTAAATTCAGTCATATTATGAAATACAGAAAAAATATCTGTATCTATCTATATATATATATGATTTGAGGAAACAGATCTTGATTTCTTAATATTTAACTTTGTATTCTGGTAAGTTTTTCCTACTTCTTTGACCTCTAGCCATAGTAGCTGCAGACATTCATACAGTATTTCATTTCACCCGAGGCTGTTGATAATTTAGTCATCCGAAACAGCTTCTTCTAAACAGTGTCACTAGGATGTAGTTCCTCCCTCGAAGGGGAGTGGTCTTTTGTTAGATTATGTAAATCATGAAACTCATTCATTATCACCGCAGTAATAATTCCTGCCGTAACCTGTAGAACCAGGGATCGAGCCACACTTTTCCTGCATACAGTAAATATTAGAAGCTACCGTTCCTGCCTTTGCTTTAGTTTCTTGGGGGAATTGCATGAAAGTAAATTCAAATCAGCGGGGATTTGTTTGTCAAATTTTGCAAATCATTTTCCAGAAAATGGAGTTTTGCAAACGCTGTTCAGGAGCCCCAGATACCAAACTCACTTCAGCGTTAGAAGTAACGTTTGTACTGACTCGTTCAATCTTAATTTTGATTGATTACTTACCAGCAGAAGTTTATACTAAAATCTTTCCTTTGTCCTCTTTATCCCTTACTCACCTTTTCATTCTTCTCCTGTCAATTATTAACACTCTGACGTTATTTGTTGCTGCAGTAACTTTGTTTCAACGCAGCTGTTGCCAGGTGAATTTTCTTGGGAGCTTGGTTGTCACACTTAGAAAGATTTTGTGAGATAGCTGAAAAGGTATGTTTCAAGCAGCAGTCTTCAGGTTTACTTTTTCTTACAGAACAGCCTAGCTGTTTATAGACATTTTATCTGAAAGCAAAATGCAAAAGGAAGCGTGCTGTGGGTTGGTTCCAGACCATGCATTCTAGGCTTTGTACCACCAGGTGAAAACGTATAGGATTGAGTTCAGTGGGACAGATTTGCTGTGGTCTGCCATAGTGGAGGTTGAGACTCTCGGAAAACAGAGTATGCCTGCTTTATTTGTTAATTCAGATCTTTTCAGGCCTGTTTCTTCTGGGAAGTGTAACTGCAATTATGTAGGGAATCCAGTCATGCTCTGCATTGCGGGACTGTGACTGTTGCAAAACCAGAGACCAAAGTCCAGGTGCTTTCAGTTCCCTGACAGAATGGCTGAGGCCAAACAGCACACACCCTGCCATGCTCCGCTGCTGGTACCGGGCCTGAGGTTGTGCCACATGCACAGTGGTGTCCCTTATGATCAGCTAGCAGGCTGGAATGGGTCACCCAGTTGCAGGGTTTGAGTAGCTGAGGCCCTCACCAATTTGAAAGATTTCTGGAATTTGAAAGATTTCTGGAGTGTCTTGGCTGTGGTGAAACAACATCCACTACAGTTGTGGTTTTTTTTTTTTTTCTTCCAGGATAGTTCCTTCTTGCTTTGTGGTGGTTTCTGCTGTGGAAACCCCTGCAGGTCACTAGCTCACAAGAATTCCCTTGCTTCTATCCTGATTTTAGTTACTATCTTTTCACATTGCTTTTAAACCACTCTTCAGATCTCTTCCTAAGGCAGAGGGTTTGCCCATCACTCCGAAAAGTTCCCAGCTGGTGCAGTCTAAATGTTAACTTTTCATTGGTTGACCACAGCTGAGTGAGACCAAAACTTAACCACTTTCCCCCTCTCCCAGCCCCCATAGCTCATTAATGGATAACAAGCAAAAAGCAGAGCCAATTTTTGTCCTCTAGGGGAAAAGCCCAGTGCAATGGCCTAAACACGCTGTAAGAACAGAGGGAAGCAGCTGGAGAGAGAAGGAAGGATTGAAACACAGATGTAAAGCCATTGGTTAAAACCATTCCCTCCTCTTTCCTTTTCCCACTATTTTAGCATTCTTCTAAGAGTAAAAGAACTGACAACTAGGCTCTGAACTGGCATCTGTTTGTTTTTACAGCATGCTGTAGAATCCTGCTAATAAATGTAAGCTTTTGTATACAAGGATGCATTCCAATTCTGTTGCTATAATGATATGTGTTTTTTTATCTCGAGTCTGAAGTGGAAACACTGAAGTACATTGCTTCCCTTTATTTCAAAATTATATACCAATATCCTTCTATGTGTCTTTCTTAAAACATTGCTGCCATAGCAGTGTGATATACTTTCACTCATCTCTCTGGCTGAAACTTTTTTGCTAGCTGGTTTCCTTACTTGTCTGTTAAAATGTTGGTAGCTTCTGTTAATTGTCCAGTGCCTACTGATGAGCCCAGAGCTGATTGTCAAGCTTCCCTACTTAAAGTCCAGAGAACAAGCTGCTTATGATGACCCAGCAGAGACATGAGGGAGGTCTATGAAAGGGAGACTATTCAACCAGTTTTAATCCTTGTTTTCAGTAAGGCAGTGTCTTTAAGTGCCGACTAATTAGTGAATAGGCATGGTTGTAGTTCTTGTAGTCGTGGCTTTTGTTGGCCTGAGATGAACTGAGCAGCTAATAGAACTTGTTTAAAATCTCTGCTTTGCTATTTTTTTTAATGCACTTTAATAGGATATGGAGATGACGAAATACAAATCAAAGCAGGAATAAAAGTAGGTATAAACTGTCCGACTACCTATGTTGATACATTTCATTTAGATATAAGCAATTACATTTGTGACTCCCACTTGAGGAAGTCTGGCCCTGTGCTAAAATAACTATTCATTTTATAAACTTTGACATATATTGATACTAGAAAAGTGTGTAATTTTTTCCCTGTTACAGTAATGTTATACAAGCATTACTTTGCATTTAAATTGTATGTTAAAATCATCAATTACAAAGTAATCAATCAAGATAAATATAGTTCTCCCAGTTAGCAGCACTGAAACCAAATTCCAAGAAGTGAAGTAAATTTGTTTAAGAATTGACAGCACACCTAAGACTACAGTCTAATTTTCAAGAGGGATGGCTCCCTCTCTAAACATATCTGTATCATATCCTATTACATATTGTACAATAACATTTTGCAGTAGGTACAGTTAACCATTTTGCACATCCCAAAAAGTCATTTCTTGTAAAATTGAGTGCAAGGAAAGAGGGAAATTGAGCTAATGATGAATGGCATCCAGGCACAGTCACCTGAAACAGAATGCATTCCTGGAAGATCAGCGAGATATTTGAAACATAGCAAGAAAACTTAGGAAAAAAAAAGTTGTGGTTCTTTTCTGTTTGTATTTCCCCTATTACTTGCATGTTGCTTGACCTTGACATGGTGCAGACAAAAAGCAGGCAAAGCAGCCTGCAGCAGCTTACTATTCTATTCATTTTCTAAAATTAAACATAAATTCCAGTGATATTCAATAACAGTACCTTGGTTATTGAAGCTCATAACCTTTTTGCTGCCTTTATCACCTGTATTATCGATCAGAGATAATTACTGCAAAGCAGCTGGCTGTTGGTTTTAGAGAGCATCAATTGTTCTCCTGTCCCAGCTGTTGGCTAATAAGGACAGTCAACACATCTGTTTCAACAGCTGGTAATTAACAAAAGCCTAATTGCTGCAACTCTTTTAACAACAAATCTATGAAAGAGTAGGGATGTGGAGGAATATTATTTACTCTGTGCTTTGCACTGTCTTTGACGAGTTTCTTTTTCTTTTTCTACTTTGAACACCACTGCCTTTGTCTGACACATTGAATGGCAGGAGAACACAATATGGTAATCCAGAGCTTAAGTTTTTCAGATCTTTGTTGGTGTTTCTTACTGCAACATTTCTTTGCTAAGTTGCAAGATAAAATGGATCAAAAGCATTTTGTGGAGTTTCATACAACAGCTGCAATCCGCAACAGTATGCCTAGGAATAGGGCTGCCAATCCAACAGCTTCCAACAGAAACTAATGGGTTTTCCCCTCTCTGTATGAATTTAATACTCTTGCACCCCTCCACAGAAAAGGTTTCCTCATTCTAAAAGTGGTGGCTCTTTGAAGAATTTTATCATTGCTGTTAAGATGTTTCACAAGCCTGGTTGCACGGATGAAACCTACTAATATTGGTTAGTTTAAAAGTTAATATCAGGTGGTACCTCGCCCTTCATAAATGTCACCATTGTATCCATACCAAATTGGAGAGGGTTCTACACAGTGCTTGCCTACATATCTACATTTACAGTATTGGTCAGCAACACAGTCAAAGACATTGCTCTTGGTTCAGTTTATTCTGTGGGTTAACCTTGTATACAGCACACATATAATTGGAATACTCAGCACAAAATAGAATGCATGTATACAAACACAGGGAAACATTAATCCCATTGAAGTCAATAGCAAACTTCTGTTGGCTTCAATGGGTCAGGACTTTCTGTGCAAAACTAAGTTTTCTTAAAAGCAAAAGATGAATTTGGCATTCATCACACTGCACATGAAAAGAAAGTGCTCAAGTATTAATGGAACGATTGCCTGGAGTATTATGCAAGTCAGGCATGTATTGCAGATTGTGAAAATGACTGAGTCAATAAAATTTGCTAAGACATAGCGTTTAAAGTGGCTAAACTGATGATGAAAAATTGTGATTCTTTGCTAAAAGTTAGTCAAGATCACTTGATTAAACTTGCTGCACTAGCATTTCAGTTGGCAAATATTTCTGTACACTGAGTTCTTTAATTGTCTTCTGGGTATGTTGAAAGGTATATAAGAAATTCTACCTAAGTGCTTGCCATTGACAGAATACAGATTGCATAATTAAAAATATTCTGGCAAGACAAGTTTAGTTCAACAGGTGTTCAAGTGAAGAAATGTATAATAGGTGCAGTGAAAAAGTGTAAGATATGCTTTGAACAAGTGAAAACAAAAGCATTGGCTGAAATTCTAGTTGTAGGACAGTAACAGAGAGAAGTGTTTGCTGTCTGGTTTTACTGGAACGTGATTTCTGTACATCACAATCTATGGTGATTGAAATGGTCTCGTTTGCCTTGCACAAATAAGATGGGAGAAATACATCTTCTGCATTACATTATACCATGGAAAATTGCTGCAGCATTTGATAGTTAAAGCATTTGAAATGTTTTCTCTGGGTTATTTTGTTTCATTTTGCCAACTATGATTTTAAAGAATGACTGCACATGACTCCTACGCTTCTCCTTCCCTTCCATTTTCCTTCCTCAAATGATTTCAAGTATTGTGAGGCATGCAGGAACCCCATTTTTTTTTTCCAGGTGAAGTGTGGTTGAGTCTGAGTGAACTGTGACAGAATTCTAGAAGTGTTCTGCAACCGTGCACCTAAACTTCAGTACAAAATGAAGTGAATGCTTTTGCCTGAGGCAAAGATTTGATAGAAGCAAGTCAAATAAACATGCATTAGTGACAAGCATAATTACCTCATATAAAATTTAGTAAATAGATTCATTTAGTAGAAAGGATCAGACATCTTTTGCAACAAGCTTTTGAGTTCTGAGTGAATGTAACGTACCTACATCAAAAGATCTCATCCAAAAGTATAGAATTCATAACAATCTGTGGAGATGTCTGTCCCCTCCTAATTCCATAGGCAAGTGCTA
Organism: Gallus gallus; assembly: GCF_016699485.2. NCBI lineage: Eukaryota > Metazoa > Chordata > Aves > Galliformes > Phasianidae > Gallus > Gallus gallus. Next base: position 36,597,894 of record NC_052536.1, read on the forward strand.
TCTATTGAATTCTCTCGTGCATTTTTTCCAGCAGATAAGTAATTCCTATAAGACTTGAATGTATACGTATGTTCTCACAAACGTATATGTTTGCCTTTGTTAATATAATTTAAACTCCTGAGTTAAAGTTCTACTTTTGTGGAAAACACTGCAGTAAGAATGTGGGGAAAAGAAGGTTCAAGGACTTATTCTGCATAAATATGATCAAAATCAGTACCAGGTACTCAGATTTAGAATATCTGATCCCTGTTACATGCCAAGGACTACACAGAGACTGAAGCTGTTTTAAAGTGCCTATTGGGGATCCGCTCATCCCAGGAGGCATGGTGGTGTCTTGCTCACAGTGACTCAGCAATTCATAGCCATCCCAGATGCATTGGCAGCTCAAGGTAATAAAGGCTGCCGTCAGCCTCAGGAACAGGCATGCGGCTTTTGCCCAGAAGAGCTAGGCACAAAACTGATCCAGCTGGGGGAAGAGCCCAAATTGTTAATCTGATGAGAACTTCAGTTATCAAAGGAGGAATATTAATAGACTTGCCAGATTCAAAGTCAATTTAAGAATGTCTGGGTACTTAAAGTCTGGACGTGTCTGTGCAGGGCATATGGTCACTGATTTTTTCTTATTCCTACTTTCTGTGATAACAGAAACATTTATTCAGTAATGATTTATTCTTTTCTCAAGTTTGAAGAAATTGTCTTCAATTGCTTGTTGATTCTGTGTTGTATGTATGAAAATATCAGATAGATTTGAGGGTGTACTCCTCCTAGTAGGTTTTTTCCAGAAGACGAAGACTAAAGTGAAGTAGTAAATACTACCTCAGGCTTTTTCTTAGCTTTCATTCCAAATCCTGCAAGAAGTATGGACAGACACAGTCATAATGAAGCCAGTGGGACAGCTCATTTTTACAGTGCTGTACAGACTCATTGCCTTTATGGAAGTTTCATAGTTTGATTGTAGCAGTCAGATTCTGACTGCTGCCTCCTGCAAGAGTACTTTCTGACAAGAGGTAACAGTCGCTCTGTCTTCGTGCATAGGTTACAATTTGGGATATATTGTCACTCGGCACCAGTTATGAGCCTTCAAGCGTAAATTGTCAACTGCTTTTTTGCTCAAGTTACTGCCTTGTGTGTTTTTTTTCTGTCACTTTAATGAGGCATGAATGATTTCAATGTACATATTTTCTTACGGAAAAGGGATTTGTGAAATGTCAGTGTCTCACTAAGGAACTGCTGCCACAGGAACTCTAGTAAGTGAATGTCTCAACACAGAAACCAAAGGATAACCAAGTCCAAAATGTTCTGGAAGGGCATGGTCAATAGCTGGTCATAGGTCAAAGACAAGGACTTTACTGTAAGGTGGAGTCTGCAATAAAGGCTAGGTAGTGAAATAAGAGCAAAAATTACTCCTACATCTCTGCAGCTGCAGGTGAGACCTGAAAATCAGGAGTGCCTCATCTGCCTACCAGGAGAGAGAAGTAATTTATCAGTCAAATTCAAATATAAGGCTTATCAAGCTTGTATAAGTTTAAGTCCCTGTTAGTTGGCAAGACTATCTGTGTCTTCTCTAGTAACTAAAATTGGATCATGACACGGATTTGCAGAATGTCACACAATCATCTGTGCTTTTTGTTAGAAGGCTCCCTGGCATGGTTTTAACCTGTTATCCCAGACAAAGCCTTTGAAAGATAACTGTATACCAGGTCCTGTTCCCGTAGACAACCTGGTATTGGCACCCCTGCTTTTGGGGGTTTGGCAGAACTTTTGGTGTGTGAACACAAGCCGTGCCAGAAGGTCTCGAGGCAGAAAATGGTTCCTGGATGGTTGTTTTTAGTAATAGCGGGGTGTTGCTGTGCTCAGGTTTGGGGCTGTTAGCAGAGCCTGAAAATGTACCAGACTGAGTCCTGAAAGTACACACTGTTTCTGCCTGCAGCTCACCTAAAATGTGTCTAGGTGTAATATGAACTTTCTTCTGTTCCTCTGCCAGCACAGTTCCGCCCCAAACTGGATAGGACACTTCTGGGGCTGAGGGGAATGTGTTTTTTATTGAATAGGGTCTTTGTTATTGTAAAGCTTCTGAGACAACATTACAACACTACCTTTTGGATCCTGTGCTGACGACTTACTGTTTGTAGCAGATACTGACTTGATATCCTAGTGGCTCAAGTCATTTATGTGGACAACGGGTTTATCATGGGTACTGACATTTGAAGCTTTCCCATAGCAGCCTGCCAATAGACAACCTGGAGAGCTGCTTGCAAGCTATCCAGCTTACTACAGTCTACACGGTCATTTCTTCCTTGATTTCCTCTAAGGAGACTGCTGGTAAAGATTGCTATAATGTGTAATAGTCTTCATGGTGCATGTGAAGCAAGTGAGATCTCTCGGAGTTGAAGGAAAGATGCCTGTTATTAAAGCAGATTAGAGAGATTTTTCCTTCTTTGTTTTAAGCTTACATTTGATAACTCTCTCTGCCTTTGAAGGGATATGTGTGTTTTCTAGTCCAGTTACCTAAGCAGCCATGAATGGGGGCATAAGAAGGCTTCCTCAGATAACCAGAATATTTTAAATTCTACAGAAAATATTTTCTACTTTAAACACATCATACCCAAAACAGCGTGGTTAAATTTTTATTTTTCCCTTCAAATTCAAGTTTCTCTGTATTACTGATGCCTTTCCATTATTTCTTTGAAACTGTATTTTTAGATCAGAAACAAATTATGTGATGTCAGCATGGCCAAACTTGAATTACAGATCATAGAGAAACGTGACCTTTCCACATGCCCACAGATGTAGGCATTCTTTAATCTGGGAAGTAAAGGAATTAATTTACCTCTGTAATTTTTTTTTTAATTTGCATTTTTCGTATAAGTTAATTCTAAAGCCATAGTAACCTTGCAAATATAACTGTTGTGAATGGCTATTTGCCCCTGTTTTAAGATGAAGGCTTCTTGGTCGTTTCTTTTGATTTTATTCTCACTGTGTGCATTACGGTTTAATAGCAAGACAAGCAACTACCTAACTGTATATGGAGACCCAACTACTTGGTATTTTAAAGTACTTCCATCTTGTGTTCTTATTAAATTATCTCCTGCCAAAAAATCTGCATCCCTGTACATGATATTATTTGCATGCAAAGCCTAATGCAGCTATGAATGTATATTTCTGGTGCTGTCATTCTTGGAAGTTTTCAGACTTTGCAGTATCCATAGTAGTTCTCCATAAGCATGGAGTAGATATCTACAATAGTATCTCTGTGTTATGTAGCTCTGTATTACAACAAATGGAATTCATAAGTGAAGTCTTGACCCTGTGAAGTCAATTACAATTTGGGGTCAACCTCACAGGCAGACTTTCCAATTAATCTTCCTCACAGTGAATCATTCTTTACAGAAAATGGTTCCAGGTGTTAGTCTTATAGACTCATCATGTGCACTGAATTGTCCTCTGAACAGCTAATTCTTCCTGCAATTTCAATATGCTGTATATTGCTCAGAAAAAAAAAAAAAGAAAATATTACAAAATAATACTGTGAATGGTGAGGAAATTTTGCATAAATGTAGTACCTAAGTTTAGGTAAGCAAGTTCTCATTGAAAAGTATAATTGACATTTCATGCAGAATTTTTCGTGCATAATGTGATAACAGGCTGAATTTGTCTAATATGTGCTAATGTGGACACATCACTAGGTAAGAGAATACACTGCTTGTCAAATTCTTCTGCTGTGTGATGTGACTGTGCAGTACAAGAATGAGATATCCACCTTTCAGACATAATGATTCGAACATTTCTTCTTCGGGATACTTGGTAGATATTAAGGTTGTTCTCCTTGTAATTTAAAGAACTGGGTATGTGCCTAGTCTAGTAAAAAATGCTATTGGATCCTTTAATTTTCCTTGACAGAACAGTAAAAAGTTCTTTGGTGATATATTTTTTTTTCTGATTACACAATCTGCATAATATTTGTTATGACTTGTTCCTATCATTCAAAACTGCAAGAGAACCTCTCAGAATTAGGGACCATGCAAGCAATATTCATAGAATATGATCATGTATTCTTACTGGGAGTTTTTGTTGTGACGAAGACAGAATCTGATACTTACTTTGACCAACAATAGTATTAGATGAGGGAGTAATATCTTATTATAATTGTTTTATCCTGATGCAAATTCATAAAGGTCATGTTTGCTGTGAGATCTCATTCCCTTGTGCCCAAAGGGAATGTTTACCTGGGTGTGAGTGTGGCAGGGTGCTGGGAAAGCTGTAGCTGGAAGGCTGTCATGGTTCTCACCATCACTGCCTTTACTCCAAAGTCATTTACACAAACAGTCCTCAGTTAGTTCTTTAGAGTAGTTTTCTAGCTGTACTGATCCTCGAGAATAACACAGATCTATCAGAAAACAGTATTACCACTCCTTGATTTAGTCCAAGTTAATGTAACTTCATAAAAACTATTTCCATTAGAGAATGATGTGTTGAGAATTTTCTTGAATTTATAAAAATTTCAGTTATCACTCCAAGATTTTTCATCTCAAGTTTACCTCCCAGAAGTGTTATTTCATGAAAATGTGCATCTACATTTCCAAGTTTTAATTTTGTTTTAAATTTGGATTTATTGTTTAGTTCTATGTTACATGGCATGTCAATAATTTATAACATCTATCATCGTTCAGTTCCAATTTTCACTTTTCATTTTTAAAATCATCCAAGCCAGCTGCTACTTGAACACACATTGCAATATTTTATCTAATGTTCTAGGTCAAACTGTCCCCTGTTTGTATTGTAATGAAACTGTTTGACACGTTAACGCTGTGAGTCAAAAAGGAAGGTGATCACTTAGCTGTTAGTAGGCAGCCAGGCATTTTCAGTTCCCTCCTGTTAGCTGGAGTCTTGTTCTCGACCCTGAAAACCTCTGATCCACTAATTAATAAGACAAGTGCTCATATTCTTTTCCAGATCAAAGTATCATCTGCTTCTGTCAGGGAACAATTTGATGTGTTGACACTTTGAAATAGAAAACAAGATGAGATATTGTAATCTGCACTAAGTAGCAGCTGCTAATGTAAAAATAACAGAATGGTTTGAAGTTGGATGTCATAATGTGTCACAACATGACCTGCTCTGTCATGCAATACATGCTACTGTTATTGACAGGAGATGTAAAATGTGAAAGTGTAAAATAAAAATAAGCCTTAGTATTTTTAATTTCTTTTAAAAAATTTCCTTATTTTAATTCAAAGTCAAAGAAATCTTTGCTGCCCCTCACCATCTCCTGCTGCCCTGAGAACACAATGGACCTTTTACTGCTTCCCTAGCCAGTTAATATCATCAGAAACATAATCCTGTCCCCAGGAGAAATTGGGGTAATTCTCAGTTGAGCACTTATGGCTAGATTCTGTCTCAGACCCCAGGTAGCATAAGACCAAAGGAACAGAATGACACTTCACTGCCATATCTCCTCATTACACAGCCCTAACAAATGTAAATGATTGAGCCCATAAATAGCAGAAATGACTGTTGAGACTTACTATCTAGCCTTCCTCTACTCCAGAGGAGTATCCCGGATCAGTGGAAGGAAAGCAGTTGGTAGCAGCCATTACTAATTTAAGTAATACCTACCCATTAACAACTCTCTCTGTAAAACCGGGGGGAAATGTTTGGAGGAAAGGGTGTCAGTTCTAATTGGGTGAATTGTGATCTGGATAAGAACAAACTGATCTTCTACAAAAAGGGGTACTTATTAACCAACAAAGTTATATCTTAGAAAATAGAAGATACAAGAATTAATGAAGATTGCCAGAGGTTAAGCTAAATTGGCCCATAGAAGGTTAGTTAAACAATAGTGTAACGACCAAAATGAGAACAAGGAAAGAGGAAATGTGCTACCATTCTAAGAATGGCGTAGAGATCAAGGATAATCTGTATTAGGTCCAAAAGTGTGTAATCTTTGTTTTTCTACCAGCGCTTAGAAATGATGATGTTAACTAATGAGGAAAAGGGTTAAGAGTACTAAAGGTATGGAAATGGAGTATATCACTGCTGCTGAGTAAGTTATTGTCCTCAAATTGGAATAATGGTGGCCTCCATCCCAAAATTCCAAAAGAGCTCTTAACTAAAATTGCAGAAATGTTAGTGAAGTTCTTTAATAAATCCTATGAGGTTCTGTGTGATATGATTTGATAATTAGCAGAGGCAGCACCTACACTTAGAAAACAAACAAACAAAAAGTAATTCTGACAGTTATACACCAGTTGGTATTTATTTTGAGTCTTCAGAGTAAATTTGGAAGGAAAATATTTAAAGCAAGAATCTGTCAACAGTAGATTGAAGAACATCGTTCACTCAAGTAAATTCATGCAAGAATTCTTAGATATAATACTGGTTGTTTAGACAAGGAAACTTGTTATATATAAGCTGACAAAAAAGTAGAGTTTCTGATCTAGTACCACATGGAAAATTATTAATTAAAAAGATGGAGCATGTGTATGCTATTCTTTTACAAGCAGGCACAAACTTAACATAGGAAATCCTGCTTGCTATTAACTGGGTTCACCTAGCATCTCTTGTTTGGAAGGATGGGCAAGTTGAACTCCATCTGCAAAATATCATGCACCCATGAAGGTGATGAGAGATTACTCAAAGGCAATAAGGAACTGGTTAGCAGGAAGGCAACAGCAAACAGCTTTGAAAGGAGTAGTGTTAAGGTCCAAGGATTTCTACTGTGCAGTTTCTATCTAGTTTCTCACCAGTTGGTGCTGAACCAGTGTTCTTTGATGTTTTCATTAGTAACATTTGGTATGAAGAACAGAAGCGTACTAATGAAATAGTTTGATGCTGCAGAACTAGGAGGTGTTATTAATATCAAGTAAATTCAGGCTGTCTTGCAGAATGATTGGAATGGCCTCAAGTACTGGGGAAAAAGAAAACAACAGTGGGTGACATTCAGTGGTACCAAGAATTTTTACTATTAGCTGGATCATACCAGTGGACAGGTGGACAGATAATATGGGATGGTGGCTGTGAGCAAAAGGAATACAAGAACATGTCAGGTGAAATGTTTCCATTGGAGTTAGGTAGCACTGTTAGCAGAGCATGAATGAGATATGGGTTTGGAAAGACTGAGGGACTGAAGAGCCTACTGACTGAGACATAACAGAAGAAGTTATGTTTAGCCCACATAATGAAGGAAATGTATATTCTGTCTGTAAATATATATAGGTGGAAATGTAAATGCTCTCCATAAGTTCATGAGAAGAAAAAAACATCAGTAAGACAATCACATTATTAAGTTTTGCTACTCAGGTTCATTGAACATTTTTTCCTTCTGTTGGCTGCAGAAAAACATTGTGAAAGTCATCTTTCATCCATAGGGAGTCTGACAACATACAAGTTCTACATTTTTTTTAATTAGTAATTTTCCATGTGTCACCACATCAGAAGCTTTACATCTGTGTCAGCTTACATACAACAAGTTTCAATTTAGATTAGAGTTTAGGGTGCTCGTATTTGCCCTAGGGGAGTTATGAAAGGATAAAAATTCTCTTTTCCTCTGCTTTAGTTTGCACATAAGATTGTGCTTTAAATATTTTCAAATAATAGCAACAGCAGTGAGATCAATAATGGCATTTTCTTATTCAAGATATGGCTATTTTATGTTTGATACGTAGCAGTTAACTTTTAGATCTAATTTAATTTGAAAATACAGATTTTCTACAAGTAACTATTAAAATGCAAAATGGGAAAACAAGGGCTTTCTTTTTCTTTTGCCAGAATTTGGACTGGGAGGCAGAGAAGAGAGAAGGATCTATCCAGATTAAACCATACATGAAAGCTTTACAGTTTGTGGTCAAACAAATGTTCTGACAAAGAGACCATATCCAAATACCATTTCTGAGTTAAACAGAAGCTTCACTGGGAGCATCCCATCTACCAAGGTGGTGACCAACTTCACCAATAACTGGGTCTTTTTAGGGAAAACCTCCACCAGAGGAATCTGAGTGTAATTCTTTTGTTGTCAATGCTCCTTCTCTCCCCTCCTTTCAAAAAAAAAATAATAATAATAATCAAAACTGATACATTTCTTTGAGAAGTTCTGATTTCCACATTGTGGCATTTTCCAAAGGAATAATATTTTGTTTAAAAGTTTCCAAAAAGCTATTGTAATTACTGGAGGTGAGGTCATATAGGACTTCTGCCATGTGCACTGTGGATGGATTTCAATATACATTAATAGAAGTCTTCAAATATTTTATAGTTGTGCAAGCGCCATTGTTTTAGTTAGCAGTTAGCATAAGGTTATGTGTGTGGTTCTGCTTTCCTCCTCCTAGGAAGGATACTTCAGCCATCTCTTTGTGTTTACCACTCTTCAGGCTGTGAATGATGGCCCATTTTGTTGCATGGTGGCATACTGTGCACCAAAACACATGTGCTGGAATTTTCATTGGTGTCATGTAGCTCCCTAGTATCAACCCACTATATGCTAGTCAGGTTAGCAAATGCCTTATTTTCTTCCTTTGATATTTTTTAGCTGTTTTTTGGTATTGCTTTCTTTTTTAATTTTTAATCCAGAGCACCTGAATCTGCTGTTACGTTTGCTGGTGTAAGTCAGATGAGAACCCAGTCAAAATAGTACAGTTTGTCTGATGAAAACGGACATAAATAAGAGTCTTCAGACTCCAATGCCTTCTGACTTTTGTCCTGAAAAGTGAGTGGAACATGAGGTGTATTTTTATGATAGTTCTCCAAAGAGACTAGCCGTTAATCTCCCTGTGAGTAGGTGTGTCAGCTGCAAACATTTCCTTCCAGTCTCCCATTTCAATCACACTTCACAGTACACTGAAAATTGGCAAGGATGTTAATTATTGGCCTCTAGAACAAACCACCTACTTTGATTCAAGCATGTTTTCCAATTTTTAAGAATGTTGTTTCACCTACAGTACAGTATAATTATAGAAAATAGCTTGGTTTGGCTGACATTCCTGTGTTCTGTGCGTTCTGCTTGCAAGGCAGCGAGCAGCACCAGGCAAGCAGCTCACCTGCAGAGGATTTTAACCTCTTGCTGGCAGAGTTAGGGCTTGCCAGCATCCAGTACATTGTTTTTGATATCAGAAGCTCTATACTACTGTCACTTGGAGGTTAAACATTAACACTTTTTGCCTTTCAAGCTGCAAGAATGCTCTATATAGTAAGAAAGTTTGTTTTTATTCTCCAGGGAGCTCTCTGTTAAAATTTTATGGATGTCTGTTACAGGAGCAGCTGCAGCAGTGGGTCCTGAACCCCAGTGACACAAAGCCCTGGGCACAGCATGACCCTCTGAGCAGCACCATGCTGACTGGCTGTGTTGGCTGCATTTGTGCAGAGCAGTGCTCAGTAAAATCTGCCAGGAGTCAGCCATGTATCCAGGACATGATTAATCAGGCAGCAGGATAAATTGTCTATAGATGACTGGGAGTTGACAGTAAACAGTAAAACACCTGCCTTGAAGACTTACAGTCTTAATAGACAAGCAGGAAACAGAAGCAAGCATGAGCCCTGTTTCAAGAGAGAGACTGTGAGGCACAGACTGAGTTGTTGATGATTATGCAGTGAGTCTGGCAGAGCTCAGAGCTGAACTCTCTGCCATTCCCTTCATGTGTTTGTAGCTCATGTAACAAGTCTTTAATTTACCAAGAAACTGTTCCGCAACGCTGTCCTGAGAAGTTGGCAGAATTCACCGCAGCATTTCTCTCACACGTACCTCTTGGTTTGAGGCTCTACAATTTGTACAACTAATAACTTACACCATGAATTAGAAACTTTGGAAACCAGCCCAATGCTCAGGCTCGTGTGTCAAGGAATTGCTCTGCAAGCCCAGTCTTATTTGTTGTTACAACAATTAATCATCCACTGATTATCAGGTAATTTATATGGTATCTGGGCCCTCGAGGGAGTTCTGCAGTGCTATTGAAATTGGACATTTTAAAATTAATGGTGATTAAGCTGTAAAGCCTTATTAAATATGCATGAGTGCTATTTCTCCTTCCTCCTCGCTACCCGTAGCGCCATGTTGGGGCTGGCTGCTTTCCTGACCTACCAGCCACGCACTGCAGTCTCCACCATGGCTGTGAGTCACAGGCTGCTCAGCTCCACGCCAACAAACAAAGGCAGGGAAACATCCGGGATGATGCACAGGTGGGAGATGGCAGTGGCTGCTCAGGGAGTCCCTCACCCCACCATAAACCAGGTTCTGGATGGGAATGCAGCCAACTCCTGGAGCAATCCAACACTGCCGGTCTCAAAAGACTTCACCGGTAACATCAGGTGGCTCTTAGGACAGGAACTGCAACATGGCCACGTGCTGACCAAGAGGTGTAGCTGAAGATTGAGTACTTTGTTTTGCTCACTACAGAGTATGTCACTTACAGAATTATGCAGTAGGAATGTTATATAACTATGACGTGTTTCTTGAGAAACACTTGGCTCAGCTGAGTATGGCTAACCTTACCCATTCAAAAAGTTTACTGTATGTGCAAGGGAAACCCTTCAAAACATCATCCTGCTGTGAAAAGGAATTAGAAACAATTATAATGCTACAAGAATTAAATATTGTTCCTAAAAATTGCACAGGAAGTGTTATGGAATAGTAAAACTAAGTACATGTCTTACAATAAAACAGGGCTGAAATGAATGTATAAAAGATTGCAATGTTTTCAAAGAGATATGGATATTCTGAATAAATTGTTTATCCTGTGCTTACCATTCTGCAGACAGAATTGATAGCCCTGCAACAAGAAAAAGAAGCCACTCTTCAGCAGTGCAGAAAGTTAGAAGAAGAAATCCAGAGATTGCGCATACATTACAGGTAAAATAATTGATACCAAAACAAATCAGTGACTCACAGGGGAAATTTTCTGTATGGTGTCTGACTCTAAGTAAGGAAATAGCTTTATCAAATAGGTACTTGTTGGAAATGTGAATGCATCAATGAATCAAAGCTGCATTTCTGCTTTGCTGCTCACCAACCACCTCTTCGAAATAGAAGTCCTTCTCTTGTAAACCTAAATATTGTATTAGTTTCTTCTAAGACAAGGGGAAGGTTACTGGCAGTTAATTCTCATAAGAATGAAAAACCTGTCTAATAATGATTAATTTGCTTAAAAATACCAGGGTAAAAGAACCAGTAGTCATAAACGCTTATATCTTCCCTGTTTGCACATACATACATAACCTTATCAACATAGATTTTAAAATAATCAGTAATTTTTAAAGCCTGTTTTCTTTTCTAGCTCCCAACATAACGTATGTGTTTTAATTCCTTATGTTCTGTAGCAGTACACAGAGTAAGATAAATTAATGAGAGAGTGGCTATTTAGGTGGGCTGCACTGAACATTTGCATGGATCAGTGGATGGTAATCTCTAAGGAAGAGCTCTGTGTGGTCCAGTGAAGGAGTTAGGTTGTTTTATGGAGTGATGTTGGGTTACAGCTCTCATTTCATCCTGACCTCCTATGTGAGAGGGGATACAGAGCTGCCAGCAGGTTAGAGGCAGGAGAATTGGCATCAACACAGCAGAAAATTGTGAATCTGAAGGCTGAATGTCTGTGATGAGGGATGTGGGCTGCAGAGGTAAATAATAAATGTAGTGTGAATATTACGTTCATTGGAAATAAAGGGAACTAGTTAGTTATAACTAAAAAAAAAAAAATGCAGTTGCAGAACTGTGTGTGTTTTCAGTGTTTCAGAATTTACAAGTGAAAAATACTCGGGTTTCCAGAGGTTTTTAGAGTTTCCCCTTCTCATTAAGTTTATTAAAACCTTGGAGGGAAGTTTCAAAAACAACTTCTGTTCCTAAGTCTCACAGGCATTTATTTAAAACCTGTTAATAGTGAATAGAAACCCCAAGCAATTTGTGATTATTGCTTTTAATGAATTTGGTCAGCATTTAGTGTGTGCACAAATTATGGTATGATTTACTGAGCTAGAAAGAATTTATTATAGTGCCCTTATTACTCACTTAAATGGGATTTGTAGAATAATTTTAAAAGAGAAATGCAATTTTTATATTGATATTTCAGAAATAAAGACTTTGCTTGTGTTGATCTGCACATTGTAGGGGATTTTTCATGGACTTTTGAGTTTGACTGTTGAGATAGTCTCAGGCTTGCTCTAATATATTTAACAAGCAGTAGACAACAGTTGCAATTTACTCTTGTAAATAACTTAAATCTCAGAAAATAATAATGATTTGCAAGAATCACCATTAGAATGTAGCATGTTAATAACTTTTAGCTCTTACTTTGAACAGGCAAATTTCATTGTAAATTTGATTATGAACTTCTACAAGGTTTACTTATAAGTTGTGACAGTAGTCACCTGTATGTCCTTTGGGGCAAGAATGCTTTTTCATTACTTAGTTATTCATGTTACATGATAATTCAGAACATCAAAAATGATTTTTTCTCTTTTGACATTATCCTTAGAGAGTCACTGAGTAGCTCTCCTACCAAATAAGACAGATGAAGAAAAGAGTATATGGCATATGTGTGAAAAACCATATCAGACTGATATGGGATTGGTCTCAAAAACTATACATAGGAAAGCAATGCATTTTCTCATGCCATTTCAAATAAGTGAAAACTTACTCTCTGTTTCATATGTTGGTCATTTCCAATAATGGACTTGATACCAAGTTCAGAGTAACCTGGTCTGATGAAGTAGAAAATGACTGCTAGCTTGAAGAGAAGTTTCAAGAAAGATATGAGCAGGATTTGCAAGATTCAAACCAAAATTAAAATGAAAATGAACTTTGGGGGAATACATCAGGAAACACTGATTTTCATATGAATTTTGACTTTTTTTAAGAGAGAGCTGGTCCCAGAACTATTAGAATCTTCTTTAAAGAGAAAAACAAATAAAAATGAGGGAAAAGAAAAGGCAGAGGAATCTAATTCAGATAGAGAAAGGAGAGGAAGTTGGTTCACAATGAAGTTGGGCAAGTTCACCACATCTATTTACTCCTCCTATAATGTTTCTATGTAATGTCTCAAAAGGAAAGTTGGATTTTCTGGGAAGTAACCTGAAAATGCTTATCAGAAATGAAAATTTGCATAACAGTTAGGAACTGCATAGAGTTTCTAGCTTACTAGGGTAATTGTTTCACCACAATGCTCTTTAAGCTAGGGATTAATGCAAATCATAGATCATCAGAAAGAGGCTATATCCAAATAATCAGTTTTGAACTATGTGGGAGTGTTAATCCCACTGCCACTTTCTCACATATTTCTGTTGTTTGAATGTCATCATAAGTATTTCATTTGCATAGTTTTCAGTTATGGACTACCCATTTCTATAATCAGTTTCCTTCTATTTCAGTAATGCTTCAGAAGTGTACTTCTCCTACACATAAAATGCTGGCATAGACATATGCTGTTGCATACTGATTATTTTTTCACGTATTAGATACAATGGTATGACTGTGAATGAGGACTATATTTCTATATAGGCAAGTACATATATTTTTTTTTCCAAATTTAAAAAAAAAAAAAGAAAAAAAAGCTAAAATATTTCACTGAAAAGCTCTGGGACCGGGAGTTTTCATAGGTAAATAATTTGAACAGATTATAACTAGTAGAGCAAAATGATATCTCTAAGATTCAACCTCCACTGCCAAGAAAGATGAGAGAGGAAAATATAATTACAGGACTATCTCTGCTTAAAGGTATGTTTTTGTAGGTGTCATTTTGGGGTCAGATGTAGTGTTGCTTAGTTCAGAAAAACTGTAATTTTTGCTCCATGACTGTGTAAAAAAATGCACACTTGTGTTTACAAACCTGGGAGTGAAACCGCTGAAGAAAATAATGCTTATGTCCAGCAATGGGAGTTAATTAGGACTGTAAGGTAAAATTTAGGAATGCTATTAGTAAGTGTGAGTAGTTACTTCATTGATAGGTAGGAGTTTCATTTGTGATTTAATCAAGCACTTAAAAACCATATATTTGCAAAGTCTAATGTTCACAGGGGAGGAGGGACAGGAAGAACTTCGGAAAAAAATATTTACCCAGAGGTTCTTCCAGTTTGCTGTTGAAATGTGTAAGATGCACTAATAGCTACAGGCTGGAATTTACTATTGGAAGAAACTTACACTTATTGCAGCAAGTTTCCTGTTGAGCAGACATTTCTTTCTAACTTGCAATGTTAAAATGAAATCATAACTTGCCTCATGAAGAACTGAAGTTTTAAGGGTAGATGCATGTCACAGTCTCAGGAGTTGCATGTTGAAGGGTAATTAGAATTGATAAGGTACAGTCAGCATGAAAGAAAACTATTTGTATTTTACAATTATGTGACAATTTTCGATAATGCGATAGAAGTTGAACTTCAGTGAGATCCCTTGTAATAGTGAGTAGTATGATACGAACTAAATATTTTTAGAATCAGGCATTCAGTCAATATGGGCAGCTTCTCTTGCTACCTAACCAGGTGTATCACTTTTGAAAGTTATAAACTATTGAAAAGGTTTAATAAGATTTCAATCCAAGAGCTGCTGGTGCTTCTGCTGCTTCAGTTAACCTAGAATTCATGGTTTAAGTAGCATGAGCAAACAGTTGAAAAAACAATTGATTTCGCAGAGGTATGTATATTTTTCCCACAAAGTGTGTCGTAAATCGATGTGTGGGTTGATCTTTTTAGAGATGGAAATTGATAGAGTTGAAAGAGAATTGAGAGTTTTTTATGATTTCCTCAAATGAAAAACATATAAACACAAACTCAATTTTCATCTTAATTACAGAAGTAAATCAACATGTAACAGGAGAAACAGATGAAGAAAGATGCTTTGCAAGGCAATATCTGCACTTCTGGGGGAAAAAAAAAGGCTGTATTCTATTCTAGTTCTGAGTACAATGGTGCATGTTTAATTTACTTCCTTTCTATGGATTTCTGGCCAGTTTAATGGATTATAATACTTAAATGATCCCATTTTAGAATCAAAGAGTCATAGAATGGCTTGGGTTGGAAAGGATCTCAAAGATCGTGTAGTTTCAACCACCCTGCTATGTGCAGTGTCGTCAGCCAGTAGACCAGGCTGCCCAGAGCCACATCCAGCCTGGCCTTGAATGCCTCCAGAGACGGGGCATCCACAACCTCTCTTTAGCACTGCTCCATGGGTTCTGAAAATGGGTAGTTAGTGACATAATAATTACTATTATACTGTCTTCTTGTTCTGGTAATAAGGTCTGTTATAAGCTATAAAATATTCTACCTAACACCAATAATCATCCTTTTGTATTCAGCATTCAGCTTCACAGACACCGTAGTAGCAAGTCAGAATACAACCACCTATTTAGTCTCCTGTTCTCTGAATGACCTCTGCTCAAATATTTCAGCCTCTTTGTTTTGCCATATCTGTCTTTTTTAGAGATTTCTCCAGGCTGGATTTATCTCATGCTTACAGGATGTGTAGCAGGAGATGGGGCTACTCTACTGCTCAGCTTCCCAGTCCAAATGAACTGGAACCATTCACACTGGGATGAGTGAGGCTGCAGCCATTAGCTCAGAGCAGTGATCTCAGTTCTTCCTCTGCAGCTGAAGCAGGATACCTTGAGCACCTGCCACTGCAGCTTACCTCAAAGAACTGCTCTTTTCATTGCTAGTTTTCATCTCGCTTTTTCAGTTACATTCGTTGACTCATTTTCCTGCTCTTTTCAACCTGCTCAGTGTTATTCTGGCTCTGTAGTCTCAGTGTTAGTTGATTCAGACATACCATAATGTGGCTAGCTACAGTCATTAAGAGTGTTGTTTTTGCAGAGCAATTTTGGGGAGATCAGAGGAGAAGATGATAGTTGTGTTTTCAGAATTCTGTGTGCAGCACTAACTTCCTTTTATCCAGGAGTTTCAGACATGTGTCTTCAAATGTAAATCTTGAGCTAAGCAAATTTCCCACTTCCAAGTAGAGGAGAGATTATTTTTTATACTGGAGATGAGGTGCTTGCATGCATTGTACAGTGAGAGACAGTATGGTATGTCTTCTTGTGAGAAGAAACCTAACCCTCCGCAATGTGATATGGCCTAACATAAAGAAAACATTGTCTCTGAAAGGGAACACTAAGCTTTTGTTTGTCTTTTGTTACTATATAAAAAAACAAACTCATATACTACCCAAGCTGTATTTTTTAGTTTGTTCTCTACAAAGTCCCACTGATTTCTGTGGGAGATTTGGGCATGCACTGAATGACAATTCGGCTTTTCTGTGTGTGTATTCTTCCTGTTTATCGAACTTGAGTTCTGAAATTGGTTGAGAATGGTGGGGTTTTTTTCTCTGTATTACTTTTATCAAATTGGCTAAAATCCCACCTTCTCCGAGAGACCTGTGGAACTTTCTGAGAATTTTAGTCAATTTGTAGGGACCGGAGGAGTCAACGCCCTGGTATTTATGAGGTGGAATTTAAACCGTGTGAACTGTGCGTTCAAGTTCCTGCTACGTTATTGTACCACTAACCAGCAGAGTGCTGCAGCCCCCAAAGTATTGTTCTTTGGGATTGGTGTGTTCTTTCTCACTCTACAACCAAATTCCCATTGATAAACCACTACTTTTTTTCTTTTTCTGTGTCTCCTTATTGCATGTGCTGTCATAGTTCTTGTTAGTGGTAGAGGACATAAAACTCCCAGGTTTAGAGGGCTGTTTCACAAACTGGATCAGGTAGCTGAAGAGGGGAAAGTGGATCAGTTGGCTGCACTGCTTTGACAAAGCTGTTGTATAAAGTGTTACCAGGGCTGCTGAGATGGCTATAACCTTCAGTGTCTAGGTGGAGGTGAGCAGATGACAGAGTCCTGCTTTGTTGTCCATATGTATTTCATATTTTATTGGGTTTATTGTCCTCTTCCCCACACCCCATCCTCAGACTTCATGTTCTCTAGCCTGCAATTGGTTATTCTTTCCTTTTGTAGTTGCTTTATTTTCTAGCACTGATTGTCAGAGAGACTGACTTTAATAATCAGTAGATAGGGAGTTCCTTGGGAGTGTGGCAGACCAGACCCTCGTGTATACTCCAGTTAACACTTGACCATTTGCCCAGAAGAGGAATGGTAAAGAGAGACTCCAGTATGGATCATAAGCTTGGTGTTTACAGCACCTATGTGGCAGGCAATGAAAAAGCAGAGCAGTGTCTGAGCCTGTTTGGAAGGATGGTGGTTTTTTTTTTTTGCCTCCCAGTGGAATATTTTAGCCATCAGCATGCTCTCTCATTCATTCAGACACACACACACACACACAGAAAGGTTTTGAAAGTTTCTCTTTTTGCCCTGAAGATTTTCCCATCACTGGGAAAAAAAAAAAAGCTGCAGCATGGAAAAATAATTTCCTTCTCAGCTTTCATGATTTATAAAAATGGAGAGGGAGAGGAAGCACTGCGCTGCCACAGATCCCCGCTGCTGGTGGAACAAGCTAGCCTATGCCATCCCTGCAGCCAGCCCTAGTGTGGACACTGAACATTCGCATTGCCTTGTGCTGCTGTTGACTCAGGCATGGATTGGTCTGACCTACATTTAATGAAAACTTTGCGCCTAATGTTTCCACCGGCTGGCTCTTGGCCTTCAGAGGTGCTTTGCCAATAGGAAACACTAAGCAGCAAACCTGAGGAGGAATGTGGGCAGCCTGAGTATGGACTGAAGTGCTTCACGTGCTCTCTGATGCAGTTTTAACTCGTACTGTGCCCTGGACTGAGTTTGCTACTGCTTCTGTCAGTGGGTGTGTTATACTGGCAAACTTTCTCCAGTTTTTTAAATTTGTTGTGGGCTGATCAGCCTCATGTTGTGCCAAAAGCATTAAAGCTAGAAGCACTGCACAGCGGATTATGGTGTATTTCATCAGACTTGCACAGACTTCTTCCTATCGACTTCTGTGGGGTAACTTGAACTGAAAGAACAATTACCTTGTCAGTTTTGCTATGATAGACTTTTTCAGATGACTTTCTGCTCTTCTCTAAGAGCACAGATTTGCTTGACAGAAAGGAATTCCTTGCCAGTGGATGCTGCCATGGTCCTGTGACTCTGTATGCACCGCGCCGCTGACTTTCTGTTAACAGCTCTTCTTGGTTCAGGCTGATTTCTTCCCCCTCTGTTTCACCTGGGTTCTCTGTGGTTTTCTGCTCTAACCTTCTTGGTTTCGCAGTGAGCTGAAAAGTCTAAGAAGTGTAATTTTGTTCTGTGCTTTTTGGAATAAGTGCATTGCTAGCGGTTTCTAGGAATTGTTTTTCAAATTTGTTAAAGCTTAATAAAGTGGAATTGCTGGAAGGCAAGTTTAAAGGCTCTGGAATAACTACCTGCAAGCAAACAGCTGATAGTTTGGAGCTAGTTGTTAATACAAAAATATACGTTCAGTGAAGTTAATATCAATTCTGTATTAATCAGAAGTATATACTTCTTTTCAAGTATATACTTGAAAAAGAATGTTCAAAAAGCTACACAGAGCATTTGTAGGATTGTGAAATCTTTTCCTTGATAGAAAGGGTGTGTGACTGGAGGCTAAATGTTCTGATTGTGCAATTTAAACACTGGGTGAATATTGATGAATCACATCACTAAGATGATTCAGAATCACAGAATGGTTTAGATTGGAAGGGACCTTTAAAGACCATCTAGTCCAATTCCCTAATTTCTTCAGCTGCTTTATTTGTACAAAACAAAGTATTGCCATTTTCTGTCCTACTTATAGAGATGCATATCTATCAAAAATGCTCTTACTTTAAAGTCAGAGAAAGAAAGCAGACACAGGGTTTAAAAAAAAAAAGCCTTCTCTAAAGCAAGAAATACAGAAAAGCTGTGTAGTAAGAGCTGTTTGGAAGACAAATTTCCCCATGAAAAGTTTAGAAGAAAATCCAAAACTACAACAGAGTATTCAACTTGCCCTGCAAATAGTGTATTAAAGGGAATTTCTTTTGTTATGAATGTGGTATTTAGAAATAAAGTCATAACATTGTCAGAAGGACTTTAGATTCCATTTATTTTCTGTTGATTTTTCGCAGGACATGTTTTTATGCTAAAATGTCGATTCAGTGAGAAAAAAAGATCATTTTGACTGGTGTTCGGGTTCAGTTCTCTTCTGTTGAAGAGCTGAAACAAAATAGCATTTAAAGTTGAAATCTGAAGGTGAAAGGAAAACTTTCTCTCAGAAATTTGCCACAGGAAGCCAACATATTTTTTTTTCACTGGAATTTACCTCTTCCAATAGAAAAACATTTGTTTGTTGAGAAGACTTTCCACATGAAAAATTTTGAGGCAGTGCTAGACATAACATTACTTCTTGGGCTTAGCCCTGCTCCCGGTTGAGTCAGTGGAAAACTTCATTTAGGAAACAAGTCAAAATTCAGGTGTGAAAAGAAGTGCTTTCTGCCTATTGCAGAATCTGAGCTACAGGATTGCTCACCTGTAATGCTGAGAAGCTGAGAGCAAGATATTGTTTCTATTCAGATGGGGTTTTTTTTGCTTTGGTTTGGTTTGGTTATTTTGCTTTTTTTTTTTTCTTTTCTTTTTTCTTTTTTGAAAGTTAGAGGTTTTGTTAAGTTGCTACATGCTTATCTTGCTGATGCCTTTCCCTGGAAGGTGTCCTGTTTTTACACTCCATCCATAAGCTGCTTTGCTAACTAATGAGACAGAGGTCTGTGTTTCGTAATTGGAAGGCTTTTAATATTGTGTCCAAAATTACATAATGATGTGTTGCTCACCTGGTACGGATAATTCTTCCAACACAGGTGTGATGGTTGTCATTTTTAATTGTAGGGATAGGGATGCACTTGATGATTTCAGTCAGTTTTCCAGTGAAGAAATGGCCCTGCTGGGATTTGCACAATTCTAAGCCTTTGAAATATTTGAGTAAAATACAGTATATTCATAATGCTTTTCATTTCGAAGTTGCAGTTCATACTGTCATGAGAGGAGGGAAAACTGGCCCAGAACCCATTGATAGCTTTTTCCACCGCCATCAAGAACATATGTATGTAGTGGTGCAGCATCACTGTCTCCTGGCAGAGGGGCTTATCTGGCTGTGAGGTAGGCAAGAAGAGCCACACAAGGGCAAGGAGGACATTAGGCCAAGCATACAGTGAGCATCCAAGTGACTTTACATTTCCTCCCCTACTGGAGATGCTTCATATCTTGTTTTTATCTTCCCTTCACCTGTACTGTACCAGTGATACAGACTGGAGCATGACCTCCCAGAAGTGTATTCACTGGCAACACAGATGTGGTGGTTAGCAGTTTCACAGAAGCAGCAGCAAGCACTAACAGGTGAGAGACTATAAACTGCTGAAGGAGAACATCTTGTCATACTGCAGCCTGAAAAATCCCAGGGATGAGCACATAGGCTCTGCTCTCACATCTGCAGATGAAAACTTTGCTGTCTTTAGCTAACATAACTGAACTTAATTTTTAAGTTGCAGTGGGTTTGAAAGCCTGTTTGGGGATCACAAAGAAATTTTTTTCACTGCACCCTCACTCAGGCTTGATAGCGGCTTTGTTTCTTAATTTCCCATTCTTCACTCTACTAACTGAAACAAAGCCCCTATCAAGTCTGAGGGTGCAGTGAATAAAGCTAGTAGGAAGGCTACTGGAGTGAGACATACAGTATTGCAGCATGTGGTAACACCATGTTTTTTGATACCTGGTGACTTGTGTCCTAAGAGAGTAAAAGAATCTAATCTCAGCATGTCCTGTAATCTCCAGGTGCAACCTAATGGGACTGCTCATAATTAAATCAAATGAAGTCATGGACTGCCACACGGAACCCACCTCATTGTCTATTCTGTCTTCAGGAGAGGCATTTTTATGCAGTCTTACCACATATCAGTTCTCAGGCATGCTGCTTTCATATTTGAAAGAAATTTCTTGGCTCTGATAATTTCAAGATTTTTGATTTATGCTTGATGTTTTTGCTTCTGAGCTTGTGGAGTTTGCAGCGTGTATCCATGCCAATTGGTAGACACCACTATGAAAAAATTGGTCATCACAAAATAGGCTATGAGGTGCCCAGATTGTTTTAAGAATTTGTGTAGGAAATAATTAGGGTAATTGTGCAAAATGTTTGCAAATACTATCATGAAAACTAATCGTAAAGGATCTCTCTCTTTCCATGTAAATTTGTATTCAGTGCTGGCCAGACTAGACTACAGTGTGAAAATAGTATCAGCCCAAAAGCCAATAGACAATACTGTAAATACAGTAGTTTATTTGGGATTTGCTTGCTTCCCTTCTGTGTCTTTTTTTCAAAACAAAGGAGGAAAGTAGTGAAAAAAGAAAGAGCTCTTGTATGTGATTTTTTTATCATTTATTTGTTAGGTATTTGTTTTGGTGCTTGAGGCAGGAAAAAAAAAAACAACTTTTTATTTCATTTACCTTCATTTTATTCTTTGAAAGTAATGTAGTAAGAAAGAGGTGTCGGGTAGAAACAAAGAGAGCTCACAGTTGGATTTTACTGTTACAAGATAGGAGATGACAATAGTATCTTTTTAGTGTATCTGTTATCTGTGGTATCATTAAACTGAATGATGTGCTAAATAATAAAAGCAGCCTTATCGCATCACAAGGCCTTGAATTGTATCTTGAGGTTGCATTGCCTATGGGTTCCGTTTGGCTTTCAGAAAGGGTTTGGAGTCAGAAGAAGCTGCAGTTCAGAGTGCATTTCTGCAATCAAAGCTCTTTAGACAGATGGCTGCTAGCACTCCAAAATGATTAAAATATGTTCCAAGCAACATCAGTCTGCGGGCTTGGGGACCCAACCTTTCATTAGTCAATAAAGGGTCTTGAGTTCTTGAAAATGAAATCTTTAAAAGCTAATAAGGCTGCTGGTTTGCTCTGAGCTGTTTCTTTGGATTTGCAGTTGTAGATTGGATTTGGGCCAGTATCTGTTCAATAATATAAGGCTTTAAAAAAAAATCCAGTTACAAGAGGCCTCCCAGCAGATCTGTGTGTTAAATAGTGGGGCCAAAATTTTTGGTGCTGAATACATAAGCTCAGGCACCTGAGTTTGCATTTAGGAAGCTGGAAAGGGACCTGTGAGTGACACCTTGGATTGCCGGTCACTCACTGGAGGATTAAATGACACCACCAATGCTTGGCCATTTGGACCTGTTCTATCTTATTTGCAAAACCTTGTGAGCTGCTCTAGCGTTGTCTACGGGATACCTTCAGCATGCCATAACCAAGGTACTAACTCATTAAGCAAATTTTTTACTGCTTCTAGGAGTCAGTAATATTATTTACAGCATCCCTGAGTCTTGTCAGTGCTTGTAAATTATGAATGTGCCATAGATGGTTTGGTGCTTCAGTGCAGTCAGGTTTTTTCTATTGTCTGCAGTGGGGTTATGAGAGAGAGTAACCAGGGGCTTGTGCAAACGCAAAGTGTCTTTAACCTCTGAATATGTATGTCAGGGCAGTAGCAATAAATGTCTGCTCAATAAGGTATTAACAAGTCCAAGCCTTCTGTTTCTTTTTTTTTTTCCCTCTCCAATAAAGACCCCTCTCACAATTTGTAAACTTCTGAACTTAAAGTGTTCTTTCCTCATAGACTCTTTCTACACGAATCATAAAATCTGAAGATACGCTTCTTTTCCCAGTCTCTCAAAAATCCCTCAAGATTTAGCCCACTGCTGGCTAAAAGAGGATTTTTTTTTTTTTAAGTCACTTTTTACATACACCCACGGAAGCAAAGCAAGTCTCAGTGATCTCATTAGCTTCCGTGTGATCCCATTAGTCAGATTGTTCAGCCTGTCTTATTTCACCTTGGGAACAGTTCTCACATTCCTTTTGTCAGTACTTGATGGGGCCGGTGACTTAAGTTCTACCCCCAGACACACCATAGTTACTCAGAGAATGTCATACTCCATTCTGCATTCCCATAGTCTCTCTCCAAAGTTTTTTCTCTGCTTCAGCTTTAGCAGCTGGTGATTTTTTTTCTTGTCATAAGTACAGGCATGGTGTAACTGTCCTTTGTAAGCATACAGCAGATTTTGGATTCTGATCATTTTATTGGGCTGCTATTTTTTTTTCCATTTGTTGTAAAATATGTGCTTTGTGTTTCCCAAAGCTTTTGCCCATCTAAACAATCCCATCATATACATACTTTTAGAAATAACTTCTGAACTGAGTCATTTTCTTGCTGGAAAACATACAGTTGTAGGCATAGTTTTTTCTTCTTCAAGATTTGTATGAACTTTTTTTCTCAGCCAAAACTAAGAGCTCATTTTCCCCACAGTAGGTCAAGAGAACATACTAAAAGCTCTTCCTCTTGATGTCTCCATTTCTGAAGTTCCTTAGAAACAGATATATTTACCCAGGACTCTTATACTATTTTGTGTTCTGGTGTGGTCCTGATACTTTCTATTATTATTTGTTTGTGCTCCTAAAATTTATGGAGTTGACCTAACCACTTAAACAAGTCAGAACTTCAGGGTAAGGAGGTGCACAAAGGTTTCATCAAAATATTTTTATTTTGAGGTTTGATAGATCCTGAAGAACTGGGAAAGGAAACTAGAAAGAAGAGATTCATAGTGTATTGGGAGAAGACAGAATTAATTTCCCTGTGTAGAAATTGTCTCTCGTTTATACATAGGTCACTCCAAAAGCAATACCTCCTATTTATTTCCATGGAAATTGCAGCAGATACAAAGAGCACAATAACACTGTTTGATAGAGCAAATTCTCAGCTAAAAAATACTGTTTTTCAACACAGTTACTACCATTAACTGTGCATTTTCACCAGCAATGAACAAGAGCCTGCATGCTGCATCTTCGTGGCTGTATGGCACATGGCTTGGCTTTCATGCCACTGTCACCACAGCTGAAATGCACCACCCACCACCTCAATGATTGGTCTCCAGAAATGTTCAGCAAGTGTCAATGAATGTCAATGGGTGCCATGTTTTCTGCATGGAGGAATTCAGTGGCACACTTTTGCTTCATGTGATGCCATTTTGTCAGTTTGCCCTCTGCTGCCATCTGTCACATGACAACAACAAAATGTAATGGAATATTGGTGGAAAGGTTCAGCCTCTACTGCCATACCACCACCTCTGACATTGTGGACCAACAAAATAAAGTAGGAGGCATTACTTTTGGAGCAGCCCTCATATCTCCTAGGAACTAGACATCTTATTAGTCACTTTCCCTGTACTCCAGGGAATCATATGAACCCTTGTACTGAGCAAACCCTCGTAGCCTGTGACACTTTTGATCATTTTCCTGAGCCCTACAGGAGCTGTTTCCAAATACAACGTAATGAGAAAATGCCTCAGAGTGCTCCATGTGCATGCATACTTAGGCTTGAGAATTTCAGGAACTGAGCAGGATGCCCAGAGTGACATGAGTATGGAGTAGTGGTTGATTTTTACATGCTGCCATAGTTTTTTGGGGGGTTTCTGCTTTGAGTTTTGGGATTTAGCATTGTTTTCATCTGGAGCTGCAAGTTCTGAAACCTGTAAATATCAAGTCCTAAAGGTCTCCGTTTGGGGAGTGAAAATGAAGGGCCTCTTTTGGAATGTTTTTTCTTTGCCTCTCGATTACCCTAGCTGTAAGATGTGAATAGTGCTACTCATAGATTTTTGGAAAATACATCGATTTAAGTTTTCTTTATTAGATTCTGCTAAAAGTTAAGTGAGGGAAACCTAAATTTATCACAGTAGCTATTGTATTCCAACAGTCCTTCTAAAATGCAAGTACAGAACTGCCTTTTCCAGACAAACGATATACTGTGAGTGCCTCATTAATACATTTAATGTTTAATGACCAACTGTTTCTCCTGCTTCCTCTAAATTACTGTAAAGTTACTATTCCAAGGAGAGAAAGTAGCTTTTTATTCTGGAGAAGACTGTGGCATTCATTGCTTCGAGTGAGAATGTGATCTCAAATAGTTCATAATATTTCCTCTACTAAAAGGCAGAAAGTATTTGAAATCCTTTGAAACGATGATGCTGCAAGACAGAAAAATATATCTTCTTTCTAGATAGGTGAAGACAGTTGTATTATTTCACATTTAAGGATCTTTTTTGTCAAATCAATGAATATACGTACGTAACTTTGCTTTAGAAGTGTTGCAGGGTTCCTTCTTTCTGTTTGTAACACTGCAGCTCTTTATGATTAAGGGAAAAAAAAAGAAACTGGTTTAGCAAAGGAGGTGTTGAGCCTGCCAAAGTTGATGGAGTTGAATTTGGATAGCCATTTAGTGTGGGACAGCTAGACAGGAACAGAGAAGCATGTAAAATGAGTAGATTGCTGCAGATTTATGTTTGCCAGAACAAAACAGTTAAACTGTGAGTTTAAAGATCCCGAGTTTGCAAACTTATATTAAAACATGCCTCTGAAAAAAGATTGAGAAGATGTTGGTATAATGATAATTTCAAACATTATCCAGAAGGAAGGTTACAATAATATAAAATGCTTCAAAATGATTTTTGCTCAACTAATGCTTCAATAATGGACGTTAATGCTGTTGACTTTATTCGTGGATTGAATGCAGGCAATTTAGACAATAGATAGTATCAGGTGCTAATAGATCAAATGTAATTACTCTTGATGAAATAATTTTACACAGCTTAACAAAATGGTTTCAATTATTTATTCACTGTAAAAGAAAACATTGAGTAAAAGTGAAAATACTAAGCTTTCTCCTGTAGGGGCATTGTATGCATCTCTGAGTCATACTTTTTCTTCATAGCAACCTTTCCTCTATCACAACTTCCTGTGCAAGTTATTACAATACTTTTTTGCATATGATAGGTCATATGAAGTTCAGCTGTAGGTGGGGCCACTGTAGTAGATTGGGGGACAGTCTTAATAGATCCGTTTCATTAATTAAGTCATGCATTTTTTTATTAACAAAACCTGTATGTCAGGTTTAGCCAGCTGGGAACCATTCTTATGGTTGTTATCTTTGTCAGAAGGAATATTGTGAAAATAAGGAATTACTGTACAGGCTTTAACTCCTGATTAAACAGAGGAATGACATCCTCTCACCCAGTGTCCATGAGAAAATAACTTAGGGGCATATCATAGGCTTGATTCAGAAGCTGTGGTCTTATGTAACTCATTAAGGTAAAAACTGTTTACTTTGCATTCACAATTTATCGTGAAGGGTTTGTTTCATACCTATTCCATGGTCACTGATGTAAGCAAATTTCAGGCCAAAATTTCAAGTATCTAGTAACAAGAGTACTTGTTATTGTTGTTTGCTAGTTTGTTTTTGTTTGTTTTGTTTTTGGTGGTTGTTGGGTTTTGTTTGTTTGGTTGTTTCTTTAACTATTGAAATAACTGCAACCTGCACCTCTTTTTGAATGTACAAAGCATTATTTTCTTGTGTTCTTCCTCTTCTAGTGTTCTATTTCTATACATCAGGAGGAAGGTGTAAGATTTTCAGGAAGTATTTTGTAATAGACATGGAGAATGGTGTAGGCACCTAATGTTGGCCTCAGCCTTTAGCTTCTTGATAGAATAAATTCAAGTCTTTCTGTACTAGGCTTCATCCTAGTTCTCAACAGGAAATGCACTAATGACTTCCACTCTCATTAAAGTGGATTGAACTGGTGGGAGGACTCACCAGGGAGGAATGATGTGAATTTGTCCCTCACTTGTCCCGTACACAAAGTGAGTGGGGAGAAGGATAGATACACTGTTCAGATTCTTATTTTTTCTTATCCTTCTGAGCTAGACAGGGTCTTTATTTTATCTAGGTTTGTCTAACATTGCAATATTTATTTCAATCAGATTCTGTAAAATCCTAGAGTTTGAGCCTAAGGTCAATGGATGAGTTACAGAATTACTTATTCTTCCATTTAGCTCTTCTTCTGTTGCGACAGTAAAACAAGAGCTACTCTCTTTGTGATATAGGAATTTAGTTCTTGTTCTTGAGTAGTGTTACTGCTCCTATCAGAGAAGAACAGACTACTCAGTGAACGTCTCAGTATAGTGTATTATCTTGTCCTGTCCAAAAAAAAACAAACAAACACAAAAATATGAATCAAACATTGTTGAATTCAGTGCTGGCTAGATTTCACAAGAGCTTTCATACTTGTTCATTTTCCTTGTCAGGTCCTGAGAAAATAATTAGATCTTTGGTTCAGTGCAGCCAGTTTGTTTCCTGCTACAATAATTCACTTTTACCTGCTGGCTATGGAGAAACTGTATGCTGGCAAAAAGAGAAAGCTGCAGTTTTTCTCATGAACTCCTGCCTCATGAAGTCAACACTGGTGTTTTCCTCTTTGCTCAGACTGAGTTACAGGGTACAAAAATGTTATTCTTTCACAGATTTTTTTTTTTTTTCAATAGCCCGTTGGTTAAAACTCATAAGGATAAAAGAAGAGAGAAGTGAGGAAGCAGATTTAAGAGTTGTAGGATAAAGAAATCAACTTAGCATCGCTTTTCAGTATCTTTCCATCCCTTATGCTTTGGAGCTCCCTCTTCACTGATCATTCTCTGGCAGCATCCAGTCTCATCACTCACATTTCAACAAGAGTGACACTGTTCAGCTTCCATCTGATCATCTGATGAACCCACCCTGCCGATGGTCCTTTCACCTGAGAGGATGCAAGAGACATCCTTGGGTAACACAGATTTGGGGCTCACGGCAAATGGGAGACTACTGTTACTGCTCACACCTCGTGGTGGCATTGGCTGCTTAAGCCACAACAGGAAGGCAGGAACTGCCTCCTTGTGAGAAGCTACAGAGGTTCCTCCGTGCAAGTCCCAAACCTGGATCTATTTCTTAAGGTTAACCAGGCCAATGTGCATTGCCAACATGCACATACTGTTAATTAGCTCTTTTGTATCTTCCCATGAATAATAAAAGTTTGTGCTGAGACTTGAAACAAGATTAAGGCATCAGGTTTCCAGATGTGGTACACATATGTAACAGGGAAGCAATCCTGGACCCACAAGCTTAGAATTTAACTAGGACAAAAAGTAAGGAAAAGGCAATTAACTTCCCAGTTTCAGCATGGCAGACTGAGGTGAGCATGTTGTGACTTGTTCTGTGCCACGCAGAAGACATGAAACAGAAGAGGGAACTCAAGACGGAGCTCTGATCTCCAATCTACTAAATCATTCCGCAGCATGTGTCCTTGTTTTGTACTAGGGAGAATGGCCCAGACAAGCCTGCCCCATCACCCCAGTAAGCACTGGTACAATAGAGAAGCAGACTTCCCCTGTATTAAATTTCTCAGGCGTTCCCTTTATCATTTAAACCATCGCTTTAACTGCCTTGTTTCATAGTTCTCAACTACCCAAGGAGCTGTATGATTTATATATGAACAAGGGTTTGGCAGCCACAGCTAGGCAAGGCATAGCTTACTGAGTAGCGATACACTGCCATTATGTCATTTATGTGCCTTTCAGGAGGCAGCTTGCTAGGTGTATTTCTACACTGCTGTCCCCAAACCAATCTCATTTTTGTACAGGGGAAGCTGCAGTAACTTTAAGGTAGACACCAGTCAGTTCCAGACTGGATGAAGGTGCTCAGTCTGCAGCACCAGTTCCCTGGTGGTTCAGCAGCCATCTCAGAAAGGCACAAGTACCAAGACAGTGGTGAAGCCATGTGCTGGGCACAGTCATGTAGAGTTCATTGGCATACTTCATCTCCTGGCACATCGGTTGCCACAGCCAGGCATGTGTTGGAGCACAGAACGCTTTGTTCCACTATGTTTAGAATTGCTTCATGTTTTTCAGTATCTCTTGTGAGAAAAATCAGACTCAACTGTTTAAATACACTCTCTTTTTCTGGGGCAGCGGGGAAGTATACTCAAAGCAAAAAGAAAAACAAACAAGCAAAAACACACATTTATTTAATTTTTTTTTAAATGGCATTCAAAGATCTTTCACCAGCTGAATCATTCACTAAAAAAGTAATGATAAGAGGGCAGAACCCTGTGTGCATCCCCTTCCCAGGTCAGTTGCAGTGTGAGTTTTGAGCTTTAGGGCTACTCAGCTCATCCATTAGATCATTGCTCTCTCAAATTCCAAATGTGTTTAGTTGTTCCATCTTTGAAGCACGTTTCCATTCTTTGTATTTCTTTTAATTGCCTTCTCCTGGAGAGACACTTCTCTTCCATCTACTCAGCTGGATGTTCCTGGCTATGCTGGAAGGCAGGACTGGCTTTCTGCCCTGTGTCCGAGACAGATTTGCCTCTTGCTTTTCTGGTTCACTGGGGGAGTTAAGCTGTGTGATCACAATAGCAAATCAGGACAGCCATAAAATTCACAATCATGTCTGATTTATAAATATAACATTGTATTAAATACAGATATTTCCTAAGGTTATTAGTAACAGGCTTTCTTCAGCTGGTCATTTCTGAATGGTACCATGCACTTTACCTCATGATTGATTTATTTGCCTTTATGATTTTAATTAATACTGTTTTCATGAGAGACAAGTAGTATTGATTTGAAAACTCCTAGCTGTCCAATTTATCTGTGCCAGCATTAGGGAATTATTCTTCTGATCTTTATTTTGAAAATCTATTGAATAGCATCACAGGCACTAAAGAGGCCATTTAAACACTGGGGAAAAAATAGTGCTTATACTTCTGGGAAAACATTTATGGTGATTCACATTTTGGAAGCTGAAATGCTATCAATGTTTTATTCCCAGATTATTTTCCAAGAAAAAGCTTGGATCCAATGCTGAATCAGTTTCTTCAAAATATATAAGCTCATAGTGGAGTTGAATCATGCAGAAAAGTCTGGAAGACTGCTGGTTGAGGAGATCAGGAGACTCCTCTGTCCTGTGACATTAGCACAGAGGCATGGAGTAATCCTATCTAAGTCCCTTGGGAGACATTCGGACCCTCCCTGGCTGGGGCAGAGGGGTGCACATATTAGGTGTTAAAGTATCACGATAAAAGTGTTTATCTATTATCTAGACAAGCTGCTTTGCACAGAAAAAATACAAAATGGAAAAAACACCTAATAAAACTATAAAACTCATTAGCTGAGTCTATATCCACTTCAAGATGGGAATATTCACTGTAGGGGAACAAAAAGTCTCTGGATCTTGTAACTATCTTAAAGAGCTGGGTTTCTCCCTGGTGAAAAGAGGCTAAAAATTGAAGGCCTTCTTGATGTAAGCGAGAGCTAGGAATTTTACAGAAACTGAAGCCTTGTAAGAAAATCTTAAATGTGCACTTGTATAACAGGTTCTGAGAGAGTCTGGTGCAGTATTTACTACTACAGTATAAAGGGCTGGGTTCCTTGATGTATATTTCTAGTTGGCATTTTATCAAGGAAATAAACTTTAATTTTTTATTTTTCCTTTCTTTTTTTTTTTTTTTTTTTGACATGGGGATTGAAACTACAAATTCTTTTCAATGTCTTGATTTAAAAGCATTTAACTACTTTTGCATAAAACTAAAATTTTAACTGAACAAATTATTTATGCAGAAAGAAGCAAGATAAAGTTTCTTTCAAGAGTTCTTTAACATATCAGATTGATAACAGTAAAAACACCTTTACTGCCATTAAATATTTACCAAGACTTGGCTTTTGGAAGAGGGGCAGTTCAGTGCAGTGTGTTTGGCTCCATGCAGTGCTATTGATTAGCTATCAGAAGGACATAGTTAATGAGTAACTTGAGGTATTACAGAGCACTCCACATTCTTGTCAAGTCTTTTCTCTGAAGATGACCTAAAATAAAGTCAGTTACAACTGGCGTTCATTCTGAGACAGATTGCACAAGCTCACCTACGGTATGAACAAAAGGTTCACAAGAATCAGTTGACCAGGGCTTAAGCAATCCTTTCTAGTAGTTGTTGTCATCACTGCTGGACTTTAGAACTGAACGTGTTTACATTTAATTAGAAAGAACACACAGTTTACATCGCACAGTAGCTATCAGTATCGAATCAGAATTGATTTCCGCTCTCTTTCTCAAATGACTGTTTCCTTCAATCTAATTAAAAAAAGGCACATAACAAAATGACTCGTATAAATTTTAAAGCAAAGTAAACAATATTCCCTGGAGACAAAAATAAAAGTCAACAGCACAAAGTCATTACACTGAGCTTGTTTTCAGGTGATTCCAATGCCTTGTTATGGTCTATACCAGTGCTATCAGATTTATTTTTTGTATATGTATATATTTATAGGTATATTGATGGATGGATGGATGCAGTATCACTTTCTACTGAATGGATGCTCTGTGTCAGTTTTCAGGGTCAGGATTCTTATTTGTTCCATCTGAATTGCTGCAGTTTATCTAATTCAAGGGGTGATACACCAATATTAGTACTTTTTGCAGAGAGATTTTGTACATTCCAAATAACATAGTTTATGTGTAGTCACTCAGATAAAATGGAAATCAGAAGCCATTAACCTTACCAATGAGAATCTGTAAAGGAAACTAAAGGCACAAACCAAATTAGCCCTAGCTACATGCATAACATCTAACAAAGGAATCTCTATTAGATTTTGTTAGTTATGCAGGCAAATCGGAATTCAAACTATAGTGGCATGTTATTTAAGTCTTGGAGCAGAAATGCCTGACCCTTGAATGTGCACATTCTTTGTCAATAGGAAAGATTTCCATGGTTGGCATTTTGGAGACAGGAGGCTCAGGCCAGCTCAGGCCAGCCACACACTTGTTCTGCCAAGTGCAGTGAAGTCAGCGAGAGCCCAGGGGCTGCCTGCCAGACCTGGCTGGG
This sequence comes from Gallus gallus, assembly GCF_016699485.2. Classification (NCBI taxonomy): domain Eukaryota; kingdom Metazoa; phylum Chordata; class Aves; order Galliformes; family Phasianidae; genus Gallus; species Gallus gallus. Next base: position 36,629,540 of record NC_052536.1, read on the forward strand.
GTTAGATGCACAGAGCTGTACAAGCTAGTCCTGACAAGCCTGCTCTGAAGACCTATGTCCATCTATCCCACAAAACCATGTAAGGGAGAGTGCTCAGAATGGAGCTCTTGGCAAAGATCATCAAAAAAGGGATAAACAATACCTACCGCGTCTATTTTCTACCTGTTTCAGTTGAGGTACCAAAAGCTCTGTTGTTTCAGCATGTAACCAGAGTTACTGCTTTCTTAATTACATTTAGCTTTGGAAGAAAAGGTAGACCGTTCTTAAAACTTATGTGATGAAAAAAAAATTCAAAGCATGAAAAGCAAACCACTCCAATCAGGAGTTAGGCCATGATCCTCCATCCCTATTCCACCGAGGTTGTGTACAAATCCCTGACATAGGCCATTTCCCTGCTGGCCTCCATCCATCACTGCTGGCTTTGCACTACCACTCACACACCTCTTCAGCCACCTGTGTTGTGGAGCAGTCTCCAGCAGCCATTGGAGAGCCCAAGAATTGGGAGGGTGAAAGCAGCTCATGTCTGTGGGGCTTCCCTGCCCACCTCCAGGCCCAGCGCATCACAGCCATGGGGTGAGCACTTGCCAGGGAAGCGGTCAGGGTTCTGCGGCATGCTGTGAAGCATGGAGCTTTTAGCATCATCTTAAACATCCTTTATATTCAAATACTGAGGTCACTCCCAATGACTTGATGCCAGTTCTGTCTTCGATTAATAGATAAGGTTCCCTCTGTATTTGCAGTGTTACCTAAACAATCTATTACTGTGGGGAATAACTACAGTATTACAAATACAATGTTAAAGTTATTTTGTTAACTAAAGCCATTGGCAAATATTTAAGAATGGCCAAAGCATATAAATTGGCAATAAAGAGCAGATAAAAGATAGCAAAATTCTATCTTGTAACTTTTAGTATGGTAAAGTAAACACTATACAAAATAAAATTATTTATAACATTTCAGATTAATTTCACATTGACCTTAGGCTTCACGGATGGATAGTCTTTCTCAGTACTAATACAGCTAATTCCCTGTAAAACATAACAGGAGCATTTTATGGCAGGCTTGATTGTAAGGATAACATATAGCTGAATAAAACTCTGAGGAGTATCTACTATTGTAGATAGTAGATCCACGTAGATAGTGGATTGCTGCTATTGTGTTGAAAACACCATCCGCTAATTCATGGAAAAAAATGATAGCCTGTGGATGTGTGTCTTCCAATTAGTACAGATATGTTGTGAAATCTTGATGTTGTGTAATTCATGTTAACATGTATCAAGTAGTATTCAGGATTAAAGCATAGAACCTATCAAAGTCTCTTCTGTAAACTCAGGTGCACTCTGTTTGGGAGTTGATGTATGTATGAAAGAAGCTAATGCTAAGTTATCATCTGCCAGACTTTCATTAATCAATCAGAGATAATCATAGAATCATAGAATCACCAAGGTTGGAAAAGACCTACAGGATCATGCAGTCCAACCATCCACCTATCACCAATAGTTCTCACTAAAATAGAGGGCCCTGCTCCATGTGCTGCTGCAAAAGAGCATCATGAGCTCAGGAGATTCAGGAGCATTTCTTGGCCACAAGATAGTAACTATGGGTCTGCATCTACCTGAAGGGAGTGTATGCAAAAATCTCCAGAATGCTTTCTTCTGCTTATGGATATCGCTTCATGTATGAATGTTTTGCTTGGATTCTGTTTCAACCAAGCATTCATTACCCACAAGCTATTTTTGTGGGTTTTCTGGACCATTCAATGCTATAGTAAATGTGAGGAATAATGGGTAGTTTTGGTTCTCATGTGCATATTGCTGGCATGTGAGTCTGTGCTATCTGAGCAGTTTGCCCACTGGCCACATTAGGTGATTTCTGATTACCATGCAACTACATAAATGAAGGATTTGTCATGGAAGTATGGTTTCCAATTGTTTCTTGTTGAGAGCATGTCTCAGCAGTCCTTCAACCTTGGGAAGGACACCTGACTTAATCATTGGAGCCTTAGGTCCTTGCTACCTCTCCGAGACTAATCTACACTTGGGAATGGTATGGGTACTGCAGGTGCTCTGGAGAATGAAAATGAGATCCAAAAGAGAATGCTGCTTGATGTCATCAGAAGATTTGGCTTTTCCTGAAATCAAACTGTGCTGGATTTAGTTTTTCCTGAATTCAAACTGTACTGCATGTGACTTAGGTTTCAACAATGACAAGTTCTGAGCTGTGAAGCTCAGAACACCTTGCAAAGGTAGTTAATGCAATTGCTTTTATTTAAAGGTGAAAAGATTGAGATCCAAGGAGACACAATGTGTTTGTTAGTAGCCTTTGATTTGGAAGGTCTAAGATGGGTGGTCATCAGATAACAAGCCCATACTTCGCTCATACACCAGCCATATTATTTGGACCCTTGTACAGGTCACAGGTTTCTCTAGATGATTTCGAGAGAGAAGAATGAAACACAGCCTACTGTTCTGCTTGGATCCAGATTCACAGGTAATTAATTTTGGTGGTATGGGCAAGCATGATGTGCTAATTTGTTGAGATGTTCTAGAAAGAGGAAAAAACCATAAGGTAAAACCCTAAGGTTATATCAACAGCCAACACAGGGAAGAACATCAGTAATGAGCTCTATCCTACAAGTGCTTATTCTTGAGTTTGGTGAGAGAACATAATATAAAGAGGATGCCTGAGCTCATGCTGGAGATGAGATAGTGACACTCTGTGATGGATCGTAAGAATGCACAAAATGCAGTCTGCATTGTACACAACATGTACAACATGGTCTGTGCTAACAAAGCTGGTGCCATCAGTTAAGCTAGTGAAAGATGTTTAGGAGGTTGTAATGGGGAGAAAACAGTATACCTAACTCTTTTAATTGCAGAGGAAGGAAGACTAATAAAATATTTGTCTATGGTAGGGCAATGCCATCTAGTTACCTGTCTGCCAGCTGTCAGGCTTCTGACTCATGTGTTATGCAAACTTGATCATTTTATATCCTCTGCTTTGCAGCAAAATGTCGAAGTCCTTCAAGGTGTTATAGGCTTTTTAAATCTTGTGTTATTGCATTGTTTCCCATGAGTACCTCAGAGGTGGTATTTCCCAGATTTCCATGCTACCCAACCCTTGAAAGCTTGCAGCAGGATGAATAGACCTTTTCCAAGCCAACCTGAGTGTGGACTGGCGGCTGAGGGGTCTACAGAACCTGAGTGTTGGAGATATTTGTGGTGAAAACACCACAGATCAGACCTGCATGTGCTTGGGAACACTAGAGATGTTTATCACTGAGGATGAGGAGGAAGGAAAGGATGAATTGGGCATGTCTGGTTTCTACTATTTTTTTTTTCCTTTAGATAGAAGGTTTCTATGTGTTATTCAGTAATTGCATCAGGTGGAAAATCATTTCTCACCTTGCAGCAAAAGTATGCCTGGCAAAAGGAGGGAAGTGTTTTAAGAGCAGCACTTCATGCTGTTGACTTTCAGCCAATATTAAGGCCCTTTGGGAACAGTTATAATTGGTGCAATTTGGAGCAGGCTTGAAGCTGCTCTGGCTTTGGGAGGACCTCATGCTATCTGTTGGAGTTGCATAAGTGACAGCATCACGTTTGACTTTTTCTTTATCCTGGACACAGAAAAGGCAGCCCATTAATTGAAGCTTTCAGAACAAGCTTGAATAAGAACAGTTATATCAGAGTAAGCAAAAAAGATTTTATCAAAATGTGAATTACTTAAAAACTGTTTGAATGCTTTTGTAAACCATTCTCCAGGCATAGAACTCTCATTTACTTTTGATTCATAACATCAATATTTTTTGAAGAAATAATCCTCTGGAGATTAATGAAGAAATTTCAAATTAGTATTATCAACAGGGACTAAATAAAAGTGTTTTAGCAAAGTACATATTCTTGAAAATGTGGCAGTTTTATGCTTTTGAAGAAAAGGTTTAAAAGATTATCAACCATGGTGCCGTGATGGCTTACAAAATATGTACATATCAGAATCTATTGGTCTCATGTGCAATCATTAAGAGTTAAAACATGTAACTGTGTACTGCATGCTGTATTGCTCAGAGCCAGTCTTTCAGAAGGAGCCCAGTTGTAGCCAGACACAGACAGTATTTTGAATATAAATAAAAGGCTCTATTTTTTCATATGTTCTAGAAAGAGGAAAAAACAAACAATCAAAAAAAACCCTCACAGTTGGTGTGAAAACATTAGGATTTTTAGGTTCCTTTTTTTTTTTTTTTTTTTTTTAAACTAGAGATCCATATGTTCACTGAAGGGTTCACCCTCTCAGCAATTTTTTGGTTTGTTTGTTTGTTTTCATTTTGTTCTTGTGCCAGGTGTTTAAGAACTGGACATCAGTGGTTTTTCATTATCCAGCTTTCAGCATTATTTGCATATCTTTGTATTTTTCCATGGTGATCAGTGCTCAACTGTAGTGGAACTTCAGTCAATAAATTTTATGTGCAACTGTAAAAGTAATTTTATTTTTAGTGAGTCTGTTCAAGGGATTTTAATATCCCTTTATAAATATTTATATTTTCAATATGTCTTCATTTAATTGAAAAGGTTCTTCACTTTATTTTCAGACAACCTCAGGTAGTAGACGTAATGACATACCAACACTCTGACCTTTTAGCTTCTAGATTTCCATTAGCTTATTCACGTTTTGCTTGTCCGTGTGTATTATATTTTAGTTTGTATATGATTTTCATCTATAGATTGACAGAAAGAAGGCTGTTTTCTGTACAAACACCTTCATAAACTGGGAAGGAAGAAAGTATGCTATTGCATACTAGCTGCTGACATGCAGAATGTCTCAAATAGTGCAGTTATTCTGCACAGCTACTAGAAATTCACACAGAAATAATGTTTGATGTTTGCATGGTCATTAGTCAAAAGGATGATATCAAGTCGTACTCATCAATATAGCAACAGCTTCTAATATCTGTAAAGTTGTTTTGAAATTACTTTGATTATTTATCTAAACACAGTGCTCATTATGATATCCTACGGCCATCACTTTTGTTATAAATGTCCTCCATGAATTTCTTGTACTACTGTTGTCATTTTCCACTGGTGTGAAATTCATCATAAAAATATAACTATGAAGAGATGGGAAAAATCACTGGCAATTCCACAAAGAGCCTTCTGGTGCAGGCTTCTTCACTAGGAATCAGTTATTAATATGATTTCTGCCATTGTACCTTAATAACTCAGGCAGTTGGGCACCTGCTGCTTCCTTGGAAAATAATTCACAATCTAACAGGCTTCCAGTTTCTTCCCAATGCACACAGTCTTCTTCATTCTTCTTTTTTGAATTTCTTCTCATGACTTATTTGTAACCTGCCTGTCCAACATCCCTCTTTTTGCTTATCATCTTTTGTTATTGATAGCTTTAGCATTGGTTAGCATTCACAAATGACTCATATTTCTGATTAATCCTTCTATCTTAATTATTTGTTGGTACATCGTAGCACTTTTATTCCTTTCATTATATTGAAAAACCTGCAGTTCTCAAATAAACCCCCTGTAGTTGATCAGTCTGCTTGCTAAAAAAAAAGGTCTGTGCAACATGAGTTAATAACACAGCAGTAATTTACACTGATTAATTCAACTCTATGTAAATCACAGCAACAACTTGTTCCTGCAGGTCATGAAGTGATTGGGAAGATGTTGCAGTTGAAAAATACATTTTAAGTTTTTGTGTAATAGCTTTTTTGCTTTTTAAATACCTGCTCGTTGTTACGTACACTTAGAAGACCCTTGTGGAAATTGAGTGTTCTTTTTGTTTTCCATCATCTTTCAGTCTATATAGATAATATCTATTTATACATAATAGAACTTATTTGACATCTAGATCCATATGTGATAATATTAATTAAACTGAGTGTACTATTCTTGCAGCTCAGCCTTACGGTGAAACCTAATGCAGTGTATGCTTTTGTTTCCGCAGTTTACACAAACCTTTGTCTCAAGGAGTGAGCCTGAAGGACTGGCTTCGCTGTGCTTTCAGTACTTCTGAAGGTGGCCTGAAAGACAGGGAGGACGTTGTGACCATTACCTATGGCCAGCTTGAGGACCTGGCAGCTCAGCTGCAGCAAGCTCAGTCCGAGCAGCAGGACACCAAACTGAAGCTTCAGAAGGCCTTGGAGGCTTTGAAGGAGGCCAACGAGAAGGTTCAGAAGTAAGTCATTTGCCTTCTTTCAGGAAAAACTGCAATGGAAAACCAAGAGAAAATATTGTTTCTTCTGGTATTTTTTCTTGAATGAAAGTATGATGCTACTCAGAACTAAGTTCCTTCCAATTTTTTTTTTTTTTTGTCCTGTTACTGACTCAGCTAAGAAGCTGATGATTTTAACAATGCTGTGGCAGTTATTGTGCCTGTCACTCATGCTACAGAAACTGCTTTCTGCATGTGCAATGCACAGGGAAAGTGTTTCCATTTCTGCTGAATGATTTACACCCATGGCACTCCTATGACAACAGAGCATTTGCTTTTATAACTGTGTGGTGGAATCTGAAGGCTCTCTTATGATTTCTTGTCTGTTACATATGGGGCAGGATTCATTCAACAGGAAATGCTGAAGGATTTGTTTAGGAGTGGCTTCAAGATATCACTGAAATCAGCAGAAAGTCTCTGAATGGGTGGGCAGAGATGATATTCTCTTTCCCATTGTGTAATTCTCAAAGTTCATCTCTACTGAAGTCCTTATTGTGATGATAGTTATTGCTAGCATGTAAGTGTTTGACAGAATGATTTCTTGGAAGTAGGAAAATGTGTAGGCAGCGCCTCCTCACAGTCTGACACGTCTTATCTCTGCATTCCACTTCTCAGCCTCAAAACACCCTTCCAAGGTTGACAAGGCTGAATTGATGCAAATTTTCTCATCAGTCTATATTTGTCTTCAACTTCAATGTCTGCAACGTATTTCAAGAGCAGCTAGGAACTGGCTGATAATATATTGCAGGGATCTAATGAGAGTTCTTCTTGAGTAAGTAAGAAATCATACTGAGTCCTCCCATTTAAAAATATACAAATTATATCGTTTTTTTTAGTGTATTTGTATCTACCTAAAAATTAATTAATATTAGTATTTTTCGTTAAATTTTTATATGAAAATTCTTATTTTCAGTCATCACTTTAAAACCTCCAGTGACTGAGAATTATTCAGGTCTTTAATATCAATGCTTACATGCATTTGAAACTTCAACAGATGCATTAAATGTGCTTGCTGAAAATAAACCTATGAAAAATGACTACAGCACCTAAAAGTGAGTATTGGTTGTGCCTTTCTGTACAGTGCGTAATTTGAAAGTTGCTGTTGCATTTCTTTTCTATTTATAAACACTTACTGGCAATCTACATTTAAGTGAAGGTTTTTGCTTTGTTTTTGTTTTGGAGAAGTCTTGTTAAATCCTGTGTAACCAGAATGCATGGAGCAGAAGTGCAGACACAACCTGAACTAAAGTTGTGCTGATGCACTGCTATAGTGCAGAGAATGTATGCAATTTAACATGCTCAAGTACTTGGGAAATTTTTGGTCAGGTTAGTTTTCATTATTGCTGAGATCAGACCACTGAGCCTATAGCAAAATTAAACAATTGGGTGAAGTCTTTTGATGACAATAGCATGCCCTTTTTACCAAGAAACTGTGGAAATACTCTGTGCGTCTTCCCAGCACCCAGAGTCATCCACCCCCATCTTATAATTCAACCTGCAAACAGATTAAGCAGCTGAGTTTGTGGAAAGTGTGTTTACTTTGAGCTAAGAACCCTTGTGTGACACTATAGAGATTCCTCTGACACCTCTGGGAGAACTACACAGACAGTTCTTACTCATCAGCAGGGAAACCGGGCTGAGAATTCCCAATTCCTTTGTAGCCTCAACTGCTTCATACAAATCAGTGTTTGGCAATTAGGCAGGAACTCATTTGTTAGCTTTGCTTTTTATTTCCAAGATGTAAGATGCTCTACATTTCAAAAAGGAACTAACTAGCGATTTATAAGCCTGTCAGCTGAAAGGTTTCATGATATTAATTGCACTGGTATTAATTATTAGCAGTCGTAAGAGCATGCTTATTGTAATTGGAAATGTGATGCTCAAATTCATCACTTAAGTAGGGTCTTTAAATGTCTGTTTAGCTGACTTCTTGTTCTTGTAAATGCCTGAGTAACATTCAATTCTGACATGAGAGACACATTTAGCAACTATACAAAATAGTTTCTCGGTATTATTCAGTAAAATATCTGAATAAGTAACTACAGTGAAAAATTAGAAGAGTAAAATAATTATGAGCTTCCCTTAAAAAGATCATAATTAGAGTAATTAATGTTGAAAAAGGGTGTGCTTTGTATCTTTGTAGCACGTAATTTATTAATGCTCACTGTGCCTTTGCTAATTGATTCTCTGGCCATAATTTTGTTAATTTGTGTACTTGCTTGCAATCGTTGCTTTCTAAGTGCAGGATCCAAGTCAGAGCAGTGGTCCTGGGCTCTCTGTCATCAGGACACAAAGCATCTAAAAAATTCCTGGATCCTATCCCACATGAAACAGCAGCTGGGAACCAGAAGGGGAATATACTGGAATTTGCTTATAGTGAACTTAGATGTAGTCAAATTCTGTTGACACTGAAAAAGGGTAAACATCTCCCATCAGCTCGCTGCAGTGTGCCCTTGCCTGTGAAGCAGACAGGGGTGGTGTGAAACAGAAAATAGTGATGGGTGGAGAGTGGCTGCACAGATTTAGTAGTTGAATTTATTTTGGTTTTGAAACACTAACAAGATATATATTAGACTTGGAAGAAAGCATTATTCTGATTTATAAATCAAATACACATTTGAACTGCGCGCTGTGTGTACATAAATACATGTTCATGTACACATAACACAGTAGATATTTCTTCAGTTGGAAATTATAAAAACCTGCAGGACTCTTAAGATTCTTAACTGATGCTATACTCTAATTTTCACTGTGTCATTAACGTTCACAAAGGACAAGGACAGAGGCACAGGACCCTCAGGAGCGCTGGCGCAGTGCCACGGCCTCACAAGTGCGTCCTGCTGGAGCCAGGAGTCAGCTGTTGTGGCTTCAGCAGGGAGGTAGGCTGACCTGGAGAAGGTGGCCAGAAAACCTGGCAAATTCATTAATGCCTCTGCTAGCAGGGGAAGGGAAGTGTTTTAAAACTGCCCTTCCCACTGGAGCCTCTGGGATCGAGGAGTGGCTGCCAGTGTCAGTGAGATCAGAGGAGGCCATAATGTAGTAGCAAATCAATATGAGCCAATTATCACTAAAGGTTGAGGCCACTTTTGATGCTTTTTTTTTTTTCCAGGAAATGTTCTATTTTTCTGCAACGGCTTTGCAGCTAGAGTGAATTTTAATGCAATTTATCTATTGGGGCTTTTATTCTTTTTCTCACAGTTTAATGATTCTAGCTCAGGAAAGCGCAGCTCTGCATTTGTGAACACAGCCTTTGCACGCTCACATAGCTGTGTGCAGGAGATGGCAGTGGAGGGTATGCGTGTAGAATTTCTATGTAGTCCTCTAAAAGTAAACACACAACCATGCAGTAGTGGTGCAATGCTAAAATATGCAGTTACAAAAATAATCATAAATTGTATTAGATATACTCGTAGTGCACTTTAAGGTAGTTCTTACTGTGAACAAAGCAAGTCCAGAAGTAATATAAAGCAGAAACTCTTACTTGTTTTCTCCCTTAACTGACTATTAAAGAAACTCATTTTTTTTCTTTCCTTTTAAGGAGGAGCTCAGGAAAGTTAATTACAGATTTGAGTAAAAATTCTCCGTATTTTGAATACAAGAAAAAAATAAGCTGTCTTCTAAATAGGCAGGTGGTTTTAGTAAAAGAAATTACTGCCTCATAGAAAAAAAACCAAAAAACACTACTGTCTTTAATAACTTTGATTTACTTTACCTCCTAAGGTGTGCCATTTGGCCACCTAGTTTTCACTGCTCTTGGAATGCACCCATATATGAGTGCTCCCGGGTTTCCCTCTAGCATTTCTGAACATGATTTCTCTGTTATCAGAGTTGTTTGCATCGTTGTGCTTTTTAGCTGATGCTGATAAATAAGTCTGTCAATAAGACAGCAGAAACAAACAGTTATTACCGGCATTTGCTGGAAAAAATTAGGGCTGAGTGTTTACTAAGTGGTTGGAGTCCCCTTCTTCTACAAGTAAAGCTAATCTGCCCTGCCAGTACAGGAGCCGTGTGCATTTCACATGGATGTCCAGGACATTCTCCAGTGCTCGCTGGAGGGCCTAATCTCTCCCAGAATGATCGGAGCAGCGCAGTTCAAGAACAAGAATGAATATTTGAATAATCACACCACAATGCGAGGTGACCTTCCGACAGGGGACTGACCAGATACACATATGGATTTTGGGAAGACGCTCTGATGCTCTTTTTTAACACAGCTGTGAGAAGAATGTGGCTAAGACCCAGTAGTCTTTCTGGAGTATAGCTGGCAAAGGAAACCATGAGGAGAAGAGAATTTAACACATGGGTGTAAGAGAGCCCGCTTCATTGATGCGATCTGAGGGGAATGTCTAATGACTGGAAGAATCAAACTTGGCAATGAAAGCACAAAGCTCTTTTCATCAATTCAAACGCAGCCTCTAAAGCTGCAGATGGTTACCTCCAGCCTTGCCTATTCAGTGCGGGGTTGTGTAAAATGGCACTTTGGTGAATACTAATAGATCAAAACAAAGATTTAATAACATAAAGATGGAGTGTTCATTTTTAAATGAGGATACAGGTCAGTGTCTCAGAAAAGAGTAAAATAAGTATCTTTATGTATAGGTCTAAGGTCCCTGGAGATTTTTAACAGCAAACATGGTATCTTTAATGTACAGATTGTATTCAGTACAGCACAGCTATGCAGGGAGCAAGCTAAAAGCAAGCAGTTCTGATTTATTATACCAATTGAGCCTCTTTGCTACATGCAAATGTTGTTAATTAGTTATCTCCCTTTTAAAATCATACCTACATATATTTAGTTAAAGTCTATATTGCAGCTTGTATGCTTTCAGTCTCTTGTTGTAGATAAGAATGGAACTAGTTAATTAGAAATTGCAGGCAGAAGCGCTACACAAAAGAAACAAGTTGCACATTCACCCGGACTTAGAGCTATTTGTTTTGGATGTAACACCAAATGTCAGATCACTTGATTAGTTTTATTTTAAATTTTGAAGATACGTGTCTTTTATTTTCATCCTCCGAAAGAATTAATATAATTTGATTTCTTATCTTATCAAGATGGTACATTTAGATGTTTGGACTCCCCTGTCTATGCTATTTTTTTAACTCACAAAAATGCATTCTGGTGAATGTGAGATCATGTTAACTACCGGCGGTGAGAAGTACAACTTTATAGATATTAATAGTTTCATTGATTTGTGTCAAAAGTGATTTTGCTTTTAATGAAACCACCACATTGCCTGCTACTGTGAATTTCTGCTGGGATTGAATAGTTGGTAATCTTTTAATATCGTATAGGGAATTTAAATGATGCTGGCGTTTTGAAATGTAAAGGAAGTTCTGGTGACTTGTTGAAGAATGTAAACATAGAGGTAGTTTCTTAGTTACAGTAAATTGGCTTCGCTTTGTTGTACTGGGTTGCATTAATTTGTCCTAAGGATCTGACCTCTAGTTTGCTATGAAACAGATGCTAGTGGCTACATTCAGAAGACCAGTAAGTGAGAGCAAAGTCCTATGAATATGTCGCTTACTGTAACAAGCAATAGAACTCAATTGTTATGAGAGGTTGCATGGAAGGAGTTGAAAGAGGAAACTTGTAGCAGTCAAGATACCAATGAAAATCAGCAATAGCTCTGGACTCTCAGAACTGGATCAAAAGTCATTAAAGGATATTCAACGTGGAAAAAACTACTTGATGAGGACTGATGTGTTGGCTGCTTTGTGCAATGATTAAAAGCAGATTATAAACTCCATGGGGCCCATAAGAGATATACAATCTCCACAGGCGGGGTTTTATAGTGTTTAGGAAACCCACACTAGCCAGATGGAAGATTCCCAGACACGCAAAACTACCACATACCCCAAAGAATTCTGCAGTGCAGCAAAGCTGATGTAAAGTTTCTTTGGCATGCAAGGCATGAAGAGGAACATAAGAGAGTCTGAAATGCAAAATCTAGTAAAAAGCATATCATGTCTTATATGAAAATATTACCGTTAACTAGGGTAGCAAAAACAGGCAGTGTGAAATTATCAGGTTTAGGTGTAATAGGCTTGGAAATGGTCTGCTTAAGGAATTAGGTTTAGCGAGGAATTAAGACTAATTGAAACATATTAAAAAAGTCATGTGTGATCTAACTGAAAACAGTACATAGCAGGGACAGAATTTATTTAATACTTGGAATTCTGCACTAACACCAGTGACTTCTCTCAGAAAAATTCCCCTCAGACTACACTAATATGCCTGGTGAAATGATGTCTTGAGAAGTCTGATAGAAATACCTACTTGCTGTAATAAAACCATCTAGTAAGCCAGTGAGGTTGAGCTCAACTTCAGAGAAATTCTACATAGAGTAAAATCAATGTCAAATTCACTCAATGTTGAGGAAATAAATTATTGAACTAGTACTGGAATTTAAGGTGAGCTGAACAAATTCAGTCACTCATGGCATATTCTCGACCTTTCTTGATATGCTGTGTTTCATTGTTACCAAGCGGCTCTTGTTTACCTTGGTATGCCTAAGGTACCGTTTATGCTGTTCGAAAGGAAATGCATCACTTTTGCGAAGCTGTAGTGAAACATGTTCAGCATTGGATGGCATTCTCTTAACTGGATGACACTTTGCTTTCCAGTTTTTGAATTACATGTTCCCTACTGCAGTCCAGTTAGCATTTGAAGACTGGGATGGAGGGAGCTGCAGATTCGAACTGCCGCTAATACTGATAGCTTCCCAGCGCAGAGAAGGCTTGTGTTAGCATAAGTAAAAGACTTCTGACTGAGTAACACAAAAACTCTTTGGCTGGTTTAGGAACACCCTTCCCTTATAGCCATTGTTACAAATCCCATCCAAGGTTCTGCCAGGCTCTCTCTGCAGTCCAGAGGATGAATGTACTAATGATTCATAATGTCTTCTGTCATCTCCTTTTTGTTGGAGGATGGCCCTTAGTAGATCATATTGTGGTTTCAGTAACAAAAGCTATAGTCTGCAATACTGCCACAGCATATTGTGGAATATCAATTTAATGGATATTTTGGGTGTCATAAGTAATAGCAAGGTCTTTAACATCTGACTGAATGTTATCCTGGCATCGATCATAAACAGTGTGCACCTAGCAGAATAAAGGGAAAAAAATCCCAACCAAAATGGAATTAGAGATAAGTCTTTCCTGCACTCCTTGCACAAGATGTCTATTGGCTGGAGGAACTTTCATGTAGATGAAGAACACAAAACAGAGCGTACAGTCTAAGTGAAGCGTTTATTTTCTTTGTGTAGCTATGATTTACATTTACTTAACCTCTGTAAATTGTGGATTGCAGTGCAATACTTTTCTTAAAGTATGGGTAGTTACAATATAAACACAAATATTTATCATCATTTGAATATTTATCATCTGTCTTTCAGGAAAATATAAGCAGTGCTGAAACTTCATTCTCTCAAACACTAAAATGTATTCTACGAAAGTCAAATGTTTTCAGAGTCAACATAATCACTGCATCCTAGTTTTTGACCTGTGTGTTCATTTACAGTTTGCTTATAGCTGCTTCACAGAGATGGAAGTTTGTAGATTACAACATGGTTTTATTGATTTATCAGTAGCAAAATACACTAAGTACTCTCAGTAAACTGGATTGGGTAGGTCTTGGGTTTGTATTGTATAATATCAGCTTGTTGTGGAATACTTCAGAGCAAAATCAGAATGTTGGCATATTTAACATGAATGGTATAAACCAGTCTTGCAAAGACCAATATTTAGTAAGGCCAATAACACAAACAAATTAGATTTTGAAGTTGTTTGCCCAATAAGAGGAAGCATTCTGACACAATATTTGTAAGTTTATAGATAACTGTTCTATGAAAAAATATTTAATAACTTTGAGAAACAGATTGAGTTCTCCTTGAAGAAGGGAAAGAGAACTTTTTCTCAGACTCGCTTTTCTACCAAGATGATAAAATGAGTATCGCAGCAAATAATCGTTTTCTTTAATATTTTATATCCAAATAAAATAAATTCATGGCATTTGCATTGCCGTTACTAAATAGTATTTGGTTTGTTTGCAAGAGTCATTTATTTGTGGCTTGGCTGAGGGAATAAAAATAAATTTGCGGTACTTTCTGTTAATACTCATACTGTTTCCTAACATATGCAAAAGACTGAATACTGTAAATCTATGTGCAGAAGCTGAACAAGAAATACCAGGCTTACTGAAGCTTCTGAATTACATATAAACTTTTGGAGAATTGCTGGATTAGTCACCATCAGATAGAAATAATTGAGAAGGCCCAATCCAGCAAAGTATTTAATTTTAAGCAAGCTTGAAATCACTGAATATTCTCCCACTCCTTAAAATTAAGTGTACTTTACTGAAGCAGGTACTCGTTCTTTAACAAGTATGTGTGTGTGTGTGTGTGTGTGTGTGTGTATTTATATATATACACACACTGTTCACGTTTCTAATCTAAGTCATTTAAGTAATAGCCAGATGTTTTCAAAGCCTTTTAATTTTTTAAACAAGATTTTTTTAGGAATGCAGCATTAATTGTGTTTGTAGACATGAGCACTAACAACAGCTTTAACCCCATAATTGCCTGTTTTACTGGCAAATTACTCAACTCCCCTATTCTAGTCTTTTGCCATACATGGGTTGAATATAAGGACACGGATCTAAAGATTGAGTTGTCATAAGACATAAATCTTGAGGACCAAGTTTATCTTTCAGATTATAGAATTTTTGCCTGTAGAAAGTAACAGAATTCATCCTTTGGATGGAAGACACTGCAGATATTGGAGATATGAATAATAAAATGACTGTATTTTGCACTTTATTCTGTACATCAGTTCCTATTACCTCATACTTTTATTTAGCTATATAATCATATAAATGATTTGAAGGATGTAATAAGTGCACATCTGCATATGATAAAAGGAATATCCTAAGCAGAAAACTACACAAAAGACATTTCAAGGTACTCTGGTTTTAAACACTAATGCTTTTCAAGAATTTTATCCGTTGTGGTGTAAAGCCAAATTTTTCTGCTTGCATCAGCAGAAATTAAAAGCCCTAAAATCAGTCTCATTCATGTCACCACCAGGCAGAATTGCTACCAAGGCTTGAGTCTGGAAGCTCACTAGTTGAGAAAAATTAAAGCTGTCTTCAAAATTAGCTTCAGGAGCACTGATTCTTTCCTAATTCAGCCTTGCTCATGAATTCTCTCACCTCACAGGAGCAGAACAGAAATGTGACACTGAAACTCATTTCCAGTTACGTGGAACATGTAGCAAAATGGGCCTAGAAGGCCAGTGCAAAAAAAATATTATGTGAATTGTCTTGCAAGAGACTGTTGGAGACAGTTCAGGTGCCTGCTTCTGCAGATAGCTTACTGAGGCTTAGAAGTGGGAAGGCTTGTTCTTACTTTCATGTCTTCAAATGGTTGATAACATGGTGGAAGGTCTCTGATGTGCTTTAAGGAACACTACACATTTGTAGAAGACTCTTTAGTCTGTGATGATGATTCTCAGCTAATATTTTAAAACCCCATTTTTTATGTGTGAATGAGCAGTGAGGCACTTTTTCTGGTTTTGTCCCTACACGCAGGACTCCATTGCAATGTCACTGCAATAAGATTCATGCTGATAAGATCTATCTGTCATACTAAGAGAAGGAAAGGATGTTTCATGCATGTTTTGTTTTGGGTTTTTTTGTTGTTATTGTTGTTGTTGTTTTTGCTGATCCACTACTGAGGAAAGACTGCTCTTTTTTTCTCTAGAAATACTTTTTGGGAGGATGACTAAGTGTGAGCTGCCATGCATCCAGAAGAAGTCTGTGGGCATCCTTGCCTTAAACTGGATAGATGGGGAGTTCATCTACCAGTCTGAGCCCGTTATGAAGGGCTTATCGCAACTGGGAGCTTCACTAAATCCTTTCTTCTTCCTTCCAAACCCTTTGCTATTGTTCTTTGATCTCTCCAGTTCCAACGTGGGCCATATCACGTGAGCTACACAAGAGAGAATGTCCGTTGAAATATATTTGAACCTACTTAAATGTGATCATTTTAATGTATAGGGCAGGAATTTGACAGTATTTTATGGGAAGGAATTTTCTCGCCACAAGTTCCAGATTGCTCTTGGTCACAAGGATGGGATCACCTCAGGGAAACAGAACATAGCTGAGTACTGCCTAGAGCCAGCAAGTCTGCATCAGATTTTGTAAAATATTTGTGGAATCGTGAAAAGCTGATGCTGTCTTCATTGTTTATGATATCAAGGGGAGTTGGCCAAAGTTGTGCTTTGGTGGGGTGGACTTGGGAAACAGCCTGAGCAATGCATCAGTGTTTGAGATTTATGAACTCGTAAGCAGTGCTTTACTAGAACATGCTCAAAAGTGGTGGAACTGACAACTGAAAGGTTCAGACCTACGAGGAAAGCTTGTTAGCTATACACAGAACAGTACACACTGTGATGTACTCTTTGTTTTGAGCATATTAGTTGTTTCTTGCATTAGATTTTTGATATATATATTTTTTAATATTCCTGAAGAGGAATTTACAACAAAACAAAACTTGTTACAAAGTAGGTCCTTTCTGCATTTACTGGAGTATGTCTCAGCTGAATGTGGAATAAGAGGGCTAAGTAGCCAAGAGAAATGTGCTCTATATCCAGCAATTTTAGACTCTAATTCTGCAGGCATTTATGCCTGTAGTTCTTATATGTGTGTGCATGCATGCACACACATGAGGAGCCCAGTCCAGCTCAAGACTACTTGTATAAAAAGTTAAACAAGAAAAAAAAAAAAAAAAATTGCAGGTCTTTTCCGTCTTCTTGGCTGGCTGAGCCCCAGCAGGTCATTTCCCTTCTCTGCCTGCTGTTTTTGCCACATGCAAAATGCGCGTGATGCAAAATAGGCTTGATGTATGCCTTTTAAACACAATATTTCTGACCATCCTTCCAGATTGTGAGTGTTCAAAGGAAAGAATATTTGTTTTTCTGAGACTGTATTGCTCTCAAAAAGAAGGTGGGGAACTGTTCAGAGACAGAATAAGCCTGCCTGTAGATCATGGCTCTCTAATGATACTTTTCGTTATTACCAAAGGGCAGGACTAGCGCTC
This sequence comes from Gallus gallus, assembly GCF_016699485.2. Lineage (NCBI taxonomy): Eukaryota > Metazoa > Chordata > Aves > Galliformes > Phasianidae > Gallus > Gallus gallus. The sequence continues at coordinate 36,646,858 of NC_052536.1, forward strand.
TTCATGAGCTGATAGGAAGTAACCTCTTTCTTTCCTCTTTCCAAATGAATAAATGCTGTGACAGAATACTTTCTGTGGTGAAGATACATTAGCAATAAAGTAAAACTGCTAGCTTTTCTTAGGCAGATGACAGGGAGTTCCAGCAAGAAAATCTAGGAGAGCCTTGCCTAGTCATATCACCACAAACTGTGGAAATGCTGTCATAGTGAAGAGTAGGCTTCTGTGTCAAGATTTCTCCTAGAAAGAGACTGTGATACCAAGAGAGTGGAAACAATAACTGTCAGTACTGAAAGTATTTCAAGCTTGTGGAAGAAGGTATAGAAAAGGGTTTTCTTCCACAAGTAAAAGTAGTAAACTTTGCATCAAACCGGTATATAAACTGTGGGACTGAAGCTGGAGTTGATTAGGTGAAGTTCTGTGATCTGATTAAATAATGTGATGAGTATCGTTTGGCCTCCAGTATGCCAGTATATTCTCTATTTCAATTACTTTTTGTTTCTTAACTCTTTAATGCCAGGCTTGTGCATTAAATCCAGCACAGATGCAGAAGTCCTGATTCTGTATTATTCTGTACATTCTGTATACAGTATTCTGTGTAGCAGTCTACATTAATGCAAAGTAGAGCGAAATACTGTCAAATCAGACCAACTGTGTTTATCACTCACTTTTCCTGCTGCTGGTGATGGCACAAGGTGAATAGTAATGGTGAGCTAGCTCATAATCTTCCAAACAGAAGGTAGAGAGCAAACAATTTGACAAGATTAGTTATTGTGGACCACAGATAAAAGCTTAATATTTTAGCCAAGGCCTGTGTAAGCCAGGTTTATTTTGAAATATGTCTGCTGTCAGGAGCCCAACTGGCTGTATTTGCTTCTAAGTTTAATCATATACAGAATTACTCTTTTGAGCTGAGAAGATGCTGAAAGGGATTTAATAGGAATGCCTATTTTGTGACAGGGCTTTTCAGAGACAGAATGGCTTGCCCTGCCAAATTTAAGGTCTGTAAGTTTAATGGAACATACTTTTTGGAGTGACATTACAACCAATGTTGGTCAGGCAGGAATTGGCAGCAGTGCCTGGAGTAATTAGATTCAACGCTGTGGTGTACCACAGTTTAGAGTTTGCTGATGCTTCTAAATCAGTCCCTAAGACTTGTCTCTTAAGACCATTTATACCAGTCAGTCCGGCCACCTGTCTACCACAGGGCACAGAATTCTACCCGGTAATTCTGGCACCAGGTTTAGAACCACTGTTGAATACCCAGAATCCAATGCAAAAGGTGCACAAACTTAGTTTGGAAGTTTCCTAACTAAGGAAACTTAGTTAGGCAGTTAGGAAACTGGTCCTTCTGAGCCTGTGTAGTCGTTAGCAGAATGATGGTTTACGAAGGAATTATTACAGGCTGGTATATGACCCATTACATGCAGCCAGGTTATGTTTTTTAGTAAATCAGTTGGAACTTACTATTTTTCTAAAGTCAGGTTTTCATGGTGACAAAAATAATATTTAAATTTAGGAGTAAGAATAGTTAAAGTTTCAGTGACCCACCTAGAGGGCAAGAGAGAAGTGCCTCTGTAGCGTGGCAGGCTACCTACTGCAAGGCCTTACCTGTACGTTCCAGGCTTTGGTGCTGTGAATATTTAAGAATTTTATTCAAAGAGTACAGCTTCCACAACTGAAACTGAAAACAACCCCTCAGAACCCAATGTTAGCACAGTGCTGCTTCCTGAAGAGGAAAGCTACTGGAGTCTGGCTTCCTTCTACAAATCCCAGACCTGAACCAGTTTCCGCTGTCCTCTAGAGTAAATGAGGCACTGTCCAAGCACCTAGTTCTAGGAAGGTGCTCGTATCAAAGCAGCCTCTCCTCTCCTGTGTCACTAATTTCCTTGATTTTTGCAAAAGGTACTCTGTAGGGTTCAATGAAATATATCCAAGAAAACCAAAGGAAAGGAGAGAAAAAAGGAAATGGTTTTTTTTCATACTGAGATGAAATTAAGTGAATTTTTTTGTGTGTGACCACTCAGTGAGCAGTCAGTTATTCACTGAGCTCAGCTGCTAAATTGCTTGTAATGCTTTTGTCCAATGCATTGTATTTATCTAATATATTTTTAAATGCTTGGTTTGTAAAGGGAATTTGTGTTAGCAAAACACATTCCAGAAGAAGCCAGAAATCATGCAAGTAAGGCCATCTTCATAGCCTAAACCTAATCTTATCTATTGGAAAGATAACCAAGGGTTATAGTTTAGGTTTATAAGCCTTTATATAGCATTTCAAAATCCAGGAGGGTTTTGTTTTTATCACTTAACCCCCCATGTGCAGGTAGAAGCTATTGTTTTCTGCTAGTCTGTATATTGCTTTGCAGATTAGGGCATAGGCTACTTGAAGGATGCTTTCATTGGGTTTCTTTTCATCTGAACATACATTTTGGCCACTTCTGGGGCACAATGCCCTGGAAGATCATTCTGTGACACTGCAGCTCTGTCATGTGCAGACTTTGTGGATAAAGGCAACTGCTTTCATTTGGAGTGAGTTCTTTTGGTCAAAAATGTAGCAGTGTGGGAGGAGCTATGTGGATTTACATGGTTTCAGAATTTTTCCTGATCCCAAGCCCCGGTTTAAAACTGGATTTCTTCAGCAGTCAGCAGTAGAGAGGGTGGTTAAACCAGTAGTGTTTTCAACTCTACATCCAGCTTCTTGGCTCCTTGAACAAACTTCTCTGGCAGTAAGAATTTTAAGTCTTACTGAAGCTGATTGTAGGATCAAAATGGTTATACTCAAGGGAATAGAAATCTATGGAGGTCTGCTAAAAGTCAAATTATTTTGTCAGTCTGTTCAGGAACTAAGTAGGAGTATTCCATGTAACATCATACAGTCTGTATAGGCTTTTGTCAGCTGTATAGGTGGGAAGAGAACGCAATTTGAAATAATTGAAAGAGGAGCTGAGAATGGTGGAGAGTCTGTCTTGAGAAAGACATAGCTGGCAGCATTCATGTTCAGGCAACATTTTAAGACTCTTCACAATGATGTGTCTTTTGCTCGCTTCTCCCAAGTGTCATATTGCACATTGCATTTGTATTACGAAGAGTGTTTATTCACAAGGAAAAGTAACCTTCATTTGTTAAATCTGTGTCTTAGGACACCATCAACTGTAGTCAGTGATACTTTCAGTGAAGTAAAATATGGTGAGGCTGTACTGGTAGATGAATCACGATTGCACAAAGCAACAGAATATGCTTTCTTCAGGTCACTGCCCTCCATATTTTGAATCAAACTCTGCAGACCTCTAGACTTTCAGGGTAGTTCCCAGCACGTCTCATTTGGCTATTGAGACATTTCAGTTAGCTTTGATTTTGAGGCATCACGCTATTCCTTCAGTTTATCACAGATTAAGATGCTCACTTTCCAAAAGGAGCTGCTTGCAGTAAACCACCGGGCTTGGTGCAAGGCCTGGCCAAGAAGGGGTGATTCTGTCATCCTCACCCCTCACAGGTAGTGCCTCGCTTACACAAATGGCCTTATTAGCTGTCTTTTATTACTCACAAAGAAAAATGTTGCTTAGTGTGAGTCAGAATGGCAGAGTTGGGCCCTGGGTGAACAAAGAGTCCAGGATTATCGTTCCGAAAAGCCCCCTGAGGCCTGTATCAAGAGTTATTAAGCACTGATTCAGCCCATAGCATTATTTTGTAGGCTTAAGTGGGATTTCAGTGGTATATTGGGTCTTGTGTCTGTGTAGGGGTGAATTTTGCCCTCTGTTTTTTTTATCTTATAAATAGCTGTTACAGTTTCTCTTTTACGTTATTGTTTAAATCTCTTTCAAAGGTAGGGTTTCTTAATCCCCTGCTGCATTTTTTTTTTCTTTCTTCTAATACAGAATAAATAAATTTGCAAATCCACACATGACTGAAACAAAAGGCAAATAAGCCCTGCACAGTTTGTATTTGGTGCTGGATACCTCATTTTGATGATTTCAGTCATCATTCATCTGAAAGGCAGAAGCTATGATTGTTAAGCCTCATTATTTTCTATGAAGCCTGATAGTTTCAAGGTTAAACAGAAGACATCTACTTTCATCCCAGTGGCATTTCTCTTCAAACAAGGGCAGCTCCTCACTAACTTGCATGCTGCCGTGTACAGTGCCATTGGCTGGTCCCAGTGTGGGGCACAGCTGAGCCTGACTTTAGGACCCCTAACCTGCATCCCTGAAGGAAACCTCAATCATTAAATACATTTTTTACCCCTCTCCTGTAAGCTACATGATTTCTTTTTGACTGAGCACAGATTTTAATAAGCTCTGGTTTCGGATTTTGCTGTTTCTGCTGTTTATCAAGAAACAATTGGCAGCCCAAACCTTCTGTTTTAAATGTCACTCCTTTCCTTTATGTCCTGAAGCACATTAGAGAAGGTTTTAGTGAGAGAAAGAGAGAGAGAGAGAGGGACCTCCAGTGATGTTTAAAGTGGTAAAAAAGCTGCAGTGGTGCTTCTGAAAGTAGAGGGTAGAAAGTCCTCATTGCTGTTGATATTGAGGGTTGATCTGTCATTGTTTTCTGAAGTTGCACATGGACTGAAAGCTGATTTAACGGGGAAACATCTCAGGAGGAGGAGCTGAGGAAAGTATAACCTATCAGTAACTATGAGTTAAAACTCTCAGAACCCAGAAAGCATAGATTCATCCACTTTGAGGAATAAATATGCTGGAAAACCCCTGACTTTGTACTTGCATGAACCGACTGTAGTGATTTAGAACTGTCGGGGTAGCGCCTTCAGAAAGACAAAGTGCCGTAGATTTATGTTACAAAACAGGAAAAAATGCTCTCATTGGTCAAAAAAAGAAAATCAATACGTGGACAATAGGAGGGAGAGGCATGTCTAAGCAGTGACTCTTTACTTATACTTAAAAAGTGAAATTGAAGTCATTAAAAGCTGATTCTTTAGAGTCCCTGTGGAACAACTGTGTAGAACCAGGTGAACTTTCCACATACATTTCCCGGTGTCTGATAATTGCGTTAGGGTGGTGAATTCTTAATCAAGTTTCAGGAATTAAGTCACCTGGTGAGTACAATAAGAGGTGTAGTTTCATGTCACTTTGTGGTTCCTGGAAAACAAGAGCGTTTCAGTACGTACCATGTGTGTTAGTCACGACTTGTGGCATTAAATCCAAAACGTGTTAACTGGTTTTCCTGCACTGATACAGCCATTAGATAAAATGCGTTTTACAGTTTTGATAAAGCAGTGTTATTTTTTACTTCCTATCTACATTCCTTATGTTATATAATATATTAAAAAAAAAAAAAACTGTCTTTTCAGATAAGAAGCAATGGTCAACTTTACAGTAGTGAATGCAGTTACTTGAACTTGTGGCTCTTTTTTATCCATTGTAGAAGCTGTGTGCATAATATGCTGGTTACTGCTCTGAAAGTGTTCCACTACTTGCAGTGCCTAGCTCTGTACAGATAGTTTATTTGTGGGATAGCGTTCATGGAAGAATTCCGTAAATTTGAAGAAATAGCTTAAATGCAAGATTGCTGGAATGCTGAAAATAAATGCATGTAAATGGAAAAACCCTGAACAAATTTAGCCCTTTGTGTTTCCCTACCTACAAAAGGAAAGAACAAATTAAGCCACCAAGATGCTGGACATGCTTATAGCCTGTCCATTAAAATTAAGGATTACATGGCCCTCTGACCCACTTATTTTGACTGTTAATTTTTCTGTAGTCTCCTTAACAGTCATACAGGCCACCTTCGAATATCATTGTGCACATCAGAGACTTGGCTTGTCATGTACTTTGAAAAAGCTTCTGACATAAAACACATGGGGTTTGGGCATAAATTTATAAATTGAACAATAAAAATGTCTTGCACTGCTGGGTAACAGCAGGGTATTTTTTGAAGCTAAGTGTTAAGTTTAAGAAGAGGTATGAATTGGCCAAATTTTTAAAAGTGCAGGAACTGAACATTGTGCTGACACCAAAGAGTACGTGTGCCACAATTGCTGCACAAGGTTTTGTGTTAGTTCCTTGTGGGGATTCACAGACTGCATATACTATAAAAGAAAAGCAAGTTGGTATGTATCCCGGACTGCAGATGGGTTGGGTTTTAGGTTAAAAAGTTTTCTGTAAGTTGTCTGCATTTTCCCTTAATGTCTCTCTTTTACAGTAGTGCTTTGTTTCTGAGCGTGACCACCACCAGGACAGCTTGGTTCAGTGCAAACACTGTCTCTTTCAGCCAGAACATTCCTAACGTTAGCTTCCTTTTTTTTTTCTCCTCTCCCTCTCCCCTGCCCCCTCTCAGGTTGGAAAGGCTGGTGGACGTCCTGAGGAAGAAGGTTGGAGCAGGGACCATTAGGACCGTGATCTGATTGAAAGCTCCAGTCTAAGGAAGCATTCACATCTGGTGACCAGGCTGCTTCATTCAGCACTGTGTAAACACTAAAGCCTTAACTTAGCAAACAGTTGTTAGAAGTGGGACACTCCAGCGACATTCCAAGCTGAGATAAAATCAAATCATAAATGTTTAACTACTTTGCTGCTGAGTTCTGTGATTTGTTGAAATGTTTCACTGCAAACATATATTTGTTTTTAAGCAGATGCATTGTGGCTCTGTGTACTGTGAAAAATGATGTAGATGCTTATTTTAACAGTCTGTTCCATCAGTGTTACTAGACTACAGTCTGCTGCAAGCAAGGCACAGCTTGACTGTGTGTTCAAATACCACCAGCTTCAGGTGCAAAATCCTGGAAAGCAGCTTCAAAATTTGAATTCTTTGTGTTGTTTATGAAACTGCAAAGAGTCCAGTATTTGTATATTAAATACGGTAATTGATAAAGTAAGTTTGCATTCAAGAAATAGCTCTGACCACTATGTTGGAGATTTTTTTCTTCCTTACTTATAGCCCATTGCAGCTAATAACTATAGCTAAGTCTAAAGGAAGGATGCACTTATACATTTATACAACACTTGAATAACTACTGGAGTACATGGTATTTTCAGCATACCTTCAAAAGAAATGTACAGTTAGGTTTCACTGGAGGAACAACTGCATAAATAATCACAAATCACTGTGTGAAAGCCTTGTTACATTGTGGGGTATCTCAGACAGTGGGGATGGTTTCCTCGTTTGTTTTTGGTTACTCCTCTGTCCTTCCCTATAGGGTAAATCCTTCAGATGTTCAGAAATCACCTTACAGAGTCAAAACGCATCTATTTGGTGTAAGGTGAGTGGCTCACACATTTCCTGCAAGGATGTTTTCCCAGCTTTATTTTGACCTTTGATTCCTCTGCAGTGCAGAAGTACCATCCAAGTTGGATTTGGGGCCAGAATGCCAGTCCTCTGCTTTACTGACTCCCAAACTGCCTTGGGAGGGAACTTGAAGGCTGAAGGATAAAATCCTACAAAGAGGGAGGAAACAGAGGAAAATTGCAGGTACACAGTCATTGTAGACATCACCCACAGATACAGGAGAGTTAGCCCTAGATGTATGTTTAGGAACCAAACATCTCCGTGTATTTTGCATATTTTTATCATACAACTAAAGGCGAACAAAAGAGTCAGCTCAAGGCAGCTGCCCAACAAACCTGGCCCCTTGCAGAGAAGTGAGTAGCATTCCTTCAAGCCAAATTTATCCAGGGTCACTTCAGAAACTCCTGATGAGCTCCTTTTTGACCTTTGGTCAATCCTGAGATAGCCAGTGAGGCTGAAGTCTCTCCACGACATGTATTCAGTGGGATGAAAGTTTCGTGCTTCCAGACCAGAAGCCCATCAGTCCAGCTCCCGGCCCCTTCCACCTCTCTAGTGTGCTCCCATTCTGCATTCAGACAACTCAGTGCTCTTCTTTCCATTGTCCTCACTGAACCTTGGATCCCTAATGGAAAGAAAAGATCACCTGAGCTGTCAGCACTGTTGAGCAAGTTCTGCTTGAGAAAATGCTATAACCAAATTTTTCTGTTAGAAAAGCATTGAACAACCATTCCCTGTTCGTACCATTTTTACATCCCTTATGATTTTACGTATCTTGCATCATTCCCTCACCATCTTCCAGTCAGAAACTCGAGTGTCTTGTAAAGGAGCTGTCTCGTGTTTTTAACTTGCCTTGTCATGCTAATCTGTTTCTTTTCTCGTTCTTCAGTGTTTTTTACCAAGATAGAGCAGGATTTGTGCATGGTATCCAAGCTGTGACTTTAACAGATGTCATAATTATGTTTTCTGTTTTATTCTCCAAGCTATTTGTAATTGCTTAAGCATTAGAATTTCTTTAGGAAGGCTTATGTCTTTTGAGTTAGTGCTTATATAATAATAATAATAATAACTTTAGACCTTATTCTTCAGTTATAATATCCAGTTCAGGATTCATTGTGGGGTGTACAAGATCAGAAAAGATTAGAACCATTTTCTGAACGTTCAGCTGCTGTATTACTATGCATTCCCTGACTGATTACCACTAGTTCCTATTCCACAGTGCATCCTTACAGGAACAGAGTACCATCAGCAAATATCACTATCTCCAAATAATCCCCCTTTTCAACGCAATTTCTTATGGCCTTGAAGTAAGTTGAACAGCATGGGGTCTGGCAAAGATCCCTGTAGGACAGTAAGGTAGTTTACCTTCACTGTGAAAACGATACATTTATTGTTAGCTGTTGTTTTAAGCTCAATTTTAACTACATGTTTTTCCATGTGAAGATTTTCCATCTTACTCCCTTGGCAGCTGTGTTGAGGGAGCTTGCTACTTGAGAAATGCAAGTTTACTTAATTGCAGCTTGTTTTCCATGCATGAATGTGCTAGGTTCCTCCTCTCCATGTGTATCAGAATTCCTCACCTTGCCCCAAGTCCTTCCTCCTCTGAGCAAATTGCTGTGTGAGCGCAGGCTCTGTATAGCACAGCTGTTTGCCCTCCCTCCCCTTGTGTCAGCTGGCTTTGTTTAGGAAAGTAGCATCAGCATACTTCTTATTGTGGGTAAGACTTGATTCTGTACATTTATATGGTAAATTTGTTTCACTATTTTCTTTTTGACATGCTGTACCTAAGGTAAAAAAATATTTCCCCGTTCTGTCTTACATCTTGTACCAAGTGACCATGAGATGTAATGAGCTTTTAAGTTAGCTTTCTTTTATACCACCCTGCACATATATTACTTTGAATCATAATTAAATTAGGTATCAATTTTTAAAATTCAGCTAGGAAAGTTTGTCTTCTTTTGGAAAAGGCCTTGGGAAATTGGCTGTGCTGGGAGGTGAAGGTTCTGAAGCAGTTGCGCTCTACCTCCTCCTTGCTCATAGCCTGGTGTGTGGTCCTCAGCAAATCCTGCAGTGACAGTTGTAAAAAGCATGAAGCCCTTGGAGAGGCACATGGGCACCCTGGGGGGCCTCTCAGGCACCTCTGTGGTTTAATGGCAAAACACTTTCACTTCTTCACCCACTGCAGTGAATGACAAAGGTTGGGCAGTTCCAGAAATAGAGGCCCAGCCCTTGGTGCCTTCAGGTGGATTTCTGGCCTCAGTGAACTCAGTCTGAGTTTTGTCTTTCAGTGTAATGAGGGCAGGAACTCTGATCTGGTGTGTAGAAATAGGCAATAATGATAACACAGATTAATTTGCTTTTGTTGTTCAGTATATTCAGTGAGAAGTGATTGATGTCTGTGCAATGCTCTGAAGGCAGAGAAAGCCTGCCCTATATAGTAGACGTGGAGAAGTCACTTCTGTCCTAACTTGTGGAGAAAGATGAGCTTGCATCAGATTACATAACAGAAGTAGCAATTCGTTTTCCTCACAGTGATGAAAGGTGGCTCACCATGGGCAATGCTTATGGTGACAGTTGTAATTACTGGTCAAACTAGTGTCCATGTTGTTTTGAAGAGCACTGAGATGTTCAGGAACACTCAACCCCTGTGAGATTGCCTGTGTTTCTCTTGATGATCCTGCAGCATGCTTGCATTGGGAGCCATTTCTGCAATATGCCAGGGTAAAATATGTAAATAGCATCATGTTGGCTTGGGATAAAAGCATTATTAATGCTTTTCGGCACTGTAATTATATTCATAGTAAGCCTTCCCTAAGCCCACACTAATTAACAATATTATGACAAATCAACTTTAACAGAAAAGAACTGTGGACCTTCAGTCATTTAGTACTCTTTTTCATTCAGCCCACAACCCAAAATGAGTAGCATGGTTTTCTGCACGAGTGCCAGGAAAACTACTGATACTTGCAAAGTTCAGAGCCAGATCGGTCGTGTTAGCATAATCCCATAGATGAAGTCAAATTGATTCTCCTTTAAATATATTCACAATAAAGCAAGATTCATTAGTTAACCATCAATACAGGAGAACGTGAAAGCAGCTCTTATGAATAAGCCCTCATATTTAAATAGTTTAGTAATGTCAGTATGTTTTCACTGGCACACTTGTTTATCTATTTATTCCAAATCATAGGACGCTTTACAGATGTTCACCTTAATTTTCAAATTAAATGGCTTTATAAATTTTCTTACCAGTTGATCAAGAATTATAACATCCTTCATCCACATACACAAATGAACTTGCTATCTAAATGTCGAGATTCTTATGTGCTATTATTTTCTTCATTTAGAACACTTCCTGAAGAAGGCTGCTAGCATTTTCTTCTTTTTAATTTGTATGCCACAAGATTTTATTCACATAGAGGAATAAGCTGCAAGACATCATTAAGTCTCTGACTGACAATTTCTCTGATCTCACTATGATCGCAGTGTTAATGTGCTGACTCTTATCATTGTACCATTTCACATCAGGTCTACAGAGCTGAACTTCTCTTGTTTGTTCTTCTCATGCATTGGTAAATAAAATACATTCACGAGTCCAAAAAACAAAGTGGTGTTCTCATATTAGGTTGATTATAAGTCAGCTGTTGAGCTTCGCTGGTCTAAACATTTCATTCTTCAGTTTTGTTGGGAGCACACGTGTTCTGGGAGGCTTTTAAACAAATGCTTGAAATGGTTGAAAGATTTACATTGCCGGTGCCTAGCTAAATATGTAGTCTTTAGAAAAGACATGGTTTATTTTGGCACCATTTGAAAAACTCAAATATTTTAAACATTTGTTAAGTTTGAGCTTGCACATTTCAACGAAAAGTTTGCATTCCAAAATTACATCTCAGGTTACCTGTCTCGCTCTCTCTTTTGTATTTTGTAATCCTTTTATTAAAATAGTCTTTGCAAAAGGAGTTGAGTTTTTAGGGGGAGGCGTTTGTTTGGTTGTTTTTTTTTTAATTGTAAAATATTGCCTTAATCAATTTTTAAGGTAACATTTACCTGCTAATTCTATTCAACTAAACTTCAGAAATGCAAGTACAGAAATGCTTTCAGAATTTAGGTTTTCATGTGAGTGGCCAAGGCTTGTTTGTGGAATTAGTCAAATATAAGAATTCTGTCCAATTCCTGTACAGCTTCACACCTAGTCATTCTGAGTGCTGAGATAAGTAAGTACTAAACCTGATGTTGGCTGCAGGGCCAGACAATAAAGACAGCAGGTTGAATGAGTACTGAACTGATAAAATAGAATAGCTCAGGAAAAAAGAAAACCTTTTGCCTGGAGTTGTTTTTCTTTTCTGTCTTTCCCTCCCTTGGCAGAAGCTGGGGGAGGGGCTGCAATGTTTAACCTAAATTTTTGTTTTAAAAACAATTTCCACCTTTGATTTTCCCATGGGTTTTAACCTGAAAGTTGTACTGAATCTTAAAAAAAGTGAGAACGTATAAATTGAAAACACAGTATTTTGTATAAATCCTGCCAGATCCCCAGTTCAACAAACACTTGAGCATACCACTACAATTATGCACGTGCTTTGGTGTGTTGCCCAGTCAACAGCCAACTGCAAAGGGTCACACGCCTTTCTGCGAAGCTGTCATCAGGAGGAGTTTGGCGTGTTTCCTCCATGGTTACCTGGGGCCAAAGGTCCAAACAGTGCCACATTCACAGGAGTTCCTAAGCATTTGAATGGCTCCTGAACATGCTAAAGCAGATCCATTGTCATACAGTGAAATAGCAACATACCTGGCAGAATTCGTCACACCTGAGAAACCTTGCAGAATACATTACATGAATTTAAGATGATTACTACTCATACATGAATATGAATACTGCATTTCACATATGACTGAACATTGAACTGGTTTCCTGAAGAATTCAAAAGGTGGAAGCTATGGGTTTGAGGTTTTTTGTTTTGGTTTGTTTTTTTTTTTTTTTTTTTTATAAAGTAAGTATTACTAGAACTACTTTCAAAGCCAAACTTAAAACAGGGAAAAAAAAAAAAAACACAAAAGCTTAAGATGGAAAAATGGAAAACTACTTTGGTACTACTCTAATTCATTTTCTGTAACCTCAAGACCTTTGTTCACAGTTTTTGACTTTCACTGAAGTAGTGCCACTATTTCACAAATTTTTCTTTTCAAATAGGTAAACTGGTTTCAAAAATCAGTCTATGACAAATAAGGTTACTGATGTCTAAGTTGAAATCAAGAAAGATTTCGCATACTTCTAAGTGACAATCAGCTTTTCAAAAAGTTAACTAATATCTTCACTTGGATATTTGGATTATTCAGAGAACGTATACAACTCAGATGCAGCCTATGTGGAAGTATACTAGAGTAGAAATGGAATAAGAAACAGTAGGAAGTCTCCATCAACACATGGTTACCAAACGTTAGTGGTACAGTTAAGCAAAAGAGGAAAACACAAGAGATAAAATTTGGAACGTGTTCTGCTATGGCATTTGTTATACCAGCATGCTTTGAAATGGAGGTGCAGCAAATGAAACACTTGAAGCTATGACCTCCAGTCTGGCAGACCAGTTCTACCACTTAACTGTATTCTTTCTGGTGGGGACACCAACACTGCACACAGTTCAAAAATATAGAGCTCTATATCAGTGTCATAGGATGTGGAGCTGTGGGGCTCCAAAACACCACATCATGATTTTTAAATCTGGAGTTATGAGTTCTCAATGTGTGATCCAGTCAGTGTACTGAGAAAGATGTAGGTAAATCATAGCTTTTACTTGGATTCTACTTCCTGTTGGACAGGGAAGGCATAAATCAGGACGCCAGGACTGGTCAGTGCTAAAGCTGCATAATAGCAAAGTGCAAGGTAGAAATTACATTTTGAGCAGAGCAGCAGAAAGGAGTGGTATGGGGGAAAAAAAAGAAAAAAACATGAGTGTAGTCTAGTTCAGATGGTAAAAGGAGGAAAATTTATTACAACAAGCAACAGAAATACTTCTCTTTGCAGACGCATAGAAGTGTTGAAAATGGCATGGAAGCCTTAGCACAACACAGGCTCTGAAGTGTTTGAATGTAGGTGTCTCGCTGAAGCTAAAGTTGATGTGAGAGTGTGAGGATGGGAAATCTGTTGAAATTTGGTTGTGTTCAGTTTGTTCACTGAATTCTTGTCTGATATGACAAGATATCTCAGTTCTAAATTTTGAATAGAACAACATTCCTAATTAACATCTAGCTGGTTTGGTCACTGTATAACCAATATGTACAGTTGGCAGTGTGCTTATGGAACGTTCTGCTCCCGTGTGTGGTAATTTTGAACTGGGTTTTACTCTCTGCTTGGTAGCTGGAAGTGCAGGACAGGGTCAGAGGTGTGCAAACTTGTGCTGTGCTCTATGTTGAGCAAAGATGTGCCAGTGTGCAGGGAGATGTGTGGGGAGTGTGAGGGACAGCTCTTATCTGCGCACATACAGCATCAAATATCTGAGTACAGCAGTGCTGCTGTCACATGCACTGGAAGAGAGGCCAGAAAGCTTCACGGTTTTACCCTGCTTTGATCACATAATGGAGAAACTCACCTCAATTGCTTTCCAAACAGCTAAATGCCCCACTTCCTCTGCATTTTGCTAGTCCGCTCATGATAACTTTATTTCCCAAGGGCTCTAACAGCCACTAGAGTAAGACTCTTATAAAATCTGAACTGCCTCTGCCTAAAGAAAATATGCTTTCATCACATGTATTTTTGTGAGATCCCACAGGACTGTTCTCAGAATTCCTGTATAGCAAAGCCACCGCTGCCTGTGGTGGCTGCCTACTCTGATTTTCAGTAGAAGTGTTATTCTTGTAATTTTCCATACGTTGAGATTTGATCTGCAGGTGACAAACACTGCACATTACGAGGTGTTTCGTACAAAACTTCACCCTTGCACAGACTGATTTCCTGTATCACCGACCATTTGTTATCGGGTGACCTGCTGCCTACTATCTCATTAAATGTCCGATTTCTTTTTTTCGGCACTGTTAAAGCCACCTGTTGCAGGTGCCTGCTGAGAGCTGTGACTGTGACTTCTCACCAGCAGTGAGTTGAGCCAGGGCCTGGCAGGCTGCACCACACACTGCCCTCCTGACCCAGGATGTGCCGGAGTTACACCACCACCTGTCACCGACATGTCCTGTTCCCTACTTCACCCCACCCCCAACTTGTCAAACCTGTAAATTATGTCTTTGGTTCCTGTTCAGTTTCTCTTCTACCCAAGTAATTCATACACAACACGTGTCTAGCTAGCGGCCATGTTGGTTTTGGGGGATTATAATATGTCCACGTGGCACAGTTATCCTCAAGGAGGAAGATTGCTACTACTCTTCATAAATGTGGGAAACAGTCCCTGATATAATGGTTCAATGGGTCAACCCCCAAGGCAAGTTCCTTGATGTTCTGTTGCTTTCCAGGAACACGAGCTGCCTACAACCCTCTGTAGGCTGCAGTTAACCCAGCACCCCTTGGCCTGTCACAAATTGGCCACTCTAGAGCTGGCCCAGGTCATCACATGGAACCACAGACATGAGGTTTTGGATCCCTCTGAGGGGCTGCACAGGGAACCCGCTGCTGTTATTGGACTTGCTTTCTGGTCTGTCTTCTGTCACCTTCTGACCAGAAGGTCTTAATATCCTGCTTTTCTTGTGGTGTTAAAGAGCAAATTAATCTCTCAAATCCTTCCCTGTTTTGATAACTGGAGATCCTGAATAGATGGCATAACCTTCCCTTGGACAAACTGACTCAGGAGAGATTCTGATACCACCTACCAGATACAGCTCATATAGTACAGCATTTCTGAGTTCTAACTCCTGGATGTGAGGATGCTTGAACAGAACCCAGCGCTCCTTCCCTGTCTCAGACCTGGGCTGTGCAGAGCCTGTTTCCATTCTCTCACTATATATTCTTCCTATCCCAAGAACCATGCTCACCACTAAGGCTCAGTGTCACCCAGGGTCTAGTGGGACACCTGTCACAGCCAATCAGCAGTGCAGCCTCTGGTCCTGCTTGGGTATCCTGTGTCCTTGGTGACCTTGGTGATAAAGGAACCTACCTTCAATTCAGGCTGGAATGTCTCTGTAGTCAAACTAAACTGCCTTGAAAGGAGAAGGAAGTGCAGAGACTGTAGGAAGAGCAGATAGAAGATGGATGGGTGAAAGAGAGAGGGTAAAAATATTGCATGAGGATGGATGTGCAAGACCATAGTGAAAAGTAAAGCTGAGGAAAATACGATAAAACAGGTAGGAACTCATATTATCAAGCACTACATCATTGTTGCCAATCCCCATGTTCTGTATTTTTATTGCTTGGCCATGAATGGTCCCAGTATGGAAAGAAATAGGTCCCTGTCACAGCCATTTGAAAGTCACAAGAGGTGAAGCCAGGAAGATGTCTGATAAGGCTGCCACACAGGGAAAAGAAAAGAATAAAAAGAAAAAAGAAAAGAAAAGAAAAAAAAAAAGGAAAAGAAAAAAAATAAAGAAAGAAAGAAAAGAAAAGCAAAAAAAGAAGAAACCTGAAGTGATCGTGCAGTTAATCTTGTTGGTTTAGTTGTGTTCCATGGTGATTTTAATTGCACTGTAATTTGAGCTAAGTCAAAGGATGGCAAGAAAGGTGGCTGGGCAGAGGCTGGTGGAATGTGCATGAGAAGCAGTGGTGCTGGTGTTGGTGTCAGTGCTGGGGCGGATCTGCTAGGCAGGATCTCAAGGTTTTTGTGGGGGCATGGCATGAGAAGGGGGTGATTGGCTGTGGGGCAGGCAGGGCTGGCATTGGGGGTGGCAGCCACTTGCAGGTGACCTGATGATATGGTGACGTGGTGCTGACCTTAGTGGAGGAGAAACACAGCACTGAGGATGTTTAGGACTAAGTCAGAAAGACTCAGGGCTGTGGGGAGGGATATCACGGGGACAGGACTGCAGAGCTGAATGGCAGCATGGGGAATCCACCAACCTGGGTAGGCACTGCACAGAATATCTGAGGCCGTACCTTGAGTTCTCTTGAGTTTTGCTGTAGCTTACAGCAGGGCCTGCCCTTCATAACTGGAGGGGCACCCAGCCCCCAGGAGTGACCGAGTGCCCAGGTCCATCAGCAGCAGCTGCACACTGACATTGTTATGGCATTGATGAACCATAGATGACTGCTGTTTGATTGAGTGATACTATCAGAGCTGTGTCCTCTGCAGCAATTGAAAGAAAGGTCATGTAGGTCAACTGGCATGGAGTGGCAAGAATTTTTGACCAACGTATTCCTAGGAACATTCACTCTGGTTGAAATACAGCTGGCACAGCCACTGTGGGCTCTAAAGGTGCAAAGGATGCATTGAACTTTCAGTCCTTCAGTCTGTGCTGCAGCCTTCTTACAGTAACAAGGTGCTGACAGTGAATATTAAGAGCACTCATTTCAGTGATATTTGATATTGATCAGGAAAAAAAGATGAAAATTGAAATGAATTTGTGTTTCTGCAGTATATACTGTGCCTGTGGCAAATATCACAGAGGTGAGACATGGCAGTTTGTGCTGGCATGCAGCATATCTAGAGGCCTCGAATTGGAGGACAAAGCAGCCACAGGAACAGGACTGGCTGACAGAGCAGTGCGAGTAGAGGTCCTGGGGCTCCTCTAAGAGCCAGGAACTCCCCTTCAGCAAACCCTTACTGCCTCAGGGATCGAGCCCACAGATTTCCCCTTTGATTTCTCAAGAGCCCTTGTCATACCAAAGAAAAGACAGCATTAAATGTGTGCCACCTTTGTCCCTGAACTTTGGGGAGCTCTTATCACAGGAGAAACTGCATTTCAGCTGCAGATTTTAGCCAGACACAGAATCTCTTGCACTTCCTTACAGTGCCCTGGACACTGCCTTGAAGCAGAACACCGGTGATGGACAGGTTGCAAAACAAACGCCATGAGGTTTGCTTTGTGAAGAAGCTGATCCAACTTCTTTTTTTTCTGCAACAAAAACTGTCTCAAAGGGCCAGCTAGAAGCCTCGCTACCTTTTTTCCTTCAGTACAGCACCCAATTTTATAGATTTAATTGCACGTTTCATATTCAATTTATTTCTGTTACATACGTGTACAGATGAGATTTTAATTTGCCTTCAGATTTTCAAGCACTGGAAAGTAAGAACTGTGTCATTTTAGGAAAAATGACTTGAGCTCCACGTATTATTTTCATAATCCCCTCTCCCATTCCTGTACATCAGCATTTTTTCTGTATAGACCCTGTGGCTTCTATAGGGTCCGACTTTCTATAGCGTTTCCTGCCAGGTGCTGCCAGGTGCTCAGCAGCCGCTGCTGCTGTGGCTGTGGGTGCGACACCGCAGCTCTGAGCTCCTCTCTGTGGAATGCTACATTTGTATTAACATGTATCTCCCTTTGTGACTTTTTTTTTCTTTTTTTTTTTCTTTTTTTTTTTCTTTTTTTCAAAACTGAAAATGATGCCCTTTAAAACCTCTTCCTGGAGAGAGAGAGAGAGGGAGGGAGGGAGACTGAGAGAAAAAAAAAATACACTCCCCTTGGAATTTAACCTTAATTTGAACCAAGATCAGTGAAAGAAAAGCACTTTCGTGCATTGTTTGGCAGCTCCACCCAGCCAGCCCCTTATCTAACCTGAGTCTCTATTGCCCACAGCTTTGTAACTTTTGCAGCAGGAGCTCCACATGCTCTTACATGCTTTAAAGCCGGCTTGGAGACAGGGTGGCATTGCAATAGCAAGAAACACTGAGCGATCCCATCTTGCTCATCCCCAAACTGCACAGCGCCGTACCTCTGAGGGCTTACAGGGGCCTGGGAGCAGGGCAAGCAGCCTGGGGCCAGCCCCCGCCTGCACCCCAAACCAGGGGATTTAAAACGTTTGTAACTCTTAGGTTTAACCCAGCTCCTTGGATTTCTTCTGCCTTCTGAGAGGCAGACAACCCTTGTATTGCATGACGTCAGCTCGAGGTCAAAATTCAACCTTAAGCACACACATAAACCAGTGAGCTTCCTTGTTTGCTGTTCAGAGGCGGACTTCCACTGTACATCTCCTATCGTCTGGGCTGGGAGAACAGCCCGTGTATTGCCTTCCTATCGCTTCTCACTTCCTAGAGAAGGCAGGCAGCTGCTCCAGGTGTGGTCCACATTTACACCGTCCCCAACTCCTGCCAACCACCTGCTCCCTGCAGCCACCTCCCGCTCCCTGCTCCTCCTTGGAACTCTCCTGCCCCTGCACGCCTGCTGCTTGACATCTGTCCCTCCACGTCCTGCTTCCTCCTGCTTCGTTTTTCCCATCCTCCAGCCTCTGCCTTTTCCAGTCCCGCAGCCCTTTGGGCCAAGCGTGGCCTCCCCTCGCCTGCACTTTTCTCTGTGAAGCAAATGCCTTAAATGTGAGGGCAAGAATCAGGCATACACAAAATCAAGACCCATTATCACAGAATCACAGAATCATTGAATCATTACGGTTGGAAAAGACCACTAATATCATCTAGTCCAATCATCGACCCATCACCACCATCACCATATCGTGCGGCTCCCATGGAAAGGAGGATGCTTTTCAATGCAGAGCACTTTGCCACGAGTCCTCCCCTTCTTAACGACTGCCGGCTGCTTTTCTTCCAAAGGGAAGTTTTGCAAAATGCTGTTTGGTTTTGTTTCAGATCGAATGCAATAAAACCCTTCAAGGAAACGCGGCATGCGGCATTGTTCTCACGCTCCCCGAGCATTTGAAGGACCCCTCGGAAGGAGTGTGTGCTGAGAGATAGAGGGAGGAAGCAGGAAAAAACTAAATGAGAAATATCAGGGAGACACGGTCAGCATGAATCATTTCAGGCTCTTTGTTGAACCTGGGGTGAGATCACGTTTCACTTCTACCCTCGATGAGGTGTTCTTCACACCCTTCAAACCTACGGGCGCGGAGTCTAGTGGTTAGCATGGAGTCTTCGGCACGTTTCAGCCAAATTTACACGAGTTGAGGGGTTTTGGTGTTTTAAGGTAACCGCTGATCAGAAGAACGGTTACGCTTAAAGCAAAGAAATCACAGGTGCGGGCAGGTGGGCGGCCGGGGAGGTCCCCCGGCGGGGAGCCGCAGGGGGCGGGCAAGGGGGCTCCCTGGCAAAGCAGCCGCAGCCCCTGGAGCCGCCTTCCGCGGCTTCCTCCGGGGCTCGGCCGGCAGCGGGAGGAGGAGGTTGGGAAATCCCCTGCGTGCGGCAGCGCTCCGACCGCTGCCCCTCCCCGCCCCTCCCTGGCTCGGCGGTGCCCGCACGGCCGGGGCCGGGGTGTGCTCGTTGGGCGGGGGAGGGGAAGTCTCTGTGCCCCGCAGAGAGCGGGGGCTGCGGTTCGGAATCCCACTCCCTCCCCCAAAGCCTCACTCCGTTCCTCCAAAGCGCCCCGCCAAGTGCCACCGCTGGGAAGTGCCACGTGTTTAGTAACCTGAGCGATCCGTTTAGAATTTAAACCGGTGTTATTCTGAACACCCTTTTTTTTTTTTTTACCCTTCTTTTTTTTTTTTCTTTTTCCCTCCTCCCGTTTTCCAGGTACCCCGCTGTGCTGACACTGACACGAGCGCCGAAGCGCAGAGCCCACGGGGCACAGGTCCTTGCAGATACGGAAAGCTCGAGGCTGCAACTGTGGGAACTGAGGAGCTCTGTGTCCTCGTGTGTCTGCATTGAGCAGTTACGTAAGGCTCGAGCTGTGCTTGGCAGCTCAGTACTGAAAGGCGTTACTGATACTTAGAGGGAAAAAGCGAGAAAAAGATTTGAATGGTATTGGTACGTGTATGGATATTGGTATGGATATTGGTATTGGTATTAACGTCAGTGTTAGCATTTAGTTTCCCCGCTTCTACTCTATTCCCTCCGCCATGGAGAGGACTGCTGCACTGCACCCTCAGCACTGTGTGCAGCCTGCAGTCTGGAGGCTGTTAGAAGTTTTCCATCCAACATGTATTGGATGGAAAATGTAACAACCATTGGCCGGTTGTTGCCCTGCCACAGGCAACCCACCCGGTTAGCTACAGTGGTGCTCTCTGAAATGAGAAATTTGTGAAAGAAGGACTCGTTTCCATGAATGCCTTTCCTGGCTAATGCACACTGCAGCTTCTATTCTGTTCCTGTATTTCTAGGATGGTGGCAATACATACAGTGGGAAAACAATTACGGTCGGAAAACTGATTAATGCACACCGAAGCCTTGCATGTGTACCATGACTTGGAGATATTGCCAGGCATGTCAGCATAGCAACTGAGCTGTTCTGGTTTCTTAGATAAAGATGCATTTGCTACAAAGTTAAGAACTGTTCTGTGAAGAAACCTCGTTATCAGATAATATGCACGAAAATATCCCATTTTACTTTTAGTAAAAGAGACGTACCATCAAGATGAGACCGGAAACACACATCATTTCTCTAAGCTTTAAAAACCCTCACTGTGGTTAAGACGCGTTGAGCGGCTCTCTCAGGGCCGTCCTGCAGAGCGCTGTGCAACTCCTGGAAGCGCCCCGAATCACCGTCATTTAACTGCGTGTGACTGCCTTATGGCATTCCCGTAGCGCACGAGCTGCGCTGCGCTCTGTAGCTGAGGGACCCCGCGGCAGGGGGTACCCCAGGGCTCCCCCAGACACCCACAAGTACCCCCCAGTGAGAGGGAAAGTGGAAACCACCAGCAACCCTGAGCTCCTGGCATACTTAAGCGCTCTCGTCTTTCCTTAGAGGTTTTAGGACCTCAGCTGGCCTCGAGCTTAGAGCAGGATGGTTTCGAGGAGAGACGGACCATTCGGATATCGCTTTCACGCAGCGGGACACTGCGAGTACCTCTCGAGGCTGTCTCTCCTACCCATCCCTTTTCCCAGTTTTTACTGAACCAACTTGCATGTCCCCGGTTTGGTTTATTTATTTGTGAGTTTCTTGATTGATTCATCCATTCATTTATTCATTCCATCGATCGTTCGGGTATTTGTTTCTTCCAGGAGATCACGGTCCGTTCCCACCTCGCTGATGCCAAACGGCAGCGAAGGGGAGAAGCTGAAGCGCAAAGGGCGAAGCGGCCGGGCCCACGCCGCTGCCCCCGCGGCCACTCTGTCCCAGGGCGGCGGTGGGGACCCGAAGGAGCCACCTCGAGCCCATGGAGCGGTGCTCTCCGGGCAGGCTGAGGGCGGTGGGTCGCGGTTTGGGGTCCGCTCGTTGCTGCGCTTTATTTCCAAATCGCCGCCGACCGCAAGGGATGAAGAAATCGGAGATCAACGCAAATGGAAGTGCTATTGCAAATTGCTATTGCAAATCCAATCGCCATTGCATCTGTTTCGCTGGAAATGCGAACTGCGCAATGAAATGCACGGAGCTCTCTTCAACTCGTTTGTTAAATCGTGATTTTGGAGGGGGGGGGGGGGGGGGGACAAAGAGAGAAAGAGAGAGAAATCTGTTTGATTTGGCGTATCTTTTACGTTTATTTTTGCTTAGCACTGCATGCCTTACACGCAGCTTTTGGCCCTGGGCTGTGTGAAGGGCAGATTCAGGGCAGCGGATGGCGCTGAGCGGTGTCCGCCGGGCGCAGAGGTTCGGGTCCTCCTCCTACCCGGACGGGGTCCGACATGACAGCGGGAGCCCTGTTGCTTAGGAATTAAGTTGTTTCTGCTGCTTATTCCTTACCTGAAGCCCTAATCCTCTGTTTGTGCTGCAGCACAGAACAAATTATTTCTCATCGACCAAAGAGCTCCCTTGTAACAATTAAAGTCTATTGTGTGAAAGTATAAATGGCGCCTTGATCCTTAAAGGAAGATGAGCTGTAAAAAGTAATTGTTGGGCATGGTGTGGTCACTGAATGGATACTATGGAGAAGTTCGGGGAGATGAGCTACAAACAGCAAAGCCCTCGGTTAGCTGACGCATGTGCTCGGTCTGCATAGACCTCAGCAGAAAGAAAGTGAGGTTTGCTTCTATTTCTGCAGAAGATATTTTGCCACTGTTTTTCCTGGGAGCATCCGCATTATTCTCTATTATTATTATTGTTATTATTATTATTTCTTAAGCAAAGAGACACACAAACCCCTCAAATAAAAATAAGCCCCAGGGCACTTTACAAAGTGGGACACTTCCTGAGATCCTTGAACCTCGGACTCTGCTGAGGTCAGTGCAATCTCGGTCCATACTCATTAGAGAAAAAAAATCGCTCCCTGCCCGGGGAGTGTTTAAAAGGAGGAGTGCGGATCCATATAAACCAGCGCTGTCAAGGTCAGCTTTGCCTTGTGAAAGGAAAGGCGACAGGGTCAACATTATTGCACATGAGGAAATCCTCACGGGGATGGAAGAAATCATCTCTCTCTCCTTCTTCCTTCCAAATGCCAATGCGTCCCCTATTCGGGGACCGGACCGATGGGAACCCCTCACGTGCCCGGTTTGGGTCTCTCGGCTCCCAGGGCAGGGTGGGAGGACTCGTGCCCCGCGAAGGAGTCCTCTGAGTCGTCGAGATGCTGTTTGGGGCCCCTTCCCCCGGGAAACGTGAAGGGTGCCACGGTGGGACGGAGGCACAGAGCTGGATCTCAGCCCACCGCGCACACGCGTGGGACCTCACGCACTCCACGCACAGGGCCCCCCCCCGCAGCCTCCCGCCCCACGTGCGATGCCTTTAGCCGCTCCTTGGGATATTTTGCTTGGCTTTGAAAATTAGCCTGTTTGGATAACACCCGATAGAAAACATTGACGCTGGAAGCCAAGCAGGCAAATATTTTGATCTCTCATACGAACACAGCGGGTTTCCGATCGGTCGGGTTTTGTGCCCGATTATTTATTTATTTGTTCGCGTGATCTTCATTCATCTACTGCGCTCGTTCATTCATCCACCCGCTCCCCCTTTCACTCTCCCGGCCACCTTCGGCACTTCACCGACAGGACAGGACTCGGCGTCGGGGTGCGCTCGGTGCCGAAGACCCCTCGTCGACCCCCATTAAGACCCGCTCCGGGGGTCCACCCGCTCCGTCCCTGAGGTGCTTCAGGGCGAAGGGGACTGCTCGCCCACCGGTGCACGCTAGTTCCGTTCACTGCGACTAATTCGACGCGAGGTTCCCGCCTGCTTGCGGGACCGCAGATGCCCCGACGGCGCACGGGGTGTCCAAAGGCAGGGAGCTCCCCGTGCCCGCCCGCAGCCCGGCCGCCGCGGGGATAGGTGCGGGGACATCAGGGCAGAGCAGGGCAGGTAGCGGCGGCCGAGGGCAGCGGTGGCCGTGGCCGTCCCGGAGAGAGACGTGTCAGGAGTCTCTAACTCGCTCGGTGCCGACTCGGCCGGCGAAGGGAGGAATTCGCAGTCGGACCACCAACGCGCCTTGATCCGTACAATGCACCACTTAATGCACTTCTGTAATTTAAACTGCCGGGGACCCCCTCCTTCCAAGCCGATTTTCGGTATAGGTGTTTTCTCATCCCCCCCTTTCCCTTTGAAATGCCCCCACCCCCCCACCCTCCCGCTCCCTTTCTTCTGAGCCCCGCTCTCTAATTCTAGATGAGTATTACTTTGCTCTTTTCGTTGGCCAAGCACAATTGTGTTATTGGAGATAATGAATTCAATCCCCATCAAAGAGTATTAGGAGCGCCTTGGCCCTGTAGTGCCTTTTTTCAAACAGGGAATGAAAGGCAGAGAGAAAATTCTCTGGGTAGCCTCCGCGATGGCCGCTTTTGAAGTGAGGGGAGGCGGGCATTGTTGTTCACATTTTTGTCCATACGGCTGAAGAAAGCCCGGCGGCTTTTGATGAGGAGATGAGAACCGCCTCGTAAGTTGAGCAACAAGTTCGATGGCGGAGCCTCACCGCTGCCCGCTGCCTGTGGATAACATATGTCCCGCATTAATAGGGGCTCGGGGGAACAATTGCTGGGGGGGTGGGGTGGACAGAGCCGTGCACCGCCTCACGGCCCCTTTTCCCCTTTCCTCTGTGCTTAAGGGAGAGCCGGGGAGGGGCGAGGAGGGGGGACGCTGTTCGGGGCTCCGCGGCGGGCACCGCGCTGGGGCACGGGGAGAGGGGTTGGCATTTGAGGGGAACGTGGCACACCCCTCTCCCACAGCCTCTGTCTGGACTCCCGGAGATGCTTCTGGGAGCGATGCTGAACGTGGGCACCCCTCCTTCCAAACAGGGTTCTTTCTCTCTCTCTCTCTTTCTCTCTCTCTCTCTTTTTTCTTAATTTGTGAATTTTTACCAAATGTGGACTTGAGACTTCCTTTAGTTTCCTCGTTTGTCTGGTTTTTTCCCCTTTCTGTTCCTTGCAACTTAATGAAATACCTGAAGTCTGCAAAGTACTTCCTCAGATAAAGCAGCCAAGCAAGGAAAAAGGGCAGAGGGAGAACGTCTGTTGGTACTATCAGATAACCTCAGAACTGGAAAACTTGTTGCAGACATGTGAATGAGTTCGAACGCGCTCTTATTCCCATCTCCTGCCCCGCAGTTCAGAGATTCCCCGCCCCGGGGTCTTTATTATGCTAAGGAGGTCATTACTGGGAATCGCAATGGAGAGATGTCGGTGTGCAGAGTGGGGCCCACCTCCTGGTTACCGACCTGTTTACATTTTCCGCCGGTCAGAACCGGAGGAAATGCGTGTTAGCGACCTGCCGGGAGGGCTGGGTGTAAAGAAGGAATAAAGGGGAAAAAGATTTCTGCGCGGTAGCTCGCAGATGGAGGTGATGCGCCGGCAGCCCCCGGAGCAGAGGGCAGCGGGGCGGTGTGTGCCGCGGGATGGGTGGCGACTGCCGGCCGTCCCTTCCCCGGGCGTGGGGCGATCCCCGCGGGACCCACGCGCGACGGCGTGGGAGCTCCGCGGCCCGCCGGGTGCCCGAGAAGGGAGCGCCCCTTCCCCGCGGGCAACCCCGCACCCTTTCATTGCCGGGAGACGTTCAAATGAGGCTGATTTCGCTCAGACACCGTAAGCACGGTCAGCCTACAGACGCTGCCCCCCCCCACCCCCAGCCCTTTCTGGTCCTCACGGGGCGAAGCCCCAGCCCTGGTCACGCTGCAGGTGGGGAAGTGCCGCTGCCCGGCCGTGGCGGCCCCGCAGCGGGTCCCGGTCCGACCTCGCGCTGCTTCGGGACCCCGGAGATCGGCCGGGCGGTGGGAGCATGGCGAGGCTCGGGCTCGGAGCTGAACGCAATAGCCATCATCGCCATTAATAAAAAAGATTCCGTTCTCTGGTAGGTCCCCCTTGGAATAAGGAGCAGGTGTAAGAGCTTGGATGGGTAAACTATAGCACCGATAGTAAATCAGTCGTGGCAAAATAACGATAAAAGGAAGCGAGGGGTTACCCCTAACAGAACCCCCCTGGGCAGAGCCCGTTCGAGCGGCGCTCCCGAAGCGGAGACGCCATGCGGGAGTTCAGTGTTCATGTGGGAGTTTGGGGGCGGGGGGGGGGAGGGAGAACAGAACATTTTTGCCTCTCGCGGAGACCGATGGGTCCCGTCATGAGGCTGCATGCGTTTTAAATCCTACTGCCCGGAGACAAAGGTGAGCGCCGGCAGTTTGATCCGTCCAAAGTTCAAAGATCTGAAATCTCAAAGAGTTTCTGTTGGAGGTGAAGGGGAGGAACACAAACACGGCGGCACGGCTCGGGCCGGGCGCTGAGCGGTGCGGGGCGAAACGCGGCGTTATGTACACTAATGTGCCCTTAACTGCGACTTTGTCACAATGGGCAGAGTAATTAGCAGAAAATGACCAGGGAGAACAAAGGCAGGTTTTCTTCTTATCGCCTCCCATTTTCCACTCTTCCCTCATTTGTTTCTCCCCCGTAAAGATCCGCAAAGCTCAGAAAAAGCACATTCCATTTTTTATATTGTGTTTTTTTTTTTTTTTTTTAACGAGCTTTTACTCTGCGTCTGCTGGCGGATGGGTTTGCATTAAGATTAAAAAACGACTCCTTTCCCCTCAATGCCGCCCTCGGCATTTAAAAAAAAATCAAACCAATTGCGTTTTGATTTCAGCTGTTAGCCGTTATCCCGCATTGCCGTACCCGGCACCGCAGCGTGGGAGTGCGGAGCCCACATTCCTCCCCGCGGCCGCTCCGCTCCCCTTTGTGCTGTGATTTTCTCCCGGTCATTGTGTGCTGTGTATCTTTCCACTTGTCCCCCTGGAAACAAATACATATTAATTATCTATATGTTAATACATCCAACATACGCACCTATGCGCCTCCCGAGAGAAGTTTTCATCCCATGTTTTATGAGGATAATGAACTTCGCTATGAATTAAGATGCTCACTCTGAATGCACACCAGAAGCGTCAATTCTTTAAGTGTCTGCTTAAAACCGTTTTTCGCTTTTTCAGAGTGACCGAACACGCATAGGCACACCTATGTGCCCGGATCCCGCTTTATCCCAGCGGAGAAGAATTAATACTAGGTGCGCTACTATCGCAACCAAGCGTTTTAGCTATAGTATCGCTGTCATATTAGACGAAATTAAATTGCTTCTTAAAGGAGAGTTGGAGCTGCAGCGACAGGATGCCTTTATTTCTGGTTTAGCCATCCAAGTCTTCTGCATCAACTCCACCATTCAAACCAACAACTGAAGCCACGCCAAAGGCTGAAGTGTCTTCTTGCGCCGTCCCTTTACGAGTTACTTTTCTCGACGCGACTCAGTTTCAAAGAGAAAAATAAGAGAATAATTTTTCCTCGTCTTTCAGCCTCGAAAATTTTAAATTAATTCCTACCAATAAATACACACCCGCGGCTGTGCGCCGATGTAGGTGCCACTGTTGTCCCTCCGGACCCCGACACCACACCGAAACGTTCATGTGCCTTTATTCCCACCCCCGATTTGGGTGATGGAAGAGCTTTTATCCTACCGAGACCCGTGGGGGGGTGTCGGGTCGGAGGGACCCGGACAGCGCTGCGGGGGCCTCGCGGTGCCCGGGAGGACAGTGGAGTCGGGGGGCAGCGCCGGCCCCACAGAACAACCGGGATCACTGCCGGCCCCCTCGCTGTGTACGGTTCTCAGCGCCCACGCTCTGCGTGGGTGTGCAGCGATCCCCACCGCCCCGCATCGCTCCCCGCTCTGCTGCACTCCGTGAGTCAGCCTCCCTGCCTCGCACGTGGCAGAGGTAATCGCCGTGAAGCAAAAGGCGAAGAGCCCCTATGAACGGCGCTGGCCGGGGAGGTTGCAGCCCGGCGGGTCCCGCTTTGCTACGCTCGCGGCCGAGCCCACCCCTGGCACGGGCACATCCCCGTACCTCCCTCCGCCTCCCTCCATCAGCGAGCCGATCCGGCCGAGGCGAGATGCTCGCACGCTGATGGGGTGGGGGGTGGGGGGGGGGCATTCGGGATTCTCCCTGTTTCCTATCGAGCCCATTTCTAGCCTATTTTCATACTGTTGCCGGGTGCTTCTGGAGCGTGGGCTTAAAGTGGGGCAGAAAGTACGGGGCTCCTCTTCCCTCTGTTGGATCCCGAGCGTTACACTGCACTCAGAGAGCTGCGCCCGCTGAGGCAAGGACCCTGATTTTTGCCCGGAGCCATATGCCTGCGGTGTCAGCGGGTCACTGCCCACCACTCGCCGGCAGCGAGGAAAGGAAAGAACAAGGTCGGTGGCGGTGGGGCACACGCAGTCTCCGTGACGGGCTCTGCTCCTTATCTCTGAGAGGCTGGGAGCCGCGGCGCTCCGCTTAAGCCCTTTTACTACCCACGCCCCGAATATTTCCATTACACACGGTCTGTGCTCCTCAGCTGATATGCGAAACCCGCTGCCTTATCGCTGTCGGTCGATTGATATTTTCTGTGCACAAGCCCAACGCGTTAAATCAATGTCTCCGCTTCGAAGCGGCGTACACTCCATAGAGCGGTCTGCGGGAGACAAGCGAGGTCCTGCCGAGGACGGGCTCCGTCCTGCCGCGGTGTCTCACCGAGCAGCTCCTGGCAGCAGAATTGGCACTTTGAATAGCATCCACCTGTCCGGATCCGGGGCCGCTCTGCCGGGGCTGCGGGGACGCGCCGGACGAAGGGCTGAGCCGGGGTCCCCGCTCCGTATGCCCGCCCGTAGCAAAGCAGAAGGGCTATAAAATAATTTTCTCTCCTTTTTCGCTGAGTAACAGCGTTGGAGTAATTGGGTTGGCTTGGGAGATTTCTGGGACGCTTGCTCGTTTGTTTTTGTATTTTTATCTCTGCCCCCTCACCCCCCATACATCACCTTCTAAATGTAGTTTGTCGCCGCTGTCCCTAACCCATCAGGAGGCAATTATGCGATAATTACGAGAACGACACAGAGCTTTCATCGGGCCGTCTGGCCCGAGGGGGCTGAACGCAGGGAGACGTGCGAAGGTGCCTCTCGTGGGGGATCGGCTCTGCTGTTGGGATCCCCGCGGTCGGGTCGAGCCGACCCAGCGAGGGGGACATCTCCCTCAGTGGGCTCCGTGCCCTCTTCTCGCCACGGGAATGTTAACAACAGCAACAAAATGTATACATACATACATACATATATATATACATATATATATATGACATCACCCCAGGCGTGCACACCCCCTGCCCAGTGCGTGTGCGAGCTTTGCAAGCGGAGCTCGAAAGTCCACACGCACCGGCGCACGCTGCGCGCCCCGCAAAGCCTCGCACTCCCGTGGCCCGCACCGATCCCCGCGCTGACGGTGCCTCTCCGCATCCGCTCCCACGGCCGCGGCCGCCCGCACCGCGCGTGGCTCCGCGCTCCGGCGGAAGGAAACAGTGGCAGTCGTTCATTGTTAACATTTGATTTATTTAAAGTCCTTAACTGCAAATGATCAAAAAACCATACTTCACGCGTTAAATTCTCAGGTATCGTTTTAAATCAAAATATTTTTTTTTTCAATTACAATCACATTTATAAAATTAACAAAAAATTCTTAAATTCACGTGTAATTCTTTTTACTGTCATTTAAAGCAATTTCCAGCTGTAAAGAAAGAAAAAAAATATAAACCATGCAATAAATTAAGAACATTGAGACAGCGAACAGGAATAATAATAAAACCCGTCTGGCTATGCTAACACCGTGTAAAACTGTGGAAAGTGCATTAACACTGGATGAAACAAGCTAATGATGGCGATAATTAAACGGCCACAAAAATGATGGGTGTGTAATGTATTAAACGAGGTGAGAAAGGGGAGAGAAAGGGCTCTCCTCTGTTCCTGGCGCTGGTGTGAGGGCCAGCGCCTCCCGGGAAGGGGATAACCTTGTTTTCAGTCCATAGGTCCGCTGGTACGCGACGAAGAGACCTTAAATTAAATAAGCATGTCATCCACACGTCGGCGAGAGTGCCTGAGGAACGAGAACCTTCAGTAACAGATGGGAAGGAAAAAAATCCAACTGGCTGTGACCTCTTGTAACGTTATATTACATCCCAAGACAGGTAACACTTGGAAAAAAAATATAGGGGGGTTTGGGGGGGGGGGGGAGGGGGGGGTCTGTCCCGACCCCGGGCTGCAGCTGGGCCGGGTGCGGGGTGCGGCTGTCCGAGCCGGAGGTTTGTTTTGCAAGTATCAAAAGGATGATCCGAGAGAGCAAACAGTCCTCTTGTTGCTTAGAGATTCTCTTAGTGTGTTGCTACTTCACAGCAGTATTGTCCTTCAAAGCCTTTTTAATTAAAAAAAAAAAAAAAAAAAAAAAGCCTTAAACCTCTACTCGCTTCTTCATCTCCGTATTGGTAAAGTATTGCCACATACCTGTAAACTTACATGAGATTATAGAGCGGGGCGGGGGGGGCGGAAAGCACAACGAGTAGTTTACAAGCTCACCCATTTTTCGCCTTTTCAATGACACCCTGCGTGGTGCGGGGGATATGTACAGCGGGATGGGGGGTGCGGGACGGGGACAGCGCACGGCCATCGGGAAGTAACAGTCCTGTGCACGGCGTGCGCCCCGAGGCAGCGAGCTACGAGGTGTTGAGCACGGGTCTGGAGTACACCCCCTGGTAGTAGGAGGGCTCCAGCGCCGAGGGCTCGATGCTGCCGCGGGCCGCCATGGAGCCGCCGCCCAAGGGCAGCCCGCCGGGGATGGCGGCCCCGTACGAGGAGTACTGCAGCGCCTGCTCGTAGGCTTTGAAGTCCAGCTTGTGCTGCTGCTCCGAGGAGGACATGAGGTTGTTGATGGAGAACGGGTGGTTGAAGGAGTAGTGGGGGTCCCCTTTGAGGTGCAGCTGGGGTTCGTGGGCCAGGGAGTGCGGGGGGTGCGGGACGGATGCCAGGGCGGGCACGGAGCCGAGCGAGGAGGCGGCGGCCGGGGCCGAGGGCTTCAGTTCGGCGCTCGGGCCGCTGTGGTCCATGGGCTGGGGGCTGGCGGCCGGGTTGGGGCCTGGCAGGGGGGCGGCGGCGTCGGGCGGCGCCGCTTTGCCGTGGGCGCGGGGCAGGGGAGAGCCGGAGCCCGAGGCGGACGTCTGGTCCTTGCGGCCCTCCGACGGGGCCTTGCCGCCCGCCGGCTTCTCGCACTTGAAGCGCTTCTGGCGGCGGAGGTAGCAGCCGTTCTCGAACATGTTGCCGGAGTCGGGGTGCAGGGTCCAGTAGGAGCCCTTGCCGGGCTTATCGGGGGAGCGGGCCACCTTGACGAAGCAGTCGTTGAAGGAGAGCGAGTGGCGGATGCTGTTCTGCCAGCGCTGCTGGTTCTGCCGGTAGTAGGGGAAGAGGTCCATGATCCACTGGTAGATCTCGCTCAGCGTCAACATCTTGCTGGGCGCCTGCTGGATGGCCATGGTGATGAGCGAGATGTACGAGTAGGGCGGCTTGGCGTGCGGGTAGCTCCGCTTGAAGCTCTTGGCGTCTCGCGTGCGGCCGAGGTTGGACTGCGAGTAGGCCATGGGGCTGACGCAGGGGTTCATGCCGCCGTAGGGGCCCAGCCCGTTCATGGCGGCCGGCTGCCCCGACATGGCGCTCAGCCCTCCGGGGCT
This sequence comes from Gallus gallus, assembly GCF_016699485.2. Lineage (NCBI taxonomy): Eukaryota > Metazoa > Chordata > Aves > Galliformes > Phasianidae > Gallus > Gallus gallus. The sequence goes on from NC_052536.1 coordinate 36,677,967, forward strand.
CAGCGCCGCGCCCATGGCCGCCACGCCGGCCGCCATCCCGTTCACTGCGCCCGCAGAGCCCGCCGGCATGGCGGCCACCGCGCCGGGGCTCAGCCCGGCTCCCAGCCCCGTATTGGCGTAGGACATGTTGAAGGAGCCGGAGGTCATGTTGCCGCTGGTCGTCATGGTGTTCATGCTCATGTAGGTGTTCATGGTGTTCATGGAGCCCAGCCCCGAGTTCATGTTGCTCACGGGCACCGAGGAATAGGCCTAGGGCAGCGAGACGAGAGAGGGTTAGCGTGGAGCCCGGCACCGCGGAGCCTCCGAACCCGCCCGGGACGATCGCCGAGAGCCCGAATCCTCACGACGGGAACGGGGAGAGACGGCTCGGTGCCGCCGAGCTCAGCCCCGGCACCGCGGGCCCCCAACTCGGCCGCCCCGAATGCTGCGGGGCTCTGCGGGCTCCGCGTCCCGTGTTTGAATCCGTCCGATTACTGCAATCTACGGGCGCACGCCGGTGTGCTAGGGAAAACTTTCCCGGAATAACCGTACGCACCTCTCCCTCCTCGCTGATGTATATTTCCGTTCCTACAGATAGTGTCTTGTCACAAATAAAAATAAAAACATTAGGGAAAAAAAAAAAATCAGCAGCTCCCGTCTGCACATCGTACCTGTGGAAAGCCGCCCCTGTTCGCATTTCTTAACGAGTCGAGCTTAAAGTTCAAACCCACCGTCCCAACCTTCCCGAAGCACGCCGAGTCCCGGCTCCCGCTGCACGGGATTCTCTGTAGCCCCCAACGTGGGGTATTGCAGCCCGACCCCTCCGCACCGCTCTCACAAAACGCAGAACCTGGAGCCCCAAAATGTGCGTTCCCGGTCCGCATCTGATTTCACAGGAGGGAGAAGGGGTCTGAGAAACGCGTTGCCGTTCACCTCGAACAAAGGCAACGCGGCCGAGGAAATGCTGTTAGGCGCGGGTTAAGTGCTCTGTAGCATTCCCCATTAATCCCTACAAATTCCGTGAGCTTCTCAATGCGGTTTGAATTTGGAGGATCTCGGTGACTATCGGAGAGGGCTCAACGCGGCGGGGCTCCCACCTCATACCCAAACGGCGATTCCAGTTCAATAGCACGGGAAGAGAAAAGGACGGGGCTAAAAAACAGCAAAAGGGCAGGTCGTGTAACTTTAGGTGCGTGGACAACGAGCGTGGCGAGGAAAAGCGAGCGCGGTACTGACGCCCCACGGGGATGCCCCCCTTTGCTCTGAGCTCTCCCCCGCTGACGGGGTGGCAGCGAGGTGACAGTGGCGCGGCAACGGGGTGGCCGTGGGGTGACACAGCGCTGCGCGGCCCTGCGGGCGTGGGGACGGCGCCGTGTCCGGGTGCGCTGATGCAATGCCGGTGTGCACCTCGCGGCTCCCGCACTTCCTTAAAGCGGCTGCTGCCCGGGCACCGCTCCCGGTTCTTCCGCGGTGGTGCCCCGCTGCCTTCCCCCGCGGACCCCCGCAGAGGCCAGGCTATACCGGGGCCTGGATCACGGCGCTCCCCGGCCCTCTCCTAACGGCCTTCGGGCCGCTCCTCTCGCACCACGCCGGAGCACAGGGGGGGCCCGGAAGCGGCTGCCGGGTGCCGCGGGTCGGCGGCGGGCGGCCGGGCCGGGCCGGGCCCCCTCCGGGTTCCCCGGCCGCTCTCCGCAGCGCCGCCCGCCGGCATCCGGGCAGCAGCGCCCACCGTCTCGCAAAATCCGAACAAACGGCGATTTATTCTTTTTTTCTTCCTTTCTTTTCTCTCGGCTCTAACAGGTGAGGCCCAGGCAGCAGCCAGCAGCGTGGGGCCCCAAGGGGGGGGGGGGGCGTGGGGAGCGCGCTGCCCGCGGCCCGGCGCGCCCCGTGCCCGTGCCATATGCCGGGGGGAGCGGGACGGCAACGCGGCGGTCCCCTGCTCCGAGCCAGGAGTTCTCTGGGGTGAGCTCAGCGCTGCCCCCGGCCCCTCCGGTTCTCCTGCCGGCGGTGCGGAGCTCCTCGGGGCGGCTTGGCCGAGGAGAGACGCGATGGCGCTGGCGGGAGCCGCAGCGCGAAGCGATCCCCGCTCTCGCTGCCCCCCTCCGCACCCCGGCCCTCCCCCGGCCCCCTCTTCTCCCTCTCGGAGGGACAGCGGACCCGGAGCTCGCTCACCTCCTGCGTGTCGGCGTAGTAGCTGTTCCAGTCGCTGGTCTCATGCCCTTCCATTTTCACAGTCCCTAACATTATGGAACCAACCTGCCCGGTGTAACCATCCAGCCCTCTTGCAAGCGAGCGACGGGTGGCAGGAAAAGAGCCCGAGAGGCCGACCTAGCAGGAAGCCAGCTCCCAGGAGGGGCGGGAGTGCCGAAATCTCCTCTATAATGAAGTCAAAAAGGAGGCAGGGAGCGGTGCGGGGCGAGACAGTCGAGAAAGTGAGGAAGTGCCGGCTGGGATGTGAGTGGAGTTGAGCTGATGTGGATCTTACGTCGCACAAAGTACCCTCCTCCTCCTCTCCCCATTTGTCCGCCGCACAAAGGCGTTCGCACCTACAAAGCCGGAGATGCACCTGCCAGCGAGGCAGCTCCCCTCGCCTGCGGCTCCCCTCGGGGCGGCACTTTATTTGCAAAGCGGCGTAATTGGTTTAAGCTTGCGGGGAAAGAAGGAGAGACGGAGGTGGGAGAGGGGAGGGAGGAAGTCCCCCCTCCCAGACGGACAGGACAAGCTTTAGGAGGGCACACTGGAAATGAAATGAGGTAGATAAGGGAAGGGCAGCCCCCTCTGTTTGAATAGAATGCTAAAGGCCATCCAGCCCTAAAACCCCGAGATTAGGGGTCATGTTTACTGAAGTCCAGTAGATGCTCCTCTAACCGAATGGCCGGGAACTCCTCGCACGCCCCCCCTGTTCCTCCCATCGAGGCACAGGGGCTCGATCCGGATCCCCGAGCCCTCAGCCTCGCGGAGCCCTCCACCCGGGGCTGTGACAGGGACGGTGATGGTGATGATACCTCTTTCTTGGTGTCTTACTTTTAGAAACCGTGTGAGTCACCGCGCTGAGCTGTAACACGCTAGACACCCAATAAATGCGGACAGAGACTTGAATGCGGATCCACCAAGGTCAGCCTCCGCCTGACAAACTCCAGGTGAGTCACTGGAACCATTTTATTTCTTTCCTGGCGAAAGCCTCCAGGCCAGAAGGCTGTTTGAGAGCCTCGGGGAGCCTTCTCTGGATGCCGGGCACCCAGGAAGCACCACTGCCTTCTTCCCAGCTTCTCTCATGGAAGAAGGAGAATCCGCACGGGCTGGAGGGCGAAAAGGGGCTACAGAGTAAAGTAAAGTGGACATAAAGTATAAAGTAAAGTAAAGTACATAAGTAAATGGAGTAATAAAGTACATAAAGTAAATGGACACTGGACAAAGCTCTTTAAAGTATGGATGCAGGGAACCTCAGGCTTCACAGAAGGATCTAACGCACCCCCATTCTATCCCTGCCCTGCCGGGCTCTTCGAGCTTATGCCAAGACCGCCGACAGTGCCTGGGTTTCTCTCCTTGTGCTTTTACGTTTCCAGAGACATTTATCATCTGATAGCGAAAAAAAAAAAAGAAAAAAAAAAAAAAAAGGAAAAAAAAGAGTAAACAAACCCAGAAACAAAAATCAAACACGGGCCAACAAAGCAAAACACAAACTCCCAAACTCAAGTAGCTGTTCGTGGAATGGCGATCTGAAGGGGACATAAAGGTTGCTGGGATTCTGAAAACCTTTGGCGTACCGTATGACACAAATTACAGTGCCTGGATCCGAATTTCTTGCTGGCGTGTTTATCACCCAGCGACACCCCGGTGCTCCCACACCAATGTGTCCTCCAGGGCTCTGCGAGGACATCACCGCCACAAAAGCGTTTTTTAAAGAGAAGTTTATCATACAGAGACCCTGGACAGAAAATCCGAGTTATAGCTTATCTCCTCCTCGAGGACAGTGTTCCGACTTGTCCTCTACGTGAGTTTTCTGCTCCCCCCTTCTTTGTTGTGTTCTTTCCCTCCTGTCGCCTATTTTTCTTTTTCTCTTTAAATCTGGGAACAGCATTAAGTCGAATCCCTGAAACAGACTCAAACCTGGACTCATCCAGCGAGAAAAAGGGATGAGAATGTGTCTTCGAGGAAACAAAGTTAAAAAGATAAAAGCATTGAGTTAAACTCCTCCTCTCAAGTGGTCAAACTACACAAATGGAAATTGGAACAAAACCCAGAGGAAAATCTAACAGATACTCAAACTGCGGTCTTTATGTATGCACCCTCTCTCTTTCCCTAGCGGAAACAGTCTGAACGCAGAGATCCTTCGGTACCGGCTCTCTCAGCCCGGTGTTCCGGCTCCGTTCAAAGCCCCCCAAAGGGAGGGAGGGCTCCGGCAGCCCGCTGCCCGCCGCAGGGTCACCTCGGGGCGGTGCGGCCGCTTCCCAGCACGGCCCCGCGGGTGCAACGCCCGGCGGGACGCGGGCAGCCCGCGCAGGGCTCGCCGTGTGCCGGGAGGGGAACACGCACGGACCCCACGGGCGGCACGTAGCTCGGCGCTGGGGCACACGCTGAGTCGCGCTGGCAGCGCCGTGCTGAGCAGTGCCGCGCCGTGCGCGGAGGCCGAGGTTGTGCAAAGCCGCAGCGCCTCCTGTTGTCCGGCCGCGGCTTCGTGCTCCTAACGTTGCCCCCGAAGGTGAGACTCGGGCAGGCGGTCTGTTATCTTCCTAGAAGAGAGCGTTTCAGCTCGTTGCACAGATGGATCAGCGCGCTTCAGGCGCTGTCAGCCGCTCCTGGAAATCCCCCCCCAGCCCCGGCGGCCGGAAACCTCCCGTGTGCGGAGCGGAGGAGCGCGGCGGTGCGGTGCTTCCCGTCTGTCCGGGGCTCAGCGCTGCGAGGGATGCGCGGGGAATACGGCACGACGGGACCGTGTCCTTCCGCAGCCCCCGAGAGGAGGGGAGAGCAGGGCTCTGCGGGGATGGAGGACACAGGGAGAAAGACTTCTGCCATTCCAGCCGTTAGAACGGTAACCCCGGCCCCAGAGCCTTTCCCCGAACCTCGTTAGAGCAGTGGTGCCGTTTTCCCGGTTTCTCATCAAGCTGTACCTGCTATATCTTTTCTTCCGTGCCCGTGGGATGGGACCAGGGCCGGCATCGCGCGGAGACTCCGCACGAAGTGGGAGCCACGGCCCCACGCGTGGGAGAGGAGATGGAATAGGCGAGAGGGTTCGGTCTGACTTCAAGGGGCGGATGGGGAAGAGCTACTTCAATCCGCTCCTGCGTAAGAGCTCAATTTCCTCTGGAAGAGGCAGCTCTTCGGTTCAACTTGTAGGGTCTTGTTTGATTATTTCCAGTGGACGGGAACCTCTCGGCAGCGTCCGTGCGGGGCAGGTCTCAACCTCGGGAAGGAGCTGCGGGGCTGCATCAGAACGCCTTCCCTGTTCTTCGCTGGCCGGTCGCCTTTCCATTTCCCCGGCTCTGCCTCCTGCCCACCCATCCCTCCCGGCGGTAGGAAACTCCCGTTCCACTCGTTTCCGACCCGGAATTCCCCCCATAGAAGAGTGAACGCAGGAGTCGCGTGGAAGCAGCGCAGGTACCCGCAGCCGGGTGGAAGCCCCGGGACGCTGTCAGCGGCGGCCGGGGGCAGCCCCGCACCGAGGGACGCACCGTGCAGCCCCTGCCGGCCTCTGCTTCCCCTTCTTCGCCCTCTCTGAGCCGCGGGGCCGCTCTCCGGCCCCAACGCCGCCGTTACGGAGCTCCCACTCGTGCCGAGGTCGCCCGGGGTCTCATGCACGGAGCACGTAGCCTTCCATGAGGCCCCGAGGACGTTGCAGCAGCGACTTGACGCTGCCGGATTTTGTTTTGTTTTACTTTATTTATCTTTGTTATCTATTATTTTATTACTCTGTTTCAATTTATTTCATTTCTTTCCATTTCTCTTTTTATTTTTCTTCACATTTTCTTATAATCCATTACATTTTTTTTTCAGGCATGGTTCGGCACACAGGTAGCAACTTGATACATTCCTGACATAGAAAATAATACGTTGCCTGCACCCGAAAACCCTCACGTATCACAGCCCAATTAAAGGAGAAAGAAACACAAATAACGAAATGAAAAGCTACATATAACCTACTGTCCGACGGCCACAGAAATCAGAGAAAGAAGCCCCTGGGTTTGGTTTACTTTTTCTTTATTGCAACAATATAGTTCTTAAACAGGTAAATCACGCCCCGGGGTATTAAGTCACTTCATTTTTGCTAATAGGTCCGGCTGTGGGCTGGCAGAACTTGAGCTAGCGGGATGCCCACCCTGTTGTGTACGGTTGGCAAAGTCTGTTTTACTCTTCATAAAAATAAATGCATTTCATGCTTCTCACTTGAATCAAGAACAGCCATATTGTATGCATTTCAATTAATGGGTGTATTATTTATGTTACACTTCTTGAAACACGAGTGGCAATGCTTCTGGTGTTTACTTCAATCAATGTGCCAATTCTGAGGCAGTCGCTGTCCCTTTTTGATAGTTTTCTTTGCACTTTTTCTTTAACAGCTGTGTTTTGTTTCGAAGTAACAGCAGTAATACAGCACAGAAGAAACAGTATCAGAGGAGATGGGACTACACTGAGATACACAAATATGCTTCAGTGGCACCCACTTTGTCGAGTCTCACCCAAACAGAAAAATTATTTTTTAAAACATACACAGACTTCTGCAACACACATATAAGGAATAAAGATGATCTACACAAACCAATATCAGAAACAAACCGTGGGAGGAGACACACTTTTGTATAAATCCTAGAGCTGAGGGAGTGTGACTTCATGGGCCACCGTCTGTCCATCTTTTCCAATATTATCTGCTGATGGAACACAAAGTATTTTCACACCCCATGAGTCTTCAAAAACTGCGATGAGTTCTCTGGGAGAATATCCGTTTCCCTGAGGTAAGCCAGATATTGCTGTAGTGGCCAACTGATGCAGAGCTGACCAGCTCCTTGGGATATTCATGTCAACAGAAACACACCAGTTCTTCTGTAAACTGACCTTCCTATGCAGAAGACTGGATTAGCAACTTGGATTTAGCACCACGTTTTTAATTTTTTCCCCCCATTTTCCTTACCTAAAAATAAATGAATAAAATAAAAGATTATTTTCCCTTCTCTTTCTCTACAGCACTTTTACAGAAAAGTATGATAGAGAGCAGTATCCGCTATAAATAGCTGCCTTGACTGCCTTCAGTTCTCAAGAATCAAATGTAAAAATCAAGGCTGGCTTACTTAAAGTCCTCCCCAGGGAGCAGTTCTGCAGTGTTACTTGGCTTGCACTTCCTAGAACACAAATTAATTCTGTCTGTATTAACTGCACATTTTTGAGCTGTATTAACAAAGACACCCAGAAACTGTGGGATATGTGGCTGTGTGTGACCACATATACATATAGAAACACTTCGGCCATTTCCTCCATCATGGGACATGCATAATATCTGCCCTGGAAAAGGATGCACAAAGGCCCTAACGTAACAATGTCCCATAGTTGTACATTGTACTTTGAAAGTGAGACTGTGAGTAACAACTGGAAACAGCCTGAAATCATAAGCAAGACTGGTAAAATGGGATGGTCAACTCACATCTATGGGAAAGTAGTGGGCGATGTGGATTCGGGAGCATTTTGGGACTCCTCAGGGGCAGCAGTTGTTCAGGAGTTTGGAGAGGGGCTGGCTCTCCCAGCAGTCGGTCTGAGCTTCAGCTGCTGCTTCAGGCATTTCAGGGGTGAATCTCCCTGCTGAGCAGATTTAAAGGAATGGCAACAGGAAGGTCACTTTGCTCACCACGTGCCTTCCCTTCTGCCTCCATGCAAGCTCCGTTCTCTGTGTAACTACTGGCAAGACAAGGAGAGCCAGGTTGGGCAGATGCAATTCATTCCTCCTCCACCCTTCCCCAGGCAATGAGGCAGGTGTCCGAATATTCCTGAAGTTCATGTGGTTTCAGGGTTACTCTTTTTTAGGTAGCGACTTAAGGTGGGATGGTTGGGAGGGAATCCAGCACTGCTTTCCTTCATCTCCTCCAAAGGGAAACTTAGTCTTCCAGCCCAACAATTTCATTGCTAGATCAGGTGGCTTTCCTGTTACCTGTTGGATGTGCAATCCTTCGCCCTTTTTCAGGATCAATACCAAGGAATATTCCACTCACTACTCACTCTTAACCTTACCCTTAGATACAACAGAAACTTCAGCCTCTGCAGATCTTTCTTTTCACCCCTTGCAGGACATGTCCTTTTGCTGAAGAAACGGAGCAGATGTGAAAATTTTTCTTGTGATTAAATGGGATTTCTTTGTTCCCCAATGCTGGCACTCCAGCTGTGAAACCTACGAGATCTACAAACACACAGACATGTATCTCTCTATATATCCACAGTCAAGCTGTTGTCCTAAGAGAAAAGAGGAGTTGGACAGGAATAAGGGACTGGAAAACCTGCTGTTTTCTAGTATTAACTGAAAGACAGTGGAGAACAGAGATAATATGATCAAATTTTAGAACTAAACCAAGTAAAGGGCTGAACCCAACAAAGACTTTGCCAGGTGCTTTGCTGTAATTTCTCTGTTTATTGCTTACAGCCTTTTTTAAAGCCAGGAGTGCCTCTGACCTTGTGCCTATAATAAAGGCTGTGTGTGATGGGCTGCTAGAAGTAACTCAAGTAATTTCTCTTGGGCTCTATAATAAAATGGCACGTAACTGGAAATATTACAGTATCATCATACCAAAAAATAAGCCTGCGATTCATGATCACTCAAGGTGACCTGATTTTATCATTTCAAGTATAGTTGAAAATGAAAAGGCTCCATCTTGTTTCCATCTACTTATTGCATTTCATTTTGAATTAGAAGGGAAACACCATTATTTAAATAAAGTCTTTCAACTGTGTGGGGGGAAGCAAAGCTTAAAATCGTAGAAGGAAGAAAAAAAACTACTTCTGCTGGCATAGTACCAGCAAGTACAGATATCACACAATCACAATGGAGATTAGCAGGGGCTGGGCGTGCGTATTTGTAATGCGTCAAAGAGAGGATATAGTGATTAGAAGCATGACGATGCTTTCAACACTCACACAGGGATTGAATGTATGATTTATAATACTAATTCTGCAAAACCTTTCTCTGCTTGTGCTTACTGCTCAAGGGATTCAGCATGGATTGATCACTGAAAAACAAAAAAGGTGTTTTCTTCAGCTCAGCTGGATCAAACCCTTGCAACTAATCAAAAGCCTTTTCAGTATTGACACTGTCTGATCTAAGAGATTATTTGCCACCTACCTGTATACTCCATTGTTCTGTTGCAGATTACTATTCCCACAGTGTAATTGTCAGAAAAGTTTGTTCTATGCCCATGGAGGCAATACTTCACTGATGGGCATTTTAGCTGATAATTATTTGATTTTCCCTGAGTATTTATGGCCATTGTATAAATATATGTGGCAGAAACATTAAAACAAAGGTGCTGATGCCCTTAAAGAGCAAGCAGTAACCCATAATCCGAGGATACGTATCTTTGGTTTACCAGTTACTGCAAATCAGAAACACAGACTCAGTTATGGCTCAGCCACCGGATCCACAAGGGAACTTTGGAAAGTCATTCAAATCCTACATGTTCTAGTTCCTGGTCTCTCAAATGGTACACTGAACCCTGATGAATAGCCTTGAATGAGTGAGTCCCATTTTGAGGCAGGGCAGCGCTTTGGCTGTACCAAAGGGAGACCAGGAGCACTCAGCAGAGCTGCTGAGGATTTATACTTTCTGAGGTGAAAATGTTTTCACAGCCAGCTGCAGCGGGATGCTGAGGTGAGGCTCAGCCTCTAGTGGCTATCTGGGTGTAAGCCACAGAACTAACAACGTAGCTCTGCCCTTACTTGCCTTTCCTTTTAGTGATTGCTATTTAGCTTCACAGGGACTTTCTGGCATTGCTGGGCAACCCATATCAGGTTGTGCATATTTCATGCGCTCTCTGCTGCCCTGATTCACAACTGCCAAGATCAAGATGGCTTCCAGAGAGCACAGCGTTTACTCCTGACTGCATGCTTGCATCTTTCCAAAGCCTGGGGGACTATGCCATCATTGTCTCACTCCAGAATGAAACCGTATCATGGCAAATGTGTGCACCAGGCTGTGGACTCAGACGATTAATGAGAAAAGAAGCTGCACTTTCTGACCTTTTTCCAACCAACAAAAACAATTTTTAATATCCGCTTTTCTTCCCAGAAAGAAAACAAAGAAAAGCCTTCCCTGTAACATTTATGGACAAATAACCTCGCTGGTAGAATTTACGTGATATTAGAAAGCTTAGTGATCTGGTGAGGCCTAATTAAAATAAATAATAATAGCGTGTGCCAAAGGAATAAAATTGCACAAGGTTTTCCAAAGCTAGATCCATTTGCTCAGTTTAAGGATTCATCTGCTCATTAAATTTTGGACTTTGCATGCTACGTAGATGAGGCTAAACCTGTTTAAATACACACTTCATGTTAATAATAATAAAAAAAGAGAACCTGCTGGCCTCAAGCAGCACTGTGATTATGAAAGGAGGGGCACATACTAATAATACCTGGGGAAACAGGAGAAAGATTTCCATGTATTCCTGTGTATCAGAGCCCATTGTCATCTCCAGAGCTCGAGCTGAGGATCTAGAGGATATGCTTACTCCTGGGTTGAATGCTAAGCAATGTGTGGGGCTTAGTAGACGAAATATATCACATTTTGGATTTAATTTGTCATCAGCCACCCTTGGGTGCTAATTCCGTTCGCTACAAAACTGAGAACCTCAATGCTGTAGCAGAGGAAACATTTTTGAACTACTGCTCGAACCTTTCATGCAGCTTCACTACATTCTCCTGGAGCCACTCCATGCTTTACTACAAGCAGAGCTGACAAATAACAGACACAGTAAGATAACACAGCATACTCATTTTCCAGCAGGACACGACCATTTTACCACAGCTATTAACCTAAAGAAGAAACCCATGCCTAAGGATTTTTTTCTCTTCCTAACATTACTTTTGATGCAAATACTTCTTGCCATTCAGCAGCTCCTTACTGGAACTTCCTGATGCAAATACCTCTTCACATGCAGGGCTTTTCCTTCCATGTCCCACTGTGACTCCTGCAGAGAGGAGCTGCTCTCAGTAAACCAAATTGCTGGGGCTTCACTGGCTGTGTAACGAGCTTGGAATTGATCTTCTCTCTCGACTCAGAACTATATTAAACTGCTGATCAGATTTATCTTCGATGAGTGAATTAAACACTTTCATTCCTGTTTAGAGCTGCTCCCATGGCTTGGACAGGCAGTGGGGATCCTTCCACACAGAACAACTGCTTTCTATTCCGCCTACTCCTCCTCCTGCTATTCTGGTACTGCTGCTATAGAGCAGGAGAAGCTACGTAATACTGAATAGATAGCGTTCCTAGGGTGCATTACATGGCTTTCATCAGTTATCTACCTATAAAGAGAAAAAAACCTATTTTTAATTTGGTTTTAATGTAACTGGCTAATGAGTTTTTAATCTTTAGCAAGTCCTTAGTTGCCTCAGGAAGCTAAAATTTGGTCACCAAACCTGGTGCAAGGCATGTTGTCTGCAGGAAGTGCATTGGCCACCCCCTTGGGCTCCAGGAATGCAATTAAGAAGGAAAAAAGCTACAAAGCTGTAGCTGAAAGCCACAAAGAAAGGAGAGGACAATGGAAGACACTTTTCCATTAGATCAGTGGAGGCTTTTAATCAGTTGTGTGGCTTATTTCAATCCAATCTGTGCCAACCGTTGTGACATCCCCTTGTTACCACAGAGGTGTTTGGTGATCCAAACTGTAAGAGACTATTCTTTTATATGATTGACTCAAAGTTTGCTGCAAACTGAAGAAAAGATTTTATTTTTGACCCACCACAAAAGGCATACACTGGTTGCAAACTTGATTTTGTGAGGTGCTACAGCCCAGGGACTTCCGAAAAGCAGTCAGCGCTTTGAGGTGATTGTTAAAGGTCCCCTCCAACCCAACACATCCATGGCTGTGTGAAGCCCATTTTCCCTCTTTATGGCTATGAGCTGCCTCAGGGCTCTTGTGAGGACCTTGTAGGCCTGTATTTTTCACACTTTAATTTCTGTTTTGCTTTGTTTTGTTTTGGTTTTTTTTGGCTCTTTTCACCTGGTGATTTTTGACATGCGCCATCATTCCCACTATTCCTCTAAGATAGCTCTTTCAGACTCCCGGACACATTAACGCTGCATGAAATCTGCACGGAGCCTATCCTGCTAATAACTGACAAAGCAATTGGTGATGGTTAACCAGGCACACGCAGCTGGGTTTATCTTCCGTGCCCCAGCTGAGCCTCTGACAGCAGGAGATCACCTACGACTGCGTGGCACACGCGGGTGTCCTCCCCTCCGGCAGGGGGCGCTCGCCCCTCGCTGGCCCTCGTGCCTCCCGGTTGCTTGGTTACGGGAGCGCGTCCTTCCGTGCGACGGGAGCGGCGTGGCCCCGTCCGCGGCGCTGGGCGGGGAGGGGCGAGCGGCGGGCTTTAAGGGACTCGGGGGCCGTGCTGCGCCTGCTGGATGCGTTTGCGGTGTCGTGGCTGCTGGCGTGTCCTCGTGGGAGGTACTTTTCCTGCTGTGAGGGAAGAAGGGAGGCTGGCAGGGGCATGAGGTCACTTGTTTTTGTAGGTGGAAAGCCTTTGTAGTTACTTTAGTAAGCGCAGAGCTTCAGCCTGCCTCATTTCTTCCTCTGCTGGGAGTTTCTGTGCGACTTGTGGTTTATGCTCCCAAAGATAGCAACAGTTCAGTTGTTTCCCTTAGTAAAATGGTAATAACTATTGCTTGGTGCTTGGTGGTCTTGATGAAATCCGTGGGGACCTCAGCAAAACGCACTCCTCTGAAAAGGATTGGGTTCTGCGTTGGTATATGAAGTATAAAAGCTCATTTCTGTTTGAGTTTACAGGCTGTGTGCTGCAGGAGAGAACTGCTGGGAAACATGAGCGCTTTGAACTGAGTTATCTGGAAGAGCTGACTGTGGTTGCAGGACCCCAGGCTGTACGCAGGGAGTCTCAGTGGGACAGTCTGAAGATCAAATTAGCAATAGTTACTGCTCCTAGAAATGTGAGCGTGTGCAAGATTTAACACCAGGTCAATTGTGCTGGTTAAGAATATTATCCTCTCCGGAGGTCAAAGAGTTCACGTAAGCCTGTCATGAATATAAATAAAAATATTCCTGATTAATTAATTGCTCTGCAAGTAAGGATATCCTCTGACGAAAAATGAAAAAACAAGCTCCTGATGGCAGGGTAATGAATCACAGGAACAGAGCTCCAGGAGAAGGCAGTGATGACAAAAATCAAAGATGCTCTGAAAAAGTTAGCAGTGAAAATGGCACTCAGAGTCATGAAAGTTGCATTATAAAGCTGCCCGTAATAGCATCATTCGCAGGTACTGCTAAAAGAATTCCGCCTCAGAAGCCAAGGTATCGCAGATCTGATTTTCACACCAGTAACTCCCCGGTCTTGTTAGAAAAGACAAAAGCTGTTAGTAAAGCAAAGGATAGAGTGCGTATGCTACAGACGAATCCCTACAACTTAAGGAATGATAAAACTGAAAAAATAGGCCCTGTGATTAAAGACGGTGATGAGTTTAGCTCTGCAAATTTAGAGAGAAATGAAAACATTCCCAGGAAGGAAAAATTAACCAGGGAAAGCTGTAAGAAGAGAAGCAAAGAGATTTCAAAACTAAAGCAGCAAGATTTATGTGTTGAATTGGGACGAGTGCTGAGAAAAGGAAGCAAGCAGCCAAGTGTGAGGTCTGCTCGGGAACAGTTGGAAGAGGTAAGAGATGTGACTAGACTAGACACCTCAAAAATATACGAGAACTTCCAGCAGAGCAAACCTGAAGAGCCTACTTCCACAGCAGCATTGCCTGTGAAAGTGGTTGCAAGGTCTGTTGATGAAATAATTGCTTCCCTGCAGTCTACTTCTCCATCTTCCTCAGAACAGATGATCAAAGAACTCCTGGAGAGTGTTCTTGGCCAGAAATACAACATAAAAATGGAAGTAGGTGAACCAGAACAAGAGCAATATTTTTGTCTTAGGTAAATATTACTTTTATAGGAGTTGTGTATTTTTTTTCCAGCTCCTACAACACAAAAGCCAGACAAAACAAACAGACAAAAACACTGATGTACCATAGAATATTCTTCACTGTTTCTTCTGCCAGATCTTTAATTCCCTTAAAAAAATGAAAATGTGTCAATATAAAGATCTATTAAAACTTGGGCCCTTTGGGGTGAGAATTGTGTTAGTCTATTTATAGATCAGTACAGCTTTTTCTTTATGTTCTTTCTCCCCTTTTTAATATGGCATATTTCAGTCTAAGAGATGAAGTGCACTAAGTATACCTGAAGCATTGTTCCTTTCCATTTGGCATATGAAGACTCAAGAAAACAATTTTATTGTTGTAGTTACGTGGATTGTATCAGGTGTTGTAAGAGTCCCTTCAATTACAATAAGAGGCACCTGTGCTACACCAGTAACGTCAATATCACAGAAGACTTTTCTGGGTTCTCACCAGAGGGTAGCCTCTTTTGTTGTTGCTGGTTTATTTGTTAACTAGTAACTTAGACTCACTAGTAACTTACTCTCAGATAGCTCTTTGTCTTCCCTGAGCAAGAGTAATGGTTTTGTTAGAATGAGCCGTTTCACAAAGGCTGAAGCTCATGTTACAAAAATGGCTATCATACTTTGTATTCATGCTAGCATTTGTTGTGAGGGGTGCTGTGGAATAGATATACCCATATAGGATGAACTACTTTTAAGCAGGAACTGCCATTGCAAGGGATTATGAAAGACTGATGTGTCTGTGTTTTAGGAAATTATGATGAAAATTGTTTCCTACAGCTATTAAAATGCTACCTTTTATGATCACAGAGCATCTTGCACAGAATGTGAGTGTAGTACCTTAATGTTCCTTTAATGTGAGATTGATTGCCATTGGTTAGATTAAAAAAAGACAAAAAAGAATGCAGAATTGAATTAGACCAGTTATGTCTATGAGCAGCAGTAGTCTGAAACTGCATTTCTAATAGATTTGTCCTATGATTTGATTTACTTTTGTTCTCAGAGCTGTTTGTGTGGCTCAGGTACTCAGAATGTCTTTTACTCTGTGTATTTTCTGGTGTATATTTGGGGTTGAAATCAGAAGCCTTTCCTCAGTGTGGCAGCACTGATATGATCCATCTTTATTGCTTTACTCTGATTTTAGTAATAATTTGAGACGGTTCTCTTGTTAAGTCTGGTTGAAGTTTGCCATCTGGTTATAAAAACACATCAGAGGAGATTGAGAAATGAAGAAGACTAAAGGAAATCCCAGACATGGAAAACCATTTCTTGTTCAACTTACAAAAAAAAAAGTCATTAGTGTTGTGGTAACTGTGTTGCATTACTTGTCCTATCTAACTCATTTATAAACACGTTTTATGTGTTATAGGTAAGATTTTTCTCTAGCAGGTCCTAGTGTTCTTGATTTGAAGTGAACTGAGTTTTCTGCTGTTTCTATTGGGAGTTACTGTGCTCTGAGCTCTGGAGTACTGTGATATCTAAACATATCAATCAAATTCGAAGTAAAACAGCAGTTTAAAGTTGGTGATGACTTTCTGGTCCAGTTTTTAGTTGTTTAATGTTTTTTTTAGGTATGGATTTATGGAAAATGAAGATGAATGACACTCTTACTGATTGCACTTTTTTAATCAAAGGCATTTACAGCTGGCATCTTTTGAACTGAAGTGACCTTACAAATAGGATGAGGACTCTAGAAATTCTTTATTATTATTATGCACGGTTTGTTTGCTTTAGAGTGAGCTTCAAGACTTGTCTTCTCTAATGAAGTAAGGAATATATTATTTTAAATGAAATAGAACAGAACTACTAAAATGAAAACAAGCTCTCAGAATTAAATGTGATTTTCATTCCCTAACAAAAAAAAAACTATTCTATTCTCTTTATCTTATTTTTCATTTTGAATTAATGATGGTTAGTATTGACAGCTTATGCTGTTGCTGTGGAGTCTGAGCATTGTTGTTTTCTCTTTTTTTGACAGTGTTACAAACAACATTACCTGGGAAATGGGATGCCAGCTCAGTGGGACATTAGTACTTAGCCCTGTTTCCTTGGAGGAAATTGGTTATAAATAATTATTCCTACCATGTTTTCTTCTAAAAAGTGAAATGCTTATTATAACCAGAATATCATTTCCAATGCCTGGAGTTTGTTGCCTTGGGGCATGTTGCTACCCCTGAAGTATCTTGTTATCAAGTTATATGTTGGATTTAGTATCCGTAGGAGGGTGTTTATATTCATTCCAGAAATACATTTTCTTGGTGTTCAGCTTTCTTAGTGATCAGCTTGCAACTCATCTTCTTTAGTTGGCTTATTGTTTTCAGCAGATCAATTCTTTGGTATCTCAGATAAGCATGTGAAGGTGGTAACTAAAAGAAAACACATTTTTTTTTTCCCCTTCTGGAAAAATAGAATCAGATTTGAATGCTTCTATTAGAGGATGACAATACAGTGTACCATGCCATCAAAGAACAAACAAAGTATACTTCTGCTTTGGTATACGTTTCTAGCTCTTCAATTACTCAACAGAAAGTGAGGCCTTGAGGAGCCTTTCTCAATAAAGTATTAGTACTCTCTCAAAAGTACAGTTTTGTTTGCTTTAGCTGCAAGCAAATATAAACAAGTATTTGCTCATCGCTTTATAGCATCTTAAGTATTTACTGTATAGATTCTTTATATTTCAGCTCACATGAGAATTATACATCAGATCATGTATTGATTTTTTTTTTTTGTTTTTACTAAAACAGTAGGGGGCTCACTGAAAATATTTTTCTGAAGTGCTGCAAGGTGTATTCTAAGTTTCTTGGAAATGAATGAGATTTCAATTTATTTCATTTAGCTGTGTAAAAAGTAATGAAGCATTATATTACGGTTTTTCTACTGTATTGTTAATTCTGTAATTGTATATTATTGGTTATACTCAATAAGATTAATCATGGCAGAACAAAGGCAATGGTATTGCCTACCCTTGCATAAGGGAGTCAGTCTTCACGAGTAGACATTACCAATCCTGGATATATGATTTTTTTTTCCTATGGCCTATACTACTTCAAATGTTATTGTTTATTTCTTTAAAGATACAGTTTTAATGATGTTACAAGAAGCTGCCCAATGAGAAATGCTTAGTATATGATCTGCATGTGGGGACTTCTGGATTCTAATCTGTTTGTCTCTCCAGAATTACTAATACAAGTAACTAATTAAAGATAATCCAGTTGTGCAGTTTGTGAGATTTGTATCAACAATCACTTTCCAGCATCCCAGTTCTTTATGCTTATTAGCATAATTGCCACATAATCACCTCTTGTTGCAAGAAATGCTGCAGGCTTCATGGACTGTCTTTTTACCCTGAAGCCTAACGAAAGGAGAGAATACTCCTGATTAGACTGGTGGGATGCTGTTATAAGAACAAACTGATTTTAATCTGGTAAACTGTGATTTCATAGAGTTTCAAGGAATTTTTGAAGGGATACAGGATGATTACCAATGCCTGTATAAATAATCTGTATAAGTTCACCAAGCTAAAGGAATGTCTTAGTTTATTTGTATGATCACACATCTGGACTATATTTATTCTGCCATTTATCAGGGTCTTTTCTACACTGGTGATTGCCTTCTATCAGAAGAGAGGAATCAATTGCAGTGAATGCAGAACAGGGCCATGAAGATGATCAGGATGTTGGAGCACCTCTCCTGTGAGGACAGGCTGAGGGAGCTGGCATTATTTGGCCTAGAAAAGGTGCTGGGGAGACCTCATTGCAGCTTTTCAGTACTGAAAAGGAGCCTACAGTAAAGATGGGAAGGAATTCCTTATCAGAGAGTGAGTGTAGTGACAGGACAAGGGCTAATAATTTTAAACTGAAAAGGGGAAAGTTTAGATTAAATATAAAGAAATTATTAACAGTAATGGTGTTGAGACACCAGTATAGGCTGCCTGGAAAAGCTGCAGATGTCCTGTCCCTAGAGGTCTTTGAGGCCAAGTTAAATGGGGCTTTGAGCAACCTGCTCTCGTGGAAGGTGTTCCTACCTATGGCAGGGGGATTGGAACTAGGTGGTCTTTAGTGTCCTTTCCAACCCAAACCATTATAGAATCGTATGAAAATAATTTATTTTAAAAACATTTAACTATTAAAGGAGAAATTGAAAACTTTTAGTAAGATGAATTTAGAGATAATTATTAAGAAAACTAAGACTTTTTAGTGTTTTGTATGTCAAGACTCTCAAAGTGTCTTATCAGCAACCAAGGATACCAAAGACATATCAAAATGACTAAAAATGTTGAAACAGTTTCCAATGAATTACGGAGGTACTTAGATCCGTAACTATTTTTTTACAATGAGGAGGAAGGCTATGGCTAGTAAAACAGGTTTTTTTTTAAGGCACAATAACATTTTCTGTCACAAAATATCAGGGCTGGAAGAACCATCAGAATGCTTGAAAATGAAACCACAGGAATTAAGAGTTGCCATGGTCTCAACGCTTTTATTTCTAAATAAAATTGGCCTAGTTTTTGTTAATACAAACACACAACCCATAGCACATATATACACAATACACATTATATTAAAATATCAGAACAGCATTGTGCCTGCAATTCTCCCATGGGGAGTGAACAAAAGAGAAAACACCACACCCAGCAAAGAAAAGCAGTCGCATAACATGTGCAGGTGTCTGAAAGAGCATGGAGATACTGCTTGTTCATATGATTTTGATAAGGAAATTAATATATAAAACTCAGACTACACATAACATGTTTTGTTAAAATTAAATGGAGTACGACATGCAAAAAATCCTAGGCATTAAAAATATACTTTTAGATTACTGGTTGGACAATGCACAAAATAAGGAGTGAAATGTGTATAGATCTTTTCAGAAGATCAGCCTAAGTTTGTTTCTGCATGTGTATGTTTATTTCAAGTATATTTCAAATATACGTAATAAAGACCCATCCTTTAATTTGTGCATGGATGTTGATTTGATGTTTTATTCTGTTTGGTAGTATGAATTGCACTATATTTTTTTCCCTCTGGTTTGTGCAGCGGGTCCCAGTTGAATGTAAGGAAATAAAACTTGATTCTCAAGCTAGCAGGGAAGTCCTGCCAAGTTTTCACCAAGCAAGCTTGGTAACATTCTACATTATCTAGGAATGTTGAAATATAATAAGTTAATTGTACTTCTATTTGCTTGTAGAGTTGTTAAGATAGGTAGATCATATTTTAAACTGATAAAACAGGGAAGGAAAGGAAATAGTGCTTGAAAATATTTTGGTGCTTCATAAATCATAAATATACTTTTATTTTTATGTCTATCCCTTTTGGATCTCTTATTTCTTTTCTTTGGGGGTTTGATTCTTCAGCTACTGGATATACAGAATTTCCCTTTTATTAAGTAGCATGATGATTAGGGCAATGAACTTGCAAAATATTCATTGCTATTCATATATCTTAATGCCCATCACTGTATGTCTGGCATTCAAACTGTTTTTAAAATTTAAATTTGTAAGCTTAGATGTGTTTGGAGATGTTGCTTCATGTTTAGAGGTATTAACAACTTATTTGCTTTAAAGGATCCATATATATATTGATATACATACATTTCTGATGTATGTTAATTCTTGCACTTTTGAAGTATAATTTGTAGAAGAAGCTTTTTAGAAGAAATCTCTATACATATTATTATCTAGTGTTAATCATTGTAAACCATTTGCCTATTAGTATATTAATTTTGTAAATCCAGTTCTCGATTGAAGAAATATTTGGCTTAAGATAAAATAGGTACAGTGATCTGGGTGCTTCATGAAATGCACGTATGATGAAAGAGTAATTGAACATAATAAATATTGTAATGAATTATTTGTCAGGGAGCATAAAAGTGTTTTTTAAGAAAATACTGTATGTTCATCTCTTAAATGGATTTTCCCTTTCCCTTGAAAGACACCAGTTGTTCAAAAAGGATCTCGAGCAGCAGAAAATGAATCTCAGCCTACAGATGAGCTGTTAACATATAATAAGCAGGTGAAGCAGGTAAGCAGGCTTAGTACTATTGTGAGATAGTATTAGTTTTCCCATGCTTGAGGTTTTGATGCTTTAGAGCATATAGAGATTTGTAAGCTGTTTTTTTTACCACCTGCCATTAAAAAAGCCTCTTCTATAATACAGGTCTCCATACTTGTCTTGCAGCTTAATGTTAGAGAAAAAATAAATTAAGGTTCATGCGGTCATATGTTGGGTTAGGCTTTTCATTATGAGATTGGGAAGATTAGGAATGAAACAACGTATAAATAGAATCCTCATTTACATTTAACAACTGTATGCCTTCCTGGAAAATGGCACAATGATCAACATCCTTTTGGTTACGTAATTTTTCACACATGACTAAAGTTTTCATATGACATCAACCTCTTAAAGCTTCTCTAGTAAAGAGCATACACCAAGTTTACAGAGGCAGAACAAATTTGTAACAAAGACCAAAAAATGTCTTTGGCCATATGTTGTCAGTTTTAATCATTCTGGTATTTTGAGGATACAACCTTAACGTAGTTTCTTCTGCTGCTTCCATATGAATGATTGCTTTGCCTTAAAATTACTACATTTGCTAAATGTATTATGTGAAGAACAACCAAGAGTGGGGGATGTTTCTACTAGACACTTTTGTGTGCAAAAAATACTGAGCAGCCTTGGCCTAAACTCAAATAGAGGTGAACACAAGATCTGGTATGGTGCATGAAGACAGATGCAGGTATTGAAATGGAGGAGATGAAAGGGAGCAAAATGAAAAGGGGATGAGAGAGACAGATATGGCTTTCTTGTTGATAGCAATATTATTGGAGAGCAGATTGTTTCTAGGTCTAGTCATAAGAAGACAGATCTAATCAAAATGAGAACCTTTCTGGATGTGTAAAGGCCTTATGTCAGCTGCTTTTTCATCTCCTTCCATTGACTGTAGTTTGGCTCCGATTGTGTCTTGTCAGAAGGCATGGAGGAAGGCAGAGGGAGAGGTAGTCATACCCTTAGGAACCCAGAACAGTAGTGACCAATTTTTCTTGTCAGTTTTAGGATAGCTAAGAACCTGTTCTGAAGAGCTAAAGGATGTGGGGTACTCTGAGAGTGAGTTACAGGGAGATAAACTCCGCATCATTCCTGGTGCTGCGTTTTGTGTTTGAGCTATAGTGAATGTGAAGTAAAACTCTAAATGGTCTGAGCATTTCCAGTTGACTGGCATATTCTTCTACAACCAAGGATTTGGCTGTATCAATTCTTGTGGAAGCATAATTTCTGTTAGACAGATTAGATTGCTACTGCTGAAGAGCATGAATGAAAACAGTAATTAAAAAAAAACCCTTCTAAGTTAGGAATAATATTCTTTTGACATTGTCTTTACAATAGTTGTCTGTCTATAGGTCAAAAATTTTTCTAATCATTCATGCTGTCTGTTCTTGACTTCACATAATTAACAATGATGCTTGCCGTAGGTAGTTGTAAGAAGCTACTCTGCAGTCATACCCTCGTATTTATTGGTCTGTTGGTTACAGAAATAGGTACTAAATGATGTGTAAACAATATACAATACAATGCCAATGTGATGTCAGATAACTTTTATAATATTTGAAAATGTACTCAAATTACATATTCTAAATTATATACTGTTGGCCAACAGGCACTTTCACAGTTAGTTAAAGAGTACTGGGGTACTGTGGTGGTTTTTAGTATTATTTTGGGCAACATGCCACTTCTCTAATGCTCTAGTGCTGGTGTTCTAACAACATCTATAAAATGTATGTTTAGTGAGGTTACAACAAAAAGCAACTTCCAAGATAGGCACATGTAAAGATAAAATACATTTGGTTCTACTTAATGTAAGTACTGCAGAATTTAAATGTGGTATTTTTACAATTGGTTTTTCACAGTGTTCTGTTTCTATCTTTCATTGTCATGATTATAGCTTTTAATTTCCTTGAACCTGCTTTGTTGCATTCTGTATGGTAACTTTTCAGTGGAGTTCAGATAAATCCTTTTTGTTGGTTGCAGTTAGTCTGTTTTGTGAACATGTTTAACTGCTTACAGGAAACAGAATCCTAAATGCTTGAGGTTGAAAGAGACTTCTGTTTCTTCTATACTATGATAGCCTCCAGCATATTCTGAGGATTTAGAAGCTCAACTTTATGAAATGTAGATGCCTTGAGAGTAGTAATGTCTTAAGAGGTTCCTTCCCCTTGCTGTTTGCTCTTGCTCCTGGACTGCAGTGAGCTGCTGCCTGACAAAATTTTTGGGTGGGACAGGGATCAAAGATCTGGATTAATTTCTGCCTTTTCCTTGCGTGCTTCTTACTATGTTTTTTACCAGTTATCTGGTCTGTGTAACTGTGTGAAAAAACAATTATTG
This sequence comes from Gallus gallus, assembly GCF_016699485.2. Lineage (NCBI taxonomy): Eukaryota > Metazoa > Chordata > Aves > Galliformes > Phasianidae > Gallus > Gallus gallus. Next base: position 36,700,469 of record NC_052536.1, read on the forward strand.
GCATTAATAAACTGGAATGATCAGCTGTGGGTGGAAACAATAGCAATTCCTTTTGTGCTGTTGTGCTGAATAAACAAAACCTTGAATAAACTTTTAGAAAAGTTTTATAATTTAAACCACATTTGTCTATCTTAATTTGCATAATTTTGATGCTCTTTTGATTATCCTGTTTAATGCACTTAAATTTTTCTCATCTTCTATGCTCTTCAGAAATGCAGTCTAGATAGGGCACACTGGGTATTTTGTTTTACCACACTTTTTTGCATATCCTATGCCCTGAATAGCTGTGGGTTTCACTGTGATCTGCTCAGTGACAGTAGTTATATGCTACTCTTGTTTAACTGAATTTTGTTTTCTGTTAGTCAGGGTTTCTTGTGCACCATTGCTTCTTGTTCTTCTCTGGAGTGGGTATGAAAATATCTGTATAGCTTACAGTCTATAACACTGTGTTTATCTCTGCTTGTGAACATCTTAGGCTCCATCCACAGATGTGCTACGGGTGGAAGGAAAAGCGATATCAAAAATTAAAACAGATGAGGTTCAGAAAGATCTACAAGAGGAACGCAGCTTACAACAGTGTTTGTCTTTCCTGCCCACTCATGCTTCAAATGTCAAGTAATGCTTTAATCTTACTTCATTATAATGAAATTAATATTGAAAATGTGTTAAGTTATAAATACATACGATGGCAGGTAAGTACGGAGAAGAAATAATGCCATCTCCCAAAATCTGGTTCAGAAACATGCAATTCTGAGCAAGTTCTGATCTAGCTATCAAGTTTAGCTTGGTGGTTTGTTTGCTTCTTATCTCCTTGAAAAAGATCTGATTTACAGTTTTTAAAATCTAGAGGGCCTGCTCATTCCTGCTGTATGCAGAAGAAACTTCTCTTGACCGCAGCAGAGACTGAATGAAGTTGCTTATGCAGGGGTTGAATTTGTCCATACAATTCCAAGCATAATCTAATCAAAATAATTAAAAACAAACAATGGAAAATACCACAAATTTAATATAAGCAATGCCAGCTGTAAGTCATCATCTTTAAATAGAGAAGATGTATTAAAAATTCATTAACTTGAATTTGTATTACAGTCAGTGCTTGTCTGAAATTCAGGAGATTTTACACAGAGCAGTAATTTAAGAACAACTGCTTATTACCTTGCTGTTGTCATAGGTGGCATCTGTCATTCTCTAGTAGGAGTGCAGATTACAAAAGTAGTACAGCCTGCGTCCTGATTTAACTGATCTTGTCTGTCCCATGTCGAATGAGACTCCTCAATTTTATGGTGTTCGCTACTAATAAGATCTTTATGGCTAACTTTGCTTAGATATACCGTAAGTTGCTTCTTCACTTCTTTCTTTTTTGAGGTTTAAAAAAAGAAAGAGCGAGAGAAGCAGCTTTAATTATTAGCTTTTGTTGTTCTTAGGGTCCTGAATGGTCTATTGGATACAGAAGAGAGCCTTTTTATGGGAGGTCTAAAGTTTGTAAATGGATAATACTTTCAATTAAGTAGCTGAGAATAGTCATGGGAAAAGAATGCTTAAGTTTATGAAACAGTCAAATTGGCATTTAAGTGACCCTTTGCATGCCATTGCTTATCTGCATTGCTTAAAGATCATTTGGTTAGCAAGATTATATATTAAAACAAATAGTGACAACAGACAATGAGTGTTTTACCTTCAATAAATACTTACTGTCAGATTATCAATGGTGCAGAAACTGCATGATTTTCTAAAAAACCTGTATTTAGTGCATTAAAAGAGGGTAATGTAGGCCACACACATAGTATTGTTTCTTCATGTCCACTTTTTCAAAGAATGATAAATAGTCTGTTTTAAGAGTGAGTTGTAAAAACATTCACCTTTACCTGCGGCATGCCCTGAATATTTTAGTTTACATTCATAGAGCATTCAGTTAGTTAATTCAGTGAAATGCTAAACTTCTATCAAAGAAAAGTAATTATATTGCTGTTAAGATATCATTCAAACTGTTTTTTATTAATTTTAAATTAAAAAAAATCTATGTGAAAAAGCTCCCAGATGATTTTAAAATCATTTTGCTTACTTTTGTTTACATACGTTACTCCAACTATTTTAAGTTCAAAGTTGAATTGTTTGCCTATTTTTACTTTTAAATGCATATGTATTGATTTGCAGAGAAAGTGAACTGTTAGAGAATCCTGAAATAAAATATTTCGTATTAGGTATTCTTTCTTCAGTTAAAAAAGTATCATGGAATACTTCTTTTTATTTTGAATTAGCATTATCTACTTCTTAAAGCACTGATCTGTTTTCACACACGGAAACAATTGCTTATTTCCATTTGTGCTGTGAAATGTCTGAATTTAGTTCCAAAAAAACCCACCCCTATCAATTTCATTATATGGAATTGCTGTAAGCCTTAAATTCTAATCAGTATTATGTATTCTGTTTCCACTGGATATGTCATTTTAAATGTTTAACTTTAAAATTTTATTCAATTCCTGTTCTCATTTAGGAAAAAGAGTCGGAAATTTGAGTAGAGACTTTGGATTATAATTATGGTGAAAATGGTCTTGTTGAAGCATGAAGTGGCTAGGCTTCCTTCTATAGGTTATTTCTATATATTATATATTGCATTAAACATATAATGGCTTGCCAATAATTCTTTTAAGATTTTAATTAAAATTAAAAGGTTATTTTGTTGCCACTCATTTATATTTTGTTGTCACGTGTCTGTAAACATCAGGACTCAGATGAGTATAATATAACTAATATGGTGATGTCTTAATTGTGAGTCAAATTGATGTTATATTGCACTGTTTTTTGTCTATTTTCTTTACATGTGTGATTTCTTTAAACTTTTTTGCTGTCATTGCTTTTCAGGAATGGTAAGTACATAAAAAATATATATTTTATATTAACTTGAATATGTATTGCATGATTAGATTGATCTTGTTTTTTTCTCCTCTGTTTTGTAGTTCTTACTAATTCCCCTTTTATAATCTATATATATTTATATAAATATATATAAAAGGCATAGTTATCAGTAAAATAGACAAGTTGTTGAAGGACTTATATATACCTGAAAGCTAATCAGTATGATTTCAAAGTGGAGTTTTAATCATTTTCATTTAAGACTTTCTTTTAAATATGATGATATTTATGAATTTTAATTAAAAGTAGCATATGTTTGGGGATCCATTTCAGGGCTCAGATATTTTCTCTATACTTTTTTCACATTATAGCTGTCTGCACCCTTAGACACTTATTAACTTGTAGAGTTCATACAGTAGCTGCAGACTGTTTTTAGAGCTTGATCCATGGCCTGTAGAAGTCAATAGACTTTCATCACTTTTAGCACAACTTAGATTGGAGGGTTAAATTGTAGATCTTTTTTTTTTTCAGTTATTAACTTTTTAAAGATAGTCAAAGGTACCGTGTTTCCTCTAAAATCAACAGCTGAATTGAAATGTTAGGAAAAAAGTTCAAGTGATGGCATATCAAAAAACTAATTCCGAGATTTAAGAGTATTTACATGGTATTCTGTCATGAGAGAGAACGCACAGATGAATGTACACGTAACATTTTAACGTAACATTCATTCAAATACCCACTTTAAGCTGTAAATATACGCTACTCAGATACTTAAAGCTTTCAGGGCAGACAGCATGAAAGCTCTACTTCGGGAGAGTAAAGCTATGACTACTGCAGTTATTCTTTAATTTTAAGATGATTACCAACGTTTTTGCTTTTACCTGTGGGTTCCCTCACCTCCACCCCTACTCCAAATGATATTAACTCTGCTTCTGATAGAAGTCACCTGGATTACCAGGCAACTTATGCCAAGTATTTATATTAGCAGTTTATATCCTATGGTCTGTGATGTCACAATGTAATGTTTAGATAAGTTGCATACTTTTACGATTCAGAGGATGGTTATTAAGGCTCTTTATTTTTTTCCCCTTTCTAGACAGCAAAATTATCCAAGCATTCATCATCTATGTACTGCTTTTCCCGGTTTTATGTTGCCTCCATATCTACAAATGGCTTCAAGAATTTATCATACTTCAGACAGAAGAGGTCACAATATCTTGTTTACGGCAGAGGATTTAGACAATAGGCAGAAAGAATCAATATGTTCTGAATATATTTACTTGAATGAACAGGCTGAAAGGAAAAGGTATGAACTTATTATCGATTTTACTACGATTTAATTAATTTTGTAAATTAAGGGATTATATTTTGAGAAATAACTTAATGATGTTTCAGTATTTAGTAGTTTCACAGAAGTGGCAAAAAAAGGCTTGATTTTTTTTACCTTCTTTGTAAGATATGCTTTAAATTATATAGCCCAAAGGTCTTAAGGCTTGCTTAGAATGTAAAAGTTGGTGTTAATTTTTAAGAATAAAATTTACTTATGTATGGACTTTTATATGTTGTGATTTATGTTATTAATCTGAGATTTTATATTTAGCTCTACTAAAGAGAGGTCCCACTGATATCATAAGCAATGTTGAGCAAATAGAGTAGGTTTCCTATGAATGTAAAATTCTGCAAGAATAGAAGGTATAAAGTGTACAGTCACTAACCTTTTATTATATGGACAGTCTTACTGATCCTGATTCTTCAAGCACTTAGCATCAGGCATAACTTTAAGTAATTTAATGTAGTTCTTTTGAGTTCAATACGTACCAAGTTAAGCACATATAAAACCTTGGATAGACCTGTAGTCAATGATACTAATTGTATATGTAAGAGATACTCATGATAACTGCATTACCAATTTTTATATTTGATTGAATTACTAAATCCTTTTTTGTTGTTTTCTTAACTTATTTTATGCTAAAATAATGCAAAATAAGACTAAACAACGTGAAGAATATTCATTTTTCACTCCATACTATTTCAGTTATATTTTTTCCTTTCTGTGTCTTTCTGGACAAAGATCTTCGATCTAGAACCTTTACACACTCAGGTTTTTCCTGAAGATTTTTCAGACTAACAATTTGCAGCTAAGAGTTTCTGTACTGCACCAGCTCCAGAAATATAAAATTATTGCTTGTAAAGTTTGTAGAGATCTAAAGAATGATAGAGAGGTAAATAAGGATAAGGACAGGTCAGTTTTACAGGGTAATTTGTGGAGCTTGTTAACTTGGGCTCCCTTGAAAAACATGCATTTTAGTGCAGCCAAATGCAAGGTCATAAGGCTAGGAGTAGGGAATAGGAGTCATTGTTTGTAAGAGGGGAGATTGTATCCTGAAAAGCAGTAATTCTGAGAAGAGCTTTGCACTCTTGAAAGATAAGTAACTGAAGATGGCTATGTAATAGTCTCAGACCTTCAAGGATGTGTGTTAAAATGGAAGTGAGACATTTTAAATAACATAGAAAAAGTTTTGGGGTTAGAAATCTTATACAGAGCTTTTTTATTCTTTTGTTCCAGGTAAGTGCTCTTACAACTGAGGTGATCATGCCACCACTTGTTTTTTTTTCTCCTGGCTACATGATTTTTGCATTCTTTTCTGCTCAGCAGCACAACTTCCTGCACCCAGAACAGTCAAATCGTGTAATGGTGAGTGAGGTTTGAATCCTCAGATAAGCAATAAATGCTCATATCCTGGCTCTGTGCTTCAATAGCAAATTATCATGGAGAGATGGAAATCATCACTCGTTGCTTTTTTTTTTTGCCCATTGACTGTCTTACAAAAGAAAAAAAAAAACACCTCTCCTTCATTGGGGGGGAAAAAAAGAGTACCCTGAGAAAAGGGCTCCATGTTCTGGGTTTGAAATGGAGGGAAACTTCTGCCCACAGTCCCTGAGAAATCTAAGTTTAAGAAAGGGGCAATAGATTTCCTGTAGGTGCCTGCTGTTCTTCCATATGCATGTTTATAGGAATGCTGTGCGCTTAATGAACTTAGCAGAGACTCCAAATACCATTCTTGGGGAGTAAACAGAAATCTGGATTCCTGTATGTGATCTCTCTTTTACTTGAATGCCTATTCTTTATGAAGATACTTAAAACATCGTTATGTTGGTCTTTATGTAGGAACTAAGAGATGCATTTAATCTCTTACCTACATGGCACAGTTTCTGTTGCAAGAGAATTTGGTAAATGAAAACTTGACAGACTCAGTAGCTGATGTTTCAGTCTGGACAAATTTGAGTGTAGCTGAAAGACCTCAGTGTATAGCAGTGAAAGTACCTTATGAAACTACTCACTGATTACAGCTTTTAAATCAAGACTTAATTTCATTGAGTCATATCCTGAGTTTCACCAAAGGAACTGTGAGTTTAAAGCAGGAATACTAATGAAATTTCATTATTTATATTGTTTAGAAGATCAGGATGGGTTTGTCATAATGTTTCTTTAACCATAAAATCTGAATCCATAAAACTATTGTATGAAAGCTTCTAGATCTTGAATTCTTTTGATGCAGTCAAGATTGTCCCAATCATCAAGCATGGCATTAGTTCAGATTAGGCCCTGATCTTTCTGGTTGGTTTGTGTCAGCTTCTGCTGGAGTGGCCAGTAGCTTGGCCATTGATTGCTTTGCAGGTCATGAGGAAAGAGTCTTTAAGGAAATTCTGAGAAAATAAAAATTCTGAGGCTGTAGCGATGTTTTCTCAAGCATGGGAGGCAATTTAAGTGTGGGCAAAACGGTGTTCATAAAGGGGGAAAATAAAACCCTTAGAATGTCAGTGATGGGGTCAGAAGTTGTGTAGAAATAGCAGTTGGCACACCTTTACTAATCTAGAGATAACAGAAAAAAGGAATGTCTTTGAGAGCTTTGGAAGCAGAGGAGCATCTCATGTTTGAATTACCACTCTTTTTTTTTTTTTACTTCAAAGAATAGTATAACATACAAAGCAAGTAGCTATGACCTTTGCAGTAGCAGTTTGAATGAACAAGAACAGAGCAACAAAATAAGCAGATAGAACAATCTGGGTTAAAGAAACAGATGCTGCAGCAGCTGAGATATGATGTTAGGTACCAGACTTCTAGATTTTTAAGGAGATTAAAAGAAGACTTTAATTTTAGAATGTTGTGAATGTTACCTGTTGAATGGTGGGGGTGCTCACCATAGTGATGAGTGCAAGTAGTGAGAAAAAATGAGGATTGCAAAGGCTTGTAAAATCCTTGAACTTCAGACCTGTTGAGCTAGCACTGGCATCTCTAGGAGGTAGATAGTCTGATATTTTTGTTGGTGCAGAATAGTTATGAATCATACTGATTCATTACATTGGAGAGGCAACTTGTACAAGGTGTTTATTTGTACATTTTATTAGGAATAGAGGAAGTGAGTAGAGGACAGGATGCTGTAATGTAAAGAGATGGAAATGAAACAAAAAACTGTGGAAGCTATGGGAAGACGTGGCTTGAAGGATGTTGGTTTTGTTTTCAGGGGGTAGGTGATGAGTGAAGGATGAGCCTGGACTTTGTGTCAAAAGAAAGGTTTCAATGGAGATCTGCATTCCCACAGATGATAAGTTTTAAAAGATGCCTGTTTTCTTAAAAAAAAAAAAGTTCTTATTGTTTGATCCAGAAAAACTAGAAAACTAAACTCTTTGGAGCACTGCCATCTAGTGGCATAGTCCAACACAATCTGTTACTACTTTTAAGAACTGGTTGATTTATGTGAGCCTTGAACATAACATCATTCATATGGTACTAATTTAAGTTTATTTACACGGCTCACATCTATTGCTGACCAATTCCTGCCACTTGCCTAATTTCATGAATACAAATAACCTAATTGGGAACAAGCATGATTTCTATGTAGTTGATAGTAAAATTCAAATGACTTTGTCGAGCAAGCTTACAATGGTAGGTTTTTATAGTGGATCAGATTAATAAAACAATAATTAGTTTGCTTTCAAGCCCCATCTTCATTGTGAAAAATATCTGGAGGCTTAAAAAACAACAACAACAAACTTCTCATTCACAACTGTGAAAAAAACATGTAGCAGAGCAGAGTATTACTTATCAGTATGTATGCATCTCCAGGTCAGCTATAACTTAGGACTGACTGTATTGTGTTTATCATATATGGCAAAGGTCCCTTGCTTTTTATGTCCTGTTTAATCTTGACACGCTCTGCAAGTGCCAGTTGTTTGAGAGTTAAAAATGCTACTTTTCTAGCCATAAAGACTTAAGAGTTTATCAGAATGTATGTTTATGAATATTATATGTGGACAGTCAAATCTATTCCAGACAGAAATCTTGCAAACGCGGTTTTTAGCTTCATCTTATCTTTGTTAAAATTCCTTCAAGCAGGAGTGCTTTAATCTCCTAGAAACATTCTGATTGAATTTTTATTTATTAACCAGCATGTGGAATAGGAATATTATTAGGATTTATTATTATTGCATTGAGCTTTCCTTCATGTTGTTTCTGTCTTCCAGAAATGAGAAGCCTGAATGTTGTTTCACATTAACTCCCATTTTATTACTTGGTATAAACTCACTGAATTGAGAACTATTTATCACAAAAGTGCCGTAAAAGAGTGACAACTCTTATGTTGTTCATTTAAGATGGTCAAATGCTAAACAATCTTTTGTTTTATACATTTCTCTATTTTGTATAACTTCTCAACATACCTTTTATGCAGACTCTTACCTTGAAGAGTCTGAACCACTGAATACTTAAATGTAAACAAAAACTAGAAAGGCCAAACATTTGCCAAAAGTTGGGTTTTCAGTTCTTGTTTTACCAAGAAACAGGTCTTTTTTCAAAGTTTCCACTTCAAGAAAGGAACATTCCAGAAAGAGTTCAAGAAGTACTCTCAGGTCTACAATCTTTCTGTCTATTAGTGCTGCATTTTAAAGATTCCTTCTCAGCGTGGGGTTGTACTTCAGAGGCGTTTTGTTTGCTAAATCAAATGGCTGGTTCTTGGTTACATTGAGACCTCCCTGCTGCTCCTTTTACACAGTGTTTCGATAAGTCTTAAAATAAATGCAACATATTTCTATTTTAAGTGAGAATGAAGCCCGCTGCAGCAGATATACACCTGACAGTGGCACTGCAGATAACAGGAATCAAACACTTTAATTCCACAAAAACACGAGGAAGCTTCATTTAGTGTTTACAAACTACCCCAAACCTGATTAACACCAGTAGATGTCAGTGTTACCATATGCCAACATGTTAAGGAAAACTCTGTTCATGTCCTAAGCACTTTGCATACATATATCTAATTACATATTTCTTGTTCCTCTGTATCTATAATAATAGGTGAAACATTTAATATATTTTGTTTATAGTTCTGGTACTGTAAGAATTATGTAAGTGACACCAGAAATAATTCTTGTACTGTCAACCAAGCAACAAGAATAGCTAAACATACAGATGTATTTTCTACTCTGTTAAGTAAAAAAAAATTCGTTATCATTTTTTACATAAATCCTGTAAAATAAATGTTTAGCTGATGAATGATTGTAGACCTGGAATAGCGATTACTGCTATTCTAACAAACTAGTAAAACTATTTTAGAGAAGTAATATGTTCCTCAGATCTAAACTTGGCTTTTCAGGTGCCAGTAACAAAGGAAATAAAGATAAATTATAGGATTGTATGTATATATGGACATATGTTTATAAATACATGAGTTACATTGTGTTGTTTAAGTGTTAACTATTTTTGAAATTGAAGTGTGGATAGGAAATTAAGATGAATGATTACTACAGCAACTTTCTAAAGTGAAATTTTTTTTCAAGGTGACTGCCATAGTTAAGTTTATTTAAAATAGCAAAGGACAAGCAAACAATGATCAGAATCCTATCCCAAAGTAATCACAAAAAATACTGCTTGAAACTGTCCCAACATTCCTGCTGAGATAGTTTCTCTTGAGCGTTTAAGTATATCTGACCATAACCACAGTACTTGAATTGTGTATTTGCCATGCATAAAGTTACTTATTTTATAAAATGCACTTTGTACTCAGAGGTTGCTGTTAAATTGTGACTTCATTTACAAGTAATATATACCATAGACCTAATTGTGAAAGTCTTAAAATGAGAAGCTTAGCAGCAGGTTCCTCACATGCGTTAAGTCATTTCAATCTTTAGTTATTTCCCTCTGAGAAAATAAAAGCTTTTCTAGTTTGATTAAAACTTGCCTACTTTTCTATTTTTCTAATTTCAAACCTGACAGCATCCAAATAATTTAAATAATCCTCTGTGTTGCTGCAGAATTTGTTATGAAGGAGTTCCTGCTTCAGAACTGTTTCAGAGTAATCAGAAAGATGGGATTCACTCTCTTCCACCTCGTTCATCAAAAACTCTAGCTGAGTGGCAAAAAGCTGATTATAGTCTTAAAAAAGCACAACTTCAACTGGTAGGAGAGAAAGTAAGAAATATTTTTAATAATTATGTCATGTAATTGTGCAGTTCTGCAAGTGAAGCACAGTATTGTGGAAATATTTTTAATTGTGTTTTCTTCTGCTGCAGAAAATGTCTGGAAGTAATAAATAAATCTTTACATTTGACAAGATGCAGTATAATGTTTAAAGCTTTTATTGATGGAGAGTGTTATTCTAAAATCTCATGACTCTGTTCTTAATTCATCCTCTGTAATAATATTTTGCTAATGTGCTAATAAGAAAACTACTAAAACTACAAACCGTGTAGTTCTTTCGTGTGGTAGAGCCCTACAGGTCACAAAATTCCGTTGTATTTGATGTACTTTGAAGTGTTTTCTATTACAAAATCATGTACAAAACCATATTTTATTACCTAATAGTTCAGACTCAATACTGGCAGTAATAAACTTGATTTGTATTAGCTGATAACTGAATTACATTTGTTTTGAAGGTTCCCATTTATCCAGAAGCTTTGAAAATGTTTTGGGCTCCTGTTCCACCAAAATTCTTTGCTCCAATTTCTTTTATGAAGGACATTTTATTTCCTAAATATGAGGTAAATATTCTAAAAACATACCTTTTGCCAAAAATATTTGATTTTCTAATGTTGTATTTGTTAAATGTAGTATTTGCATTTTCTACTGCTATTTTAGTAATGCTTTACTATTTATAAGTATGGTATATAACTCAATGTACAGTTTGTATTAATATACACAAAAGAGGATTATTTAATTTCCATTTTAATAATAAGAAAGTTTCTGGTTTTTTAAGAATAACTACTAATTGCTACTCTATCTTGCTTACTAGCTTTCAACATACATGTAGAGATTTTTGCACAGGCTTTCTTCTGCTGTAATGGCTCTGATATATATTGAAATTTGAAAACATTACAGTATCTAACAAAGTCTATTTTGAAAGTTGTCAATGTTCTTGAAGTTTGAAATTTCTTGAATGTAAAATCTTCTCTGTGGTTATGTTGCAAGAGATTAGCCATTCATATAAAAGGCCATGCCTACTGGATGCTCATATTCATGGTACATTGCACCTTCCTATGGCAAAGGTTACAGAAAAAACAGCCTCTCACAACCAATTCACACCCCTGTGCAAGATGTAAAACACACTTATGCCTGGATTAATTAACAACAGGAATAAACCTGATGTTACTTGCTATTTTCCAGCCTTACTGTTACCTGAACTGAAAGCTGTGTTATTGTTATTATATAGACTGCTGTGAGCTGACATAAATTACCAAGGCTACAGATAAAAACTTTAGAGACTGAGGTATCAATAATTGTTTATTTCATGTAATACGCACCTTTTGCACCATATCATTCTTGATCTTATTAAATGTGTTCCACTGCCTGTCCTTCAGAAGCTTAAGATAAATGGCTTTTGTGATGTTGATCTTGATCATCATATCTCTTATGCAGTAGGCTCAACTTGTCTGTTACTATGGTTTCTGTAGCTGACAAATGATGTATATATTTAAATATGCAAATATATTAATATTTCAGAGCAATGTTATTGAAGATATAAATTATGAAGACTTCTTAATTGATTATGAAGAAGAGTTAGAAGCTGAGCAAGATGATCTTGATTTCTATGATTATTTACTGGTGTGTATTACAGTATTTTTTTTGAATGAAATTAAGCTTAGCAAAACAGTTTAGTTTGAAGTCATTAAGCAATATATTAGTACATATAGTTGACTGCTAAAATCTGTGCAGATGAAATACAGTATTTAAATTTGGATCATTTTTGAATATATAGAAAATGCAAAATTTCATGTTTTAGAAACTGGGACTGTTCTTAGTTGCTTTTGGGGTAGGAGCTATAATGTAAATAAGAGATTTCTGGTAGCACAGCAGGGAAGGTTACTGGATGTTCCACTACATACAGCCATCTGAAAAATAGCAAGAGTCAAGGTGGAGAACAGGAGAAGAAGAATATTTCCAAGTATGTGATTTTTTTTTTAGTGTAGAATTTCTCCAGAGGTATTATTAATGTTAAAGGATAGTCAAGCAATTCTGTACAGGTGATTTGTAAGTGAGAACTATAAGTGTAAGTTGTAGTGTGAGTCTGTCCATTTATAAAATCGTGATCATCTTAAATGCCTATGATCTTTAGAGGCAATGCAATAATGAGAGCTTCACATAGAGCCTGAAGTGTAAAATGATGCTATTCACTTCAAAGTCCTAACCCTATGTAAACATATTTAAGCAAATGGATCTGAGAGGTAGAAGTAGGTAAAAGCTTACCCAGATCCCATAGGAAAATGTTTCCTTACCAAAGAATGTGAGGTACAACTGAGTACTTGTGTATCTGAAACAACTGAAACCTAGTTTATTATATTATGATATGATTTACTTAAACTTTTTGTTTTACTTATAGACAGAAAATGTGCTGAGAAGATGCCAGTCCTTCTCACATTTTTCTGACAGTGAGAACTCAAAGGTATTTTATATTTACTTGTTCCCAAACTGTGGTTTTCTATTTGTAGAAGAAATTCTTATGCTGAACTAAACTGAACTTAATATTTTCATATTAAATGCAAAAGTGAGGACTTCAGAGATCTTTTTTGAGTGGATTGGTTAAATTAAGCCTTTCAGTTTCCTAATAGAAACAGATAGCTTTGTAATGAGAACCTCCCATTAACTTTACAGGCACTTGGAAAGCAGTAAGTGAGAGGAGTCTTATATCATGTTGAAGGAGTTCAGTGGACCAGTAAAGATTTTTGCAGTATCTGGTCCTTGGATTTCAGACATGTAAACAAAGTTGACACTATTACAATCTATAAAGTGATGTGTTCTTCTAAAATGTCTATTGAAGTAATGTTAGGTGTTTCATGAAATACATAGAACTGCAATAAATCATGCACATTTTACACTTGTGCAACAAGGACTTTATATAGTGTTTAATTGAGAAATTTGATTTTGAGTGAGAATTTGCAGAGTCTATATTTAAAACTTCTGTATAGTCCATAAAAACCTGCTTAAAGTGTTATGGCCATTTTATTTTTACAAGGGATAGGAAGCATGGTAGCGGTTCAAACTATGCAATAATAAATTGAGTAACTTAAACACTGTCTGTAGTTTGAACTGAGCATTGATGCTTGGTTTTTAAAACATCAGAGTTTTCTGTTCAAATACAGGTAGTCTTGTTGAATGCTGCTTTTTTTTTAGGATTAACAAGTGCTTTCTTTCCTCTCTAACTTTCAGGCAGTAAAACTGCATTTTAAATTCTTCAACAAATTTGTGTTATGCCTCATATTATAGTGTAAGACAAGTGAAATGGAATTAACTAAAAGAGTAGGATGCAACATGCTTTTAAATTGCAGATGTTATGTAATGACTACAGTTAAATACCAAATCATAACAATTATTCTTTATTTTTTATTTTTGTCAGGTGATTTGGGGATTGGGACACAAAATATATGGGTACCTATAATTCAATTCAGATCTTAACCGTATTTCTAGATAGTACAATTGTATTTCCAAACTTTACAGTTGTCCCGTCTTTTGTTCTAATGTTATGAATATATTTCTGTTCATCTTTTTTCAATGTCACCACCAGTGGTGTGTGTTTTTCACTTTAAAATTTCCATTCCTATAGGGAAAGGGGTATCTAATTCAAATATCTCATGATAACATTCTGGAGGAAAATTAAATTTAGCCCTATATGAGCTTCAAGTAACTTTCACTTAGTGTTTCAGTTGTCTTTGTTTTGATGCATATCTGGAGGTATGTGGCTCTTCCGTCCCATTCAATACTATGTCTTTTTCAAGTGTAGTATCCCTGTTGCATTTTTCTTTATAATTCTATTCAAAATAAAATCCAGTTTATTCATATCAAGCAAATGTGATACATAAATATTAATTCAAATGAACATTTAAATGAAAAATTTTCCTTTTTTTTTTAAGCAGATAAATTTGATTAAAAGATCAGTCTCTGCTCCGGAGATAACTGCTTTAAAACATGAAACTATATTAAAGATGTCAGCTGATTTCAAAACCAGCATGAAAGAGTTGAAGCTTATGAAGCAGCAAATAGCTGTGCCAAAGGTTGAGATAGACACTGTGAAGAGCTCTCCTGCCAAGCATCTTTTGAATCAAGTCTGTGATGGTTGCCACTCAAAGCTGACAAACACACCAGTGGAAAAAATGCCTACTTTCTCTGGACAAGAGGATAGTGAGAATACTGTACTTGCAAAGAGAGCTCAAAAGGCTGGATTTAAATATGTTGTTATCCCAAAAGGAAAGAAGAAGAAGAAATCAAGGAAAACAATAAATTCTAGAAAATTAGAAGCTGTGATTAAGAAATTAAATCAACCTCCAAGAATTCTTAAAAGGTTTTTCTTACTGTTTTGCCATTTTAAAGAATGCATTTTAATTTGTAGCTATATTATCTGATTACAGGTTTTGTCTTTTTTACATATTAAGTATTGCTCTAAAACATTGTTCAAGTGAATGCTTATTATACAGTTATGATATGGGTTACCTTAAATATTAAAGCTGTAGTTTTGATTTTAGGAGAATTATACTTTTTAAATACAGGTGCTTAAAGCATAAGCTCAAAAAACCTCCCAAAGGTTTTGTCATTTTGTGTGCAGTCATGTTATGTGTCCCCAGTGTAACTTATATTGATGCTTTAGGCCTGGTCCTTCAGGCCAGTTTCACATTCAGGTTATCCTGGTTCTCCTTTTTCTGCCTTTTCACTTTTCTGTATGTTTATTGTTAAGAAAAATCAATATACTGAAACTACTGTGTGATATACTGCTATAATAAGAGAAAACTAAGGGAGATGGTGGCCTTTTTCCAAAGTTGTATTTTAGACAGTACTATATGGTTGTTGTCTAAGTACTTAATATCAGTTTCTTTAATCCATGGGGGGGATACAAATCTTTGTATTTTAAATATTCATACACAAGGTTGCTTTATTTTTTCCTTTAATTTCCCTTTTTCTCAGTGGGATCTTCGAAGTTATAATATTTTAAATACATATACGTAATGCTTATGTATAAGAGATTTCTTAGTATTCTCTACCAGTATTTTGTTCTGTGTTAGCAAGGCTAGTATTCTTTGTGGAAAAATATTAAGTGTTTCTGTTAAAGATCTGTTTCTTTTACTTCGAGGTCCCAAGCAGATGATGATCACGATCCTTTGTGGAAACTCTTTTTAGAAGAGACAAGTTTTCTTAGCTTATAATTTTGGATGTGTCCTTTCAAGTTCATGTGGTGGTGTTGTAGTTGTTTAACTTTGCTAATTTTT
This sequence comes from Gallus gallus, assembly GCF_016699485.2. Lineage (NCBI taxonomy): Eukaryota > Metazoa > Chordata > Aves > Galliformes > Phasianidae > Gallus > Gallus gallus. The sequence continues at coordinate 36,716,069 of NC_052536.1, forward strand.
ATATTTTCATGACCTCCTTCAAATATCTATCATCCAGAAAGAGAGAGATCTGTATCATATATCATCAATATATTCATTCATCTATGTCATCAACATATGTAGCCAAACTGAAATATTGTTCTTTCTTAAATTTAGCATTGTCATTGAAAACTGAAGTTAAAAGCTTTTGGAAGAAATAAGCATGAAATTTGCAAATAAACACTGAACTACTTGGAGTCATTCAGGATTCTGCTTACCTCATAACTTCAACAATATTCTATATAAGTGGCTGATGTTAAAAAGTCATTATTATTCCTAAATGTATTGTCAACTCTTGTTAACTGTTGACTGGGGCAGACTGTAATTTAATATTGTTAATATAGCTGGAAATATTTAGTTAATTTTAATATATTTTTTCCTCAGGTCTGTGTCTCTAGGAAGACTTCTTATTCATAATAAATTCATCATCAAGGTGTCTCCAGCAATCAAACGATATCAGAGCCCAAGTGTCCCTTCTTTGTTGGATTTTGAAAAGTTTGCTAAAGTAAGGGGTGGAATTCCAAAAGAAACTTCTGCTCGTGCATGGGTCAGTGGACTCTGGAGCTGCTGGTTTGATGAAACATTCCCTACTTGTGGGACTGTTCCGGAGGAAGATACTGAACTGCTAGAAGGAGCTAAGGCAGTAGGCTCTCAAGAGACAAATCTACAAATAGAACTAGTTGACTCAATACAGCCTGTTCTGCTTGAAGGTGCAGTATTTAGTACTGAAGAGTTAGAAGAAGAAGTAAGAAGACTGACTGATCTAATAGAAAAGGTTGAGCATCCTTCAGCTTTTCAATATTGTAGGCGTGGAGCAATACGAAGAAAGTTAGGCAAGCTAAAATCAGCTATGGATGACTTGGAAAAAGTAAGCTTAATGCCAAGCTGCCCTACTATGTCAGGCCCCCCTTCTTCCCCTATTTTTTTTTTAAATTGAACTTATGCAAAAGCATAGTGAGAAATTAAAATGGAAAGTAATGTATTTCTTCTTATGATTGAGCTATCATTTAACACTGATGTTTATACAGTAGTATTGGTGGCTTTGTATGCATATTTGTTTATATAACTTTAAGTTTCCTCTATAGTTCCACAAAACCTGCTGTTAATTCTGCCCAATACAGTGCACAATTAGTCAGAAGTAAACCAACAGAATAAAAACACTGCCTGAAAGGGTGAAAAAAAATGAATTTTTACCTAGAACTTCAGAAATGGGCAGTCAAGAGTCTGAAAAGGCTAAAAATTCCCCACTGACAGAGTGGCTCATTGACCAGTGGGCCCCTAGCAACTGCTTGCAAAGCTACTGCATAATTTAGTGAAAACAATGACTGTTATTTTCCTGGTACGCAAATGCAATCTCTGTGTAGTTAATGGATCCTAGAAATGGCTTACAGACCCAAATCTTAGAGTTACTTTTGTAGCAGACCAGTCTCAGATACATATCTGTCTCTATATTTATTTCCATATGGCTGTTAAATTTGTATTATCTGCACAATGAATATATGTGAAATATATATTTCTAATATCTATCAAATAATATCTTAGGATATTAGGAATATTAGGATATATTAGGAAATGTGAAGTACTTTTATAGGAATCATAACAGTGTAGTTAGAAAAACGGATACCTTTTTCATGGAGTCATGCTTATTTCTTACTTTCAAATAGATGAACAACATTGTTTCTAAGCATTCTGAGTTTCTAGAAATAATCCAGGTAACTGCTAAAAGAAATGTGGTAATATCACAACCGATCTCTGTTTTATAATGGATTCTGGCAGACTGGTTTCTGATTCTGCATATTTGTAAGCATATATTGCTTTTAAATGGGTGCATCAGTCAAACTCTTCAGATCTATGGGTAAAGTAGAAGTTTGTCTAAGATTTCATTTCCCATGTACTTTTGTTAGAACATTTGAGTAGTTTCTTCTGAAAAAAAAAATTGTTCTTATTTTGTTTGTAGGCTATAAGCTTAGAACCACTACTACTTGATGCTTACTGGCATAGACATTTGATTTACCTCTTTCAAGACAAATTTTCTGCTGCTTTAGATGACCTGAATTTCATAACTAAATGGAAGAAAAATAAAGCAGGTAAGTATCTACTGAAGCATAATTTAACTTTCTAAGCAGCTCACTTTGGATGAAAAGTAGATATTTAACTTCAGTTGGTTTATCTCTATTATAGGAAAACTAAAGCTGACATCTTCAAGTATTTGGGACAGGAAACTGATTTCTAAGACAGAAATGAGTACTTAATTTTAGTGTACTTAAAAAAAAAAAAGAGGATTATATTCATTAATTTAAGCTATCATCCTATAGTGGGGACAGCTTGTTATTGTGCATTCAATCAGACCTGTTCTACTGTGAGCTTTTTTACTATGAAGGAGAGCCTTTAAAAAGAAAATGTGTCACCTGTTGGCCAGAAGAATAAAAAGAATAAAGTTTGGTCCATGTCTTCTAAAGAGGAATTGGCGTAAGTTTTTTTTAGGTGCCTGTTATCTGTATGGAGTAGGAACTGGTGGCTGAGTAGCAGCTCTCCAGAACAAGTTGTGAGTCATCAGTGCAGCCTTGCAGCAGGGGAGGCTAGCTATACTCTGGATGCACTGAGAAGAGTGTGGCCCTGCAGGTGAGGTAAAGTGATTCTCCTCTGCCTGACTGTGGTGTTGCATCTCCAATACTGTGTTTGATATGAGAGATGGAAACTGGAGAGAGTCCTTTGGAAAGCTGTTAAGATAGTTAGGTGTCTGGGGCATATCCTTTTGTAAGGAAAGGCTGAGGAAGCTGATTTAGTCTTGAGAAAGTGAGGCTAATAGGTAAATATGTCCTCAGCTATGTGATGCATAGTAATAGAAGACAGAATCAGACTTTTCTTTGACACGCTCTGTCAAATCGGAGGTAATAAACACAAGTTGCAACAACAGAAATCTTTGGGAATGAGAACTGTAGGATTACTGCAGGATTGGTGATGTACTGAAGCAGGTACTTCTTGGAGATTTAAAATCTGGACAAGACCTTGTGCTGTTTGACCTCAGTATTTAGCCCTGATTTAAGCAGGAAGTTGGACAAGGGAGTTGAAAGCTCCTTTGTGATCCTCTCCCTCTTTTTTTTCTTTAATGCTTCTTTAAATAACTCAGATGATTTTAATTTGCTGATACCATTTCTCCGTGCATAACATCGAAAGGATAGCTAAGCAATATACTAAATTTTAAAGTCACTATATTGTTGTTTTGAACACAATACATTCATTATATGATCTCAATGTGTAGTTTAAATGGTTAGAGTTGATCAACAAATGCCTACATTTGATAAATGTCTGTTTACAGTGCAATTATGTGTGGGAAGTATATTTTCATGAGGAGGAAAATTTTGAAGGATGACAGTGCAAGCTAGGTAACTGTACATTTTTCATGGATAAATGCTGAGTTCTAAATTAGAGGGGATTTCTAACCATTTTAGGAGTGTAGCTCTGGAGTGGCTTTCTGAATTCAGTAATGTAGCTAAGAGAGGAGTTTAAAGCAGAGCTTGATAACGTGAAATGAGTTTTATAACAGTATTTGTGGGCATACAGATTTAAATTCATGCTGGTCTTTGGTTGTTAGATCCATTACTTTATTGGAGGTGAGGGAAAAGTGACTTGCTGTTTTTTGCATGAAATCTATTATGCATTACTCGGGGCTTTGGCTAAGCTATCTGTAAGGACCAGGGTTGGTGTGGTTTTCTTCATTGTTTTTCTCTTATTCACCCTCACACTCAAATATCTTGCTTATGTTCTACTTATGATCAGTTTTAGCTGATCAGAGGCCAGCCTTGCTCGAGGCTCGGAGAAACTATTTTACTCTTTCATCAGATTGTCTACTGGAGAGTTCTGTTTTGTTATATTTGGTATTGCAGTTGAGGCCTTCTACAGAACACAAAAATGAGAGCATCCTACTTCTGAGGATCATTTGAAACTTTTGTATTACTTGCTAGTATGGAGGCTTAAAAGATTGTTGGTGCCCTTGTCTTCTGCTGTTCTGGTGCCACTGTTCTCTGTGCTCTATTACAAGTTTTTCTTTGAATCTTTCTCACTAGAAGTTTGTTAGAAGGCACTGGGAAGCGTTCTGCCATTTGCGGTGTGGAAGTGAATGTGTGGGGTGAGTTGACTCAAGCCAGTGCCTAAGGATCTGTATAGCTGCTCCCTTGCTCTACCCCACCCCTTGCAGGATGGGAGAAAATAGGTAGATCAAAAGTGAGAAAACCTGTGGGTTGAGGTGATGGCAGTTTAACAAATAAAAAAGGAAAGATACAAAGAAAGGGAAGAAAATCACTCACGACTTCCCAGAAGCAGTATTGCTAATCCTACTTCTAGCCCCAAATTCAAAATGCAGCACCATATGGGCAGTTAAGAAAGCTGACTGTATTCCAGCCAGGATCAGTAACCATTTATAGGTACATTTAAACCAAATCTACTCTTTATATTTGTTTGTGGTCAAAAGGACTAACTCAAATGTCTTGATGGGACTTTTCTACTGAGCTCTGAAGAGAGCAAAGAGATTTTAGCTCTTACGGGATTCATGGATACTATCAGTTTCCATCTGTATGGGCTCGAGGACAGAGCACTCAGCTGTAAATTACTGAGCTCTGTTGCTCAGATCAACTTCCAGACTTTTTGTTTTAATTTCTACTGCTTATTTCAAATACCATGTAAGAAGATGACATTATTTTTGGACTGCTAAATAGTGCCTTTTCATGTTTTGTGGGATTATTTCAGATGCATACCTGTCAAAGGCTGAAATTTACAGAAAACAGGGTGATAATACAATGGCAATCATAAATTACAGCTCTGCAATACAATGCAACTCTACAGATGATGACGTTTATTTCAGAAGAGCTGAGTTGTATTTTGAGGAAAATCAACTGTTATTGGCTGTAGATGATTATGCTAAAGTAAGTTAACTTTTTGTATGGTTACAATAAAGTTGTAGTTCTTGTTAACTTTGAAAGTAAATTGTATGTGGGTATATCTGGAAAGTAGCTTCAAGCACAGATATCCTTTCTAATAAATGATGTTTAAAGAGAAATCAGTGTCATAAAAATTATTTCTGTTATTCCTGTCTGGTGATTCAGTAAATTACTGAATGTCTGCAGATTCTCAGGCACTGATAAGTTTACATCACTGCTTCTGTATCTCACTGCACTGTTAATGGAAATGACAGCAGATAAGAGAACTGGGGGGTGGGGGGGGGGGGAAGAGAATGAAAAAATGTAATTTTATAACATTTTTATAGCACTATGTAATTCTTTATTTTTTTATTATAGTGTTTTCAATATAACCCAAAAAGAACAGATGCACTTATGAAACATGGAATATATTACTTTGACCGTTCAATTTTGACTACAGCTATTCAGGATTTTACAGCTGTGATTAGAGAAGACCCTAGCAATGCTCAGGCGAGGTATAGTATAGAGTGTGACATAAGTATTTGAATTTTAATTGGATTGCTAAAATATTAATATGCAAAAGACTAAATATGCATTATACAGTAGTAAAGCAATTGCATTTTCAAAGAGATGTATATCAGAAATAGAGTAAAACGATTAGCCTATGATATTCACTGGGGAATCTTTGTATTGCTTTAGTGACTTTGGATTAGTATCTAAACCTTAATTTAACTAAGCATTGAACCAGGTATTCAGATTCATCTGAAGTACTGCAAATATAAAGTAGGTTGGATTGTGCTTTGCTGTAAAGAACTGGATTTAAATAAATGCTTGAAGTGAAGAATATATTCAGTATTGCATAGTTCTATGCTTAATTTCAATTGGTTTTCTTGACACTTCTTAGCATTATGCTTAATTAATGCTTTCTGCAGGGGGAAAAAAAAACACAAATAGATGGATGAGAATCTTTATTTTCAAATTAAAACAAAGTTTCTGACTTTAGAAGACTGATTTTTTCTAGTTTTTTTTTCCACTGGAAAATATGTCTAATTTTTGTTAATGTTCCTGCAAAGACTTGCGTTATTTCAATACTGTAACCTGTGAAATAATTAAAAAAAAAAAAGATGCAATACCATATGATGACACTCGAATTTAGATGTAAGTGCTGGGTCCTTGGGATGTAGATTTTTGAATTTCATTGAGGAGTAGTATAATAGGTGACTCTGTAAACCTGGCTGCTTCAAAGAAGTATTGAAGAATAGAATGGATGTTTTCAGAAAACTTTAATGTAGTAATGAGTTCTTTTATTTCTTGTTTATGTAAGATTTGAGGAAAACTAGCATTTTCTGTACCCAAACTGCTGCACCGGTACACTGTGGAACTTGGAGAGTCTTCCATTCAACTAATCTCTAAGCTGACAGTGCTGTGTTATGTTGAGCTTGAATTATGGATGTGCAATGATCTTCCTATGTGGTGTATGTTGTAGGACCTTGTTCCTTCAGATTTGCTTTATTGCACTGAGAACAAAATAATATAATATTCTTCAACATTTTCCCCCTAAATAAGTGCTTCAAATTTGCATGGCATTAAGAAAGGAAGAATGGTTGATATTAAGTTGACTCAAATTGTTCCTTCTTTATTAGGCTGTATCGAGGAAGAGCATATGCTAAACAGAAGCAGTATAGAAATGCAGTACAAGACTTAACAGCAGCAATTCATCTAGACCCCTCTTGTTGGTTAGCGTTCTACTATAGAGGTTGCATCTTACGTGAGATTGATCCAAAAAGAGCTCTGCAGGACTTCAGTGTTTCTGGTATTGTTACTTCTAAAGGTGCATGTGTTTGTTTAAAAAAGAGAAATGATCGTCAGCCATTAATTACTACAGTATAGCAAAATTATTTTCTGTTCAGTTTCTGAAAAATATAGTTGTTCTTCAGTATTTGCTAATAATTTGTTGCTTTTCATTTCTATTAAGTTCACTACATCAACTGTTGCTGCTGTTGCTACTCCTCAGGTATTTTCACTCTGATTCCTAAGCCTTTTCGATTTCACTTCTAACAATTTGAATGGATGTAACTGAGAATTCTATAAATCTTGATATTTGAAATATTATTATGTATTATGATCTAATGTGTTATGTTTCAATGCTGTTAAACAATTATATTTTATAAAACTCCAGGAAAGCTAGAGGAAAGAGCGAACTGCAGATAAGTTGAGTGGAGTAACAGAAATACATGAGAACGTTTAAACTATTGATTTTTTTCATTCCTTCTTTCTTGCAGTACTCATCAATGACACTCGGGAGAATTTTTCTTCTTTTCTTCATCGTGGGATCATTTACTCAAAGCAACAGCAATGGTCAATTGCAATCCGTGACTTTGAAAGCGTCATAGCTTTGGACAGGTAACTGGTCTTGAATCTTAACATATTTTTTTATTTTCTTATTACCTGAAAGCATAAAAATACTTAAAAAAAAAAAAAAAAAAGGAAATAAGTACTAATAAAGGAAAGTAAAGAAACTTACTCAGAAAATAGATTGGAATTAAAACACACTGAAATATAATGTTGTTCTTCTCACAGTATCTTTCATCTCTTTGACTCTAGTACAAATATAATAAAAATAATTTGTTTTGGATTTAAATTTCATTTTACCTTACATGGCAACTTGGCAAACAAATTGCTATTTGGCAAATGAAAGATGAAATTGAAATCCTAAGTACAGATGATCATTCACGCCATAATTATTTCATAGGTATTCTGAAAGGAAATCTGTGTACAATGTAGGTGAAAGCACTTTTTTGCAAAAAAAAAAAAAACTATGCCACATTATTTTGCTTAGCAAAGTTGGTATATAGCGTCCATGAGATAAATTAAAACAAAAAATTCCTGATAACACAAAATAAAACAAAACTGCTTGTGATTTGTTACAGTTGGTGGTTGAAGCTCATGCTGTTTCTGTGAATTGGACTTCTTCCTATCACTTTGTATTCTATAAACAGAATGTTTGCATGGTAGGGCTTCTACAGACAGTCTTGAAAATTGAAAAAAGCTTCCTATTCCAGTTATTTAAATTAGCTACCTATTCTTTTAAGATAGAGTTCTTTCAGCCTTTACAGTCTTGTCTTGAGCAAAGGCTTCCATTCCAGTCTGTGGCAGATGTACAACCCTCTCAGCTCTCCCTTTTTCTTGGCTCTTTTATTGGAAATCTAGAACTTGACTAGTAAATTTCTCCAAGAGATATTGCAAATCCTGGAAACTCTGATCTTTCACACTGCTAGCCAAAAAAGTAAAGAAGCAGGCTAGATGTGAGACATATGTTTTGTTGGAGCCTTTTATAGGCAAACTGTGCATTTAGATTAGGGAGTTCAGTGTTTCTTGGTATATTCAGTATATGTGAATTACCATTGAGGTCTAGTGCTAATCTATTCTATGCATAGAAGCTCCTCAGCTGGAAGTTACTATTATTTTGCTGTGTGTGATCTCAAAATATGTTGTAAGTGTCATAAAAGCAAATTGAGCCTGTTGCAGAGTTTATACAGTTATGTATTTCATGCAATAACAAAAGAGAAACATCTTTTTTTTAGCTCTATCATCTTTGCTTACCTAAGTATTGGTTTGATACTGTTGTTGCATCTGGATCAATACTATGAAGCTATCCAACAGTTTACTAATGCTATAAAAATTGATCCTCTCAATGTTCGAGCCTACTTGTGTAGAGCACAAGCATATCACAAGGTAATACTCCTCTTCAGTTTTTGATTGTCGCTTACACAGCTTTATAGTTAGTGTTGTTGCAAGTATTTTAGTATTTACACATTGATATTACATTGTTAGAACCTGTTTATAGCTATATACTTCAAGTAGTTGTCATCACCATAATAGTATTTGAAATGTATGTAATTCTATAAAACAAAATTGGCATGTGATGCAACAACATGAAGTATTTCAAATTTCATTTGATTTTTTTCTACATCAGTGTCCATTAGTCTGGGCTTTAATAAAAATATAATTGACATAAATTTCTAGAATTTTTTTCTAGACATAAGGTCCCCGAGAACTTTCATTTTTCAGGAAACTGGGAGCTGTTTTAAAGTTTTAATTTCCCATTAAAATATTCTACATCCACGTAGATGAGAGAGTAGCTTCTGCTGGCAGTTGTTTTTTGTGAACTTCTCAGGAGCATGAGAAATGTGGTCTTCACTGTGACTTAATTTCTATGGACTGTCATTGGAAAGATGGAAAGAATTATTTCTCATAGTGCTTAATTCATTTACTAAGTGTTTTGAGAAATTATTTAACACTGTTCATTTTACTTGAATGAAGAAAACTACTTTTAAATCATCAATTCACTTGGATAGACTTTTTAATAAAGAATAAGAAAGATATGATACTGACTTTAAGAACTTGTGATAGTTCACATTTGGATGTCTTCTACTAATGCTCAGGTTGCTTCTCTAGTTTGTTTGAAATATAACTGAAATATGTAGAGTGGCTGAATTAAGATTAGTATGTGTGTTCCAGCAATACTCTTTGACAGTTCCAGATGGCACACAGCCATCTGGATGGATCAGTCCTCAGGATCTTCACTGCAATGATTCTTGCCATTTCTCCTCCCCTTCCGAAAAACAGTGAATGGGACCACAGACACAATCTTGAAAAATCATTGCTGTAATTATTTGCATTTAATATTAATCAGGACTTATGTGCATGTGTATCTCATGACCTTCCCAGTAGTCCAGAATCTTATTTGGATTTTGGAAAAGTAAAGAAAATGTCAGCTGTTCAAGTCTGCCCTGTGGGAGAATATGAAAATCTGTAGATGGCAGACCTTTTAATTATAAAAGTGTTGAGCTCTTTCTTTAGAAGGCATGTGCCTCATGAATTACTATGCGGGTATTATGTAGGACCACATTTACAGAAATAATTGTCTCCAAGTTGTATTCATAATACCAGTTAAATAGTAGGTTTTTTGTTTGTTTTAAATTGCAGATTCATAATTTATCAAATGCTGTGAAAGATATAAATCGAGCCATTCATCTTTATCCAGATAAGTCAGAACTACGGATACTAAGGTAGGAAAGTGTTTAAGGTACACCTGAAGACTTCCACTACTCTTAACAGCATTTCCCATTGGAAGTATTTTGGTAGACGCTTTGTATGCTTTAACCCTGCTCTCAAAAGGTTAAAAAATGTATTTTAGTAACGTTTTCAAACCTTAGGAACTTTATATCTGTACAATGTCATCTTATTAATATAATCTCAAAGGAAATGTAGCTTTGTAATTTGTACAATCTTCAAAGAAGTAAGCATATTGTTTCTTGGTGTTTCTGTGTTAGAGAAAAAATTTAAAATTGGATATATACTTCTGATGGACATAGAAAGGAAAAAATTCAAGTGTTTTTTATTGGAATGCATTGTTTTACTTTTTTTCTCCTTTTCTATAAAACAAAATAAATTGCAGCAGCATTTGCATATTGACAGAAATACCTGGGAGGAGCTTTACTAATTCTATTCAACAAATATTTCCTTACAGGGGACAGTATTTAACAGAGTCAAAGAAATATGAGCTGGCAAGCTTATGTATTCACCAACTTGCAGAAATGAGTGAAGGTAGGGTCAATTTGCCTGTGTTGTGTGTTCTCTAATCAAGGAATTATGAGCTTGTTTAAAAAAAAAAATGTTCAAGCACTCTAATAGTTTAGTTACCATGAACCAGCTAAAACTTAGGATAACGTTTAAAGATGGTAAGTGTACATTATTTCCTGATTACCACCTGTGATTTCAGAATTTCTTTTTTTTGAGTTCTTTTTTTTTGTTGTGGTACTTCTACCTTCCAATTTTGGTAACTTCTGCTTTAAAGGGAATATTGAGCAAGGATTCTGTGCTACACTTGTTTAGTCCTTCCTAAAAAAAAAAAAATACTACATAGCTCCAGGACTGAACCTTTGCAAAGCAGTTAAACAGTAAAAATGCTGCAGTATGGAAGCTCCTTTTTATGTGATGAGCATAAAGTGGCAGTGTACAGTACATCCTTATGGCTATTCATGAATGCATATGAATACCTATGCTGCTCAAGATGAATTGTCTGCCTGTGGTAGGAACGAATAGTGGGTGCACAGAGTATAACAGTATAAAAACAATGCAAGCATGTGGTGATACTTCAACAGATCACAGACTTCTTAGATGTGGGGAGAGGAGGGTTTGTGGGTGTTTAGCCATTGAGCTATACTTATAATTGTTCAGCTTGAGATTTCTATGTGGAATTTTGTTAGGAGTTTTTGAAACAGAATATTTAAACAGTATTTTGAAATTTGCATATAATTTAAAGAGATTTTATACTGGAAAACGTATGTTGAAGATAATTGTTTTCTGTGGTGGTTTTCTTCCAGAGTCCCTTCAGGCTCAGCCTGTTCAGCAAGCACTCATTCAGTCATTCTGTCAAAATCACAGTAAAGCCATGGAGTGCTTACATGCAGCTGCTACAACTCACCCTGAGCCTTCAGTGTTTGTCCTCTTGGGAAAAATACAAATGAAAGCTGAGAAAACGGAGGTCAGAAACATTTACCTTATACATCTATGCCAAACAAGATAATGTTTTTTCTTAATTCTTTAAATATTTTATATCTCTTAGTATATAAATGTTTGGTGTACCTTACTGCTTAAAATTCAAGAAGTCCTGTGTAAGACTTCAAAACAGCAAAACTGCAGTTCTGCATAATTTAGGCAATTTGAATTTGAACATATTTTTGTTGGGGGGGAAAAAAAGATACAACTGACCTTAGTCTATGTATGACCTTAGTATGTAATCATCTATTTTTTTTGAAATAAAACTAATATCTAGTGTTCTTTTTCTAATTCCTGTACGAATATTTCAATAATGTACCTTAAGTGAATATATATTGTAGCAAGTATTTTTCAACTCTTTAAATACTTATGTCATAGGATTTAACTAACAATATCACTTCTCTGACTCATGCAGTTAGCTAATGCTTCAACCTGCAGAACTGTTGAAATCGGCAGTATGGATATGTGGTTTCTTTTTGTACAGTCTTACTTATTTATGCAAAATATAGTCTTGTTTCCTTGAATAACAGCAGCAAGCAACAGGTAGATCAAGAATAACTTGAATCTACCTATCTACTGAGCTCTCTATTTGACATGCATGGTCCTTCTGTTTCATTTTTAGGTTTGTGCATTTCTTTTTTTTTTTAAATGAATGTTAGGTATACTCTATGCAAAAAACATACTCCTGCTCTCTGTGCTTGAAACATCTTGACACATTCAATTGGTACAACTTCTTTTGTTAAGCTTGTGTGTTCTGTTAGTTTTAAATCATAGTGGAACAATATTATTTCCACTGTCTTTGAAAGAATGCTAAGTGAAAGATGGCAATCATTAGTACCATCTGATCCAGCCCGTTTCAGTTGTCATGGTTAAGAGATATGTATTACAGTCCTGCCCTGATTCCTCAGAGTATTAGTCCCAGGGAGGGGGCCTCATTGCTGGACAGGAGTTAGACAATTCTTCTCACACAAGTAAATGACCAGACATCAGGCTATGCTGCTCCAGCATTAAGGAACTCTGTACTTGTCATTTTTACGTTTATGTTTCAAAGACAAAAACACTTTAAAACTTCACTTAAGTAGTTTAAAATTCTTAATGTTCCCTGTAATTGTAGGATGCTGTGGGAAGTTTTAAACAAGCTATAAATCTCCTGATGACCTCAGAAAAAACCTTGCCTCCTACATTTGAGGCTGCAGAAACGTATTATCTTATGGGCCTGTGTTATATGGAACAAATGAATTTATTACAGGTTGGTATTAGTTATTTATATTTGACTCCTTTGACTCCAGTGCCTACAGACAAAAGTGATAACCCAATGAGTAACTTCAGTATTTTCAACAGCCTTAACTGCCTTAACAATTCTTTTTAACTTATGACACACATTAGATTGTCTTGCAAGTTTGTGAATCATTTCTCAGTGTTAATGTTCTGATTTTTTTTAATGTATGAAAATAATTCATATTCTGATATCATTAAAAAGTGGCACTAATTTCTTACCTTCTTATCAATACTTTCACAGATATTACAAATACTCATGTAGCAATCAGTGGCTTTGTCAATGTGTCCTGAACTTAGAGGAAAATCCCGGATTATTGTGCTAATTATGGAGTTTGTATTTTAAAAATAAAAAAAATTAATCTTCCTGAAAAAAAGTATTAGAAGTATTAAAGTCTACCTGAGAGCTTTGCGGCAGGCTTAGGGTGGATTCTTGAAAATGTTTTCTATGTTGATATTTCAGTAAATATGTGTCAGTTGCTGATTTACTAAAGGCTCAAGACTGTAACTACAATAATTGTGAATATCAGATTTTCATAGGGCACAATGTATTTAAATGTCTGCCTCTGATCTGAATTGTCATAAGTCAAAGTGATATTCTTTTGGAAGAAGGCTTTCAAAGTTGTCATATGTTACCACACCAGACAATTCAGACAACTGATGGAGTTAACTATGCCATTGCACATCTGATATTATAGCTGTACATCCTGGAAAAGTCCATGACTGTGTAATGAGCAATGTGGAAGAAAAAAATGTCTGGATGAATTATAAAGGAGTTTCATGTCAAGCACTGTAACAAATAACTGCACAGTTTCAGTTTTTGCAGACAGAAGACCATGTGATTTACAAGTTTCACTGAAGATCATAAAAAGAGTTAGACTGTACCTCCCTGTGGTACTATTAGGGCATTTTAAGTCGAAGTGGACAAAAGCAATAAAAATGTGGACACATTATATTCCAAATGCATAAATAACTTATATCCCTGTAAAAATGAGTCCGTTAATTGACAGCCTATGGTTTCAGCTGTACGAACAAACTGTTTAACCCAGATGATTGTAATTCTTTTAGGCCTGTGATGCTTTTAGTACGGCTATCAGACTACATTCAAATTACCCTGATGCTTTTTATCAACGAGGGCTGTGTCGGATGCAGCTCAGACAAACAAAGTGCATCCAAGACTTCAATCATACACTTGTCCTTTGTCCATCACATTTCCAGGTAATATAAAAACTCCTGATGGTTAGTTTCCTTGAGGCGTGTTAGGATGGGTTCGGTGTGACTGGTACTGCATTTATGGGTATGTTGCCTTGTAATCTGCCAGCAAGCACAATTATGTATATTTTTATAAAGCTTGTTATCTCTTTTATTTAACCCTTGTCTTAAATAAGCAGCTTTTTTTCTTTTAGCATTATTCTGTCTTCAACTGTGTAGGCATATATGGGTCGTGCTGCTTACTATGGAAGTAAAGGCAGATACTCTAAGGCAATTATGAGTTGTAATGAAGCAATCAAAATTCATCCTAACAGTGTAGAAGCTTATTTTTACCGAGGAACATTGAAGTATCAAAATAAGGTGGGTATCTCTTCTTGTTGTTGTACTGCTACTTTCTCCCTTAGAACTTACTGTAAGAGGGCCTTGCTGAAAGTAATCTTTCCTATTTTATTATGGTGGCCCACAATGTCAGAAGCAGCTGCTGGTAGTATGGCAGTAGAGGTTGAACTTTCTGCCAGTATTCCATTACATGTTGCCATGTGACAGGTGGCAGCAGTGGGCAGTCTGACAAAATGGTGTCTGACATGGAAGTGTGTATGAGGCAAAGGTGTGGAACTGAATACTTCCATGTGAAAACAAATTGTGCCTGACATTCATCAATTCTTGTTGATGAGACCAAACGGTGTGTGCACAGTGAGGCAGTGGGTGGTGCGTTTCAGTAATGTTGATGTCTATGTGAAAGACAACCCATGTTCTGGAAGACAAGCAGGCAGACTTTTTTGAGTGTGGCATGCAAGCTCTTGTACATTGCTGGCAGAAATACACAGCTAATGGTGGTGATTATGTTGGGGGGGAAAAAAAACGTTTTGTAAATGAGTTTTTTTATCAAATGCCTACAGAGAGCTCTATAACACTGTTGTAATTGTCATGGAAATAGAAGGCATTACTTTTGGAGCAGCCCTTGTATCTTACTTATCACTTTATAATAGTAAAATGATGGTGAAACTTTGGAAACCAGTGTTTCTGATGGAACCAAGAAATTCCTCCTGATTATGTTGCTTTCCCACCTGAAGCCATTCTGATCTGTGTAGTTTTAATGATGAATTGAGCAAGCTACTGGGATTCTATCTGCATATTCTCCTCTCAAGTTCTATGGGATAGATTCTCACTTAGTAATAGGCGTAAGTATTAAAACTCCACAAAATATACTTTTTAGGTTAGTGTTAGAAACAAAAGATAAGGCAGAAGAATTAAAGATTGATTATGTATTGCAACATATTCATATGTTCTAAGTAAAACAGCAAAAAGATTTGGATGTCCTGACTACTATAAAATTAAAATATAAACTATAAAATTAAATTTTACAAAATGCTATTATTTCAGGAGGAATATATGATGCTGTGAATTATAATTTGCACATAATGTTTTTTTCATTTCCAGACATTTAAAGCTGCAATTGAAGATCTCTCAAAAACTATTGACCTTGACAATACCTGCATTTTGGCATATAATAACAGAGCAATCTGTTATCATCAAATAAAGGACTTCAGAAAGGTACAACACACTATTTTACAACATTGTAAGGTCACTCTGTTGTTAACATCTAGTCATAACACTACACAAAATTTAAAGTAAAATTCAGTTAATACAAGTAGTGCTTAGTCTTTTCAGTAAAAATAAAATCTATTTCAAAATAGTTCCAAAAGTACCTTATTTTAATTATAGACCAAGAATAATGCATTTATAATATCATTAAAAACAAAATAAGAATATGGACAAAAATTTTAGTAGTAGAAGCTGTTATGAATTTCATTTGGTTTAAAAAAAATTGAAACAACAAAGAGTTTTAATGAAGTCTGTTTAATATATCTGTATTATCTTTGATTTTTTTACTCTGGGTTTGTGTATCTACATAATTATGGAAGGCAATGTATATGTCTCTCTGAATAAATAGTTCTGTAAAATGCATTTTTTTAACAGGCTTTGAAAGATTATGGAATTGTTCTTTTACATGAGGTGAATAAGGAAATAGTTTTACAAGTGTTCATCAATCGTGGACTACTGTACATGGAACTTGGGGATTACGCTAATGCCTGTGAGGTAAAATAAATAAATAAAAATCCTTCTTTGTGTAGAGCAAATCTATAGTTTTCTCTTAAAGATGAGCCCTTGCTTACATAGAGACTGATTTGCCAGGTTTAGTATTTCTAAAATAGTTAAGGTCCCCTCTTAATTTGCTCAGCATCTAATATCAAACTGGGCTAGTCCCAAGCTAATACCAAACCGTTCTAGTCATTTTACAGTTTTATACAGCTGGAGTTAAGCACAAGAACTGTACAAAATTCGATAAATGAGAACTGACTTGTCCTTTTTGTAAAAAAAAAAAAAACAAAACAAAACAAAAAAAAACAATAAAACAACCAAGCAAACAAACACAAAAACAGAACACAACTTTGTCATTTATTTTGGGTCTAAATGAGTACTGATTCATTGCAGAAATGGAGGGATCTGATTGTGTGAGCTTGTTTTCTCTTCCTCTGTTTGTGTGTGTAAACGACTTAGTGAAAGACAGGAAGGGTCAGACCTCAATTAAGAAAGAAATGTCTGACACAATGCAGATGACTCATTCAGTGGGACTCCACCTGGTACTGAAGTAGAAGGCTTGAATCCCAAGAATCAAAAATTACTCTCTCAAACACGAGGCTTTTATTATTGAATTCTAAATGGTTTGCAAGCTTTCTATAACTTTTTTGTGCCTGTAAAGTAATATACATATATGTATTTTTTTCAACAGTAGTTGGTGCGTTCATTGACTCTGTGGACTATTAGCTTTAAACTTTATTATCTTTGTCACATGATAGCAACAGTATCAATGTAAGCATTCTAAAAATTGAGTAATGAGTAATATTTCTTATTTGCAAGCAGAAATTAAAGAAAGAATGTTAATCCCTTTCCATTAACCCAATAATGCCCTGCAGGAAGTGTGTGCCAAAAGCTCTTTACAGTTGGTAGACCTTTGGACCTTACTTAAAAATGAATAGAAACATTCCATAATTGGTCTCATGCTTCAGGATAAAATTGGTCAACGTAGTTCAGAAAAGATGCTGAGAGTAAAAGGAGACTGGGAAATGGATCAGAACCAGCAGGATGAGCAAAAAATTATTTGATTATAGGGAAGATGGATTTTAAAAAGGCAATTGGAAAAACAGGCACAAAATTATATTGCTAATTTAAGAAAAGAATCAGTGGTGATAAATGTGCTAGAGCTGTATCAGTTCTGTTATTTCACTGCAGGTATATCTGTATACATGTATAATGCTTGCTGAAATAAGATGTAATTATTTTACCTCTTCTCAAAGTGAATGTATTTCTGAACTGTGTACACTGGAAGAAAGACCAAAAAGTTGCAATTCAGCGTATGAACGATGTGAATTGATGCATAGAGGTGTCTGTCTTTTCTACATGATTCTATGAAGAGTATGTGGTGATGTTTGAGGGTAGGACTTCTGGTTTAAGTATGCCAAACCTAGTCCTTGGAATGATCCTGCATTTGCTGTGCTCCATGCATGCAGCAGAGCGTGTAGCTTAAACTGCGCACACGAAGCATCATATTAGCTTTGCTGGGAATTCATTGAGAGGGTTTGGTAGGATGGGACATTGCTGCTCAATAGTGGATTTTTTTAGGGTTCTTGTGATATAATTTTGATAGCATGTTTACTAACAGAAAGGCTTTATTTTAACCAAACTGAGATATACATATATATACACACACTGATATATATGGAAATATAAATATATATACAGGTATTTTGCCACTTTTGTAATTCTAATAGTCCTGAAATCTTCCACATTATTTTTAAATAAGTAGAAAATACTTTTGACTTGTAATTCAGCGGATACATCAGCTAAACCACTCCTACTGCCTACTGATTTCTTCTCCGTGGAATGTCCTGAAGTACTTCCTTGTATCATAACTGAAGTGGTTGCATTTGATTTTTAAATCGCTTGTTTTTACAATTGAACCACATTGAATGCAATGTGATTCATGTAAATTGAACACACTGTAGTTCAGTTGTACAAGTGAACTCATTGTACATTGTACAACTCAGTTGTACAAGTGTAAGTACTAATGAAACTGGTTTAGTGGGCTATATTGGTGGTAGGGAGATGGCAATACTAGATCTTAGAGTTTTTCCAATGTTAATGATTCTTAGTCTATGAAAACCACAAGCATCTTTACAATGCTCTGAGTGTTAGTAAAAAGGAAAAGTTAAAAGTCCTGAAACAGTGATTTATAATAAAAAAATATAGGATGTCCTTCACTAGAATGTTGTGAGTAGAGTTCTAGTGCAAATATGAATTTGGTTTACTGTAACTTTAGGAAGTCATAATTAGTTTTCCTACTAAAAGAGTTCTGTTGAAATTGCATGTAGCAAAACATACTTTAAATATATATGTATTTAACAGTAGCTACCATTTCTATTAAAAATAATATTCTTCTGGGAAGCTTTTTTTCCCCTGGAGATATTACTTCCAGGTTTGTGAGAAACACCGTAATACTGCATAACTTCAGAGGTTTCATTCTATCAGAGCGTGGGTCACAAAATATGAAAACAGTTAAATAGTTATGCAGTATTTCTGATATGCCCCTACATCAAAAGTTATCTCCCTTTTCCTGTGGAGGTGTAGAACTGTTCAGCTGAAACCACAGTTGTAGATGAAGTGAAACAATGTAAATTCTCATTTTGGGTCTGTTCATTTCAGGACTTCAAAGAAGCAGTGCTGCTTAGTCCAGGTGACAGCCAGATCTTTCAAGCTATTGGAACCTGCCATTATCGGTAAGATGTGTAACTTTGGTGCAGAGTAGAAAAACAAAGTAATTCTTACAATTTACTTTTCCATGTGCTTTTTCACATTGAGGGCACTGAGAATGGAGAGAGGGAAAAGTGATAGAGAGGACTGCTTATCATACTGGCACATGGAGTCAGTCATTCCCATTTCACACAAATATCACCTAGGATAAAAAGGGAATTTTAATGATTCTCTGCCTATTAGTCTGTTTTTTTTCCTAAGGTTACTCTGTCATTTATAACCTTATTTCTGCTGCAATAGTCTGGAAGTGGATGTGTTCGGGATTGTAGCATTAAAACTTGTGTTACTGTGCTTGTAGTTAAAGCACTGCTGGTTCCATCTCTGTGTCTGAATGATGCTGAATTAACACAATGCTGAGTCCTGCTTCTAAGAAATGATTTTGTTTGTGTTTATATAAAACTACCAAAAAGATTCACTGACAACTCGTCTATCATAACCTTTTAAGATGCATTTGGGATCCTATCAAACAGGATTGAGATGAAGCACAAGTTTGTTTTTGCAACAAGTGTTCTACTTGGAGAAAAAAAAAATCCTTGACATTTGGTTTATATCCCTTTGTTATCTTTGTCTGTAATCTTTCATTCTTTGTCAGGCTGTTCTTCACTTAGGTTCAAAACAGGTAGCTTGTAATCAAAGAACCTTTTTCAGTTTTGTCTCAGTGAAATGATTATTTTGACATGTTGAAATTTTTGCTTTATATGTAAAGACACCTACTAACAGTCATTGACATGTCAGGTATTTCTGGAATTCTGTTTCTACTTGGAATACTCCAGATGCATTAAATGTTATTTAAGGGTGGAATTCTACATTTGGCCTATTCCTAAAACTAGAATTGGCTGTTATCAATAGCCTGAATATTGGCTCTTTTTTGCCCTGCCATTTTAATGTGGTTTGGATAGGTTTAAGAATCAATATGGGGAAATTAGAAAATCTTATATCAGATGTAGATGATTTATGGTTGAAAAAGCTGTGCCTGGGCAGAATGCCAGAAGCATGTTTGGTCATGAGATTTGGATAGTATGAATGACTCAGATAAGTCTGTGTTAGACTCTGCTCAGTACAAATGGTGAAAAGGTAAAATTTTTGCCCAGCAAAAGTTAAATGAGTTTTGCTGCTTTCTTCTTCAGGCCAAGGATTGGATCATCAAGGAACATCAAATTGATGTTTGACTATCTTCCTTTTATAATAACCATCAAGGTGCACATATAGAAAGCAAAGTTAAGAAATAGAGTATTCCCTTCAGTCAGAGTTGAACTACTTTTTGAAGGCATTATGGCAGTCTTGTTTATACACTTTCTAAGCATTAAACAGTGTTAATATTAATCTCTTTTTTAGACTTAATGAGTTTGAAGAAGCTGTGAGGTCATTTAATCAGGCTCTCAGACTAGAACCCATTTCTGTGGAAGCCTATATTGGACGAGGAAATTCATATATGAAACATGGACAAGAAGCTGGTCTTGAACAAGCACAGAAAGATTTCTTGAAAGCAATTCACCTGAATCCAATGTGTACGAAAGCCAGAATTTGCTTAGGATACAACTTGCGGGTAACACACTGAAATTCATTGTCAATACAATGTATAATCTAATGTAATAAAGTTAATGTGTATATTTCTACAGGATCATAGAATGGCTTATGTTGAAGGGGACCTTAACTATCATCTAGTTCCAACCCCCTGCCTCTAGACTGGCAGACCTGTCCATGCAAAATGCAAAATACAAAACAATCTGTGTACTTCAGACAGATTGTAGTGTTTTCTTTCTTAAGTCAAGGGGTAGACCACTCTTTTCCCCACACTTGTACCCAGTCGTCTTGTAGATATATTCTTAATTAAATAGCAAGTAACCTTACCTTTGATTTGCATATTTGATTATCCGATAAATGAACATTTAGAACTTGTATATTCTGTGTGTGAGCTGTTTACAGATCTAAGAAGTGGCAAAAAAAAGTAAATCAGTGTAAAACAATCTTATCTGCTCCAATTATCTATAATAGTGTTAGCAAATCTGCTAATATCCCTTGGAAAAGAGCTCATGATCACTGAAAAATACTTAACTACATAGGAAATGTAATTCTATATTAGCAAAGGGATATAGAATATGACTTGACAGTTTTCCTTCCTCTGTGTCTAATTCCTATGATTTATTTACTCTGATTTATTATATCCACTTATCTGAAATGTCTTGAATTGTCATGAATCTTGCTGGGAGTTATTTTTACCAAGGTACCTGTGGGACTAATGTCAGTGGCTTGGGTCAGATCTTTTGGCATAGGTGTCAAAAATATCCTTTACCTTACCGATTTACCAGTACAGTTGAGTTCTAACTAATGCTTTCACAGTGCTCTGTGAAATACTGTGCGAGGAAAAAAGGAGCTGGGTTTTCTTAAAGGAGCCTAGTGATAGGACGGCAATAAAAGGGCAGTAACTAAAATACAGTAAACTCAATTGAAAGTCAGATTATCATTATTATTTTTACTGTGAGGATGACCAAACACTGAAAGTAATTACACACAGAGGCTGCGAAATCTCCATCCTTGGAGCTGTTCAAAACTCAGCTGGATGTGATGCTGAGTGACCTGCTGTAGGTGATCCTGTTTTCAGCAGGGAGTTAGAGTAGGCCGTTCTTAGAGATGCCTTCCAACCTCAACTATTTGGTTAACCTATGATTAAAAAGGGGAAAATACTTGCAGGTAAAACATTTGTGGTTGATATATTGCAAAATTATAAAGACAATGAGTATTGCATAATTAACAAAACCTTTTAATTGCTTTTTTCCTGTAATTTAGGTGATTACATTAGTAAATATAAGCATGCTTCCATATCTACTGTAGTTCTCTTAAGTTGGACCATTAGTAGGGTTTTTTGGTATTTTTTAGATTTCTTATTCGTATTGCAATGCATTTTAGGCCCTTGGAAAGCTTCGGAGTGCTTGGAGCCAGTTAACAGTTGTCATTGCTATTGATTCAAAATGTGACACTGCATATGAAGGACGAGCTTTGATCTCTCTTCAAATGGGTGAAATTTTTTCTGCGCTTCAAGACATAAATGCTGCGTTAAAGGTAGGTTTAAAGTGATAGGTGGGATTAAAGTGGTTTTACTAAGATTAACCTGTTTCTATGAAGCTAGCCAATACTGTACATGAACAATTGATGATTTGGATTAGAAAGTGCTATTCTATTTTAAATAAATGTATTTTTGAAAAACAATGAATTACTACATAAGTGTAAATTTTCCCTGAATAAGGCCTCTGCTGTCTCCTTCTAGCTCACTACCACTGCTCCACTGCTAACAAATCGGGGTGTCATCAATCAGTTAATGGGGCATTTATCCTGTGCCATGAAGGACTATCAACAGGCAATTTCTGTTGACCCCAACTATGCATTAGCTTACTTCAGTGCAGCAAATATCTACTTCCATAATCGTCAGTTTTCACAGGTAAGTCTTCAGAAAATTTATACTGTCTCTATGCTGTCTTCAGAAAACCTTTTTTATTTGACTTATTAATAAAATCTGTAGGTACAAAGATGTCTTCTAATATGCTTAACTTGAAACTTTTTATATTGATTTTTTTATGATCCTCTAACAGGAGATTAATTAAACTAGTAATTAGTAATAAGTAATTGCCCTACTACTATATACTGTAGCATTGATATGAGTTGATATTCATGACAGTAAAGATACTCATCACAGAAATTTGTAATGGAGCATGGTACGAAAATCTCACTGATGTTAAGTAAGCTCCCTCAAGCCTAATTGCTGTGCGTTAAATAACTTACCCAGATTCACCATAACACCATTAGAAGGAAAATGAACAGAATCTTGTTGATGGGCTTTGATCAAGAAGTCAGATCTTACATCTGTTACTACGGTAACTTGAGAACTTTAAATCACCTAATTGCGCTAAAATACAGTATACATCTTCCAAATACAGCGGAAATATTTAAATTCCTCTTGAGTATTCAAAACTTGAGGGCAAGAACCATTTTTTTCTCTCTATGAGGAGGACCCTTACACTGATTTTTTTTTTTACTTCCTGTCATGCTGCTTGTCACATTTTTGTGGGCAAAATTAGGCTTTTGATTAGAACTTTATGGTCCAACAACTGTGGGAATGCAGTACCAGTAAAGATGCTTCAGCACTTCTGGTTAACTTGAATGAATCCCCTACTAGAATTGCATCTGTGAACACTTCAGCTTGCAATTCACATGTTGAGAAATTCATCGTGTATAGTACAGACTTGACACATGCTTTTAAGTTGAGATTGTATTTCATACAGCACAAGAAATCAATGATGTCAGAAAGCAATTTAATGTTCCTGTTTGTTTCTCTGAGTTAGACTCCTTGTTGCTCTTGAGGATTAGTCAGACTTGGATCATAAATTCCTTAAGACTACGAGGCCAGTGCCCTGCATGTGGCTTCTCCTGTGATCTTGTACTCTTTTTATCTGCATCTGGAATCATTCACCAAGACTGTTCTGGGGAAGGTTGTTCTTAATTTTTCCTATATTTCTGTGATTCCTTACTCTGTCTCCCAGAAGCTGTTTCTTTAGGGAGAAAAGTTCAAGAACAGAAGTTGAACTATAAACTGTATCTTAAACCACATTGTCCCTAGTGTGTGGTTCGTTTCTCCTGTGCTGTAATTACAATTTAATGAAGCCAGCTGTTCCTTTTTCAGAAGTCTGCTTGGGTGGTTATTGACCCCATATTGGATGTTGTGGGTTAACTCTGGTAGGCAGCTAAGCTCCATGTAGCCATTCACTCTGTCCCTACCAGTGTGATGGGGAGTAGAACTGAAAGGGTAAAAGTGAGAAAACATGTGAGTTGAGATAAAGACAGTTTAATATGTAAACCAAAGGCTGTGTGTACAAGCAAAGCAAAACAAGGAATTCATTCACTACTTCACATCAGCATGCAGATATTTAACCATTTTCAGGAAAACAGGGCTTCATCATACATTATGGTTACTTGACAAGACAGACACCATCAGTCTAAATTTATCCCCTCACTCCTTTCTCCCAGATTTTGACAAGCTCAATAGAATCATTAAGGTTGGAAAAGACCTAAGAGCATCTAGTCCAACCATCAGCTCATCACCACCATGCCAACCATGGTGATGAGTATCACTTAGATCAGTTAGGGCCAGCTGCTCTGGCCACGTGGGTGCTGTGTGCACCTCTCTGCTATGCGCTAATAATGCTAAACAGAATGTTAAATTTGAGGAATGTTTATTCAGTCTATTTTATCTCCAATTCATGTTTTTATAGGCTTATTGCTATTATTCAGAGGTACTGAAGCTTGAACCAAGAAATGAATCTGCTATTATGAATCGTGCTGTTACAAATACAATATTAAAAAATTTTGAAGAGGCAAAAGAAGACTTTGAAAAGGCAGTTTGCCTCTGCCCATTCTCTGCAGCAGTGTATTTTAACAGAGCAAATTTCTATAATGCATTAAAGCAGTATGAACTAGCTGAGAAAGACATTTCAACAGGTAATCTTTTTTTACCTACTGTATAGTAGCATACTAAAAACTATGATAAGCAACTTGGTTTTATTTCATAATTCGGCAACTGTATATGTATTTTTGCTAACGCTTTCTAACTAATTTGATCAGATATGATGTGACTAAAAAGAGGAAGACTGATTAATTTCAGTCTCTCTCCCATTCTTATAACCAAAAGAATATTATGTAGATTAGAAGGAAAAGCTGTTTCATATTGTGCCACAGCAGCTGAACCAGTTCAGAATCCTGTTCTAAACAAAATTGCTGCAAGAAGTGCAGGAAAATACTCTACGTACAAAAACTTTTGTACGTGGTGAGAAATCTAGGTGACATGAAAAAGGGTTTCATGAAGCTTATTTCATGTGTTAGCAAGAAATTTAGTGTGTGCTTATCCTAGAACAAGTTTTGAAATGGTATTAGTCTTCCATAAGCTTCTGTGGGGGAATAGCATGGTTCATAGAGAAGAGGAGCTGAATCAAGCTTTTATCAAGGTCCAGCACCTGTGTTGGGGCAATCTCAAGCACAGATACAGGTTAGGTGGAGAATGGCTTGAGCAGCTATGAGAAGAAGGATTTAGAGAGTGCTGGTTGTTAAAAGATTCAATATGAAATGGCAGTGTGGGCTTGCAGCCCCAAAGGCCAGCTGTATCCTGGGTTGCATCAAAAGAAGCGTGACCAGCAGGTTGAGGGAGGTGATTCTGTCACTCTACTCTGCTCTCATCAGACCCCACCTCAGTCCAGTTCTGGGGACCCCAACACAAGGAGGACATGGAGATGCTGGAGTGGATCCATAGGAAAGCCATGAAAATGATTAGAGGGCTGGAGCACCTCCCCTATGAGGACAAACTGAGAGAGCTTCAGACCGGAGAAGAGAAGGCTCCCAAGGGAACTAATAGCAGCCTTCCAATACCCAAAGGGGGCCTACAAGAAAGCTGTGGAGGGACTTATTATAAGGGCATGTAGTGACAGGACAAGGGGAAATTATTTTAAACTCGAAGAGGGCAGATTTAGACTAGATATTAGGAAGCAATTCTTTACTGTGAGGGTGGTGAGACACTGGAACGGGTTGCCCAGCAAGGTTGTGGATGCCCACTCCCTGGAAGCATTCAAGGCCAGGCTGGATGGGGCTTTGAGCAACCTCATCTAGAAGAAGGTGTCCCTGCCTATAGCGGGGGGGGTGGGAGGTCAGGACTACATGATGTTAAAGGTCCCTTCCAACGCAAACCATTTATTTATTTATCCTGATTTATTTGTAAAATAGAAACATTTTGTTTACTGTTCAGCTGTTCTGAACCTATAACTCCTTTGCTATTGCTATCCTTGAAGCTAACCAGAGATCCAACAACTCTGGACACACAGGCCACTTCATCCAGGAAACTAAAGCTATTAATTTTATGGAATGAAGTTTAGTGATAGACTTTAATTAGACAACATTTGTTTGCACAAGTAGTGAACTTTCCAGAAAGAATAACTCCAGCTTGTAGATTTTCTTTTTGAAAAATTAGTTATTTCTACAGTAAGACTTGTCAAAATAATCTTGGTTTTTGTGACTAATAATAATTACATCTTGGCTTTAATTACTTAGTTTCATAGTGTTTTGATAATGAAGATTGGCTAGACTACTGATTTTCTTTTCTCTAAAGCAGAATTTTAAAACAGCAGATCAAACCTTCCCATCAATTTCCTAAATACTTCTTACATAAAAGAGAAACTGAGTAGGATATTGGGTTCCTTGACATGTTGTAGAATGTGGATGGTGAGAGTTTTCCTCTTTTAGATTTTGCTCATTTTATATAGGACAGCATAGTTTCTGCTGTTGGGGCAGTGTTGAAGGTGAGATGCATAAATTGCATCAAAAAGAAAACAAAACCTAAGAAATAAGTGTTGTGACAAAGTTGCCTACCTTTTCATGGAATCTTAGTGCAAGTAATGTTTTCTCTTATGAAAACATGCTTGGAGAAGAATTAGAACACAGACAAACTTTTTGACAATGCTTTTTTGCCTGCTTTAGCAGGGGAGTTGAACTCAATCTGAGGTCCCTTCCAACCCCTGCAATTCTGTGATTCTCTTTACCTAACATTCTGTTTCTGATTTCTTACAGCATTGTCAATTCAGCCTAACGATGCCATGATGTACAGACTTAGAGCGGATATTCGTGCTAAATTGGGTTTCAGTAGAGAGGCTGTAGAAGACTACAAGCAAGCAATCAGCATACAAGAGCAGACTGATTACATGTGAAAAGATATTGGTTCTATTTACACATTTCTCACACTTTAATTAAAAGTCCAATGTGCAAGAAATATCTTTACTTAATATATTTTATACACGTATTTTCCTAACTAATAAAATTACTTTGTTTCAGCCCCAAACTAGCCAGAGTTATGAGAACAGAATACTGTATTTTAATTGTTATGGGTTATAAATTGTTCTTTATTTCTTAGTGCTGAAAAATAACTGATTGAATTGTTTGGTAAATGAAAGTAGTAGTAATTATAAACAAAAAGCTTAAAAGATACTGGTAACAGAGGGATGAGAGATGCATCCAGTATAAATGCTTACAGTGATGGTGGTTGTATGAGAGCTGTTGAAGCATGGCCTGAACCTCTGATTGACCACCTGAGGCAAGCACTGAGTCAGCTGTGGGAGCACAGGTGAAGGCAATTCACCTGTGACTGGAAGGGGTGGAGCCTGGCTCCATTTAAGGGCTGACTGCCACTGAGGAAGGATCTCTTTCTGGAGATTGCTCTTCATGGAGTTTCTTGTGAGCCTACAATGCCGGTGAGCACTTTCATTTATTTGATTATCTTTTCCAATGTGGTAATCTTACTAAGCCTAACTTCTCTGTATACTTATTGATCGTACAATACAACATCTGTATTCTTACTGACCTTACAGCAGTTATATGTTGCCTTGGACCATCTGAGAAGTACTAGCTTTTAGGTGGATGGCTATCAAATGCTGGTAACTGCTAACTAGGTCTCACTTTTTTACCTTATTGTCCTTCTACACCTCTTCATAAGATTCCCTGCTACTGGCAGTGGACAATGTGCAACATACGCTGTTATGGTTCATGGGAACTACTCCAAGAAGCTGAATTTGAGAAGGAGATGTAGTTCAGCCTGAGAGTAAATGGTGAGGTCATTTTCTTTCATGTAAATATGTTATGCTGTGTCAGCTTTGAAGAGGCATGTTAAAAGCCTGAGTAATAGACTATGGTTTTTGTTCTAAATTTCTAAGAATCACCTCATCTAAACATGGAGATATAAATATGAATCAATGTGATCCAAATAAACTATCAGGCTCTACCCATGTGCTAAATTAAACCCCCTAATTAAAATACTATGGAGAATACAGCGAAAGGATGGAGCTAAATTGTTGTCTTTGCCTCGGAAAAGAGAAGAATTGACTTATTTTGCACTTCAAAAGTGATTTTTAAGTTGTATTATTGAGATGAAAGTAAAAAATTGTTGTCATTGTGATTTTTTTAAAAGACAAAACATTTTATTTTGAGTACTTAACACAATACTTTTCTTTTTTTGTATAGTCCCCATTCTTGCATACCTATGTGGTAGTTGTGCAGCCAATATAATAGACAAGCTTAGCTTTGTTCTGGCAACTAAATTTTGCATTTGAGGTGTCACATTACATTGTAAACATCTCTATGCTCGTCATACTTACGATGTTTAGGCTGGGGAAAAAAGTACTGGAAATAGAATATCACAACTAGTGCCTTAATTCAGAAAAGCATTTGACTCTATCCCTGCTCTCCTTGATTGCCTTCTTATCTTGTTGTTTAATATCTACAGTGATGAGACTTTTCACTTGTAAAGGTCTGTTATGTTTGGCTGGAATAGATGAAGCAAAACTAAAATGCATAAAAGCTAAGAAAAAAAGAATCCCCGAGTATTCTATATTTATTTTTTCTTGTGATTAGTCTTTGTTTAAAAATGGACATTTATAAACTAAAATAGGACTAGATGTTCTGTGATGATGCATTAATATTTCTGTTTGGTATTATAACATGCATTAGTGTGTTACTGGAAATCTGTTTGAAATGGCAGTTTTCCTTTAAAATGAAATTAAAATTAAAATAGGATGATCAGAAAGCAATTTCTGACTGTTTTGCAGTAATTTGAAAAATGAATTGCTAATAGCTTTTAAAAATACTAGTTTTACTGTGCTTAATTACAATTAAAAAAAAAAAGGTGGTGTACTGCAACACAACACAGGGAAATTCTTTATGGTTAAGGCAGAACTCAAGAATCAGAATAATTATGCCAGGTTTTGTGCTTCTGTAATGTGTTATAGTCCTGAGAGATATTTACTTTGTTTCTAATATTGATTATTCTGTTACTAAAACTAAGTTTGTGAAACCAAGGTGATTAAGCAGTTGCTTACTGTCTTTTCCATCTTGTTCTACTTCCGTCCCTTTCCCCCCCATTTCTGGGGTGTTGTGACCTACACAAGTGGATCAAGTATAATTTACAGTGTATACATTTACATGCATCTATATTTAGGGGCATGATTATCATGGTTGTTGATGCAAAGTGGGGAACTGTTTACCCAGTTTCCTGTATGTGCACAAACCCAAAGTTTTCTTGCCAAGTGGTGTCAATGTGATGCAAAAATAGGGTCTCTTTTTCCCTTTCTCCTTCTTCACATTTCTCTTTCAGTGCTCTTTATTATCTAAAGAATTGTTTATTGATGAAAGCATTAAATTATGCATGATTCTATGGCATTTTCCTTTCTTTGATCTCCTTATGAATTACCTGCTGATGGGTTGTGAGATAGCAGTGCCCTCATCATGTATAGAACATCATCAAAGTTAAATCAGAATGAAGAGAGGTCAAACTTTTCCCTTAGATCCTTTTCTTGTAGTATTCAATGCTGATTTTCTTTAGCTTAACCCTTCTTGAATGTCAAACATAAATGGACATTTATAAGATTTAGCTTCACATTTAAAACTTGAAACCAAGGACAATCAGTTATAACTCACAATTGGCAGAATAACTTAAATGACATGGGCTATGTTCTCTCTTCTGATCTCTCTTCTAATTTTATATTCTGGATGGTATTTCTAATTCTTAAAAAGTAAAAAAAAATTGTTTAATTCTGTGGCTGGCTACATGGAGGTCTGTTTGTTTTTTATCTGTTGCACAATACTCAGTGGTGACCCACTGTATTTCTGATTTCATAATTTAGCGTCACACTCATTCACAATTCAGGGAGCATGCTATATGCTTTTGAAAGAAAATGGTGCTGTAGATGAAGAATATATTTGCACAATATAACAAGAAGACTTCAGGTTGCATGATAACTTCTTTTCTTAGAAAAGAGATGGTAATATATTTTTCATAAATGTTTTTTTCTAAATTTTCTTTGACCAAAAAAAAATTTTTTTTCTAAACCTTTCTAAAAGACAGTGGAAATGTTTTGTGTAATAGTACTTCCTTGTCATTTAAAATAAAGTTGCTAGTAAGGATACTATTGACTCTAAGGACCACTGTTCCACTAAATTACAATTGCGTTTTGCAGGCTGAACAGTAACAGTTGAACTTCTCTGTTGGAAGGCACTATGATAGGGTTGCTGCAGCCCAGACTTTGCCCAATTCAAAGTGGATGGTTACTAAAGCCTGAGACTTCTTCCACTAACAATAGTAGATCCAGTGAATTTTAATACTTGGTACTACCAAAGCAATTTTGCTTTCCAAATTCATTTCAAGAGAAGCTTTTGTCCCGTATTATATAGTGGTAACAGTTCTTTCTGTGTTTACAATATTCTCAGTGGAGCTTAATTATTTTTTTCTGTATTTCTTACTTTCTCTAAAACAAATCCATTTAACCGTAGAATCCTTACTTGGAAGGCACACTTAAAGACCATCTCATCCATCTCCCTGCCGTGAACAGGGATGTGCACAACTATATGTAAAGAAAGGCAAAATACATAAGGAATGGAACATCTCTCTTGCTTTTGTATTGCATTTGTGTGTTGTGCAATCCTTAACGGTAAAGCATTACCTGTGACCTGACTGAGCTCTACTTTGCTTAACTAGTTTAACTGTAATATCAGTAGTCCCATTTATGTCTTCCCATATACAGAATGACCATTTAATATGCAAGTAATTTATCTAATTCAGACACTGGTAATTATTTCAAATACAAAATACTATTTCAAGGAAACTTGCTTTGATAATTGTGATTGTGTTAGGAATAAAAATGTTCAGTTATCAAAAAAGGAGGGCAGAAGAGCAGAGATCCATTCTAACTCTCTTTTTTAATTTTGTTAATGGGATACAGCACGAAAATGATCATCGAGTGGATCATTCATTTTCTCTATTGAAAAGTAAAGGAAAGAGACACTTTTGGCTGAATTTGGCGAAACTGTGTAAAAACACCACAGTCTAATAGTGATAGGACAAGGGGAAATGGCTTTAGGTTAGATGTTAGAAAATTTTTCATTCAGAGTGCTAAGGCCCTGGCATTGCTGTCCAGAAGCTGTGGGTGCCCCATCCCTGGGGGCACTGAAGGCCAGGCTGGATGGGGCCCTGGGCAGACTGAGCTGGCGGGGGGCAGCCCTGCGCATGGCATGGGTTGGGACTGGGTGGGCTTTGAGGTTCCTTCCAACCTAAGCCTTTCTGTGATCCTATGTGCTCTAAAAGAGTGCAAAAAAGACAATTATCTTAAGTAACATTTTTTCAAAAGAAGAATTTAAGTTAGAGCACCAGCAGATGGCAGCCTGTAATCTCAAGTGGGAAAACTCGGCTGCCTGAGAACAGATCAGCTGTACTGTTATCTGCTGCTCCTTATTGTGAGGAAGGATTACTGTATAACTCGTTGGTGTGTGCTAGGGTCCGCTCCTTAATTGACAGTATTGTTCTCTCACTTCCTTTTTGATATGCTATATACAATTATCTTACAGTAAAGTAACTGCCTCACAAGTTTTTAAGTAATATACAATGTTAATGTTTTGTATTATGTATTATACTAATATTTAGTGTAAACATTTATGTATGTGTGTGCATGCTTGTCTACACACGCACAAAGTGTAATGGAAGCAGTAAACAGCACAAGTCTTGAATAACAGCTCCAGCTGTGTGCTGTTTTTTTCTCTCCAATTTTGAGGTATGTTTCTACAAAATGAGGCATTCAGAAAAGAAAGGCAAACAGTGTGAAAGCTTTTAACTGCTCCCAGCTGTTATATTTTACAGCAGGTTGCTTTGTATTGTATGCTACTTGGTATTTGCTCTAACAAGTCTGTAATTTAGTTTTGTTGCAAAGAGAAAAGTGACCTTCATGAGTCTCTTTCTTTTTTTTCCATTCTCAAAATGGACACAAGGTTTCATTTGCAGAAAATGGAAATGATGAAGCTCTTTCTGAAAGAAAAACAAAAACCACGCCCAACCTAACAAAACCCAACCCAACCAACCAAAGAAAGTAACAATGCAACAGACAAGCTTAACAGCAGTGTGGCAAACAGCTTATTTACAACTTGTAAAATGTAAATTTATAGTGTATAAACAAGTTTATATTGTGCAAAATAGTTTTATCAAGTAGTGTGTGCAACTTCATTTGCTATCTCTTAAGCATACTGTTTACTAACTCTGTTCTCAGGGGGAGGTAATGTGCAAAGTCTGCAGTGCAAACAATGCACTGGAAATGCATATGCCATATTACTTCAGAGTATCTTCCCCAGAAAGACAGCTGTAGCATAAAGGATGTCACCATGTGCTGGATTTAACTCTAGTCTTGCTAAAAAGAAAAATCTGGTATAAACTGATGCAAAGCATGTACTGGACATGGCAAAGTGGGGTTCTGCTACTCGTAGATCCCTTCTCCCCCAGAATACCAGCTGGTAACGAACGTTGGAGCTATTCTGTGTATCCTTCATCCATATGCCTAGTCATAGACCCTTTACCAGTGATCTTCTATCCTAGTGTTGCCAGTCAAATAAGAGCTAGTAAGTATAAGTGTTTGTATGCGTATCTTTAGATAATGAAGGGATGTACTTTTTACCAGGTTGAGATTGGTTGTCCTTGAAAGTGAGAACGTGATTAACTAGAAGAATCCTTAACCACAGTGCCATGACTAAGCTTGTCTTTGAAGACAGAAGAGTCCTGAGACAACATGCAGTTAATTAGCATGCCTAGCTGGCCTGCAGGTAGGGAGATGAGCCCTATCTTTAACTGACTGGTTGTAGGCTGGAGGCTGTATCGGAGAAGTGGTCAGGAGATGAAAGTATGTATTAAAAAGCACTGTGAAAATCTTAGTTTGTGCTAGCACGGTGGGAGACAACCTAAAACTGAAACTTGTGCAGCTTTGCAATAAATCAGTATCTCTTTGTGCACACCAGGTGATGAAACTGCCTTTGGGAGAGCACTAATTGGATACAACAGTGGTACAGTGAGGGATAAAGCTTTTAGAAAATTATTTTTCGTGGTGATGTTACTGCTTTCTACGTGGATTTTCAAAATAAGTAAGCAGGCTTGGTGTAGCTCATGTGACTGCATTTCCCCAGACTTCATATCCAGTCCTTTCCACATAAGGTTTGAGAAATTCTTCTAAGCTTTGTGTTTATAGCATTGCCTTTTCTGATCTGCTTGTTCATTGTGAGATAAATTCTAATTTATTGTTTGCAAAATGAAACCTGTAATGTATTCCTCTGGTGCCTTATTTCATAAAACTATGGCAGCAAGGGTGGAATATTAATTACACTGGAAGGAGTCCACATAGTCTTCACAGCCAGTCTCTATCAGGACAGCTCAAAAAATTCAACTAAGTCACATTTTCACTTACTTAAAAAGTGGGAATGGTATCTTATTTGTGTGTTTAGTAAGGTTTTTGCTTGGCCCTAGTTCGCATGTTGATGAATCTGAGAAAGCCTGTCCATACAGTTAGCAACTTTAAACTGGGTTTTAATGAGAAATGCTTATGCTTGTCTTTAAATAACCAGTTGTCTTTAGGTAAGTAATTTCCACTTCTTCAGGTCCTCCAAATAGTATTTTAACTCCGATTAGTGTTAATCAGAAGCCATGAAGAAGGAAAACCTGCATCACTGAAGATTAGCTCTTTAGATACTATGCTGAGTATGAAGTAGAACCAATGTGTTAAGGTAGTATCAATAGGGAGCTAATTAGCTCAAGAATCATTAGCCTCTTTTTCTAATAATAGTATTATCTAACATGCCAGCCTTCCCTCCCGGTTGTTTGCATGAGCTCGTGGGGAGAAAGTACATTTTATTTTCTAACAGTGCTGTAAACTTGCTGCCTTGCTTAATCTCATTAAGTAATAGAGGGTTTATTTCTGTATCTGGGGACACTATCAATTTTCATGTGTTAAAACATACACGTGAAACTTTTGGTATGTGCATTTACGAAGCAACAACAAAACAACAGTAAACAGGATGTGAGTATAGAGAAGGGTAGGAGATAGGAGAAGGGTAGGAGATAGAGAATTGGCTTTTTGGGGATATAAATCGCATGATAAATTAATCACCCCAACCAGTGTGAGTATGACTGTGTAGTATTTATACAATAAACCCTTTTTCAGCTGTTGCCCTCAGTCACAGGGTGGGGTTCTGGCTTTGCAGCATTTTGTGCAAAAGGACTGGGTCTGTGCAAATGAAACCTAGCAGCCCTATTTCTGATCAGGAGAGGCTACCCTTGGCTGCAGATGTAGAGGACAGCTGGTACTATCTTCTAAAGGCTTAAATAAACTGCAGGCCATGGTATAGCTGATGTACTAAGATAAGGAAGTGGTTCCAGCCAGTCAGAGATGAAACTGTGCAGCTTTGCAGACATCCCCATGGCACCTGATGGCTTCTAGTGGTTACAGCCAGATTTTAATGCCCAAGTTATAACTCACAATTTCTGGCAAACTGGTTTTTGCTCTCCTTGCTGTATTATTACCTGGGCTTTGGGAGTGTGAGCATCTGCAGTATTGAGCCATAATGGTGGAGGTGCATTCACAATGGAAGTGTAGTCCTTAGCACCTCTTTATCAGTCCTTCTCCATGAAATATTTCATAGTGCATTCTGGGAGAACAGCTGTTTGCTGGCCTGTTTGCAGAAGTGCTCTTAATTCATGAGTTTAGTAAACA
Source organism: Gallus gallus (assembly GCF_016699485.2). Classification (NCBI taxonomy): domain Eukaryota; kingdom Metazoa; phylum Chordata; class Aves; order Galliformes; family Phasianidae; genus Gallus; species Gallus gallus. The sequence continues at coordinate 36,750,522 of NC_052536.1, forward strand.
GAAGTCCTTCTGGCATGGAACAGCAAGACATGGCAATTCAAAGATGCTGCCCCAAATAGAAGAGGTGCACAGAGTACTTGTTACTATTGCTGGAGACAGTATAGCTCTTATTTTCAGAAAGGCAAGTGAATGCCAAGGAAGGAAACCAAGTGGAATGTCATCTTGAGTTGGTAATATTCCTCTGTGCAGAAACGCTGTGTTACAACGGCTGGTGTGGGTGTTGATAAGTGCATCAATGTGACTGTCTGGAGCAAGTCTGCCTGTCCTGTGAGGCTGGACAGACCAGCAGAATGAAAAGGAAGACAATGTTTAGTGAATGGTATGTATGTATTGTGAAATATACAGGTCAGTGAGGTAATCGTGCCTGTTCAGTTGTAGGTGGCTGCTGCTTCCTGCAACTTGGTTGTAATGGCTGCACATGCATCTTCTTTCTTTCCCCTGTTTTGCTGTTCTGTGCTGATTTCTGATATTCATTATGCTATAGCAAAAGTTTTGTGTAAGGTAGCGTCCTCTTACAGCGTTCAAAAGTACTGAGGTCATCTCAAACATTGCGGAAGTGGGAGCTGGACCTGGATAGCTGAACAGAGCTCACTGTTCCAGAAATGCTGGCAGTATCTTCCATCAGTTGCCAGGAATGAGGACGACTTGCAGAGCTGCCAGCTCAGTCCGGTTGGAGGGCTCGTGGCTACCACAGCTCTCAAGTTCCGGTTATTAGTTTCTCCTTTTAACTTCTGGAAAATAACAACAGATGGATTACTTGTTTAGAACACACAAGGAAGCCAACAGTAGAGCAGAGCCAACTGTTCTGGTATACTAATCATTCCCTAATGATCCATTAGTCCTGCGACTGATGTGGCTTTGTGTTGTCGAGCAGGAAATTACAAAACACAGTCCAACATGAGTGGTGGAGCTTTCTTGCCGTCTGTTCTGGAGCGCAGAGGCCAGGATTTCCCCAAACATTTTTTGTTTAAACAAAATATAATTACAAAATTAAACAGTTGAGCTTAAAATGAATATTTTCTGTATGTTCTCTGAGAGAGAAGGAAACAAGGGTAATTCAAAATGTGATAATAAAATTAGATTTAAATCAATTTTTCAAAAATACCCGAATGTGTTAGAAGGTTATTTCTCATTTTCAAAAGTGATGTATATATATATTCCAGTACTCTAAAATATTCCAGTTAAGGGACTATCTGCATGTTTAGGTGTCCACACAAATCTGAAAGTCAGTGATGCTACTTTAACATTTGTTGAAAGACTGTATGACTGATATTTTCTGACAGAAGGTTGTTTTCTATCAGAACTCAGACATTTTTTGGAAGCATGTCCCTGTCTCAGAATTCTTGTTTAGATGGAAGCCCATTGAAATAAAATATCCCATTGGCTTTCTATTTTGATGTTTAAAGAACAAAGTGCTTTGACTTTTGCTTCAAAACAAACAATGCTTTTCTTTTTTGAAAGGCTGCATTTTCTTTACTAAGAAGGTTGAAAGGAATATAAATGAGTTGATAACATTTTAATTAGCCTAAAAGAAAATCTTAGTCTACCAAAAATAAAATTTCGTCTGCAGTATTATTTACAAATGGGGCTCAGATTTCTTCTCTGAACTGCATAAAGATTTCAGATTCATTTTGCTTTCTGTAAAACTGAAAAGTCTAGTTCTCCTCTCAGTCAATGTGAAAATACCATCTTTTGAAAATTTAAACCAAACTTGAGATTTTTCTTGTGCTATATTCCCAGTCAGTAACAGGAGGTTTAGGTTTCCTGATTCTGTTTTCTGAATGGTTTTTGTAAGCTTTAGAATCTATTAGTAATGTTTAAAACTACATCTTATTACCATTTCTGTTTTGCTCTGTGCATCTTGTTTTTCCGCAGCAGAACGTAGCTACAGTGAAAGAAATTAAAGCAAGACCTTGTGTGAAGTTCCAGAAAGCTCATAGTTTTCCCCTTTTATCCTCATATTTTGTTTCTCTGGTCTTGTGAGGCAGATATTTGTCTACAACTACAAGCATAAGCTGAACCTTAAGCTAACAAAGATAAGAATTTGTATTGAGAAGGCAAAATTTCTTACATTAGTTTTTCTGGAGGAAAAAGTAAAAGACATAGTGACAGGAACAATTAAAACAGTGAGAATCTCACTTCATAGGGAGAAATATCCGTAGGAGTATGAAAACAAACTAATTAAGTTGCGATAAACACATTATATTTTTACGGTAATGAAAATATTTTTATTTATGAACATTAGAAAAAATACTTCAGAATATAGCATGGCTATTTTCTTAATTGAATTTTGCATGCTTTATTTCAGCTGCAGTTAATATTAAGATCTGATTAGGACTTGGCAATGAACAATTTAAAGTTTTTGTATAGTTTTGTTTCTTCAGTGGAAGTTATTTTTGTTTAAATTAAGGAAAAATCTAAGATTATACACATAAATGATGATTGCAAAGACCACCATGATATTTCATGCTGTAGGTTGCACTGGAGGTTGGTGTTTGCCCCTCCTTTTTCTTGTGCCATAATTTAGTAAGATTTCTAGTATGGAAAATTATTCCTATGATTGTATTAAAATGAGTTAAACGGAGCCAATTGTCTTTGGTACCATAATGGTAAACGCATGTTTTTTTTTAACTGAAGTGAAACCTGGGGAAACAGCAAAATAAATGAAAGCAGGACACCAGATGTGGAAAACCAGACATACTGGTTACCACCTGCTTTGGTAAGCCCTTGGACTGTCTGGTAAGCCCTTGACTGGGAACTGTGAAGGAGCAGCATGAAGAACCAGAAACTTTGGAAGCCACCATCTGAGAGAGGATGTGTCTGGTTTTAGAACCCCCAGCTGACCTCGGGCACCTGATGCTGACCTCCCACACTGTGCTTCCCAGCACTCCAAGGGCTCTGAGCACTGATCTGCAGAGTTCCTGGGATCTGCTCTGGCTCTGCCACTAAATTGGACACAGACAATGTTAAGTAGTCCTTTTAATCAAATAACAGTTTTGAGAATGATGTTATGCTACATGAGAGGTCATATATTAACCTTTCCTGTAGAATAAAACAAGCCATTATCATTTTTATGTGCAGCTCTTTGCATTTTATGCATTTTGTATAACAACTGTCTAGGGTAAGGTTTTCAAAGCCATTTAGGGGACATGAATTTTATGAGTGTCGTTCTTGTCCTGAGTAACCGATCAAGGCTGGGAGATTCCTTTTGGGTGCTGTAGGTTTTGTGACGTGCAGAATGAACAGTGCTTTGGTGATTGCCAGTGATTTGACTTCCTGGGTGCAGATGTTGGGTTCTGGAGGTTTATTTGAATTATTTGATTTTTGTCTCTGCCAGTCTTCTTACTGTTTGCTTTGTACTCGCTTGTAGTTAATATAATATTACCATTTTTAGGTGGTCTCACTCTTCACAACCACTGGCGTAGAAATTCATGCCCAAGATACCCCTGCAGCAATATTTGTAAATGTTTTTACTTCCCAAGGTTTTCTCAAGGAACTACAAATTGTTCATAGATAATTAAAAAAAAAAAAAGGACTTGAAACAGAAACAATAACAGTTAATAAGCTTATTTTAGGTTGCTTGCAAAATAACTGATCAAATAACATGGCAATTGTCACTCAGATGTTTAACGTAATTCTACAAATTAGGTCAGCATTGAGTCTTCTTTCTGAAGCTTCTGAGAATATTTTTCATCCATCACTTCAGTAAGAACTACTTGTAATTCAGTGCCTATATAACAGAAAAAAGTGCACTTTCAGAATTTCTGTACCCATTCCAAAGTCTTGCTTATTTGCATATACACACTTCAATGTTTATTCTGTGAATGGCTTTCACAAAAGACTAAGAAATGTATTTCTCTTACAATACCTAATTGACTTTTTGAAATACATGAAATTAACTTGTATGATCCCTGACAATTCTGCTAACGTAGGAGGGTGATTTTCAGTGGAAAGACAGAGTTACCACAGAGTAGACTAGAAGATTCTTGAAAGTGTGAATTTCTCTGGATGACTCAAAAAGGGCAGGCATACAAAACCTTGGCATGAGTCAGGACTAATTAATTTACCAAAGCTTTTATCTATGGTACTCTTCCTTTCACAAGGTTTTCAGTCTCTTTTTTTTTTTGGATTCCCTACGCTTATGCCATGAGATATAGCTAAAATTCTTCCAGAGGTTAACTTCTGTTTTTCATTTAGGTTGTTGTGTTACCTGGCAGCTTCTTACATAATAGTGAGGATCTGGGGAAATCCACTAGTGCACTAATTAGGTGGAAATTGGCAGTCTTAGTGCTTAATACATTTGCCATAAACAGTGTTTAGGGCATTACTGATTCATAGTCTCCGTCTTTTATTTACATCTTTCCAAGGGAGAGTCACTACCTTTATAGAGAACAAAACGAACCCTGGGGAAGTACAATGTACAATTCAATAAATATTATTTGTGTGCTGTGCTGTATAAGAGGAAATTGTCTTTGGAAGCTGAATGTGATATTTTTCTAAATTAGAATCATAGAATCGTGGGATTGTTTGAGATGGAAGGGACACTTAAAGGTCATCTAGTCCACATCCCCTGCAATGACAAGGGACATCCACAGATCAGGTTGCTCAGAGCCTGGTCCAGCCTGGCCTTGACTATCTCTCTGGGCAACCTGCTCCGTACCCTTCACTAACCTTATTGTAAAAAAAAAAAAAATTCTTCCTTATATCCTGTCTAAATCTCCCCTCTTTAAGATTGAAACAATTTCCCCTTTTCCTATCACAACAGACCCATCTAAGGAGTCTGCTTCTTACTTATAGCACTCCTTTAGATATTGAAAGGCATATCTCTGGTCTCTCCAGAGCCTTTTCTAAATTTTCAGATGTTATAATAGATCTTCCTTGAAATGTGGATTTCCTTTCTTTAAAACTTCACTGAGTTATTATGGAGTATTTTCTCGTTAAAGTTATCTATTGCTAATCATTTCTTTATTTCTATTCTGATAAAAATTTAGCACATTTTTAGATAAAGGAGGATAACCATCAGAATGATTAATTGAATTTCTGCAAGCTTTGAGAGGCTTTTTTTTCCCAGTCTTTTTGACTTTTTCAGTCTAACAGCGATTGCAATCATATTGAAATACTACGAGCAAATTAAAGCATGGCAGTGACTGGGAGAATCAACTTACCCAGGAGAAAATAAAACAAGCCAAACCAGAGAATGAGAGCGAGTGAGCCTTTCTTTGTACTATGCCTTGTTGATTGAACTCAGGGGGTTACTTTGTTAACCTCTGGGTCTTGTTTGCATTTTCCTTCCCTCCATAAACAGAAACTTGTCAATTCCCTTCCAACCCAAATCATTCTCATTTTCTATGAAATCTCATGTAGTCTGTGTGAAATGTATGTGACCTGTTTCCCCACGTCACCTCTTCTCCCTACTCTGTCTGTGAAGAGGACTCCTGTTGCTCGATGCAGCCATGGTAGAGCAGAGCTTGGGGCAATGCTCTTGGGAATGTGGAACCACAACTATCGTCTGCCACTGCAGAGCCCCTCCAGACGGCTCCTGCTTCAGCTGAAGCCAACAGTCCTAAGAGTGGGATATTTAAAATGGAGTGAAGCTATCATTTTGGAGACAGTATAAGTACTTGCAAAAGTGTGTGAGCTCTAGTAGTCTGTAAGCTTTTGGGACATAGCTTTTTCTTTTATGTGCAACTAATAGGGAGATGTAGATAGAACCTTTTGCAACTACTGTCTGGCTGTAGAAGCTGCTGTAATACAAACAGTAATTATAATATGTCTGCAATAAAAAGTTTGAATGTGCACTTCTAGCATATGCTATAGGAAGTTACTGTTTTGATATGGGATTGCTCACTAGGTGTCCTCACAGGATCAGGACTCACAGAATACTTTTTTTATAATCAAGTTTGGAGAGTTGCATTTGCCCAGTGCTGAAATATTATGAGCTATAAAGGGGGACCAATGAAGTGTTTGTCTCTGATTCAGATGGGAGATTAAGGCAGACAGATGGAGGTGTCCAAATCTGTATCCATTGCTACCGTGGAGGGTTAAAATTGTTATGGATTGTCCTGCAGATAATTATTGTGCAGAACCAGTACAGGAGATTGAGCTAATATAAATAATAAGTTAATATATAGGTAAAAGTTATTACAGTGATCTATTTGAGGGAGGGAAAAGTGGGGAATCATTAACAAGCAAGGAGCTAACCAAGAATTAGAAAGCCATCCTGTTCTATATCATCCTGTGGAGGATCATGCAAGTTTCAAGTTAAAATTGTTAGTTTCCCAGGAAAATATTTTATGTTCTGCAGAGGTAAGTGCAGTAGATCTACTTGGCATCAACTGAGTAGTTGTTTCTGTGTGTCTGTCTCTTCTGGTTCTCAATTCTTTGCCATCAGTATGACTGAAACTACTCCTGCTGTAAGGCAGCCTTTTACTTGGTTTTATGTAATTAGTTATCCTTCTTGAGAAGCCAGTAACTCTCTTTTCTAGGAGAAATTTACATCACATTAGAGACATTTAGAGCTGCTGCCTTTGAAAAGCTTCTGCATATAGTACCCATCCAGAGACTAACTTGTTTCTTCATACAAGTCCATGCTGAGCTGTTCGTTTTTTCCCCCACATAGGACCTGGGCAAAGAGTTGCTATGGAGCTGCTAGAGTGGCACTGCAATATATGAGACTGACACACTTTCACTGTTTTATTTTCACTTCTAAAAGAGAGACCCGAATTTTGCTGTGAAGAACCTCTTTCTGTTTGCAATTAGCTACCCACTGTAGCATGAGGAGTAGTGCAATAGCATTGCCTTTACTCATTCTTAATAGTTTTGATGGTGAAGATGTTTAGGCAGTTACTCCCTAGAAGTGTCATTAGTAAACTGTACCCCTCAAAAACCTTTCAGTGGAACATGCTTGTTGTTGTGAGATGGCAAATCAATGGGGCCTTCAATAGATGTAACTATGCCAAAGATGACTTTTGCTGGGAAAAAAAAAAATGAAAGGAAAAAAAGTAGGTATTTTGAAACTCAGTAACAAAATCTAGCTCAGAATAGGGTAAAACTAGTGCTTTACTGGGAGATAAACCCAGATAAACTTAGTGTGTAAAGCACTTTAAAGTGCGGACATCTGCATCAAATCCTTTGGCAGTCTGCAACTTTAACCAGCAATGAACAGCAAAGTGCTTCAATTGCTCACATGGATGTGCTGACCTCCTGCAAAACATGAGTTCCTGTGCAGCCTAAAGTGAAAAATCTTTATCCTCTTTGCAGCTGCCCATTTCCTCATGCACTTTTCCTTGTCTGGAACATTTAAAATGAAGCTTTGCCCTCAGATCCATAAGCTTTGCCTTCTGAGTGCATTCATTATCTTTGCATGGTTTCACTTTTGGCTTTTCAGTTGACGTGTTTCCCACTTAGTGCTATCTCCATTGTCTCTTGAGTCAGACTTGTGGGTGATGGCATCCACCTTTAGTCAGATCAACCAAATATGTTGTGATAAGGACTCCACTGCAGGGCACATAGTTTCAGCTACTTTGCCAATTTTGATTTAGAATGACATTGATTTTTATAGCTGTTTGCAGTCTGTGGCTATGTTTTTCTATTGTACTTCTCCTAGAACATGAAACCACAAAGTAAAAATTTGTTTTTTCCTGTGAAATTCAGTGAGACCCATAAAAAGAAGATGGCTGTAAGTGTTTATGTGTAGAATGTTATTCAATAACTGCAAATATTTCATCTGTTTTCTTATAGCCATGAGCTAGAACTGGGCTAAGGCTCTGCAGGAGAATCTTGATCTCCCTGAGTAAACATTGGACAAGTTGCCTCCAGGCAACAGTGTGCTCTGTTTAATTAGTCATAGGACAAGAGGCACATGGGTTATTTCATGGCTCAAGTATCCTTCCACTGTGTTTATGCTGTGCCTTGTGAACATCCTGGACTATTTAAAGTAAAACTAAATTTCATCATAGACAATGGTTTAATGTTAAAAAGGACAAGAAGTGGAAAATCTGAGGTGTAAATACTGAAACATCCCAACAAAGCCCAACCCAGCCAGCATCACCTGCACGGCTCAGGAGTGAAGAAGTTTGCCAATACAGTTGAAGTCTATGTAACAATTACAGAAGAAGGTCAAAGGACAAGCACAGCTGATTTATATAAGAAAATATATTTTAAATCTTACTATGAAGGTCTCTGAGAAATAGGAACTAAATTAAACTTATCCATAGTATTTATTTTCATGAAAAAGAGGAGATATTTTGATTTCAGTAGTGTTTTCTGAATGAGCTGGTCAGAACAGTTCTGCTTAACTGAAATTCTGCTATTAAGCCAAATGGTCAGCCATGCAAAGGTAAGGTAAGTCCAAGTGTGTTCATGATTGTTGATGCTGCTCTGGTGGCTTGGTCTCCACTTTAATTGGGAGTGTCTCCATAGTTTCTCTAAATCACAGATAGCAGGATACCTCTATTATAGTGTTATCTTACAAATAAAAATTGCTAGAACACATAATCTCTGTGATGGTCTGTTGGTTTCTCTTCTTTATTAGTGTGGTATCAACCATGCCCTAACTCAGGCATACTATGAAATTTTGTGCCAAAACTCAGAAAGTACTGATTGTGTTCTTGGTCTAATTTGTAGAAATCCTGTTCTTCATTATGGGTATGATATGATATCATTAATCCTTGGCACTGTCCCAGAATGAATTTGGTAGGCAACAATTCCTGCAAGTAGAAGATTGCTAGAGACTTCAATGAGCAGAAGCAGTTGCAATGAACCCATCTCTGAAAAGGTAATGAAAAAAAGCATCAGTTCAGGCAGGACTGTCCTCGTTTTACGTGGACTGGTGGTTTATTCCAACCCTTCTTTCTTCTGCAGTTTCTTCCTCTTAACTTTGGAATATACCTGGGCTATACCCCGCTCTGCTCCTATTTAGCTCACACCACCTTAGGTAACACAGGGATTTTGTCAAGCATGACATTTGTTTTCATCATATTGAGCTCCATCTCTATCTCTGTGTGCAGCCCTTGTTCAGTGCAGGGCTGCAGCTGCCTGTAATTCTGTTAGTACAGTCTCCAGCACTGTGTAAGCAGGCAAGTGGTCAGCATGAGGAAACAAGCACAATAAATGTAATTATAGCAAATAACAGTGAAATAGGAGAAACTACTGCACATGAGTCTGTCAGTAAGGAAGAATTTTTATCTTTTATGTACACTTTTTCTTTTCAAAATCATACCCTGACATTAAAGAAAAAAATGGTACTTAATTTCAGCATTACATTATTTTTCATCTCTCCAGTTGCTCCTATTGGGAAGTACACCTCAGTCTGTGACCTTTGCTGCAGTCAGAAAGGTTGTTTGAACTTCAGGCGCCAGTAAGATGAAACAGAAAAACCTGAAATAGCTCCTGAAGTAAGAACTAGCATGAGAAATTACTCTGAAATTTATTTTCAAAGCCACTGCTATGCTTAGGCTTCTCTTTTTTGATATAGGAAAGGTCCACCATTACAATGGCCCTGAAGCCTTGGCAGCCCAACCTCTGCTGTGTAGTCATTGGACACGGCTGAGGCACATCCTGCACAACCCAGGTGAGGCCACAGATTTGCTTCATAGGCAAGAGTGGCATGAAAAAATGAGATCGTTTATGTCGTTTTTTGTTGTGCATGCTCTTCTAATGTGTAGGAATTGGGTGTAGTGTAAGGGCATCAGTATGCAGCCTAGGTCCTGCAGAAGTTATAAACCACATTTAAATGAACTCAGGATAAGTGGTTAGCCTTGGTTTTGTGTCTACTTGTAAATCTGTGTACATGTGCATGTGTGTTCATCTATTTTATTTATATCCAAGTAAGACTAAGTGGAAATTGTTCATCTAACAATAATCTATCCATTGCTATATTTTTTTCCACATTAAAATAGTCTTAGCAGAAGATATTGTATTGCAAACAATTTAAATTATCATTCTAATGGTCACGTTAATGCTGTGTAAAATGGAACGATCTTTCCTCGGGGCCTCAGCATGATGTCTGCCATATCACTGATGTTTTGGCACATTACTTCATTTTAGGGTTTTCATCTTTTAGTCATCATTGCTATCATTATCATCATTAATCCATCAGTTTTTCAGCCAATGCAACACATCTTTTAGCATCTACTACACAATCAGCATGAAAGCTGAGGCACTAAGATTACAGTTGTTTTCAAGTAGAGGCATTTAGACTTGTAAATGTGTATCTGAGATGTCAAAATGCATTGACCGTTAGACATGTAAAGTACTAATTTTGTTGGAACTGTGAAATTTAATGCACAAATATGCACAGATTAAGAAATATCAATCCACTTGAGTTGTCCAGAGTTATTCAGGATGTTTGTAGCCGAGGTGAAAGTGAATGTGAATCTCTCACCTTTCACTCTTCTAGTTTATTTACTATAATTCCCTCTTTGTGTTGACATTTTCTAAAAAGATTTTTTCCCAATTGTTTTCAGAATCACATCATTGTACCCCTCCCTGCATTTTGCTAATTAGTCAGCATTTTATCTCTGTATGTCTTTCACTGACATTTTGAATGAGTCTGTTCATGTCATTGCAATTCTGTTATCTGAGATGCATGTTGGACCACCTATTTTTTTGGGGGGGGGTCTTCAAGCAGTCTGTATCTAGAAAAAGTATGGCTATAGCTAGAGTAAAAGCAACTGTTTTGGTATAATGACCATTAAAAAAAAAAAAAAAGTTGGGCTTTCTCCAAAATGGGTATTGTTCATTATTTTATTTTCAGTGAAACAAATTTAATTTCTGAGGCTGGAAAAGAGTAGTCTGTGGGGAGAGCTTGTTGTAGCCTTCCAATATTTAAAGGGAGCTTAAAAACATCAACTTTCTACATGTGTAGATAGCAATAGGACAAAGGGGAATGGTTTTAAAACATCAAACACTTAATTAAACTCTTAATTTGTGGGGTAACATTAACCCCTTAGAGCACCAATATCTAATATCTTTAGAAAAAGACATTAATCTTTTAAATGAATTTTCAAAACATTCTGTTTTCAGATAACTGAAATCTATTAATTTTCCATTCTATCTAGTTGGTCTGGAATATAAATCTTTCCTTCTCTTTACTTCTGTTGCTTACAAGAAGAGAATGATAGGTGCAATAAACAATAAATGTTACCGAGCTCTTTCTGTGTTCTCATGAGGAATAAATTAAGCAGTCTGAAGTACTTTTGGCAGGCCTTTCACATGCAGGAAAATCAGGTCAGCTTGCTCAGCTTTTGTCTGGTTACTGTGACACTGGAAGAAAAGTACAAACATAGCGTACAATAGGTACCGGAAATCAGTAGATGTAGCATATCTACCATTTGACATGTAATCTATTGGGAACAAGGCACAGTCCAGGCACAAGTGCACTTAGAAATGGGTTGTTCTTGCTCTTGTTCACTTTGGAAGCAAAGTGGTACGAAGTACATCATCAGCCTGCTATAAATATTGCCAATGCCAAATGTCCACTGTTATGAAGTTTCCAAATAGCAGTTGACACCAGTGTTTTACTGTTATATGACACAGATCAAATTCCTAAATGGCAAATAATATTGAAAATAATTGTGGAGAAAATTATTTGATACATTTTTTGCAATCTCTTATCGAGTATTTCTGTTCAAATGATGAAATGATGTTGGTTTGGGAGCAATATGCCAAAATATTGAAATCTGATATGGACATAGCAGATTATCAGCATCGTTGTCAGTATGTTAGGGCACAGTTCACTGGTTATCTTCTATTTTCTCTTACTATTACTTCATTATTGTTTCAGAGTGCTTTTATTTCTACTTGGACCTGAAATGTCTTATGAAACTGCAATCCCCTATTCCTCAGCCCAGCTGCAATCAAATCTATCTGAGAGAGAAGGAAAACACTTCTCTGTTACACTTCTGAACTTGTCTTGCTGTAGGCTGTGATCTTTCCCAGATTTCACTGGACCTGTTTTAAAGTGTCAAGGCTTCCTAATGAGACTGAAGAACTCTGGTATTTTTTTGCAGACCGAGACATATCTACGTCTTGTGATGCTAACAAATAATTTGAATTCTCTGTACTTGAAGGAAGGGTTTCCTCTTCTTTTTTTTTTTTTAACCTTAAGAAGTAATCATTTTGGTTTGCCTTCTGATGGATGAACTGTTTCTGGTTTACAATAGAACACATCTGTTCTCATATGTTCTACAAGTCTTTCTGAAGCTCTGTGACAACTTTGATACATGTAACTCTGAGGGAACAGCTCATCCATACTTTGAACTAAAGTTCAGTGACAGTAGTTTGGCATTTTATCATTCAGCATACAACAATCGGTTGTGTACTGTGTGGAGAAACCTTGATCAAAGCAGTTCACTTACCTTTCCTTTGTGGTAAGTATTTATTTGCATAGAAAGATATTTAATTTTATGCAATAACAACGCTCTGTACCCACTTGTGATGGCATGAGCAATTTCAAGAGATGTTTTTCATTTCCAAGCACTGGAGTAAAGCTAAAAATCAAGTACAAAATCCTCAGTGTTCGTTGGAAAAGAATTGAAGGATCTAGTTTTACTTGGTGTGGCATATTGTTAGGTCCCAATATAGATGATTTTGCAACAGTCTGTCCTACTTTCAGGTGGGACAGAATTGTCTTCTTCAGCGTGTCTTGTATGAAGCTATGTTTTTCTAGGAGAAAAACAATGCTGATAACATGTTGGTGTTTATAGTTGTGTGCTAAGCAGAGCCCAAGGAGCTGGGAGGGAACAGAACTAGGACAAATGACTTAAATTGCAAAAGGAATATTCCACATCATATGACATCTTGGGGAAGGAGTTTTGATGGGGATGGGAGTTCATCTCTCTTTTGCTGCTGTGTGGGGCTGAGTCACCTGTTGCATTAAACCACAACGCAGTCCCATTGGGGTGTTACTGTTTCTTGTTTCAGGAAGGATGTCCTACTTAAACACATCACTTTAATTTCTCAGCACCAGTATAATTCCTAGCACTGGACTAAGACAAAGTTTTATTGCAAACATCTGTGTACACCTGAAGTACAGTTCTGTGTAATATCTTGATCTTTTATATTTCCAGTTCATTGAATTACATAGCTGGGAGTACAGTAAAGTTTTGTTGAGCTGTTTGTCATGGAATGGATTCTTTATGTGTATTTTTGGAGATGTTTTTTCTTCCATAAAAAATTTTTCAATTAGACATCTCTTTTTCTATATTACAGTAAAAAAAAAAAATAGTTTAATTTCTCCTTATTACATGTTTGCTGCTGACTTGGAAAAATGAATCACTGAATCATTCCAGGAATACTTATCAAAATTTGGAGTGGACATGGATACCTGGTGAAGAAAGATAGGGTGTAGCTGCTACGCAACTGCAAGTGTACAGGGGAAGTACCACAGGGAAAGCACAACCTCCTGGACTAACTGAATTCCTTCTGAAATCACAGGAAACCGATTTGCTGACTTAAAGATTGAACTGATTCATATTTGATGGGTTGATGTTTCCTGCCAGTAGGGTTTCCTGATTGGCTTAGTTGTTGTTTGTTTGGAGGTCAAACATGAGGATATTGCCTTCAAAACAACAAAGAGGAAGCAGATGAGGGAAAGAAAAAAACAAGTCTGTTATTTGGGAAGATCTGGCATGAGCAAATTTCTGATAATTTCTGATATTTACTGTTTTTTTGTGACTTGTGAATCATCTGTGTAAATTTTATTTGTAAATACAAGGTAGATAATTTTTAATGAGTGGCTGTTGATTGATCCCTCTAATTGTCCCAGACAGGCCCCAAAGACATTAGAGTGCATGGCTGGCAAAATAATAGAGAGTGATTACTTAAAATTCTATTTAGAAATTAGCTTTGTGTGGTACTCTGTCTAGCTCTACTTATTGACTGCCCAGACAATGTATTTTACATCTTCTGTACTCAAATGAATCACAGCATGTTTTTAAAAATTGGCTCTTACCATCTCTCATGCTCTAATCACTTTGTGCTATGCAGCAGTAATGACACTTCTGATAGGTTTATGTAGTTAACATGTTGCTCTTACACTGCATCCAGCCCTTTTTTTAAAATATATTTTGTATAAAAATTATGAAACAAAGGGCATGGCATCTTTGTGTTTTGCCTGCAGCAAAAAATAGGGAAGGGGAGACCACTGTCCTGACATGACAAGAGCTAATGGTGAAGGCATTTTTCAACCTATTTCAGTGTTTTTTCTTATGATATTGTTGTGGGTCTTTCAGATCCTTTGACAAATATTAAGAGGAAAGAGAGGGATTACTCAGTATAGTTAAAGCTTGTAAAACAAGTAAAAGAAAATTCCAGATATGCAGATGAGTCAGTTGAAAAAAGACATGGAAAATGAATGTAAGTACATATATGTACAACATATCATAGAATCATAGAATGGCCTGGGTTGAAAAGGATCACAATGATCATCGAGTTTCAACCCTTCTGCTATGTGCAGGGTCACCAACCACTAGATCAGGCTGCCCAGAGCCACATCCAGCCTGGCATTGAATGCCTCCAGGGATGGGGCATCCCTCCTTGGGCAACCTTTGTACAAAGGATGCATAAATGTGTATGCAATAATATATTTATACTTATAAATTATTTTCAGTAAGAGATAAAGAGGATCAGATCACATACTCTCAATTTTTACAAAAAAAAATTATCAGGTTAAATGTTTCTCAGATTCTCAATATTTTCCTAAGGGAGGAAGCTGTGTAGGTCAATACGTTAGGATTAAGTAGTGACATATAGGTCTTTTCATCTGTGGGATTAGCAAATAAAAGTCATGAGCACAAAGGAGCTATTCCTCTCAGGACAACTTTAATCTTGTGCCTAAGTCCCAGTGAAGTTTGTGAGATTTATCTGATAATGCTAATGCAGCTTCTAAATATATTACAGTACAGAAAATATACTGTGAAAATCAGCATTGTACTGTAGAGAGGAGGCATTCTAATTTAAATACATCAGAAATACTAATGAATGTTCATTAAATCTATGACTAATGGAAAGATAGTTATTCGGTAACTTTCTCTGAATCCTTAATGCACACTGTAGAAAGAAATTAAATCTAACATTTGTTTCAGTGTTCTGTTCAAAATAAATAAAATTAACCCAGTGAAACATTGTCAAAAGATGGAGAGCGCATAAAACTGGGCATATTTATGTGGACACAGGGATCAATTAACTGAAAACAGGAGGATGTTTTGTGCAGCCCAAACTGTGGCAATATACAACTTTTCTGTTTAGTACTACAAATGTAGATGTTTGGAAAGTACATAATTTTCTCTGGAGAATTCCACTGAATGGCATCCACAGATTGAAAACAGCCCTTCTGCCATAGCTCTGCATATAGGACTCCAGAAGGATATGTCTTACACATCTCATTGAAAGTGTCTCTATATTGAAATCTCCTATGTGGAACTGGGTGAATATGAACTGGTACATTCTGAAGTACTTCAAGCTGTAAGAAGAGATGCATCTTAATTCCTCAAAGGAATCAATGGGGATTTTTGCGTTTCTTTTTGTGCTTTTGAAATAGAATAAATTGAAAGTGACACATCAATCAGTTAGAAAAAGTAACAAATCTATGTAAGAACTGAATTTATAAAGCTTATCTGGGATTATTTTACATGCATTAAGTTTAACAAGATCAGTTTAAGTAAGAGGTGAGTTTTAAAACCTCTTACGTATTTGATTTTATTTACTGTTTTCTTATGAGCAGTTTTGTAGATGATCTGTAAAGTGAGACAGTCCCACAGAGAGAGACAATGATTTCTGCAAGTAACCATCTCTCTGACACTGTCCCTGCGCATTCCTTAGAGTTACTGTCATATGTGACAGGCAGGTGGGATAAGAAAATCTTTATTTTCTAGTATGAATGGCCTCCATCTAATATTCCATTGGATGGAGAAAGTTTCAAAAGTTAGCCTTTCACTTCGTGCTGATGTTGGTGGCTTAGGCATTCTTTAGAGTGTTACTCCAAGATCGTGCTCTAGATCAGCTGGAATCTATAGGTAATGATCTACAGCATACAAAAAGCAGTAGGAATTGTTTCTACTGCCTCGTGTGGATTTTTACTGGACCCTGAATGAATTTTAAGAGAAAATCACTCAAAATTTGTTCTGTAAGTCAATGCCTATTGACGTAATCAAGTGGTAGAACTTTATTTCGCTGAGTGATGTTAAAAATGAAATATATTACTTAAGAGAGATAAATACATAGAGACCAGTTATTTTTGCCACCAGAAAACTCATCTGTTTACTTACTAGCATATTGCCATATTTTCTACAGTAAAAAGCAGAATATTCAGTATTCTGCACATTGCTATGATTATTATACTAATGCTGACTAGCTCATTATCCTATAATCTTCTTTAAATAATTTGATTTTACAGTTGGCTGGTTTGCCTGAGAAAATTAAGTAAATGTGCTAAGAATGGAGATGGGGAATGAACTGTTATCTGCACATGAAACAAAAATAGCTGATGTTCTGAGGTGAATTGTAGTTATAGCACTTCCTTGTAAAGATGTCCTCCGAATTAGGTGAACTTGAAAAAGATTTTCGCAAAGACAGGTTAGAAGACCTTGAAAATACAGGTGGAAATGCACCACCGGCTGCTTTGCAGACATTCATGCAGACTGTGGTTATGTAGAAGGTCACTTGGTTAAATATACATGAAATGTACAGATTGGGAAAAGGCACAGAAAAGAAATAAAGAGAGGAAAACAAAAGGAGACCAAGACAACATGGCTTCTTGATTTTCATTGAAAGCCAAGTTTTGGCAAAGGACTTTCTCTACTCTCCACTCATGCATTGTTACAAAACATATGCTGATATGTTTGGCAGGATGCTAGAGGCTTTTTTTCTTTTCATTTTTGTTTTCAGTAACTGGCTTGCTTTTAAATTGAGGTTCACAGCCCACAGCCTGACATAAACAAGCAGTCACATCTTTCACTTTTAATGCACTCCATCAGAGGAAGCATAGCATGCCACGATGGTGTCTCTCTACAACCATCATTTAAACAAAAGTGCAATAATCCATCACCTCAGCATAGGCAAGGATCATTGCCCAATCAGAGCATTACGAGTGAGTTGAATATTTTTTATATCCTCCTATTTGATTTATGGAATGAAGGCAAAGTAGTGAAAAGCTGATGAATAGCATTTCAGACCATGGAACAGAAATGGGAAAGAATTTTTAAAAAGCCATTTGCATCTTGGTGCTGTTAGTTGTAGGGAGCACTTAGAGAGGTTCATCTGGTAAAGGAATTGAGATGTCATATCAAGAGAAACATATACAGGTGCTAAGTTACCAGTTAGAAGCTAATTAAATCCCAAACTGGCCAAATGATAATGATGGCTGTGTAGTAGACTTGGTGGTGAGCTGGCTGTGCCTGTTCCATTTATGAACAGTCACAGAATCATCAGAGTTAGAAAATACCTCAAGATCGTGTAGTCCAACCATCAGCCAACCCCCAGCATGCCCACTAAGCATGTCCCTAAGTACCACATCTACAAGTTTCTTCAACTTCTCCAGGGACTGTTGGTTGTGGATGCCCCGTCCCTGGGGGTGTTCAATGTCAGGTTGGATGGGGCCCTGGGCAGCCTGGTCTAGTATTAGATATGAGATTGGTGGCCCTGCCTGTGGCAGGGGAGTTGGAGCTTGATGATCCTTGGAGTCCCTTTCGACCCAAGCCATTCTATGATTCTATGACTGTGACTCCACTACCTCCCAGGGCAACCTGTCCCAATGCATCATCACATTTCTGAGAAGAAATGTTTCCTAATATCCAACCTGAACCTCCTCTGGTGCAACTTGATGCCATACCCTCTTGTCCTATCACCAGTCATTGTCCCCCTCACAAAAACACAGCCTTAACTGATTCTTTTCTGAAAGTTTTTTGTTGGTTTGCTTTTCCTTTCCGGAGAGGAACATACAAGAGAGAAAGATAATGTAGCTCCTTTGAGACTACAGCCTTAGGCAGAATCTCTTAATGGGGGTTTTGTGGCTGCCAGGCAGTACCAGGGTCTTACAGCACAGTTCCTTCTTCTGCTGACAGGCAGGAGGTTTACATTTCTACTGCGGACACATTCAGACTGAAGCTGTGACTGAAGAAGATAAAGCAGCCCTAAGACTGATGCATCTAGGTCACTGCTCCTGCTATCTGCCAGTGCTTTTCTAGCCCCAGAAGAGAACAACCTGCCCAGGAAATGTAAGCATTGATGTCTTCTGCATGTTGTTATTTATTTGAGGCAGCAAAGAGATTTCCTCCAGATTCTTCCTCTGTGTGTTCATGACCAAAGTCAGTTTTAAAGTGGTGCATTCCTTAAATATTCTTGGAATAGGAAAAGGCTACACCCAAGACAAAGAAGGGGCAATATTAATCCTTAGGTATAGAAAGGCAGCAGCTTATGTTTTCTCTGTGATTTTTATATATATATATATATATATATATATATAGTGTCCTTGCAATGGAGTGGGGCATTAAATACGAAGTCCTACTTAGACAATAGGTTTCAAAGATTTCAGGGTCCTGAAAACTGCTTTTTTAATCCTCCTATGAATGAAAACGACTAATCTAAAGGCTGTGTTTGTGCAGGTAGTTTTACGTGTATCTGCTACTTTTCTAAACAGAAGCCTGTTTGAAATAATGGGTATATATTTTAAAATTTGTGGTTGGCATGTACCTGAACTTCTGTTATTGTCAACAGTACTTGTGACATCAAGTTTTACTATGTTGGCAAGCAATAGAAGGTACTGTGAACGGTTTGGGGAGTAGTTTTTCTGTGAAACTCTCTTCTATGTCATGTTATTGGGCTTGTTTTTCTACCCTTCTAGGAAAGAAAATGATACAGTGATTTTCATACTAGTGCCATTATTGGAGTTATAATGTTATTTCGCTCACTGATGAAACATGATATTCAGAAATCTTATTTTTAACTATGAGAATAGGAAAACATGCTTCATTGAAAGAACTGAAGTTTAGACTGAACATATCATGATCGAGTTAAAATGTAAAGCAATTGTGAAGTTTTGGAACGCGACAGCTGAAACATACAGTTTCCTGCAGAGAAGGGTTTATGAAATGCTGCAGGGGGCAGGGAAGGATGCATTACAATATGGCATTTCCCACAGAGAAGGATTTTACAGAAATCTAACCTAAAATTGCCTCTCTTCTATAGGCATCTTAAAAGAAGCACACTTCATTTACATGCAGAAGTGCCTGGCTTCTGCTTTTCCCCAGAGAAACCACACAGAAAACCTAAAAGAGTGCCTGTATAGTTTTGTATGTGACTGGCTACTTCCAGAGCTGCTAAATTAAGCTGAGACTTTCAAGTGGAAATCCTATTCACAGCTTTATATTTCAGTTGGTATTTTCTGACTTTGCCAGTAACTGATGCCACTGTGACTACCGAACCATATAGTAAGATTTTGTGACCATTGCATTACCTTTTCCTAAAGCAGCAGAGGAAGCAGTGCTCTTTCTCTCTTGAGAAAGCAGAACTGCAGAAGCATTGAAATGCCAAGAGATTACTAGTCTTTTAGGCCAACAGTGTCTTCTTCATTTATATCTGTATTATTTTAAAAGAACATTTGAGGAAAAAAAAATAGAGCTTATAGGTAGTATGATTAATGACCTGTTTCAGATGTATATGACAGATTACTCCTGTGATTTCCAGAAATATTGTTGCTGTATTAAGGACTTTCCGTTATTCCTAGTATCGCATCCATGCTGACAGTCAGTCCAGTTTTAAGCCTTAACCTTTGTCTGTTATGTGCACTGACATGCAGCAGTTGTGTTTGTAGTGGAGCCTGTGCAGCACATATCCAGATGAAATATTGCGTATCTTGAGTCTACTTAGTTCTTTGTTTCTGGGCTCTGGTGTCAAATGAGCGTAAGTGGCTGGTGGTCTGGTTGTTACATGTTGCCATACATCAATTATTGGTTAATGTGTGCTGAGGATTATTATGGCTACGAACTGTTTCACTGTGCACTATGCATTGGATTTGTAAAATATAAAGCAAAATCTTCAAAATGGAATGAAAGAAAAGGGGCAATGAGAGTTGATTTGCATGCCAGTGGTACCCCTCTTGTGACTGAGAACCCACTGTACAGCTCTCAGAATTTGCAAAGACAAGACTATGAGAACAACAATAAGAGTACAGTGGGCTGAGAACAGTAAGGGAAAAATATAGATGCCAACTCTGGGAATGCTGCCTCAGTGGCTTAAGGGAAAGGATACAGTTGTACATAGCTCTTAGCATTACTAAGGCTAAGAAACCTGAGTCACGGTAGGACAAGACAGATCTGGCTTTTATTACATCTGCATCCTTGAAAGATGCACTTGGGAGGCAGGTACAGGGAGTCTGAGGACATTTGTCAAGGCTCAGGCTCAGCAGAGCATTTAAGAGCAGAGGTGTTCCTGTGAATATACTTGGTTGGCTTTTCACGCTCTGTGAGGATGCCCTGTGTACACAAGAAGAAATAGAGCAATCAATATGCTTTTTGGTTTCTATCATAAATCTGTCGGTGATGTTTTTTTTCTCATCAGCAAGCAGCAATGCTTGGAAGGGACTCCTCTCCAGTGGATGCATACCAACATGATGGAATTGTGAAATGACATGTATAATTACGATAGGAAGAGATGAACTTTCATGACGCTTCCTTTACAGGTAGGTTAGCCATAAGCAGCTAGGATGCTATAAGCACAAACATTTTTCTGGAGATTGCAGGGACATCACAGGGAGACAGCACAAAACTACGGATGGGATGAGTTCGCTAACTCTGTGCTTTCTGGATGTCTGATATTCTTCTTGCTGCACCAGTACTTAGGCATTGGGTAGCACAGAAGTGCGATTACCTCTAAGATCAACTTATTCTGGTCATTGTGTAGGAGTTGAGTAGAAATGTCAGAACAGATGAAGGAAGGACGTGAGCTGCCAAGGCCTGGTGTTAGATTAAAAAAGATGTTAGCATGCTATCAGCTGGTACTTCCAGTTTTAGAGCAACTGGCTCTGATTCAGCAAAGTGACAGATACACCCATGTCTGAGCGTGCTTTCGCCATGCAGAAACATTCAGGGGGTTCACAGTGACTCACCCTCATATTAATCATCATGGGTGGTGTTTTACTTTGGGTAACTCCTCTTATACTGCTGACCTTGAGGTACTATGGTAACCTTTGAGAGTGTGTTGAGAACTGTCACAACTCTTCTGTGCAATTTAAAAAAAATGCTACATTTTTTTGTGTTTAGACTCATAATTTTTTTCAGAAGGTGAGATGAGACAAATTTCCTTTTTTCACGAGTGCTGACAGAAATTCTGTTTTCTGATTTCCACAGCACCTCCACCAACAATGAATGAGTTTTCTAACAGCAGAACAATTTTTTTTTACAGTTCAGCTATAGATGCTTAGAGTAATAACCTACACTGTGTCTGTTCTGCCTTTCCCCACCATGAACGCTGCTGGATAGCTGTGCTATGTCACAGCCAGCACTGCCCATTCTGTGTGTGGAGATGAGGAAGGCAGCAGCTCTCTGCAGGGGTCTGGCAGCACACCAGCTGTCCTGCTCTGCGTGTCACCTTATTTGCACACAAAGCTTCCAGCGTGCACAATGCGGAAGATGGGGAAGGTGATGGATCTAAATGTACAAGTACCTCTCTCCTGTAGACTTTGTAGGCCTCTGAGAATGAACAACTCTGTGAAAATTGTGATTTTGGCTGAGTATTTTTATTCTTTGTATTACATTCCTTGCAATAGTGCTGCTCTGATTTACAGCGGGGAATGGACAGTATTTGTTTCTTGGTTTTTAATGCTTTTTTCAGTAGGTACTTCCCATGATTTCAGGGGCTCCTATGTGGATAAAGGGCTCTGGAAAGCCATTCTGTTGCTATGCAAAATCACTCTGAATGTCAGGATACACCCACCCACATCCACGTGGTCATAGATACAGATAGGAAGATCTAGATCCACAAAGATCTGGAAACTGCACAAGTGTAGAGAATAAACTCAGGGCTGAGCTTTGTCTTGAGTGAGTATTCCTGGGTGCAGAGTGCTGGAGCACCTGTGGACTCAGAAGGCTGTTATAACTGGGTGAAGTTGGAGGTGTGCTCTCTGGGCTACCTCACTGCAAAGACAGGTATACTGCTCTGTTGGACTTCCCAGCAGTTCCTAGAGCCCACAGAACTTCTCATTACTCATTTTCCACTCTTGAAATAATGAAAATGTAAGCGAATTTGGCTTTTTCAATGACAACTGTATTACAGCTAAAGAGAAACGGCCCACATTTAAATTTGCATTTATTGGATCAGTCTAAGAACATAAGATTATATTTCTACTTTCATTTAGAAATCTGAGGTGATTCTAGCCAACATGTCTTAGGAAGCACACTATTTAATTTTGCAAAGATGTTTTTACTAGTATAAAAATTAAATAACCATCTTGCTTTTTGCAGAAGTAGCAATTACTTAAGTTAAAGCATTTAATTTCTCATATTTTTAGTGCATAAGAGTCTCATTCCATAAGCTCAGTGTTCCCAGCCATAAACTGAACACAGGGCAAAAGTTTTGCAGAACCATTCTACGTATATAAACAAGATAAGTTCATAATCCTGACATAAAATAATTGGAGCATTTACACCCATTAGCAAATGTTACTGAAATGAAGCTGGCTTTCACTTAGGTAGATCCACCTTAACAGAAGTCTTATGGGCTATGTGATATACTAGCATCCATCTGTTTAAGGAAATGTTAACTGGCATAAACCAAAAACACTGTCCAGCAAATTATGTAAAGGGACTAATAATTAACCAGAGCATGTTTTAGAGTGAAAAGCAATTGGAAATTATTCTAAGAACTATTCTTCCAGGTACGAAACAGAGAGAAGTTTTATTAAAGTTCATAGAAAGAGATCAATCAATAAATTACATCTCTGAAGCTCTGCAGCTGAGGGGAAAGCAAAAGGTTCTCATGTTTGTTCAAAGCAGGCGGCACCATTTTAAGCTTTTTAAAACAGAGCTGTCTTATTTTCAACTTGACCTAAAGTTAGATTATCCAGGAGCTGCAGAGAGAATAATACTAAAAATACATGCTTGGTCAGGGGTTGCAAGAAAGTATAATGATTGGAAAGTGTCTATTAAAAACAAGCGAACAAACAAGCAACAGCAACAACAACAAAAAACACAGTGTAACAGGAAAAAAACAACAGTAACAACAACAACAACAAAACCAACCAACAAAGCCCTTCCAAGTCCTTTATACTTAACTAGTTTTCTTTAAAAGCTGGATTTAAAAGTCAGTTAATTAAGGGATCAGCTAGAATACCAGAATATTAGTGACATAAAGAGGCTAGTCAGGTTTTTAACAGGGAATATTTCTTGCACAGAGTGCAGAGGAATAGAAAGGTGTCAAAAAGTCTTTAAGGCACGCCATTCTGTCTTTGCTTTCGTTTTTTCTTGTGGAAAATTAATTCCACAGGAGGCATTAAGACATGGATGAGGAGAAGACTCAAATCAGACCTCTTTTCTGCTAATTTATAATGTTTCATCTCCCTGATCACCTGCAGGGAAAACTTTATACTGCTTTTTGACGTATCATTAGCATAGACCACAGGTTCCCAGCTACTAACTGTGTCTGTTTTATCTCTGCTGTCATACTTGTTCACAATGTGAGCAATCTCTTTTGCATCTTCAAGGATACCTGGGAAGCTTTTTATTGTCCCTGCAGAGCTCACTATTGGCTCTTGTTCTGTTCACGGCTTATATGCTAGTGGCAGTACACAAACAAGTCAGAATAAAGACATCTAAGAGTTGTAAACAACATAAGCAAATCCCTTTTCCTCTGCATCTTCTCCAGGTTCGATGAATAAAATCTGCTCCAAGCAAATGATGAAAGAGGTAGAAAAAGAAACACTGAGAAACATATGAGGTAGAGCAGATACTTTTGCTGTATCCAAGCAAAAAAATTTCCCATAAAGTTTCAACTACAAATGCTGCTTCTGAGCTAAGAACTTCAGAAAAGTGCTTCAGCATTCACTTAACTCTTTGATTTCTTTTCAGATTTATTAGGCAGAGGAGTGGATTTGTTTTCAAACAGACAAGCCAAGAGCCTGCCATAGTGCAGAGCTGCATGGGTTGTAAAAAGGTTTTCAGTGTGCTTGTTTACTGCGTGGAATAGTAGAGACTGAGCAGCTGTTTTTCACTGCTCCCGGTGTATTTCTGTAACTGCAGCATAGGTCCATAATGGAATACTTTTGAGACAAGTGGATACAGAGATTTCTCAAAATGTGCTCTCAAATAAGGTCTGATTGACTGCATGACACTCAGCCAGCTACATGCCTTGTGGCAAACACATCTCTTTTTCTGCTTCTAGGTGTTAAAACCATAAAGAATTTCCTGGAAATAAATTCACTATAGATGACAATCTTTTTTTTGGGAAGAGGGGACTGCTTTTGTCTTTTTAATCTTTCAGATTTGTAAGAACTTGAAAGGTGATGTAACAATGAGAGGATCTTACCTGTTGCACACTGCAGGACTCTGATACCATGAACTTTAAAACCCTGGAGGCTGGTTTTACTGTGGATATGATAGAGCAGTCTGCCCTTCATCAAGCATGATATCTTTTGTTTGTTTTGTAAAGATATCTTCCCATAGCAAACCATCCAAATTCTATTGTTCCTCAGGAAAAGGCTGCAAAATTCTTGTCTGAAGGTGTAAGTCCCCTGCAGGGTTGGGCTAGTAGCTCATGCAGCTCTTTGTTCTGTCTTTTGACAGAGACAGAATATCCATGGCAAGGGCTTGCCCTTCTCAGGGGGAGTGCTCCTTTTGCAGGCTTTGTCTGCCTAGAAAATTGCAGATTGCACTGGGAGAGACCACTGGCCATGCTGTTCACAGCAGTATCTGAATCTCCCTTTGTTTGTCTTCTTTGGCAGCTCTCCACTATATGTGCAAATGTTGCTTGTACAAAACTGGTTGTCATTAAAATGTCAGTATAGACATTCCCCAAGGTGTTTTTAAAAGTTAACTGCTTTATTCTATGTTTCATTTTCTGCTACAGAATGTATAAGTAAAATAACAGTTTCACCATAATCTGACTGAAAAGGCTTCTTTCATTAATTGTTTAATTCCTCCACTGTAGCTAAGATATAAAGTCACTTCCAAAATAGATCAAATTAATATTTTCATATTTTACAATATCTAGATCTAATGCTGTCTTTGTTCTCATAGCTCTTACCAAAAGTCTCTTCTAGGACAAACAAGCATCAATCTCTATTTTCAGCTTGTGTTTATACACAAACAATTTTAACTTAATGGTGCTTGAGATGATGCTTTTTGGATTCAAAACCAAATCTTTCCTTTTTCCTATCTGTTGAAAAGCCTGTACATTCTTGTGATTATTCTATGAATCCACTTCAAGACCCATTCATTTTGAAGACTAGTGGAAATACTTCACTTGATGCACTTCATAATTGTATTTCCCTTTTTTTTCCACAGCAACATCGTATTGGTGGCTTATGGACATCCTATGACCAAGAAAAACACACTGTTTTTCTCTCTGTCGTTCCAGATCAATAAGCCTCTGGGTTAATTGCAGAATTTCTTGCTGTTAAGTCCAGAACACCTGCTGTAAAACAAGAGGGTAATGTCCAGTTCTGTACGCTCCCATTAAAAAGTGCTTCCAGCGACCAGAAATAGCTCTCTCCAGGAAACAGAATAGAGGAGCATGCAGTATAAAAGTAGTTTCTCATGTTCCACATTAATCTGGGTGTATCTATTTGCAACAGCAACGTGCAGATTATTACTGCATGTCAGAAGAGTTATTTGTAACCAGGGACAGTACGGCAAGCAATTGGCATACAGATGACTGTTATGCAGTCAATTGGACAGGTTCAAGGCATACATTTATGCCCTGCTAGTATACATAGCAACAACTTTGTTCTGTAACTGTCATGACCTCTTTTGGTGCCACTTTCATATCTCACCCAGAAGGGTTTTAGGCATCCTTTGTAGCCTTAAAAGCACTTAGATTTCTGAATTGCTTATATTGCTTAACATGTTTGCTCCAGATTCTTCAGCTTCCCACTGCTATTTGTGATTTCCACAGCGCTGAAGGGGATCATAGATACAATCAGCAATTAATACTTGTGGTATTAATTGGCTTGAAATCTATCCTTGCAGTTTTAATGGTTCTTGCAATTTTATAATTAGAAGGGTCATACATAATGTTTTGCACTTTACTGTGTGAAAACTAAAGCAGAATTGATTGCTGAAATGTGTTTCAGAGTCATATCTATGCCAGCACAATGATTTGGGGACACAGGAAAAGGTTCTGCAAGGTTCTTCATCATTTTCTATTGCAAAAGGGTAGGTATATCCTAGTCACTGCATCAATAAAGAATTCTCCTTCAAGTTCTCCACTTTCATCTCCAGCGTCCCTGGAGGCCAGCCAGGACAGGAGTGTTTGGTTAGAAGGTTTGGTCAGCCTGAGATGCCTGTAGGGCCGGGCTGGTAGGTATATGCATTTCAGAACTCATATCTTTTTACCAACAGAAACTGGTAATATTAGGGAATGACAGTGCATCTTGGTTGTATCTGTCCTGAGATATTGTTCCTTAGAATTACTGTTACTTGCTTGCATTTGAAAAGGTGTCAGTAGTTCCAGAGAAGAAGTTAATTCCTCCTCTTCCTCCCATCTGCTCACTCAGATTTCCAGAGTATCCTGAGGAAAACCTGCACAGGACCTTCAGGACTACAGAAAATGTGACTCTTTGACTGTTCCCTGGTCAGAGATGGCTTAGAGTGCCTTACCTCCTCCACCACCCAGCTCTGCCAGAAGATTTGAAGCACCTTGCAAGCATGACACCTTCCAGGAGGTACAAGGGACCACATGACTGGTGGGTTTTGTCTCAAGTAAAGTGTATGAGAGAGCCAATCCTCATCTCCAAAATATATTTTTGTTGATGAAAAGGTATTTGCCATTTCTGTTGACTCGAAAATGTAAGATAAAACTACTGGCCTTCTGCCTGTCCAGTTAGTTACACTGGTACAGAAGAGAGTCTAATTCCAAAACATACAACTGGGGAGCAACTGCAGCCCATAATATGGGACACCTGCAGAATGCGGTCTGATAGGCAGCAATGCATTTATTAATGGCTGTTTGAACCTGGACATGTTAGCTGAACAGACTTATTACTGTTATTGTTACTTCACCCTGCTTTGGAAAAAAATGAGAGCTGGGCAAGTGGTCCAAAAAGTAGTTAGAGCGACCGAAAACAGGCCATTACTTCCATGCCAGAATACCATGAGTGCAGAGAAGCTTTTTGCACAGCATTTCAAATTTTGTGACTAATTCTCACGCAAACGTTCTCATGAAATTACTTTCCCTTGCGCGTAAGGCTGAGTTTGAACAGCAAACCTGAACATACTGAGAAATGTGCTCAGTCTTTGTTAACATATTGAGTTCAAGCTGCCCCAAGAGTGTTGATGGAAGAACCAATTCTTAGTCACACATGGGGTCTGTAAGCAAGGTTACTGTTTCCTCCTAGTTAATTTTGATAGCTAGTCATTGATTACCTTGCTTTTCAGGAACATAACTAAAAATTAAGTCTACAAAATAGTCCATTTCCGTGCAAGATTTTGAAATTCTTAATGAACAAAAACAACAAAAAAAGAGCTGTTCTGGGATTAGGCAGGCCAGTGGAAGAGACAGACTCTCTGGTATTCTTGGGAATCTAGGCAAAATCCTACGTTACGTAAAGGCACTTCTTTCTTATATCTTGGACAGAAGAAAGCAATCATAAAACTGAGTAGAATATTTTAAACTATGTTTTAGCAGACTATTAAATATATGCCATTTATGCAGAGTTAGTTATCTTTTTAAAAGCTCAGCTCTGATGACTGGTTAGTTCATAACTGATTTGAAATAGTATCAAAAAGCTATTGTGGGGGCTTATGGGACTTGAAGGTCTTATTACATGTCTTTCTAGCCACCTGTTCAGAGCCTCAGTGAAGAGGTGCTTAATGCTGAGGGTGTTTGTGTGTAAAAACATAATGTGTACATTTATATGCGTGTATACTTACGTAGTTCTCTCCAAAAGTAATGCCTCCTCTTTATTTTCATGGAAACTACAACAGATACAAAAAGCATTATAACACTGTTTGATAGAGAACATTCTCAGCTACATAACACCATTTTCCAACCCAGTCACTACCTTTAGGTGTGCATTTCTGCCAGCCATGAACAAGAGCCTGCATGCTGCACTCATAAACATCTGCACCAGTGGAGATTAACTGCTGTTGCCACTGCTGAAACACACCACCCACTGCCTCACTGTGCTCACATCCACTGGTTGTTCTCCGCAAATGTTCAGTAAATGTTGATGAATGTCAGTGGGTGCCATTTTTTCCGCATGGAGGAATTCAATGACATGCTTTTTCTTCAATGATACTTCCATGTTAGACACCATTTTGACAGACTGCCCCTCTGCTGCCATCTGTCATGTAGCAACAACATATAACGGAGTATTGGTGGGAAGGTTCAACCTCTACTGCCATACCTCCAACATCCGCCTCTGACATTGTGGGCCATCATAATAAAATAGGAGACATTACTTTTGGAGTAGCCCTCTTATATGTATAGGGCACCACCTTTATTTTCTGAAGATACTATACTGTTAGGCAGAGTGCTAATCATGTCCTATATTTTCAGCAATGCCCCACCTTCCCTCAACTCTGAAGTTGCTTCTGTGCTCTGGCAGCATTTGGAGCTGTACTCCATTAAGTCAGAGATTGCTGCATTCCCAGCATGAGCTATGAATGCACAAATAGACTTTTTGTTGTTGCTGTTTTGTTTTTGTTAATGACTAATGAGAACATCTTAAATTTTCTTGTAAATTCTTTCCTGCTTTCCTTTTTATATTCAGAGAAACCAGGTAGAAATGGGCTTCCTTGGGTTCCCATTTTAAATTTCAGAGTAGACTTCTATGCTTTCGTTACAATTTCCTTTCAACTTTTTTCCTGTGACAGTACTCAGGCAGTTATAAACTTGTCTTTTCTCATTCAAGTAAATCATTAAGGCAATGCCCTTTCCTGCTACAGGTACAATGGCCATTTACCTGAGTTTCTCTCCCAATTACATGCTTCACTGGGCCTTTCTTGATTTAAATATTCTCTCATTTTTCCTTTGTTCTAAGCTATCAGTGTTGCTCCTCAGCAAAGCCGAGTCAGGAATCATAGTATCAGTTCCCACAAGATGTTGTGCTTTTTGAAATGCTGAGGATCGATTGCTTTTGTAATGGACAAGTATGATGGAAGGTTTTCTTGTGATTCTTTAAGTCTGAAAGGGGTTCTGTGTGAATACTCTGATTTATATGTAGCTGTAATTGTTGTTACTCAGCAACACAGCCCGAGACTTACTCTTCTCTTTTTTTTTTTAAGTATTTATTTCTCTCAATCACAGCTGAAGGGTTTATTTACTGGATACTGTGCAAATAAAGTCCATGCGCCACAGACATCCACCTCCTAAAGGTGAACAAGCTGACAAGCAGGTGTTGAAAAATATCAACTGTGAAACAGAATTGCTCATTCTGAAATTGGTGAACCTCAATGTCAAGCGATCAAAAGGCATAGGAAATGTTTGGACAATCCACACTTCAGTGGAAATTTTTCATGTAGAATTAACAGCCGATCAGCTCATAGCAGACTAGTTGTTGGCTCTTAAGAAGCTTCTCTTTCTGGTGTGGCGGAGTGTAATGCATGCCTTCTGTCAGCATTAAGGGCCACGTCTGAGAGACAGGTTTCAACTGAAAAATTTTAACAAAAATAAAGGTGAGCATCCTAAAAATAATACTTCATTCTAGAAGCCCTTTGAAACCCAGCTGAAGTAAATCCTCATGGTTCCTGGGAATATTATTTAGATTTGCTCTTTGTAATTTCTGAAGTTTGTGCCCATTGCTGAACTGCTTTGGAAATGTGGCGCATAAAGGGGACGGGGCACCTTCAGCTGGCAGTGGACTTCAAGGTTGTTAATCTGCCCTTTGTAATGAATCACTCAGGCTCTTTCTTAGGAGGATGGGTCCTTGCTATGTGATTGGTGGCATGCTATAAAGCATAGCATGATTCTATTGAAAACAGTCCTTCAGGGCATATCATAATGTCTTTTTTTTTTTTCTTTTTAAGCACATTTGCATGTCAGTTGTTGTCTCATGACAGAGGGTGGACCCTCTGGGCTACGTGACACTAGAAAGAGGGTTCAGTCTCAGGCTTGCCTGCAGGATAGGGTGGAAGGCTGACTCCAGGTACCAGCATTGGATCATCACTTGGTAATTACTGTCCCAGACTGGTTTGTGTGGCATTTAGGTATTAGTGCTGTTGTATGCACACCCAAGGCTCTATTTTAATCAATCATGTTATGAAACACCTGAATGTGGGGAATGCATCCTATGTGAGAATTTTGTGTAGCTTATCCTATTGCTTTCATGCCCCATTCTCTTCAGGTCAACAAAAATGCTTTGATTTATTCTGATGTCAGGAGATTCAAAATCAAATCTGCAGTCTTTTTTTCTCCGGGTCTGGAAAGAAAACTTCAGAAGTTTTCTTCACCTAAGGTGAAAGGTGTAATTGAATTGTCCTGCCCTGTAAGGCTGTTCTTTCTTTCTTTCTCTTCTTAAGAGTGGAACAAGGTCATCCCTTTGCATGCAGTTCAAAATTAGATGCTCACAACTTGACTAGTGAACTTTATTATGGAGATGGAAGCCTGCCAGCATGAAGTCAGGGTTAGCCAATATTAGTTTGCGTGAAGTATTAGAGTCACCTTCACAGTTGTTGGGATCTATGTTTTGGGCACTAAGAAGATTGTGCTTCTTTCTTGAAGGAGAACAGTAAGGACTTTGCACAGAGTCAGCCAATTATGCAGTTTGCTCAAAGATGAGCCAATCATTC
Organism: Gallus gallus; assembly: GCF_016699485.2. Lineage (NCBI taxonomy): Eukaryota > Metazoa > Chordata > Aves > Galliformes > Phasianidae > Gallus > Gallus gallus. The sequence goes on from NC_052536.1 coordinate 36,781,460, forward strand.
ATTTTAATGAACAGAATTTGAACTTAGATACATAAGTATGTCCTTGACATTTTTAGTAGCGGTGACATTAACTGAGCAGCTTGTTCTAAGAGAAATATCAGACAAGCACAAGTATGCCTCCCTCTACAGGGAAAAACACTAAACAAAGTGACCTGCTTAGCAAAACCAGCAACAGCTAATTGTATATTGCTGGAATTCAGTTGTCTTCTGCTCTGTGAATTTATGTAGAGTATTTGAGACAAAAAGCTGCAACAGATGACTGTAAAACTACAAGATTCAAAAAACAGCTTTAAGAATTGATGCTAAGAAGATAAAAAAACGGTAGTTAGTAAGCATTTTTTTCTTAAAACTAATAGCCAGAGTTCCTGCCTAACATTTGTTGTATAAAGGACCTGTGAAAATGGAGACATACTGGAATTCTGTTCAGCAGTATTACCTATAAGAAGTCTTTTTAATTTATAATGTCAGTTAACAGAATCATAAAATCACAGAATCATTAATGTTGGAGGAGACCACTAAGATCCTCTAGTTCACCCCTCAGCCCACTACCACAAAGACTACTAAACCGTGCCCTTCAGTGCCACATCTCCATGGTTCTTGAACACCTCCAGCAATGGTGATTCCATCACCTTCCTGGACATGCCATTTCAGTGCCTCAACACTCTTTCGGAGAAGAAGCTCTTTCTAACACCCAACCTAAACCACCCTTGGTGCAACTTGAAGCTATTGCCTTTTGTCCTATTGCTGTGATATGGGAGAAGAGGCTGACTCCCAACTTACAACAGCCTCCCTTCAGGTAGTTGTAGAGAGTGATAAGGTCTTCCCTGAGCCTCCTCTTCTGCAGAGTAAACAATCCCAGCTCCCTCAGCCACTCCTCACAGGACTTGTGCTCTACACCCTTCACAGCTTCATTGCTCTTGTGTAGACCTGCTTCAGGGCCTCAATGTCCTGCAGTGAGGGGACCTAAAACCTAACATGGTACTCGAGGTGATAACACTGTTTCTCTTCTGAGAGGAATCAAAGCATGCTTTTTTCACCTTACTGTAATATTCTTCTCATCATAGACTGTTCTAATTTTAAATAGGAAAAGATGTTTTTGTTGGACCCCAAACTATTTATCCATTATAAAGCAGGTATCTTAGCAAACTTAATTTCAGTGTATTAGTGGCTATAAAAGCGGTGAGAATATAGGCCAGGTTTTTAGATGTATTTTGACGTTTAACTCTGACTGAGCAGAATAGGAAATAGATACCTAAAATATAAATTTATCCATCTAGACAAGGCATATGAAAACGTTAGGTGTGCATAAAGAAAGATTCACTAACTATATTTCACTGATAAGGATTAGAGACACGGAGCTCCAGGTTGTGTGGCATATTTTGAAGATATTGCAAAGACTTAGATGTGTAGTGGATGGGTGATTGCATGTCTGAATGACTTTCCCAGCAGCAAAGCCCCCCCACCCTCCTTTTTTTCTTTTTTCTTTTTTTTTTTTACCCATTATAGAAGAGAGCCGGGAGCTTTGGCGGTCGATACACTGGGATCTTGATTTGTGAAGTTCCTTGATGCCACAGACAACTAACTTCGCTCATATATGTGTATATTACTCCATCTTGAGAAGAGTAGGTTTTCTCACATTTCCTGTACTTAATGAAATTAGCATTTCACATTTTCCTCTAATTTACAGCTTTAATTTAGTTGGGACAATCTATATTTATTCACTCTAATTTCAATTCTGGTATGTTTTTGCTAGTTCAATTGCTGTTCTCTCTGTGTTGTTTAAACTTTGAGGTATTTAAAGCATTTAATAATAGTTTATTTGTCTTTCCTGGTTATGATGTAGAATTTTTACATTGTCTGATCTTTCCATTTGTGACAATTTGGAACAGTTAAAGCCAAATAACTAAAAAAGTAACAGGCAGATTCTGTATTTATAATTGGCACTCTTGAATAGTGAAAAACTTTATTTTGTACTTTTATTGGACTGAAATGTTTTCCCTACAGTGCTTGCTAGTGAAATAGGCTTTTTTCCTAAACTTGACACACTGCACCAATGAAGAACTGTTTATTGTTATTATATTTGTGTTTATTTCCATTTTTCCCCCCAGCTCTGTGGAAGATTCTATCTTCTATTAATTACACTGAAGGTTTTCCAATTCTGTTTCATGCATATGTTAGTAACCATGTCATACACAATTTCTTCAGTTTTTGTCAGCCAAGAAGTAGAAGTAGAATTGCATTTTCCCTGCCATATGATGTGTATTTCATGATCACAATATTTTGGTTTCCCATGGCCTTTGACAATAGAGGTAATAATTTTTGCCCTAGAAAAGTTCCAAATATGAAGTTGATGTTAAATATCTTTAACTTGGTTTGTCAAGAATAGAAAAGAAAATTGTCTTTTTTTTTTTTTTTTTACCTCCAGGTTCTAAATTTGCAGCCAAGATTTGGAATAGTTGGATGAAGCTAATTTTTATAACTATGTGGAAGTTTTTCAGAGTTTTTAGGACGGTAAAGACTGTGGACTATTTCTCCTGTGCAACGTATTTTCCCTCAAAGTTCACCTAGACTGACAGACCAAATTTAGTTCTGAATTATGGAATCACAGAATCATAGGGGTTGGAAGGGACCTCTAGAGATCATCAACTAAACACTGTCTAAATTCTGCTAGGCTTCATATGTTTCTTTTAAACTTTTCCACAGCAGAAACCGAACCTACCACAGTGTATTTTTTGAGTTTGACCTATATAATTCCTCTAACGACTTCTCCAGTGGTAAGTGTGGAGTGAATGACCTTACAAAGCTAAGAGACTGTGCTTGTCGAGTATGTTCTTCATTTTAGAGCTGTGTCACGTTGCAGGTCACTGAATCCTCAGAGACTCACTAGTCTCTGAGAATGTGAGAATGGAAAATGGGGCCATATATAGGAAGGTTATCGCAATGTCGCTACTACAGGAAAGCAAGAATCTTCTAAACAAAGAGTGAACTAAACACTGTCAGACTCAGCAGAGACATTTGTAAAGCTGAAAATTCTACTTGCTGCAGAGTTTATTTCTTTCTCAAAGCAGGTGCAAATAGCTGTAGCACCAAAGGAATCCCAGACTCTCTTCCACTCTGCTATACAGCCCACACTTTCATAGGATGATTTGAAAGGGAATCTTGGTATTTTCTGTCCAAATTTGGACGTGGAGTAGCAAGCCTGGTCTGACTCTAACTGCAAGATAAGCTAAATGATTTTTTTTTTTTGGAAGGTTGTTGGTTTAGCTCTGGGCTGGAGACTCTTCATCCTTATACATATGACTTTCAGAGGACACAGAAGCCCAGCCTCAGCTAGCAAGGTTTCCAGGGTTACCCATTCCTCAGTTAACTTTCCTGGTTTGCACCAGAGAAATCAGTAATAAAAGACATGGGTAATAAATACCAGTTCAGTCTCACAGACTCTCCGTTTTCCAGTGAAGACCACCAGAAAATGTCAGTGTTACAGTCAACAGCCAAGGGCTCACCTGATTATGGGTGTGAGGACTTTTTGTGCTACTGTGGTTAACATGGCAGAAAATTCTAACATAAATGAGTCAGCTTGCCCAAGGCAAAGGCTTTTTTTTCCACCAAAATTTTCCCACCATGTGGCAGATGCTATCCTGTTCTTTGGACAGCCTTTAACTGAACATCTCCCAGTGCTTCATAGACACTAAGCCTGAAATATATACTGCAGCTTTAATTCTATCATGGCCGTTCATATTCCCATACAGGACTCTTAGTCTGCTTTAATTTGAGAGTTGAAAAGGGAGATAGGCAAAGCTAGTACGAATTTGAAAGACTTGACCATTTCTCTGAAGTAGTTTGTTTATAGTGCCATCAACTGAACAGAATGGCATACTGTAGAAGTTGAAAGTAATTTATCTGAAGGCTGCTGGTAGAAAACCATGATATGACAGTAAAAACCCTTAGGTATCATTCTTTCCTCCGCTTCAAAACAATCCAGGAATAATTCTTAAACATCTTACCAGCATCCAAGGTAGTTTAGAGGAGTATTGCAAGTGTGTAAATTTCTCAGTAAAATTTACTATTTTATATAAAATTCATTCAAATATTTACTGCTTCTAAATTACTATCTACACTTTATGTTTGGTCACTGAAAAAAGATTACATTGTATTTACCTCTAAATTCATGGCTTCTGAATGAGCTGATGAGCTAATGAGTCCATTAAAATGTGTAATCATACAAATGCATACTTGTGTGCATTTAACGTGCTTTTGGTTTGGTTGGGGTTTGTGTGTGTTGTTTTTGTCTTTTCTTCTCGAATGTGCCCTTATGAACAAAACTTTATTTATATGAAGGTTCCCCTCATGTGGGTGAACACTGTTCAGGAATGCTTTCAGACATAGTTTGATTTTTATTTGAATCAAGGTTCTAAAAACAGTTTTATGCAATATTGTTATTTCTACACCGAAGTAAGTTTCGAAGTGGATTAACACGTGGTACCTGAGCTTTAATACTCTTCCATTCTCAATTTGAATTTATCGGCCATGGAGTTTCAAACTGGGGAATATCTTTAACCTTTTTAATTAGTTCTTCATTGTGGGGAACAGAACAAACTGGCAGACTACAGTCACAATTATCAAAAGCAAATACAGACAGTATTACACATCCAGCTTCTGATGAGAAAGGATAATGAGAAATCTGATTTGATCCATGACAAACCATGGGTCAGCAAATCATGCCTGCTTCTTGTGTTCTAAACCATGCCTTTTTTTCACTAATTTTAACTTCAATTTCTTTTTCAGAAGGGCAAACTCACGAACACTCACGCTTTCATCATCTGGGAAGCACTTGTAATAGCCATTCAATAATTTAAAATTAAAATAGCCCCCTGTTGTCTTTTCCAGGTATAATGCAAGACAGCTTTATTTCCTTTTTTTCTTTTTCTTTTTCTTTTTCTTTTTCTTTTTCTTTTTCTTTTCTTTAAGAGGCTTTTTGAGACCTTAAATGACCAACATGTGATCTGCCATTAGCTTCTGCGACTGGAGTAGTGTGGCACAGGCATCTATGGGAAGCCTATGGAGGATGTTATGAAGGCTTCAGACATTTGTCTGAGGCAACTAATGGAAGAATATAATCATTACAAACACCTTCAGTAGTCAACAGAGAAAGAGAGAAGCCTTCCCAGCTGTTCAGCAAAATACTCTGCTATGTGTCTCTTTGTTCCCTGCATTTTGCTCCAGAGCGATCCAGTGCCCTCACTGTTTGCTGACTGAGAATTCTACTTTTATTAAAAAAGTAAATTTGCCTTGGAATCAGCTAGTATCCTACAGAAACCCTGCAAGGGTGCAGGCAGTAGGTGCTGAGAGCAGATGTAGTTGCCACGTAGAGATTAACCAGATGAGTGTTTCAGATGGCACTGCTGGGATTTGTTACTGCTCTCTGATGACCAAACACTGCGGAAACTATTATGAGAGTGAAATTTGCTCTGTGCTGTGCTGCTACAATACAACTACTGTTTCTTTTCATCAACATCAGAACATGAAAATAGAGCAAGAATCATGCACAAGCTGCAGCGAAGCTCATATTGAAGATCTTCATATTTTTTGCAGCTAATAATGAAACATTGTTCTTCATACAAATGCCTCATTAACTCATTATTCTAGGCAAGGTGCAAGTTCATATAACTCACAAATTATGTTATTTCAATAATAGCTGTGGAAGTTAGAATGGAAACACTTTAATCTTGCAGAGGCAAATGTCATGACAACAATCAGTAATGTTGTCTTCACTGTATTAAGCCAGAAGCTGTGCTGGAAAATGAATATGCTCCATATGCTGATAGGCACACCCAGAGCCGCAAGCAGCAATCTTTTTTTTATAAAGCAGGATTTAAGAGTGACATTTATACCAACCTTTTCCTTTATAACAAAATTTTGTTTAAAAACCTCCAATGTATTTTGCTTATAAGTGAGGGCTTTTTTTTATTCGTTCTTTTTTTTTTCTAAATACAAAGCTGGGGACCTCTGGGCTCGGGAGTTCTATGGCTATTATTTTTATTTTACAAGTTTATAATCCTGCAGAAGTTCAGTTTATGTTTCTGTAGTTCTCATGCCATAATGTGCAAACACAAAAAGCAACAGTAAAGAAGAAAATCTGAAATATTCTGACTTTGATTTTACTGCATAAGGCCCAATCACATTTTCCTATCCTCACTTACACCATTAACTTTTCTGTTATATTTGTTTATATTGCTTTTACCAAAAAAAAAAAAAAATGTTTTTTTTGCAATTTATTTTCTGAGTACCAGGATATGCAGATAGTTCCAGTGTTCCATGGCTTAAACTGGACTATGGTTTCATTACAAAATAAACTTTTCTCAGTTAGTTACTGTTAACATGGCCCACCTAGGACAAAATTTTGCTCTCCCACCAACCCATTTCATTCCTGATGGATAGAGGTCTGGAATTCTGCATACGCACCTGGGCACAACAAAATCCCTCTGGATTCTGCAATCTTCTCTTCAAGTTGGTTGTTCTAAAGTTAATTTGAAGCTTCATAGCTTGTGGCAGCAATAAATAACAGAAAAGTATTAGGCCGTGCAACTCTTGACTCAAGAAAAAGAGAGAAATTTGAAGGGGATGGGGACAGTCAACTTTGTTGACCCTGCTGCTAACAAAGAGGTGAAATGATGGGAAAATGATTGCTGTTGATTAGAGGGGCCACCCTTATGTCAGACTCACTCAAAAAACGTGACAGCCTGGGAGAAGTAAGTTTTCAAGACCTGTGTAGAATCACACAGTTATTTTCCTGCCCCAGCCATTTGTAGCCATTAGCAACTGCCTGTGTTACTTATCCTATGCTGGACTGTGTATTTACATGCACACAGGTATGTAACATTATCTGTGTGTGTATATATATACACACATACACACACTTAATGGTTTTCTAGTATAACCGAACCTCTTCTTGACAAATAATGGATATTACAATATATTACTAACAGTGAAGAATTTTCTTAGTTGCTTGTGCTTTTTTGGAGCAAAAGAGACAAGTTTCCGTGGTTAACATGAAATCATGTGGACTATGGTGCTCTCAGTTAAGAGGTTTCCTACTATTTACTATCAGATCTAGCACAGCACCAAACAAAGAATCTCTGTACCCAGTTGAAATGTCTTTTTTAGACGCAGAAATTTGGTCAGAAAAAGTCTACAGTGGTGACGTGCAAGAGCCAGAAACCTCACACTGCAGCTCTAGGTTCATTCTAGTTCTAGGGAGACATAGCCAGCCCTGAGCAATTAATATCCTTTTCTCACACCCAGCTTCAGCCAGGAGGTGTCTTTCCTTCCTGGAAAATGTTCCCATCCATTTTGTAACAGATGAAGTAAGACATCCTGGTAAGTAAATAGGAATTTGTAGCACTGTATGAATATTCATTTTTTCTGTCCAAACACAGCGATTAAAACCTAACATTTTAACCTCTGGAGATTTCAGAATGTGCAAATCAGGTGCTAAATGGCAGCTTTAGGAAACTATTAATACAAACCTAGTTTGCTCTGCTAGTAAAAAGCAGAGATTTCTTATCTCCAATTTAAAACATGACCCAAGTGGATATATTTATCATTGCAATTTTTGTCTTAATACATCAGTTGATAGCAGGAGGACTGGAGCCAGAAGCAGCCACAGTCTCTGTGTGCAGTAGAAGGTGTAGAGCTGTGTGCCTGAACCTGCACCGTGCCACCTGCAACCAGCCCTGGAATAGAAGGAAAGGTGGGTAATACCCTAACTCTGACAGCCCTCCATTAGATCATGTCCCTGAGCACCACATCCAAACAGTTTTTAAACACATCCAGGGATGGTGACTTAACTACTTCCCTTGGGAACCTATTCCAGTGCTTAACAACCCTTTCTGTAAAGAAGTTTTTCCTGATATCCAACCTAAACTTACCCTGGCACAACTTAAGGCCATTTCCCCTTGTCCTGTCACCAGTGAGAAGAGACCAACCCTGCTCTCGCTGTAAGCACCATTCAGATACTGGAAGAGAGCAATAACGTCTCCCCTCAGCCTCCTTTTCACCAGACTGAACAGCCCCAGCTCTTTCAGTCTCTCCTCATAGGGCATATTCTCTAAGCCCTTCACAAGCCTTGTTGCCCTTCTTTGGACCTGCTCCAGCATCTCAATGTCCTTTCTGTACTGAGGTGCCCAAAACTGAACACAGTACTCGAGGTGAGGTGTCACCAATGCCGAGTACAGGAGCAGGATTACTTCCCTAGTCCTGCTCACCACACCATTTCTCATACAAGCCAGGATGCCATTGGCCTTCTTGGCCTCCTCTGGGCACACTGTTGGCTCATATTCAGCTGACTGTCCATCAGTACACCAAGGTCCCTTTTCATCAAGCAGCTTTCCAGCCACTCCTCCTCAAGCCTGTAGGGTTGCCTGGGGTCGTTGTGACCAAAATGCAGGATCTGAAACTTGGCCCTACTGAAACTCACACAGTTAACCTTGGTCCACTGATCCAGTCCATACAAGTCCCTCTGTAGTGCCTTTCTCCTCTTTGGCAGATCAACACTCTCCCAACTTGGTGTTGTCTGCAAATTTACTGAGGGTGCCTGTGGTAGAACTAAGCAAGGCACTACAGTACTGAATAACTTTTATGAGCACTTCTAGCAGGATAAGCTATGCTGAACTACAACAGGGAGATGCTGAGGCTGAGCTGTCATGACCTAGGAGTGGATGTGGGAGCTCATGTTTCACAGAATGGCTCAAGCACAAGCACTGCTTTGTTCCCAGTGCTCCGTGGGGCATGGCATATTTGCGCCTCTGCATCAGAGCAGCTATAGCCACACAACCAGGTATGTACTAGCTTACTACCTAAGGGGAGGTTTTTTAGGATTTGCTGCTTGTCTGATGACTGAAATTGCCATCTGGATCTCAGTGAGTGGTACTTCTAGGCAAACCTTTCTAGTGCTGGTGGGAATCAAGCCATAAAAACATGAATGCCTTCTTAATTCTTTTTTTCAAGGTGGTGACACCCAGCTAAAACACTTGAAAGAACGATTTAAGCAAAGTGACAAGCTAGTGGCACTTTTCTAACTATTACTTTTAAACACTACAGGTTAATCTCTTTGATTGGGAAGCTTTAGGATTCTTTTCCTAGAGAGCTCCCAATGGCAATCAGTAGAAAAGTGAAAACATCTAAATCATCTCTTCTGAAAGCCAGTGTGAAGGAAAGGTATGCTCTGAAGTCTGCACATCAGGTCACAGCATAAAAGAGAGAACAAGGTAAACAGTCATGATCTGTGTACCACCTTTTTTTCATCTAGGAATAATTTCCTTTTACAAAAGATCCAGTCTGGGTAAAAAACCAAAAGCAGAATCTGTCTTAACAAAGCTATTGAAATTTGAGCAAAACTTTCAGTCATTTGCAGCAAGAAAGGCAACCTTATGACTCCAGGAATAGATTCCTTTTATGTCTCTATCAAATCTGAAGCACATTTTTAGAATACTGCTAAAATGACAGTTTGGAGGAAAAATCATGGCTGTTCATCAAATGAATCTCAGTCTGTAGCGCAGACATCTCTAAGCACTAATATATTAAGTCGTGGAAGGATAAGTTTCCAAGGTTGTCTTGGTGCTAAATAATGCATGCATGTTTCAAATATCCAGTGTGCTTATTTCATAACATGGGGCACCTGCTGTTGATATTTCAAATGAATATGTAAGAAAAAGAGTTGTTTCTGTCTCTTTATTGAGGTTTTTTTTTTTCATTTTATATTGCATCTTCAATATGAATTAATTATTTTCAGCTTGCTTGCCCTTTTTCTAAGAGCTTCAACTGGTATGAGCACAATATTTTGTGCTTAATCTTTGAATGCAAAGTATGATGAGGATTGAGGTCTTATTTCCAAATTGTTGAATAAATATTATGATAAGGTAGCAAATTATTAAATATAACTTAACTAGATTAAATACTGAAAGTGATTTAGAAGTCTGTTTAACTTAATTTTTTGTTTTATTTGTGAATCTTTAGCTAGGATACTTTTTAAAATCCTCTGTACCTGTGACAAACCAATATACTTGATTTCTATTCCTTGTGTTCACCATGGAGGTACTTCTAAAACATTTATAATAATAGCATTGTGGTTACATCAAGTAATTTGTCAACTCGGAATGGAAATATTTGTAAAAGAAACCACAGTGTCTAAAAATAGAGCCTGTTCGTTGGAGACGAACTCCTTTGAGCAAGATGGTTTTTAACAGCTGGTGAAGTGTTGATTTTTTAAGCCATGTAGGTGTTGTGCACACATAAGATGTTAGTAATTGTGTACCGGGAGCCACACATTTCCTCTGTGTACACAGAACAAGAGCGCTTCCTCTTTCGATCTCTGCCACCACTTATCTCTCCAGGTCATATTAAAGAACAGATGGAGTCAGTCTTGCTGCTGATGAGAGGAAATGTAGAGGTGACAAATACATATCCAATGACTTTCTGTTGCTGTTCTGGAGTGGAGACAAATTCAGTGAGAATATAAATGTGTGGTAAGAAGGCACTGGGAAAATAAATGTAACTAGCATGTCACCCACAAGAAATGTGGTGTGTTTAATAGACTGGATTGGTTTTCAGCGCTCTGTGGCAGATTACTTAGGAGTTACAGTGAGTTCTTTCCCAGACATCTGGGTTAGTCTTACGACATAGTCGTATGATATCAGCTGCACATAAAGATGTGTTGGAAAGTAATGCCAGGCACTCAGATGCCTGCAAATCTGGCAGCATATGCAGATTTCACATTTATCTGATCTGAAAAATGTAGCTCTGGGGAGACTCATCCTTTTGGGAAGATATTTTCATATTTTAAGGTATAGTTAACAAATACTGTCTTTGGCATATGCTATCATAGTGTCTTAAAGCAAAAAAGAACATAAACTTAATAGAGCTGATTATGCTGAAACATGCCTTTATACATTCTTAGTCTCTCTTTTGCACACTGCACCTGATTTTAAATCTACAAAGTCTATTGGAAACATAAGCATATGCTTTTTTTTTTTTTTTTTTTTTTTACTCTTGCTTATTAGGAAAGATTCAGATGATAAGCAACAAAGGGGGACCTGACAGTGCATTCAACAAATTTACAAATTAAACAGGTGCATGATAAGTAAGTTGGAATCACTTCATTTACATTCATTTTTCGTGAAGTAAATCCTATAGCACCAGAATGCTAGTACTACATAGGCAGTAAGATGAAATAGAAACTGAAGAATCAAAAAGAAGCTTTTGATCACCTTGATAATCAAAGGTTAATTGTATAGAAAACTCAAGGATTTGAGTGGATTCCCTCCTGGGTTTCAGTTTTGTTTGAGACTTTTCTCCTTGTAATCTTTCCATAGCCTTGACCTATGTCCAGGGGTCATGTTTTCTCAGTATTTGCAACACATTTTGAATATTTATGCCTTTCCCTTGCAGTAGGAATGTTAAGAAATGTGCAGGTTTTTTTTTCTGGACAGAGATGACATCTGAAGTTAGCTGTATGTTGAAAGTAGTAAGTATTGGGATTTGGGTAACTGAGGACAGAAGGAAGAAGATGGTGGGAAAGGAGAAAGTGAGTGTTGTAGAAAAAAAGGCCAATTTTTATTGAGACTAAAATAAATGTATTTTTCTTATCATTTTCATAGCAAGCACATTTAGCTTCCCTTTCCAGGATCCTGAAAGTCACATGGAGGAGAGGAGATAATTCACAGTTATACATGCACACACATGCGCATTGCCTAGCAAACCTCCCTGCTGCATGTGTTAATATAGTGCTAGTTTCTGTGTTTGTGAGTTGTCATTAATGGTCTAAATGTATGTAGGGTCTGGAGAAGTATTTTGATCCCTCTGTATTTTTGTTAAACTTCTGCTTCTTTTTTGACCCTGTGAGATAAGTGATGCAAGTAGTTGAGGGAGTACTTTTTTTTCCCAACCCCACAAAAAGGTCTTCAGATTTTTCATTTGCATGAGAAACTGTTATTTTAGAAGGTAATTGGAAAGAAATTATTTTTAAAAACAGTTCAACAAAGCAGACAGTCTGCACTTGTAAATCTCATTAGAAGTGCTTCAAGCTGCATCATGATGGCCTGGAATTCACTGATATGCAGCTGTAACTCCAGATGAGTAGAAAATGGTATAAAGATTATATTTTACTTGGCTTTACATATGAATATCAAAGAGTAGAACTTAGTTGTCTGGTTTTTAAATTCGTTTTTTTTTTTTAGTGAGAGTCAGCTGGGGTTAACAACAAAGTAACTGCAATTTCTTTTCAATCATTAACAATTATTATTACTTATTATTTTCCGTTCTAATTTGGATCACCTTACATGAACTGTAGAGCTTTCAAAAGCCATGAATGATACCTAATGAAGAAATAACAGTTTAGCAGCAGGCGTTTGAAGTTAAGGGGCTTGCTGAGGATAGCATTGCAAGTGGTAGATCTGAAAGTGAAACTCAGATCCTTGGATACCCAATACTCTGTTTCAATCTGTCCAAAACTGAGGTGCTATTTTCAAGAACAGATATTATAGCCCCGTTCAGTGGTTGTTTTATTTCATCAAAACATTTTTTAAATGCAGTTTTTACTGCATTTTTATCATGATTCTCACATTGGGTAGAGTTCAGTAGCCTTGGCCATGTCAAAATCACATACTAGTTCAAGTTGACTGTCCAAGATTCCTTTCTATTCAGTGAAAAGGAAAGGTTGTTTTCAGGAAGTGGCTCCTCGTAGACCCTCTGCTATTGTACTGGCTTGATCTGTGGTGTGCCTTTCCCTCCTGAATGCAATACTGCAGACCAAAGTCATAAGGTTACTTGAGGGTACTCCTGTCACAATAAGAATTTGTCACAGACTTCATTTCAGATATTTCTAATAATCTGTATTCTCTACAGAGGCAGGTTACTGTTCAGCATTTAGGAAGAAAGATACTAGATTATAAACAATTCAAAATATTGTAAGAAAGAAACATCCTGAGCTGCCTTTGAGTAATGCTTAAAATTAATTTCACTATGTTGAGGATAAGAGGCTGCACAGCAAAAATGAATCACTCCAAAGGAGGACTAAGGGAAGTACCCAATGATTAAGTGGGAAAAAAATTGTCATAGTGTTAATGACATTCCAGCTAGGAAAGTATTCCAGCTAGAAAAGTCTTCCAGATGTGTGCAGCATGGTTGGCTGCAGTTGTATACTAGACAACACTGTGGAGCAAGATAAATGCACAGCAGATTATGGTTATGTGAGGATTTTGCTTGGAGAGGCATTCTGATTACAGGAAAACGCTCTGAAGGCATACAAGGGCATATATTTACCTGCAGTATGTCAGCCTTCCCATCAATGACACCCAGTTAACTGCTCTTTCATAGAATCATAGAAAAGCTTGAGTTGGAAGGGACCTTAAAACCCACCCAGTCCCTTGAGTGCCTCCAAGGATGGGGCATCCACAGCTCCTCTGGGCTGCCTGTGCCTGTGCCTTACCACCTTCTGAGTAAAAATGTTTCCCTAACATTTATCCTAAATCTCCTCTTACTTTACCATTATCTTTTAAAAAGGTCTATTCTCCATATAATACCACAGCCTTTTAATGATGTTTGCAACATCAAATTTATTATTTAAACTTATATGTTTCTTTAAGTTTTAATGTAAGCTTAGGTGGTTTGGAATCTTAAGAATTAATCTTAAAGAAAAGCTCTTAAGTGGCAGATCAGTATCATGTTTCCTACCTTGCTTTAAAGCTTTGAAAATTGGACCTTGACAGATCCATGACTTACACAAATACGTACATCTAATCTCCTTTGAAACCACTGGACATGAGGCATTTTAGTATCTTTTGAGGACCTGTAGTATAACACTTGCTACCTGCTTGCTGAATGCAAACCAACCTTTTTCTTGTAATTTTCTGTCTCAATATGCAGTTAATACAACTGCTTTCACAGTTTGTTATGCCAAAGTCAGCGATCCCTTCACTTCCTATTAGAAGTTTGCAGAGAAGACATTTGCCTATGGGCCCAGGGATGGCATTTGTTCTAGTGAGAATGTTTGTTGCTTTCTAGACAGACAGAAGTAATAGCACCTGATACTGGGACTTGATGAAGCAGATCTGTGAAGCGGAAAAGTATCAAAGAGGGGAAGAATGTTGTGACAAATTTAGGCAATCTACAATTCCATGTAAAATAGCACAGTGCTGGAAGTTAGCCTGCATGCTATACCCAGCTGGATGGCATCTGTAGGAATCATCTCATTTCATAATAAATCTGAAAACTTGTTTCTTTTTAACTCGTATAACTAAATTACATTATTTCTGAACAAAATATTTACCCTTGAGGTCAGCTGCTTTGAAATTACATTGGCTTAGAGAATTCTCATTTAATTGCAACTTTCACATACAAACACAGTAAAGTCTGACGACTTTGCTAGTGCTACCCGTGCATGACTTAATTTTAGTTACTACTAAAACAGCCTTCCTCAGCCTTATGATGAAAAACCTGTATTTGACTATGCAAGCAGGTATCAGCTGACTAGAATGTGTATTCAAGGCAGGTGGAAGTGTAACTTCTAATCCTGGTGGAGCTATCTTATGTTGGTTGGGGCAAGGGTAATCCCCCAAGATGCCTCAGGAGAGATCTGTCTTTTAAAAAATATTTCAGTGATTGCAGGCCTCATTGCATCTCCCACAGAGCACTTCAGGATGATTACAGCCATCGTAGTCTGAGCACAGGTTTGTCTTCCTCCACTTTGCTGTCTCTCCCCCTCCTTTTGTTCCTTCACAATGGCTTAGAAGCTTTCTGAATATAAGAGAGCAGCTCCAGTTTCATGGAGTGCCGTGAAATAACAAAGAAACTCTGTATCTAATTTAGCCTAATATGATTCACGCTTCTTTGTTTAGAAATAGCTGTAAGTGAGCTCTGCAGTTTGGAGTTCTGTTCTGGGAGGTTTTACCTTGTAACCTTAGCCACACCTCCTTCTCCTTTTTACACAAGCATGTTATTGCACTTCCTTGGATTATTCCAAAACTATATACAAAAAAATTGTGACTCAAGCACTTGAAAATACATTGTTTTGTTATTATCACTTACATACTAAAGCTGTGATTCGTGATTATCATCTTCTTAAGTAGTACTAACTCGTAATAGAAAAGCTGTTTTCTGGTACTTACTGTTTATAGCTCCTTTTTGTGCTTTAAGAGTGTACTCCGAAGTATACAGCATTTCTTTTCTGCTTTGTGATTCTTAGACCATACAAATTGTTCACTGTCATTTCTTCTGACGTTTCCTGAGACAACAGAGACTTGACAGTGCATCATGTGTCTTTATGGCGTCAGCTACCTTCAAATCATTAACTAATTATTGGAAGTAAACATTTACTGTATAATGGTTGAACATTTCTCAGTTCTATCTGTCTATCAGCATAATTACAATTGATATAAACTTTATTTGTCAAAAATGTCAAATTGTGGTACATTTAAACAATTATAACTTTTACCTTTAATACCAATTTAAGTGCTTTCCAAAAAAAATCCAGATCCTTTAATCTATCATTGAAATGGTCTTTATTCTCATTCTTAATTGATTATTTAAGGTAATATTTTACAATATTCTAGAGCAGTGTGATATCTCCATTTGAATCAAGTGTGAGTTCATTGTGTCTAAGTGGTGGCAGTGAGTCACCAATGGTTGCTCATGTCTCTTTGTTTGCCCTCAGATAATTTTTTTCCCCTCTCTGGGAGCTTCTTTTCAAAACACTGTTTCTTTCCGGGAATGTCTTCTACTGTGTGTTGAAAGTCACATTTCATGGTACAACTATATGGGATTTTAAGGTATCTTTGGTACTACTGCAAAATGGTGCTACCATAAGTCCCAAAGGCACTTATGCTCTCTTCATCTCCATAGTGAAACTGGAGTTCAGCAGGACTTTAGTGTAGACTCAGGTTCATAACTAAGTTTCTCTCACATCCCTTTTTGCTCCAGGGAGAGATGGAGCATATTGCCAGGGCAGGTATAACTGTAACACACAGGCAAGTCTTTGGAGAAAAGATTAAGAGGCTGTGACTGCATGAGCAGTCATACAGAAGCCCTTGCTCCAGAGTCAAGTAGCAGGTGTTCTAAACACTCAGATTTAGAAGCTAATGGAGTAAAAGAAGCAGCTTTTCCAAGCAATGCTGATTACTAATAGCTCTCCGGTGGGGGATGAAGCCCAAACAGCTCACACAACACACGCTCTTTCCTTGGATTGCACAGCCCAAAGGCAGGGCAGTTTTCTCATTTTAGAAAATTGTGAAGTTGTGAGGTTTTCAGCCTTCTCCTAAAGAAAGGAATCATGTGTCCCATACAATGACAAACGGTTAATTAATACCAGAAGAGACCTGCTCTGGGGATCTGACAACATTCCCATACTTTTGATTTCACACAAACCCCAAATTTTTTGTTACATAGGAGAAATAAAATTCCAAATCACAAATGAAAAAGAGAAACTTCAGTACAGGAATGCCCACGCAGTTTGTTTTGACCATGTAAATACTTTTCCTCTAGTTTTATTAAATTGGAAGAACTATTGATTTTTTTCTCTCACAAGATGTTTTAAGCTTTATGTACTGTGTTTTGCAAACTGTCTGGACATTCTTTTTTTGTTGTTGTTGTTTATTTGTGTGTTCTGTTAATCTAGATTTCTCTTCCTTGGAAATCTTTCATTACTGATCTCATTTTTCTTATCCACACTGTTCTTTCTAGCTCACTGCTTCTTCTTTCTGCTCACTTTCCTCTTCTCAGTCAATGCATCTCCACACTAAATATTTCTGTAAATATTTTGAAATCATGATGATGTTTTGGTGTGGCTTATGTATATGAAAAGTTTAATATATTTGCTTTAGAAAAAGAGTCTAAGCATAAAAAATTACAGTTGTAATTTTACAAAGCATCTCTCTCAGAACAATTTTTTCTTGACCAATCTGAGCCTTTTCAGATTGTCATTTAACAGAAAACTATGACAGCCTATGTGTCCACACTGGCATAAGGCAGCATTCTGACTCACTGCCCATAAAGTTTCATATGCAGTATAATCACACATGAATATATTAATTATACTGTTCCCCCGAGTGCTGTTGTTATTTTAATTTACTTGCAGTGCTGAATTCAGAGCAAACTAAAAAATAATGAGGTCAGAGGAACTAATAGCCAAGTTATTTTTGATGTGTGCTGTCAAACTGTTCTTCTTTCAGGTTTTCCTAATAGACTTTTCCTCTGAAGTATCTAGTTTCTGTACTACAATCATGTGTCAACATTTTTTTTTTAGAAAATATGTATTAGTAAAAGGATCACAAAATTCAAAATTTTTTTGTAGTAAAGCTGGATCAGTCAGAAAAATGTCTGGAGGAACTGTAGTTGCTTTCAGGTTAATTTTCCAAATTTATTCTCCTATGGAAATAAACATTTGTTTTATAATAGTCTTTATAGTTTGTCTTATAAAAGGTCTTTAATGTCCTTTCCAACCCCAAATCTTCTGTGACTCTTTCATTATCTCCTATAGCAGGCTATACATTTAATCCATTATAGAATTTTCTTAATAACCCACAGCTTTACACAATCTTAAATCTCATACCTGATTTACAGACTTCTATCTTTGACAACAGAAGGTGCAACAAGAGTTACTATATTCAGAAAAAGGTTGTGATTTTTGCAAGGAGTGAATACCATGTTCTGAGGAGTAGCACAGATGTGATCTATATATGTTGACTCTTTGAAGTAGAAGCATTCAATGATTTATTACCAAAAAAGATGAATACTCAGAAGTTGGGGAAGGTACACTCCTCCTGAGGAAAAGA
This sequence comes from Gallus gallus, assembly GCF_016699485.2. Lineage (NCBI taxonomy): Eukaryota > Metazoa > Chordata > Aves > Galliformes > Phasianidae > Gallus > Gallus gallus. Next base: position 36,799,282 of record NC_052536.1, read on the forward strand.
TATTGTGTTAGCTAATAATATAGCTTCACTTACCCAGCACTGTATTACGGGACCTCTCGACCTCTTCTCCTTCATGTTCCAGACTTGCCTCCATCTCCTAATTATGCAGGAGGGAGAGGCCATCTTTCTTTGTAGAATAAAAAAGATGAATTGCAGATTAGTATAAAACCATTTCTCTTTGCCCCGTTTCTTCACTTTCCTTGTCTTTAAACTGCAAGCAGTGCCCCAAATATTTAAACATATTTATCTAAGTAAAACTGTTTCAAAGTACTTAGCATCTGAGGAGCCACTTATCTCATGCTGTACATTCATCAAACATAGCAGGTTACCAGCTACCCTTTAATAACACAAATCTATCAAATGGACATCACCACAGGCACATGGAACTGAATGGAGTAAAAAAGACTTTTCTGAGGGTCAGAGACTTCTTTGCAAGTTTTTAAACTAATAAGTCACTCTCTCAATTAAAAACTGTTAAACACATCCACAGTAAGTTGAGATGACTGCAACATTTTTAACAAGTTTGTGATTTTTGTGGTGGAGGTGACAGAATCCATCACATGCACCTCTTCCTACATAGGACTTACCTGCAGACTTCCTTCACATTGTCAGAACATTATTGTATAACCCTGGCGTAATATTTTCTAGCTGTTTTTCTCTGTATAGCCTCTCCCACCACGTTTATCACCTCCGTATTTGAGTACCATTCATCAGTGCATTAAGCAGCTTAAGTACCATCTGTCATTTGTTTGTCTTCTGATGCTCCCTGTAGGGAGTGTAATGTGCTCAAAAAGGTGCTTTATTTTGATACAATTTTTGTTGGGGTAGATTTTTACATGTACATAAAAACAGAAGGATATCTGCCTTGACCTTAGAGAAGGTGAAGATTTCAGTGATGTTCTAGGTTCCTTGTTCATGGGAGCATTTGCTCTATGAACTGGATCCTTACTCCTTAGGAAAGTTTTGCTTTTCTAAGAGGACCCCTGCGCTTCCAGAACGTACTACTAGCCCTTTCCAAATCTAAGTAGCTGTTTTAATTATCCTGTGTTCACACCATAAATCACTTCAATGAAAAGACTCGTGGATTTGATTAAGGTGATTTTCAGATCATCCAGCAAGGTGAGGCAGAAAATGATAGCATTGCAGTATTCCAGTAGCTTCCGTTACTGAAGAGACAGATAATTCTTAATCGTGTACTTTCTGTCTCAGATGGGTACTACAGTTGAGTTCACCAATCAGTCAGGATGATTTTTCACACTGTCTCAACAACGATGATATTATCTTTCTCTGCAGGCTCTCACCCAGGCCTTTCTGAGAAAAAAATCCATATGCCACTTTATTTCCTTCTCAGAAACATTCTGAACTTTCAAAAAGTTCTCAGGTCTTTCCTAACTTGCTGTTGGCCATCTTTAATTTCTGAAATGCTTTCATTAATCACTTCATTTTGGCTTAAGAGGAGAATTTCAGAAATTCAGCAATTTAGAAGAAATGGATGGGAAAGGTAGGCAGCTCTCAGATACAGTCCTGTTTGTGAAACTTAGTGTGTGTTTCTATATAAGCTGTGTTTTGTTTCTCTGTACTTCATGTTTTTGTTGCTTGTTTGTAGCATAGACAGATAAACAGACAGCTGAAGTCATTAGTCCCCAGATGCTGTGTTTATTATCAAGAAATTCTAAGAACTGCAAACACCAACTAGTGCATGACCTTACACAAGTTCATTGTTAAAGCATGTTTTTGTGGCAAAACTGAGTGTAGTACTGCTTCCTGTAGTAGCCTAACACTAAAGCACCTGCTATAACGAATAGCTCTGAAGAGGTACAATTGATTTCGATGTGAAGAAATAATGGGTGAATGAATTTGGTAATAATATACAAGTGTTTGTCTAGAGGTGAGGTGAAATGTGGAGTTGAAAAACCTATAAATAAGTTGCAAGACTTGCTGAAAAACTCAAGATGCGAGATGGAAGACAAGTGCAGCACATCTTGTTACTGCTTTCAAAACAACAGAAGAATCTAGAACTATTAATGTGAGGGCAGTTGTTACACCAAAATTAGTTCTGGCTCTCTCTCTCTGGGCTATCAGTAATGCAGCACTAAGTTCTAGCCTTATCTCTGCTCCGTTGTGCAGGTCTTTCTATGTATGTGATTCTTAAATCCATTTAGTGAAACCCGGCATAACGCTCAGGGTGATTCTGGCCTCCGTTTTTAATTAAACTTTTAAATCATAGAATATAGATAAGGTCTTTATTGCAGTCAGTGGTACATCATTTCTGTACACAGGCTGATCCCTGCTTCATGACAGGGCCATTGCTAACTTTAATTATTTTGGTCATTTTCTGTCCTTCTATAAACAAGGACAGATAGTAAAGTCACAGCAGAGCTATAATGTTCAGAAATCCAACTATAACCTTTTATCTCTATTAGCTCTTGCTCACCTTTTTTACAGTTTAATTTTACTGTAGCTGATGTACCAGTGCAGAGCTATGTGAAAAGGATTTTTTTTTAAGTGTCCAATAAAATCTCCTTTTCTGATAATGCAGAGGTTTTCAGGCTCTCAATGAGAGATCATATCTAATCATTTCCTCAGGACACAGTGCCTCACAGGTGCTAATGGGAAGAGCTGTAGCTCCTAAGGTTTGATTCTGTAAAGACTCTGGTCCACAAGGCATAGTCAGTGCCCTGCAGAAATCAAACAAAGCAGCAGTAGATGTAAAGGTCCACCATGAGCAGAGGCTGGAGGGGTGGCACCCAGGGGTCTCTTGCAAATTAAATTATTCTTTGTTCAAAAATATGGAAATGTAACAGTAATGCTGGGTGGGATGATTGATCAGGGCAAACCTTGCTCTGCTGACAGTACAGATTGGAACAAAAACTATGTGGAACAGTACCGATAGTGAAGATGTGGGAGCTATAAAAGAGTGGCAAAAGAAAGTTCAAATTATTTTTCTGCCTTTACAAGCAACAGAGGAGAGAGAATCTTAGGGATGAGAGGCTGTACAGCTGACTGGTAGGAAAGAGAAGATTTTGATTTTCTGGAGCACCAAACTTTATGATAGTTTACTGGGAATTGGTGCCATTTGTCCAGAACAGGCTGTATCTTATGGGAAGGGAGCTAATTTTCTAAGCTAGAGACTAGCTTGGATAAGCAGGAAGGTAAGTAGCAACATGAAACAGGGGTGTAAGAATAGTCAAGGTAGTAACCACTTAAATTAAAAAACAGAGTGGTCTGATATGGGAAGGAAAGGGAAGGCAAGACATTTTTCACTACATTTTTACCCAGGCTAGAAGACTGACTAATGAGCTCAGGGAACCAGTAGTTCTAATTGATGAGAAAAGATTTGATTTAACGGGTGGTATTGAAGCCTAGTGGGAAGATCTGTATGAGGAGAATGTTAAAATCTCTATCTGTAACCTGTTCAGGAAATACAGAGCAAGAAAATTAAATTATATATTGAAGATACAATTGATAACAGAACTACAACATCTTGAATGCATATGAATCAATGTACTTACTCAAATGTTCAGGAGATTTTAGATCTGCACCAGAAGATTGTCTGAGTGCCTATGTGCATGCTTACTTCAGTAATATATGGAAGTAACAACTGTACCATAGATGACTTCAGCCCAGGAGGAGTAGACAGACAGGGAAAGGCAGTCCTGTAAAATATTAGGTTTCCCAAAACTGGAAAAGAATTTTTTTTTTTTAATAAAAAGGTAAAGCTCAACATGTTTGGAAATACTACTTTATGAGCTTTTATGATGTAGAGACTTCAGCATTTTGATAAAGCATTATTTTGTGACATGATGAAATATCCCCAAAGGCACAATACTTTTTCTCCTGGGAATTAAAGCAAAGCAGGAAAAATAAATAAAATCTGTGTTTCAGCTGCTCCAAATGTAATGCCACTTGTTTTATCATGTTGGTCCACAAGGTCAGAGCCAGCTTTTGGTGATGTGGCGGTAGATGTTTAATCTTCCCACCAATATACCGTTCTATGTTGTTGCTGTGTGACAGATGGCAGCAGAGGGGCAGTCTGGCAAAATGACATCTAATGTGGGAGTGCAGATAAAGCAAAGGGGTGTAAATGAATTCATCGATGTGGAAAAAATGGCACCCCCTGACATTCATTGACACTTGCTGAATGTTCATGGGGACCAAACAGTGAATGTGAGTGCAGTGAGGAGTGGGTGTTGTGTTCCAGCAGTGCTAACGGTGACAGTGGACCATTTCCACTGGTGCAGATGTTTATGAGAGTGGTATGCAGGCTCTTGTCCATGGCTGGAAAAAATGCATAGCTAATGGTGGTGACCATTTTGAAAAATGGTATTTTGTAGCTGAGAATTTGCTCAATCAAATGGTGTTATTGTGCTCTTTGTATCTGTTGTAGTTTCCATGGAAATAAATAGGAGGCCTTACTTTCAGAGGGAATTATGTATATATATTTTTCAGAGGTACTCATCACTACATTCTACATCCTAGTCTGTGCAGAGCAATACAATAAAGCTAAAATCAGGATCCAATCCAATGCTTTCTGTTAGCTAAGGTATAAAAAATAAAGCAAACAAACATGAAACACCCTTTGAGGCTGAATCAGGTATATTCAGAAGACAGCTTGTTTCAGTGCTGGAAAGAACAGTTTTGAAAGTGTTTTTGTTCTATCTTTATTTTTCACTCCTCTTGTTATCAGCTTGTTAAAATATTGCCAGGCTAAGAGAGAAAGCTGAGGACATATGTTAGCAGAGACGAAGGGGATAATAATTTGACAGGTTTTTTAAAGAGAGAATTCTTTCATTTTTAGCAAAACCACTAACTTCAATTTAAACAGCTCTCCTGTCTGTCTTCATTTTTACTATGGTATCGTGTCTGGCATTTAAAGAGGGTACATTTTAATGCTTAGAGCAAGAGAGAGACTGTAGAATAGCACACCTGTAAATCTACTGGCTCCCGTTGGAGGTCAGTAGCAATCTGGGATGTTTAGCCTCTTCCAGGATCAGTCCTGGTATGAATTCCATCAGTTTTTCTGTAACAATGTTAATTCCTTCTGTCAGACCTGAACAAATGGCTTTTCAGTCACAGGACAGCCAAAGTGACAGGAATAGATTAATGTCACACATAGGAATGGTTGGATTTTGCATATTGTCACCCAGTGCAGTCAGAGTGAGCAAATTAAAGAAACGACATCTCTACCTCCTCTGCTTTCTGCAAATGCTAACAAAGCTGTGTGGTTTGACTGCTGCTGACAGCTTGGTCCCAAGCTTGAAAAGCAAGATAATGTCAAAGGGCTGCTGTCACAAAACTGTTATATGCTTATTGGTCTGGCTAAAGTGTTTCCACTTTAATGTTTTTCCATCATAAAACTATGGCCATTTCGACTTCATCTATAATGCTGAGAGGCTAATTTATAGTGTTGAGAAGCCATAAAACACCGAGGATGTCCTAACACTCTAATGACTTATAGATACTCTCCTTTCATCTGCAGTTCCCTGAAATCTGTTTAGCTGGATGTATGGTTTGGGAGAGATGAAGTCTCAGGATTTCTGAATTCTGCTTTAAGGCGGAGGTAGAGACAAAAAGATTATTCATCTAGGAATTTATTGCTAGAATAACCAACTGTTGAGCTTGAGACTAGAGTTCAGCCTTGCTCCAAGTAACACACACATTCTTGTTTTCCCTTAGAGCCTGAAAGCGCATCTTGAGTGCTTTGTGAAATATACCATTTGTCTTCAATTTTGCATCTTCCTGAAACCACAGATTTCAAAGCACACGGGACCGCTCAGGTTTCACTATTTATTGTTTCACAGCTTTGTACATGGATTTACCTCCCTTTATTTGCTCAAGAAATAAGGGTTCTTCCTGGCCTTAGCCTTACAGGAGCTTTAACCTCTAAAAGAAATCAATTTCCCCCCTGGTTGATAGGGGTCAAAAACAATGGCGGAGAGAAATATTGGAAGAGATGGTAAGAGTATCCTGAAGAAAAAAAAACACCAAGTGAAAGATGGAGGAAAAGCAAACCAGGTTTTTGTGACTGTGTTATACTGACCTCTGCTTTGAATGTGCATCATAACCAGAGAGGCTCTGAACGTCTATGATTTTTCTCACTAAGTGCTTTGTCCTTTTCACAACATTGAGATGTATTTAAAGTGAATCAAATTCTGAAAATCCTGCAAAATTCCCAAAAAGTCCTGCAAAAATCTTCAGATCCTTCTCCCTAGTTTTCTAGGACAAAACTAGTTGGAACCCAGCTCCTTTTTTTGGTGTTGTTCTCATTGAATGTGTTCTAGTTTTACAGTTACGAATGCAGTAAGATTAGTAATGCACCAAACATAAAGGAACGTACAGTGTGAGAGGCTGTATTGGTGCAAAATAAGACCTCTTCATGGCTTAAGAAGAAGCCTGAGGAAACCTGATGGCAGGTTAATGGAATCACTGTGCTCATGTGCCCGCTCACGTGAGATATCTGTCACAGAGACTGGAGATTTAATCGAAACTGAGGATAAGAACAGTTCCTCAGTAACATGGCTAATCCTTACTTTTTCCTGTGGTATAATTCCCGTCTCAGTGAAACACATTACACGTTTTACTAAAATGACTTTCTCATAATTAATTTGAATAAGAAAGTTTCTTTTCCCTGACTGATCACCAGAAGTTATACCTTTCATATAATATCCTGTGTTATTAGACACATTATGTTCAAATTCAAATTTGAACAGCTCTGTCTTTACAACTGAGTCTTGTACTTGCCACATTCTGGCAAATATTACTGATTTATTGAAGACAGTAAAGGAGCATGGAAACTATTAACAGCAGCCCTCATCAATAATACATCTGAACTCACAACACACTGAAAAAGATATAACAGAAATGGTTTCTTTATGGTGCTGCTCAAACTGCTTGCTAGCACAGGAGTTTAACTGTTGCAGAGAATTTGAACTGAGATTTCATTTGCAGTTATTTCATGCCCGTGATTATGCTGAGGCCGACCCAAGAACTAATGGAGATAAATCTGTCTTTATTAACTATAGTGGAGTGAAAGAAAATGGCTTTCATGAATAAGTTAAAAATGATCAGCATAAATCTCATGCTTATTAAAATTAATAAATAAGACTAAGTGAAAAGATCTCTATGTCCAGCTTGATTTGTCTTTTGTATTTATTGTGATTTCTGCTTTTGCAGAGTGGACTGAGAAGCATTAAAAGGGACAGTACATTGCCCTCTAATGATAAGAAAGGCAAGAAACATGGTTGATAACAGTATTTTGCTGGGCAACATGGGTGATACATATGATCACGTACAGAAAAGCGTACATGTGTTTATCAATATTTATTTGACTGTTTCAGATAAGTCATATAAGCTCTCTTTCCTGGAGATGTCAGCCAAAATGCCGCATGATCACCAACAAGCGCAAAAATGAACAAACTTCAGGGATCAAGTCTAAGCAAGAGATTAGAGAAGACATCCCCCCAGAATGCTCCCAAACTTCCTACTCTGGTTCCTCCTGAAGAGCAGAATTCTGCTTGGACAAACTACCTACAGACTGAAATCCAAGGTGAGAAAACTAACACTGTATCAATCCTTTTTCTGACTCCCACTGCACTGTTCTTCCCTCCTGCCTCCCAGTTACACTGTATATGTAGCAGAACAACAGAATATCCAACCACAGTGCCTACAGTCACTCTTGGGTAACTGTCCAGAAACCAGTGGTTAATTTTTTTCTGCTCCAGACTAATTGGCAATTTAAAAGCCTCTTTGAAAGCAGAAATAGACTTAGGGAAGGTTTGTATGTTTCCACCTGGGCATTTTTCAAAATTGATGCTGGGCAGCATGTACCATTAATAATGATTTATTTCTTATTCTGTTACTCAAGCTGCAATTTAGAGTCTGCAAAATGCTTCACAGAGCAAAGGCAAGAATAAAAGCTATGATGCTCAAACTGCCTAGCTTAGAGATCTCAGGTAAATTCTTTCTCAAAAGGAAGAGCATGTGCCAGTCCTGTGGCAGGAGAACCTACAGATGGACCCTTGTCCATTTAATAAGAGGTATATGAAGACCATTGCCCTGTGCCCTACAATAGGTTGCAAGTCAGACCAGCCAAATGCATCTGGCACGTGGGAACCTAGAGCAGGACAGAGACCATGATGCTGTATTGTAAATGGATGAGATACAGAACTACCCTCAGGGGCAATGTGCAGAGATAGCAGGGCTAGCTTGCTCTACAGCTGTCTTGGCTGGTAGTATGGTGCGTAATTTTCTTTGGTGCAGAACTGAGGGAGGAAAGGAGGACAAGTGCAGATGGCATTTTTAGATGGTGTAGCTGGGAAAGATCAAACAAGATAAGGAAGGAATACAGATTAATCCAATTGACAATAGCAAAACAAAAGTCAAAGTAGCCTACTAGCATGCCCTTTCACATTATTTTGTATTCTGTTTATCAATGTGATAGAAACTTTCATGAGAGTTTTGTGGCTTTCAAAGAGTCGTTCTGAAAGACCTATAATTCTCCTTGCTGGCTTGTGAGCTGAGGTGTACTGCAGTAACTGATGGAAAATATTTCCAGAGAAAATAGAACAGGAATGAGGACATAAGTTTGCTGTACATTCTTTGACATCATGGCTGTTTGTGATAAAGCACAGATTTGCTAGTTTGGTCATCTTTATGCTCCATGGCCTATATTCACTACAGATTGGACTTCAAAGGAGCTACCAAACTGAGCAGGATGCTTCCCAATACAACACATTGCCAAAGTGAACACAAAAGGAATCAGATGTCTCTGCACTAAATGGAAACACCTGCTCCACCTAGAGCTCAGGTTTTCCCTCAAAACCAAGCAAGGCTAGGAGTGCTGTATTCATCAGAGCTCAGCAGTGATAGCGTTAATGTAGAAGATAAACTTAAGGACTTTCTCTTTGTGAATTATATGTTTGATCTCATGTCAGTTATTGCTGACAGAAATGCTGTAATTATGACAAGTCTGCAGCTAGTAATTCCCAGGAAGTTGTTGAATTGTCATTAAAGATAATATAAACTATTCAGTAACTCGGTATTCACTGAGCTGTAGAAAGAGTGAATATGGCCTTGTAAATTAGCAACAGTGCATCTGTCTTATGAGAGAGGACTTGAGTTCCAGTCCCTCTTCCAGTTAGCATAAAACTGTTTCACAGAAGACAAAACAAATGCAACAAGAGATGTCAAAAACCATGCTCCAAAATGCTTTGGGTGCCAACATTATTTATCAGCAGGAGAGGTGTTACTCTGGGTGCCTAGAGTGCTCTCAGCTTCTGAGTATGGGCTACTACTTGTACTGACATGATATCTGCTGCTGAAGTGAATTGGTGTGCTATGGTTGTGCCTATGCCAATATGGGAACAAACGTTAAGGCAGAAAATTGACTGCTTCTGACATCAGAACTCCTAGTCAGCAGCCTTCTAATACATCACTTTGTATTTCTCACAACTAACTTTAACCTTGTTTCTATCAACTTACTCTTTTAGTTAGACATTCTGTAATACAATCCCGTTTACTTCTGTGTTGATTTTACATCCAACATGTAAGTATTCGGGAACTTCATCAACTCTTTGCTCTATCATCCATATAGGAACATTAGTTTTGTACTTATCCCTCTTCCTCTTTTTCTTGCTGATGATTTTCTGGTCCTGCATTAAATAAATATCTGACTTCATTTTAAGTTATCACGTTTACCCAATCCAGAATATTATAATCTGTGTTATAAAAGAAAGAATCTAAAAGTACTCTGGTTTCCTGATATCTGCTTAAATTATTTTTCCATTATCTATGAGCTGTGATGGTGGCATAAAGATTATTTATAGCATAACTCCTAATCCCTTTACTGGTGAATGTTCTCCATAGTTGTGACATTAAATATATACTATCTATTAGCTTCATTGAACTCAAACTTAATATTGCTCATTTATTTTCATTAAATTACATTTTCTGTTTCCATGCCAAATTATACAGTAGATCAAAATATTTCAAAATCTGGCCATGATATGCCTGAGTAGCAGTTGCACCTTGAAATTATTATAATTGAATTTGGCTTAGTCTTTAGGTAGTCGCATGAAAATAGTTAAACATTTTTCAAATAAGAGAGGTTCTCAAAATAACCTCAGAAAGCTATGGTTAATAATAATGTAAAGCTCTCACACCTTTTCAGCTCAGTGTTAGTCACTGTTACATTTCAAGTGCCTTTCTTTTTAATGGCACTTTAGCCGTCCATAACCCTCATAATTTTATCGTTCTTACCATCATAGCTGAGCTTTTATTTTTTTTAAGTGAACACTAAGCTCAAGGCAAAATTTATGCTTTGAGATCCAAAGTGAAGCTCACTAAATAAGTTGGAATATATTTTCTGGGCTAGATGTACAAAAATGTCTTCCTTTAGTACAGCAGACAGTGGAATTCAGGATGGAGAGATCTAAATTCTGAGTGCTGTCTCATTCTGATCAGTTGATTAGTGGTCAGGGCATTCATTTAGGCAGTAGCAGTTATGCTTAGATCTTCTCAGCCAATGATCAGCTCAAAATTACCATTCTCTGGTTAAGGTTGCTCTGCTCCAAATGACTGGACAGTTGCAGAAGAGAGCATTTTTTTCAATAGTTTTGTGAATTATATGCATAATTTCATTTGCTTACTTGTCCCCATGCATAAACCTGAGGTGATTCCTAATACAAAAGAGTAAATGAAACCAAATAGTTTTTGGTTAGTTTTCCTCAATAAAAAAAATTTTGCTTGGACTGAAGCCTTTCAGGTTTTTGGTTCCTTTGTTGACTTGAAAACGCAGTTATGAGCGCAGTCTTAATTACTTTTCAGTGCTCTGATACTTGTACCATCTGTCACGGGAACATGTAGAAAGTTCCCTGTCCCTTTGCAGATTAGATGAAGTTTCTCTTGCAAAATATAGTTGAGTTTCCAGATGCTGCAGCAGGGTGAAGACAAAGTGTACTGTTTTACTAAGGGACAAATCCAAGCTCTTTCACTGTCTTCATGAATTTGAGAAGGCTTTCAGAAAGAAACCATGCTGACTTCTCTAGTTCTGTTGGATTTTCTCACAACCAGGTCCACATGACAAGTGGAAGTAGGGGTGGAAAGCAGAATGAAAATTACAGTTCTACCCATTCTGTGGCTTCCTCAGAGAAATGGAGAATGTAGGGCCATGGTGGAGTAAAGACATTGGCAGTTAAATACCACTATTGCTGAGACTTGTCTGAGTCTGTGAAATTAATCAGCAAGTTGGCACTGAGTTAGAATGTTTGTTTTCCGTCAATAAATAATTATCTTGCATCATCCTAGACTTTGAATTTATTTAACCAAGAACACAACTGTGTAACTGTTTCACAGAATCATATGAGGTTTTGGATTTTAGTAAATTTTTTGTAGTGTAAAGTAGATGGCAGAAGAAACGAGAAATAGTGTTAGAAGCGCAATGCTCCCCATATTTCAAAGCTAATATGGCAGAACAAGTTAGAAAATGGGAGAGAATTAATGAATCTAGTCATAATTCCAGAGGAATAAATCAGCATTCACTACAAATAAGGATGGGAGAGCCTGGTAGTAAACAAGTGCTTTTAATTCTGCAATACTTCAGAGACTCTTTGGGAGATCTACAAATAGGAAAATAAATAGACTGCAATGAGGCTTCCACTGGCTGAGTTCTTGCAGGCATAAGCTTAAACCTGACATTTTCTGCTTGTAAAAAGTTCGGCTAATGGCACACTGTACTGCAGGTACAGACAGCAACATTTTCAATAAGTAGTGGGTGGCTGACTGCTGCCTACTTTTACTCTCAGCTGGGAAGCAGAAAAGCCTTTTTGGCTTGCCTAATTTGCCTGCTTTCTAAAGCAGTAGGCACGATTTTTAAATGTTCCATATTCAAGTTGCTCTTTGAATGTCACACAGCCAGGCAAATCTGTGTTGCTGGGCAGGAGTGAAAAGGGGTTCATGACAAAACTTTTATCACCAATGAAAAAAGAAATTCCTCAAAATCTAAGCCTAGCTCTCTGGGGCTGTTCCCATTCATGTCTTTGCGCTTCTGTCAAAGGCCCTGCAATGAATGGGTAGAGCTTTCTATTTGACTCTTATGTGAACACTTTGCTTAGAGAGAATGCAGAAGACAATGCAGCAGATTTCTTCTTCCACTCGGTGTGATTTTGCTTCATGTCTATTTTGTGGTTCCTTTTTCCTCCTATTCTCAATTGCAGATTGTTTGAGAAGTGCTCCTGCTGTGGACTTCATCTCCTTCCCATACTTAGGTCTCAGAGATGGGAATGAAAGGCAAGAGGGACATAAAAAGCCAAATAAGACTGGGTGAGATGCTAGTTGGCAGACACACATGTAAAATTAAGGTAGATGCCTTTGTACTCTGTACTGGAGCTTGTATACTCCTACATTTTCAGGTCTTGTTCAGAAACAAAACTCCACCTGTTTCTGCAAAAGTAGCTCACACAGTGCACCCATCTCCCTTAGCTGTAAATCTGGTTCACAGAATTTTCCCTTCCTCTCTCCATCCCTACCCTCTTGTCATTTGAAACATTTCTTCTTCTCTTTATATAGAGAAGAATACTTCACTACTCTTTCAGTATTGCTTTTTAGAATATTTGTAAACATTTTCTTCCCCTTTCCATGCAAACGTTTCATGAGTCTCCTGTAATATTTTCAAGACCCATCAAACCCACTAACTAGTCCACAGAAAACAATTTTTTTTTGTATTTTTTATTGCAGTCTGTCATTGCATCAAGTGCAATGGTAGGAAGTATGTAAATTATATAGATGATTCTAAAACAGAATGAGTGACCACAACATTTTAAAGAGCAGTAGATTGTAAGGGGAGATGGCAACCATTAGGTTATTAGTTCTAATTTGAAAAGGAAGGTAGTTTGCTCCTACCCATCCTTCTGTTTCACAAAGTTGAGCCAAAGATCAAGTTTACTGGGCAAGCCTGCAAATAAATATATGGTCAGAAAACACAGTGCAATGTTTTTGGTACTTCATGAATTTTCAGTTCAAGGAGCATAGGCTTCTCTGTGTACAAAGAGCAGCAAACCTCAGCACATATGCCAGAGCCATTTGAAATAATTGTCTGAAGTTAGAGACTGCTGTTCAAAGCTATGACCATAAACCAGGCTAAATAAATAAATTAATTAATTAAAAAAAAGCTTTTATTTTAATTATGTTCCACAGTATTTCTAGGGTTTCTATTTGTTATTGCTGATTTTACTTGGACCCGCGTTTGTACTGTTCGCACATTCTACATTCTTCAGAATTAACATTTTATTTCATTATTCAACTTTGGAAGATATATCCTAGCTTTGGTTTCATACATTTCAGCGGTGTTCTTTGAGTAAATACTTTTAGTATTCAATGCAAATAAGTTATAAATCAAAGCCCTTCACTGTTTACAGAGGGAAATCCTGCTTAAAAATCTTGATGGTACAGTGCCTCCCGTTGCATATACAACTTGGCAGTTCCCATCCTGTGATTTACTCTGTGCATATATTTAACCTGATGAACACAAATTGTTCCATTGGGACTACTCTTCTGTTTGAAAATATTTGCAGTGCAAGTACTTGTATTGAGGTTAATGCATAATGGAAAGGAAAAATGAATATCTTGCAGCTAAATTACTGAACCAGGTGGCAGGTTTTCCTCCTGCTCTTTGACTAGGTTATAAAGTGAATTTCAGTGAGTGATATATTTGGAGCACTCATCAAGACTGCACCACTGCAGCAGTGATTGTCTTCTCTATGGAGAACCTGCTAAAAAAGACTACTCTTGAGGTAAAACTTTACACTCTTTCCACTCGTCTGGTGGATGAGGGAAAGGCTGTTGATGTGGTCTACCTGGACTTCAGCAAAGCCTTTGACACTGTCTCCCAGAGTATTCTCCTGCAGAAGTTGGCAGCCTGTGGCTTGGACAGATACTCTTGGCTGAGTAAGGAACTGGCTGGAGAGCTGGGCCCAGAGAGTGGTGGTGAATGGAGTTAAATCCAGCTGGTGATCGGCCACGAGTGATGTTCCCCGGGAGTTGGTGCTGGAGCGTGTCCTCTTCAATATCTTTACTGATGGCCTGGATGAGGGCATTGAGTGCACCCTCAGTAAGTTTGCAGATGATGCCAAACTGGCTGGAAGTGTTGATCTGCCTGGGGGTAGCAAGGCTCTACAGAGGGATCTGGACAGGCTGGATTGCTGGGCTGAAGCCAATGGGATGAGGTTCAACAAGACCAAATACCGGGTCCTGCACTTTGGCCACAACGACCCCAGGCAACGCTACAGGCCTGGGACAGAGTGGCTGGAAGACTGTGTAGAGGAAATGGACCTAGGGGTATTGATGCTCAACTGAACGTGAGTCAGCAGTGTGCTCAGGTGGCCATGAAGGCCAACAGAATCCTGGCTTGCATTAGAAAAAGTGTTGCCAGTGGGAACAGGGAAGTAATTGTCCCCCTGTACTCAGCACTGGTGAGGCTGCACCTCGAGTACTGTGTACAGTTTTGGACCCCTCACTGTAAGAAAGACACCAAGGCCCTGGAGCGTGTTCAAAGAAGGGCAACAAAGCTGGTGAGGGGTCTGGAGCACAGGCCTTATGAGGAGTGGCTGAAGGAGCTGGGATTGTTCAGTCTGGAGAAGAGGAGGCTCGGGGGAGACCTTATTGCTCTCTATAACTACCTGAAGGGAGGTTGTAGTGAGCTGGGGATTGGCCTCTTCTCTCGTCTAACTAGTGATAGGACTAGAGGGAATGGCTTCAAGCTGTACCAGGGGAGGTTCAGGCTGGACCTTAGGAAATACTACTACTCTGAAAGAGTGGTCAGGCACTGGGATGGGCTGCCCAGGGAGGTGGTTGGGTCACCAACCCTGGAGGTGTTCAAGGAACATTTGGACATTGTGCTGAGGGACATGGTTTAATGAGAACTATTGGTGATGGGTGGATGGTTGGAGTGGGTGACCCTGTGGGTCTTTTCCAACCTTGGTTATTCTATGATTCTATGGTTCCATATACTTTGCATCTGGTGTAGATAATAACCCAAAGAGCAACACAGAGTCAGAGCTTCTCAATAGAGTGTTGTGAAGCATATGAAACTGGTATTATTGAAGTCCTCCATGAGTCTTGGAGGGAAAAAAAAAACAACTGTACTCTGAATGATAATTACACAGATTTTTTCTTAGCACCTGGTTGCTCAGCTCCTGGCTATTATTCAAGCCTGGTGCTAAAATATCCTCTGATGTAAGTTTTTGCAATCTCAATAAAAGCCAATTCCATTATTCAACAGAATGTATTCAACTGAGTATATTTCTGCAGTTCATTCTTACTGCCACCTCTCTGACACAGTTATGCTCTTTCAGAACTTGGCTGCAGTTTGTCAAGTTGGGCAGTTTGCTTGGTGCAGTCTTCAGTGGTGTAAAATCTTTTGCAGTACTTTTTGACGCTAATGAAATGACAGTTGAGCAAGCCAGACATAAGACTATTTGAGGTCTACGTCTTCTTCATTAGTGATGATGCTTTCTGGAGAGACTAAGGAGCCATTGAACACATTCAGACAGGTTGTTGATGTGTAGAAACCCGCATGGAGACAGAGCCTGCAGCAGCTGTTAGAGAGATCTTTGTTTCTGAGCAATCCTGAAGCTGCCCTTTGGGAGAAATGTAGATTTACTCATAGACTTGAGGCCTACAATCTACCAGAGGAATATTTAGTCTGAACTGATGTCTCATGCAGCAGTGTATTGCACTGTAAACCATTTTCTTAAGTGCTCATATTATTCTTCCATGCATCCTTCACAATTTTAAAATCCCTCTTTTATTATGCATACCTGACTAATTCTATGTAATTGGTATCAGTCACATCAGTGCTTTCACAGTATTAGTTAGCTGTCTTTTCTGTCTAGTCAAATATGTTTCATTTTACATGGCTATGGACATCTGCAGTGGAGTGATTTACATCTGGGATGATCTTCTGGACTTCTTTTACTTTCAGTGAGAAGACATAGAGAGCACTTTAATTGCTGCAGCTTTCTTTTAGCATCACATTTCATCTGAATCCCAGTCACAGAACATTCCTTCTGGACTAGGACAGAACTGCAAATGTCCCACTATTCCCAGGTCAGAGTATGGGGAATATCACATTATCTGAATGCTAGGAAATGTACAGTAAAATGCTAAGGTGTTTTGTCATAAGGATATCCATGTTCACAAAATATTCACAGGGTAAATTGCATTGCTGATCGACTTGTAAGAGAATAGTTTGAGGCTGAAAATTGTCAAATTTTGTTTGACTTGGATGAATGTACTCCATTCCCAATTACTGGCACTGTGTACCTGATTGATTCATCATAAACTTCAAGTTTATGAAAGTTGTATAATTCTAAAACCTATACCATACTCTCCTTTGTACTCTGAGAGAACATTGTGGTTGGAAAAAAAAAACTTAAGGAGAGTCTCATCTTCTTTCCATTTATATGGAAAATGATCTCAGATAGTTACAGAACAAAAAAGACAACTACCAAATGAGAGAACTCCTTAGAATTAAGAATCTACCTTTGAAGTTCCTTCTCAGGCAACATGTGGTTGCAAGCAATGGTGCAATTTCAAATGAGTGTCTAAAAGCGCAAATCTGTAAAAACAGAAAGCTGCCAGGCAATTATATCTTTTTAGTCACAACAGGTATAAAAGAATGGTATACTGCTATTTGTAAAGAACACTCTCAGTTATTTGTCTGTGTTAAATGGCTGAGTACCGGTGCATATTTAGTACTGCAGGCTGGAATGGTATAATATGTCTCATCAAGCAGTTTTTGGGGAGTTAAGGCCAGCTGAGCTTCACTGCTGTGAATGAAATTGCTGATGTGCAATGTAGGAGACCAGTGCTGCTTGGTGCCAGCAACTGGTCTAAGTGAGACATTGCCAACGGTGCTTTGCAAAGTTGATTGCAAAGTTGACTCAGCCTTTTAAAAACAATGTCAGCCACAGCTCACCTACATTCATTCACCTGTAGCCAAAGTGCAGGTTAGGTGAGGCAGAGGAAATCAAACCATTTCATGTATGTGTGTATTTTTCACTGTAAGGCAAAAAAATTATGTCCACGTTCTGTATCCAGAAAGCTGATAAAAGCGAAAATCTATACAGTGAGATGGCTCTGTAATGGATTTTACACTAGTAATAATCCTTCAAAAGAGATTTTAAATAGTTCTAGCGGAATAATACATAATATCCTTTGGCATGATTGCTAATTGTGCCCTGTGTTAATTCCAATGAGGCCTGAACTGTGACTTAACTACAAATACATATAATTTGCTGTACCCTACTTCCTAGATTTTCTGTGGATAATGCTCTGTAAATAAGACAGTAGTACACATAAAATTATGTTTGTGGGTTTTTTAAATTTATTAAAAAATATTTCTAATCGTCCTGCAATTCAAGAACACTTATCAGTGTTCAATTGTTCTGCCCATACTATGCTTAAACAAGCTACAGATGTAATCTGTGCCATTTGAAGGCTTTTCAGTTTTGTGGAGTCCAGATATTGTCACCAAAATAACAGATTTTACTTTTTTTCTCTTAATTTTTTTGTAATTTTTAAGTAGCTTGCACATTTTCAACTACAGTCAGTTTTAATGTCATACCAGGAGTTTTATTTTACCTTGTGCATTAATTACCACTTTGTGATTAAATTGCAATAGGACCTGGAGCAGGATATACAGAACCAGGGCAACAGGGAAATCAAAATTAAGTAAACTTGAGAATCAATTTTTCTGCTATCTGCAGTTATATAGTTATGTTCCTTTGATATAAGAGCTTCTAGCAATCTTGAATATTTATGCATCAATAAGTCTTTCCCAGCAAAACTATCAGAGGTGATGTCAGGTCATTTTACAGTACTGTTCTGAAGATCAACACTTGGAGTGGTGGTGTACAGGACTGCATCAACTGTCAGTGTGGTATATGCTGGGAGCAATCACATTCCTCTGAAATCAGAGGTACTGTCGGTGCTAATTAGCAGACGTGTGAAATAATGATGTGCTTTTAATCAAGAAGTCTCAGTGGGAGCCAAGCGTATGCACATATTTTATAGTCTTTACATTGTGTTTAATTGGGACACCTCTGAGGCTACTTGCAGGATAACTGGGACAGTTGGAATTGCATCTGGTGGCTGATTAACTCTCAGTTAGTTGTAATTATGAGAGGAGGGCCCAAGTGTTTGCATCAGCACTGCATCACATTGTGCTGTGGTGTATTTCTGTGTTTATCTTTTAATTTTCTCTCACAAGACACTGAATATCGCTTAGTCAACAGTGTATTGAAAGCTGATAAGTAATTTCAGTACTGTGACTGCAGCTGCAGCTGCTAAGCCTTCTGATGTCTTAAAACGTCTGGCACTGTCAGATTTCTGAAAGGCAAATCTAAGGTGTGGGCTCAGCCTGAGTTGCTGCAGCCACAGTGCAGGTCTGGACTGGACAGAACTGGACAACAGAGACAGTTTCTAACACATTCCCTGGAGGTGATGTGCTGCTACCAGGAGAAAGAAAGCTCACCCCCAAACCAGAAATTCTTAATAAAAGGTGCCACACTTATAGCAGTTAGCACCAAACTATGTTACTCCAAGAGCAGCTTTGATGACTGAGACTTTGATGAATGCAGTTCCTTTCAAGGGATGTTTTAGGTTCAGTGGTAAAGGGCCAAAGCCTTTTTCCTTCTGCAGATCGTATTCCTTCAGAAACATTTTCTGTTTTGTTGCTATCAAGGTCTGGGGTAAATGTTTGTTGTTGACTTTTGGCTAAACGCAGGAACATGACATATGGAAGAGAGATGTTTGAGGCAAGTTGGAGCTCCTCTTGGGAGACCCAGAGATTGGATTTAAGAGTTAAAGTGCTTTTGGGAATACCTGGGAGAAAGTGTGGAGACTATGGAGTAGCTTAGGAAAAAGATGAGAGAGACTCCACAGAGTGAGGAGTGGGAGAAGCAAAGTCTCAGGCAGTGGAGTTAGGAATCTATAGGTATCTGAAAAACCACCATGGGACATCTCACTAGGAATGCATCTGTGAGTCAAATCATTCTCCTCATACAGAGATGAGACCCTCTATATATCTTCACTGCTTTTATTTATTATGGTTCTAAATTAATCTGTATGTGTGGTAGAGAAAAACAAGGCTGAGCAAGACAAAAGTAGGAGGTTATTACTGTACCATGCTACCACTGAAGTTATCACCCAAAGCTACACTACAGTGCTTGTATCTGAAAGCCATGTAAGAGCATTTGAAGACTGTGAATTAAGGCAGCTACACAATGCAAGGAGAATAATAAGGAGTGTGAGTAACAGAACATACCTTAACTGCTTCAGCTGCAAAAGGACTCATACACAGCTCAGTAGCATGTCTAGCAGGACAAAAAGTGGTAGAAAAAATGTGAGTGCCAAAATGGCAGGAGGCAAAATGAACCTCTGGGATCAGCAAAAGTGAGAACTGTTCCACATACTTACTTCATAATCGAAAGGAGTCCTTCTGAAACCTGACATGAAGAAGTGCTGCTTCACCACTGCACTGCTGTCCTTATGAAAAGCAACGATACTTGCACTGCCTACTAGAGATGATGAGAAACAGATGGCCTGTGGGGGGAAGTCTTTAATTGCATTACATAGAGAGTAAAGATGAGGAATGACAATCAGTTTTTCTTTGAAGGTTCCTGCTTGTAGCTGGTAAGTTAGTATGTCAAATGTATGTTTTGCTTTACTGGTACCCTTATGTTATATGCGTCTCAATTCTTTGCAGCTTTTATGTAAATGGCAGTCATGCATTTTAAGACGAAAACAGTGTGACTTGGTCTTCCCTTCCCTTCCCCTTCCCCTTTCCTTTCTTTTTCTGTGTGTGTGTGTGTGTGTGTGGTTTTCTTTGTTTGTTTTTTTTCACAGCTTTCTCTGAATTTTATATCTTTTGATACTAATTAGCTATTGAAATCCCAGAGAACTGTAAACCACTGACTCTGGAGAGCACTGATGCTGTCACTTATTTTAAATCTTAAAATGTTAATTCTTTGAGGCTTCATCTATTTATGTATATCTTTTCATCCTTACCGCAGTGCAGAATGCTGTAAGGGAGTGTTCATGCCAGCAAGGCCCTATTGCAGCTTGTTGTTGGTGAGCAAAAATATTTGTTGAGGGAACAATAATAAAGTTGTTATTGGGTCATACAACACTTCTTCCTGGATCCCTGTTTGTGGTCAAACTGGAAACGAAACAAAAAAATGTTTTGAATCCCTTGGCAGTATTTTGGGCTATGTATGGGGCTTGGTGAGGATAGCTGAGCCAGCTTTTCATATGACTTAGCCACCTTAGATGATGTGCTGGTGCCATCAACTTCTTTCTAGATAGTAATCAAGTTCAGCTACAGAGCTTTGAGGAGTAGATCCGTCTTTGCTCACTGAAGACCCCTCCTTGTGAGGAATGGCTTTATTAAAAGCATTTTAAAAGGTCTAATTTTGAGAGTATAGCCTATTTTCTGTGTGTAATTAATGTTTTTTAGTTCGACATGGAATTTTAGAAAGTTTTCATCTTTATACTGTACTTATTTAGTAATTGCTTTGAGGTTACTGTCTCCAATGGAAAGATCAATAATACTTACCACAGGCAAGTAGAGACAACACAATGCCTAGCAGTCTTTTCACAATAAAATAAAATGTCCCTGAAATACACCTTGCCTCTAATAAAATTCCTTCCAGCCTTTTTAATAACCACATTTTCTTTGGTGGATCTATTGTAGCTAACATTTTAGGATCAATTTAGTAGATGAAAAAATAATAACAATCATTTTTCCATGTCAAAGCATTTTGAAAAATGTGAAGAACTACAGAGCAAGTGCTTTTTTATGTCTGACCAGAAACAATATTTTTAGAAACTTCTACTGTGTTGACAATTTAAAATGGGATAGAAATAGAATTGCAGAAAAAAAAAATAGAGAACAACTCAAGAAATGAAACAGAACAAAACTTTCGTAAAGCAAACTAGATCAAAGAGATATTGCATTAGAATCTTGTGATGAGGACAGGCTGGCCCTAGGGTTTGCTGAGGTATATGAACCAGTTCGAGAAGTCATTCTGAATTTTGAGCATTCTGAGCCTGTTTAGAGAAAGCTGAACGTCTTATTTCAAACATGCACACAAAAACCAAGACAACACAGTGACTGGATTCACAAAACAAGCAGCAGTTCCCTAAGCAGAAAAAAAAATACTCCTTAGGAAGAATTTGTCTTCAGTTGTTTTTGCTGGTTTTTATTATTATTATTATTATTATTATTATTATTATTATTATTATTATTATTATTATTATTTTACTAAGCCTCAAAATATATGAACTTATTTTGTTCCAATTTATGTTTTATTGTCAGATTGGGAATCATTGAAAAAAAATCTGAAATTTTAAATTTTGATTTCTTTACAGAATGCAGCAGTCAGGATGAGATGAGTGCCTGGCCTAGCATTACCTCTGGATATGATATTCAAAACAGATGATCTGTGCTTAGATGCAAGTTTCTGAGTTGGTCTCAGCTCTAGAAGTTACTGGCTTGACCTAAAGCTAGTAAGTCAGTGGGAATCTTAAGATGGGTTTTGAAGGATTTTGGGTCAGGATTTTTGTGAATATCACGTTCAGTAATGCATTGAGACCGACCTCCTATATTTTGCTTTGGACACTGACATTGGACAAGGGCAATCTAAAAAAAAACCTTTGAGCTGATGATTAAGAGGGAGGAAACCTGAAATAGTAAATGATTATCTCACAAGAGTCTCACTTAGTGCTTTAACATATTCAAAGTAATATATTTACATTCTCTAAGGAAGGCAAATGGAGATGTAAAAATACCTCTTAAGACTTACTTTATACTTCTGTGAATGTTTCTGGAGTGTGATTACCATTGTTGAGTTTTCTAAGTACAGCACCTTGACAGAAATAGCTTGTAACCTCAATGATTGTTGGAAAATGGTTGTCTTTCACCTGGTTCTTTTCTCTGATGTGTTTAAGGATTCAAAACCAAGGAAACTGGAAAATGAAATAACTCACTTAGAACATTGGGTATCCACTGCTTAGTGTGAATAGCAAGCAAAGACAAAGCATCTCTAAATGTGAAAAAATTTCTTTTTATTTATAATGCACTTGTGGAGTTGCTATTCAGACAAAAGTTCCCATTTGATGAAATAAATTCAGTGTAACCCTTTAAGTAAATTCTGCCTGCTAATAAACATGGCCTGTAGATCAGGCAGAAGATTGCTGTGTTGATATGGGAGCACTGCATCATCACTCATTGTCTGGAAGGTGTGATTACAGAATGCATAAAGGGGTTGTAAAGGGGCTGAGATGTATGATTTCTGTGGTACTGTACAAACCAGTTCTAAGCCTGGTAATGTCAAATGCTGCTTATGTGGGAGAAAATCTTTGTCAGATGCAATCCAGTGACTTCAGACAAGTGGAAAGAATGGTGTGAAATAAAAAGTGTTCTGAAACACTATCAATCATACTCCAAAAAATAACTGTGGTGAGGCAGAGATTATTTGAGGCAGACTGTTGGACTGTCAACTTGCTACAGAGCCAAAGGCTGTCCTTGACTATGGAAAACCATAGGCAATGTATATGTTAGTTTATATTTTCATCAGATGCTGCCCTTTGCAAGGCACAATCAAGGAGAAGAGAGTTAATTGTGCTTTCGCACAGCGAGACCAACCTGCTTTGTATTTGGTAAGGAGTGGTGCAAAAGTGAACCCACTCCCAGTATGATTTTATAGTCAATTGTTTGTTCGAGGTGACAGAATATCAATTCCTCTAACAAAGAAAAGGAAAACGTATACTGTGGCCAAAGCAGACTCAAGAGCCAAAATGTAGGAAGTAAAAACTAATGATGCTGACTTGGAAAAATTTAGCTTACATCTAAAAGATGGAGCTGAATATACAGTCTGTCATCTCATAATACCACGAAAACTGAACTGGACGGGAAAAAGAGATCTCTGAAGGTTTGCTTGCTGCTTAATCCAGAAATAAGTTCCTATTATTTGAGACTGCTGAAAAGTCTTTGCCACGGGGAAGTAACTGGAAATCAAAGTACAGAAGATGGAGCACACCACCATCAAATGAAATTTGAAATTTTGAACAATGGAATGCTAAAAAAAAATGTTTTAAATTGAAGACAAATAGATAAAATGGATGTGAAAGAGCAGGGAGAGGGTAAAGCTTGTGGAATCTCAGAATACAAATAAACAGTCCAAATTAAAAGTGACAAAAATAGAAAGCAAAACACATGCAAGAAAATCTGTAATTAACAGTTGTGTCTATGAGTAAGTTGTAGCTATGTCTGGCAACAGCACTGCAGAACTATTTGCCTGTTCCCAAACCTGTTTCCACAGCAGTCCTCTTTCATATGAGCCCTGTTTATCCCCTGCATGTGATCAGACACAGGTTGTCTGAGAAAAGAGGTTTTTTCTGGGGAAATGTTCTGTATCATGCTACTTAGCCATGAATTGATTTTTGTAGTTCAATGGAAAATGTGCCTCTCAACTACTGAGAACCCCATTACTTATTTTCATGAACACTTTGTCCTGGAATACCTATGTTCAGCATAACTGATGGTACCTGCCGTATCTCTTCTGAAGTTAGTACAGTCCAATGAGACATTTAATTGGGAAAAAAAAAGTGCTCTTTTAGATCTCTACTGTTTTGTGGTTCACGAGATGTGACCTTTTTCACTAAACTATATGTTATAAGAATTAAAGTCAGACATATCGTTCCTGATTGCACAAAAGTATGGTTGTAGTACAGCTGATCCAGGCAAAGATGGCTTCAACTGAGTATTTTTCATGTGGAGAATCACATAACATCAAAATAAATAATTTTCAGTCTTTAGCTGTGTAGCAGAAATGCTAAGTCACGGCCTGAAACAGTGATTGAGCACCTGGTGGGAAGGCAGGGCCAAACCAGGGGAGCTCAGCTGCATACAATACACCTGAGTGACTGGAAGGGGTGGAGCCAGGATCCACCCCTTCCCAGACCTCATTTAAGGGTTGGCGGTGGCTGTGAAGGTATCTTACTGGAGACTCCTGTCTTCCTCAGGCTTTCTTAAGGTAAGCAAACTTTCTTCCTTCATTTCTGTATTCATAGCTGCTGTATTTGGGCTTGTCATTTGCTGCAGCCAAAGTGTTTGCTACCCTACTATTATTGTTGTACTTTCTATCACTTTACAACATTACAAGCTGTTAACCAGTGCATTAATATAAGTAAAAACAAAACAATCCCACATCTAACTAGCTAGGTTGTTTGCTGTTGTAGCTGCTTCAATTCAGTGGGTTTATCAAGTATGTAATCTGTTTTGCTAATTGAAGTGGGATGTAGTTCATTACAAGTGTTTTGCTCCTTCATCTGCTAAAAATTAAGATGAAACTTTCTTCTGCTTCAGTGAGCAGAGGATGAGTCACAGGCAGGTTATGGAGGCACGCAAAAAAAACCACTGAGGCTCTGTCCTGTTAGGTGGTCTCCTGCCCTGCAAGCAACGTTGCAGCCGCCACAACTAGGTAAACTGGATACTTATATATGTCCTATCGCATGGTCAGATGCCCATCAGATGAAATGCATCTCAAGGAGTTGTCTTTCCCTATGATACAGATGTTCAAATGTCAGTCACGTGACTGAGAGCCAAAGAAATATCTGGACCAATAAGAAAAAGTAGTCAGAACCCACTGAAGAAAGACACTCAAATTTTGATGTGTCAGGAAAGCCTTGGTCTGAGGGAGAGTGTATGTACCATACCTATATTAATACTATTGTACCTATTTCATATAATTAGTAAGTCTATGCTCCTTGAGACTCTAAATCAGTGAATATCTTTTAATCGCTACCACCACTCTGCAGCTTCTGTCTCCATTCTCTAACTTCAGATCTGCCTGGGCTGACATGGATCCATGAAGGTTAATAGTGGAGAACCCTGATTTCAACATATATTTCTGATGTTAAATGCAGTCAGGCAAATGTAGTTCATTTGTTCTCACTAAAGCTAATAGAGCTGCACAGCATGACTTGAAAGTGTAATTGAGACTATTATCTCTTATACCAGTGAATGCAAAAGCAATTCTCTTGCTTAAGCTGTATCTATCTATTCCCGTATCTTAGAGCCAGGTTGGTTTCCAAAATATCTGTTTGTAGCATTGGCACAGTACCTACTTATAGACTTCTATGGCTGCTTAATTCAGTCATTCATTTCTTCAGGATGCAGAAACCGTACATAGGTGACTTCACCATTTCTATTTGCATAAATTTATGTGCATTGCTGATGAGTTTATGCTCCAGCTGTTACAGAAACTAAGTCACACAGGGGCCAAAGAATTTGTCATGACATCAGGTTATATATGATCATACAGCATATAAGGAGATTAAACAGACCTTTTGTTTTAAATGACTTGGCACAGAGTCCAGTAAAGCATCTAAATGATTATTGTGTATTCATTGTCTAATTCCCTCAAAGGGGAGTTTTTCAGCCAGTATGTTCTCTCTAAAGCCAATATTATGATGATGCTGAAGTGAACATTCTAGTTCAGTAAAACAGCTCAATGTTTTAAGGGTTTATGAGAGGCCATGGCGATGTGATTACATATTCTGTATGCAGCCTTCAAACACTGAGGGAGTGGTGATGTATCTTCTCTAGCAGAGCACAGAAAGCTTTCAGGTTTTCTTATTTCCTTGAGGTTTTGTCCTTCAGATAAGAATGGTAAGGGAGAATGTATGCTGAGGTTGCAAGAAACGGTGACTCTCTGGTGAGTTTGTATAAAAGTAGTGTAACAAAGGTAAATGTGAGGAGGAAAGCATTATTTATTTATAGGATTCCTATGCTGATTTTACCAACTTGCGTGCATTTGATCTCAGATTTCATTCACTCATAGGCTCACATTCGTATACTTGTTAATAGTGAATGCCCAAGTGTTCTGGCCAAGATCACCCATGTGCTGCACAGGTGCATGGACTGTTGAGTTGTTCTTGGTATATCTCTGAGGCTCTTTTGTCTTGCAATAGTGAAATACTTTGGGGACAAATCTTTTAGACTCTTGAAGCGTTCATATGGTCTAGTCCTTTGCTTCAGAATCTTGCCTGCTTCAGTCCTCATAAATTAGAATCGAGGTTATTCCTAATAGGTGGTGGGGGTGGTTGTTGTTGTGTTTGTTTGTTTTAAATCTGTGTCTTGTTAGCCTACCAGGGAAACAGACAAGGAATGTTGTATGTGATGTGCTGCAGCCTGGCTGCAGTCATCCTGTTAACAAGTCATTTGTACTGTGGTCTTATCAGGGCACAGGGCTTCAGATCTTGGCAGACACAACACATGACTTAACTTTACTGCTGGGAAAGGTTTTCTGGGAGCAGTGCCCTGGGAATGATATCTATCATTATCAATACAGGCCGTTCATTTAACCGTTGTTCTGTTGTCTCTTCTGGTGTTCTCATGCACAAATATCCATTCATAGTTCTCTATGCCATTCTTATTTGCAAAGATCTGTGACAGTTATCTTTTTTCAGTTATCTTAGTATGAATGTATATTCCCCTTTGCCATGACTCAGTCATTGTACTGAGGAATAGACATGAACTGTTTATATCTGAGAGTCATGCCAGCATGCCAATAGAAACATTGCCTCAATCTGAACTGTAGTCAGCAACTTTGAAGAAGGCATTGCTGCCAGATGGTCAGATGTCAATTTAACACTCAAACTAGATATGTCAGAAAGTTGAAACAAATCAATAAAACTATTTAGAAGAGATTTGCAATGTGAGTTTTCTGATAACTAGCTCCTCTTTTATTTTTTTCTAAGATAGACTGATTAGATTAAGACACTATGAACTAAAAACAAAACAAAACAACAAAACACTGAAAGCCGGACATATTCTAGTCTGAATTGTTCAACAGCAAAAGATTCAGAAAATAAATGCATAAATACACTATCTTTTATCTACCTGTTAATAGTCACTATGTCATTGCGCTCTGTCTTTATCCAAAGCGAACTATTCAGATAAGATAACCTATTAAAATATCTTTGGATGAAATTCACTGTCAACAGTGTTTTTTTTCCTAGAGCCAAAACATAGCATCATACCAGACAATACAAAGAAAATCACCTCTGTCCCAGCTGAAACCAGGACACCTGGTTGGGAATGAAGCTCCACAGTCAACATGCTAGACAAAGAACAAAATTCAAGGGCATATTTGCGAATAGTAATATTGGAAAACTGGCCATGAAATAGTTCTCTTTCCATCAGTACTTCTAAGAACAGCCTGATTTTTCCAGCTGAGTTCATGCTGGCCTTATCCTACCTGTACATGGCTCTGCACTGAGGTTACAAAAGAAGCATATTCTTGGCAGCTTAGTGACAGTATTAGTGCTCATATTCACACACTGCATCACCTCCTTCATCACATCTCTCTGTTATTAATGTTTATCTGATGTAGCTGAAGATTGAAATCTTTGCCTACACACACAGCAGATTTATTAGACATTGGCTGCAGCACATATTTATGTGTGTTCAAATGGGAATTGAAAAAAAATATATGCAAGAGCAGATGAAAGTCACAATTGAAGAATCAAAAGAGGTGTTAATTGGAGGTAGACTATAGAGGAACAGTGATGTTTCTTTTTCTTCAGAGAAAACTTTTCATTCCTTTTGCCTTTATAAAACAAGTAATAAAGGCATAGCTTTGCTAACATCCTCTAGATTCAATAGCTTGTCTGAAGTCTAACTGATTGCATGTAACATGGTGCTTGAAATTCAGATAATAGGAACATACAGAATGGCACAAAGCCAAAATTTTGTGGCAGTCCACAAGCCTGTAACAACTACTACTAATGGTATTTGCATTTAAATTTTTTTTTTGAAATCCTTGCCCGTTCTGAAATCAAACATGAACAGAACCCACTTTCGGTCTCAGCGCCAATGTAACAGATCCACTGTAGAAAACTTCTATCAGTATAAATGAGATCAAGCTCTGGGGCAAAAAAAACCTTGGAATTGTTTTGTAAATGCCATGCTTTTTGACATGTCTACATGTGTAAAGAGAGATCTCATCTCAAAGCAGGCAGACACTTGTTTAATTGGTTAAATTGCCTGCACAAAAACTGTCAAATTGGGAATTTTGGAATTCTCTTCTGATAAGTCTTGCTAATTGGCTTTGCTCTACACGGGGATGGTCAGACAACATGCAGACTCCTGAGTTAATAGATATGTCCTTGGTAACTGTCTAGGTTTTTGCCTGTGGTTTGAGAGCAAGAAATTACACATATCTTAATTTTTCCTGCACTTTTAAAATTTAGATAATGATCTTAATGGTATTATTTTGTGATGCATGTTTTGGTCAGAGGTAATGCTTTCATAAATGTTGTTTTGTTGAGAATTTCAGAGAAATATGCTGTACCTTCTTATTGACACAAAGTGCAAGATGATGATAAAATTGAAGGATGCCTGTGTAGAATGACAAGTTTTTTTTTCTCTCCCAGTGTGTTGATGCCCGGGCTGTCTTTTCCCCAGAAGCAGGAGCAAAAGAGAAGAAACTTTTCTTCACTTTGCAAAACGATGTCTCTTTTGCACCACTGACTTTTTTCACTCCATAAATGATGTGAGTAAATATAATTTACAAATCTATGTTGTGACAATCTCTTAACTTTTTCTCATGAAAGTAATTGTTCTGAAACAGTCTTTCAGTCATGATTAATTTTATACTTGGCTGACTCATTTTTGTCTTGCAATTAGATACACTGTGTGCATGCTTTTATCTTTAAAGATCAATTCTGGATATTATGCAGAGAAGTAATTGAATTAGTTTGCATATATAATTTTTTTTACAGTTCAGACATACTTAGTTAACTAGACAGTCTTGTTCTCTAATTGACTTATTTTGGTTTGCTTTTAATTAATCCTGCTATCTCCATGATGGCACAAATTCTGGATTTTCAGAAGGCTGAGTGTAAGATAAATGCAGTATCTTGTGGTTCTTATGGGGGGGGTTGGGAACAAACAAACAAACAAAAAAAAACAAACAAAAAACCCCCCACAACTATTGAACTGAGAAAAACATGTAGTGGATGAAGTTTTGCTTTGGGACCCTGTGACTAGAGAGATGCAGGACTCCAACATGGACTTCATCATGACATTGATAAACATTCTACTTCCCAATTTGTCTGCAATTCTAATACCTCTTCAAACTCTGATGTTTATTCCCTATTAATTTAGATAGATAATTGTTCTTCTCATGCTTCACTTTATAATTATCTAAACTAAACCACACCTTGAATTTTTGTTGGATGTGTTTCTTTAGATGGCTCAGTCCCATACCTCAATAAACTTTAGTCCTCTGGATTAAGTACTCCCATATCACTCAATGTCTATTCTACAGGGCTCTGTGAATTATCTGCCTGTTCAGTCTGTATATTCACCAACTTAAAGTACTTTTTCTGCAAAGTAGCAGATTAAAACAGAATGTAGTCCATTCATGGCTCTATTAAATATTTACACATTATCTTTAGACTTTTTATATGTACATAAATATCCCAGAGCCAACCAATATGTGAAGACCTGAGCACCTGCTTGATTGGTAAGAGATAGAAATTGTTTCTTTCACAGTCCCAGATTTCTGTAACAGACTGAAATAATTGGCTTAAGCCATCTTCAGAGCATTTTCAGAAGAGCTGTGCCTTCATTTTTGTGAGTCATTTCAAACACTGTTAATCATTTCTTGATACTGCTGCTGATAGCTTCCATCCCAGGTCTGCCAATGCCCTTAAGTCACTTGTATCAAACGAGAAAGAAATGCTGTGTGGTTTTTTTTTTTTTTTCTTCCAGCTCTGGATCTGAATCATACCTTAAGTTGCTGGGCCATTATCAGACTGTTATGGTTTTATGATTTTTGGTTATTGGTATTCCACATCATAACATCTTGTAGTGCACTGGTAGTTAAAGAGTTAATGCTCCAGTTCCAGGTACCTGTCTGGAAGAGAAGAAGAAATACATACCCCAGGAGGCTTTGCATTCAGAGAAGAGATATAACCCCTGGCAAGGTCACCTGATGTCCTTTTCTTCTTTTGGCTCTCCTCCCTGCTGCTTGACCCAACTGCACATCTCACCTCAGTGTTACAGTGAGGCTTTCAGCTCTTGGACACTCCTTCTCTCATTATATTTGATTGATTAGCTTCAATTCTTATTATATTGTATTATAATGTATTATCTTGCATTCTGATACTATATTTAGTAAATTAGTTTCTTTCTTCTCAGATTGTTGCTCCTGGTCTTAATTGTTCAGGGTCCCCTGTTTCCTTTTTTTGGAGGTCTGGATCTGTGGATCCCTCCACCCTGCCAGTCATGGAACTGGGCTGAACCAGATCGTTACTGATCAATCTCTAAAAATGAATGAAATTTGAGGTCTGAGAAAAGATTTTTCATGCCACCCAAATTGTCACCTGGTTACTTCGATGTTGGGACAATGGGGTCAACAGTGTGTGGCAAGAACATAGAGAAGGTTGCCAACTGGGTGGCATTGCTAGGGACTCAGCCATTGGTATTAGTACATGCTAGAACCAGGCCTCTTCACCCTCTGAAAGAGGATGTTGTTAGCTGTGAAAGAAAGATACCCCTTCAAAGACGATCTGATGCCTGAGGGGAAAAAAAAAAAAAAAAAAAGGACTGATAGGGAAAAAGACATCTGTTACTTGAGAGACTATGCTGTGGTGGAAATGTTACGTAGCCCCATTTTCATTCCTGATGAGCCAGACCAAGAGCATGATCCTGGGAGAGTCAGGTGTACACAAAGTATGTGGCATATATTCACAAAAACTGCACCAGAAAGGTATGCCAGTTCGTGTGCAGCAATGTATGGCAGAGGGGAAAGAGGACCCCCTTATAAACAAACTGATTAATAAACTCCAAGACTTTGAGTTCCATTTCACCCCTCTATGAGCTTGTGTTTCCGCTATTTCAAAAGTAGCTGAAAAACTGGACAGAATGGAAATATGATAGATGAACTGTCTACTGTGCTTAATGCTGAAGGATGCGTGGTGGTATCAGATACATCTGATGGGGACAAGGATTCCCAAAACAGCCTATTGGGCAGGCTGATCAAATTGGTTTCCTCCCAGCCTGGATCATCCAATGTCTCAGCTATCAAAAGAAAACATCTTCCTGCACATTCAAGTGACAACAGTAAGACTGTAAAACTGTTGCGTTTTGCCGTGTGGCATTACCTACATGACCATGGAGAAGATATGAAGAAGTGGCATAAAAAACCCCCTCCTGCACTTCAAGCTTGGGTAAAAGAATTACAAGACAGATCAACCGCTAAGGTGAACCTCTCCAAAGAGATGATTGCTTCAGTTGCTGTGGGACACAGCAATAGCCATAAGAACAACAGAGATAACAAATAGAGGGGGCCCTGCCCCCAGCCGGGGGTGGAAGGGATAATAGAGTGCATTGGACTGTGTGGATTAGATGGCCTGGCATGTCAGAACTACAGAAATATAAGGCCCTGGTGGACACTGGTGCACAGTGCACTCTAATGCCCTTGAGTCACCGAAGGAAAGAATCAATTTATATTCATGGGGTGACTGGGGGTTCCCAACAATTGACTATGTTGGAGGCTGAAATAAGCCTCAGTGGTAAAGACTGGCACTCTTTCTCTCATTATATTTGATTGGTTAGCTTCCATTCTAATTATATTGTATTATAGTGTGTTATCTTGCATTCTGATACTATTATTTAGTAAATTAGTTTGTTTCTCCTCAGATCATAGCTGCTGTTCTTAATTATTTGGGGTCCCCTGTTTCCCCTTTCCAGAGGCACAGATATGCAGATCCCTCTGCCCCACCACTCATGGAACTGGGCTGAACCTGCCCATAAACCATTGACAAAGACTGACTAAATTTTTGCCATAGCTCATGCATTATTTCTCCTGAAGTCAGTTACTTAACTCTTGGATTTTAGGTTATGTTCTAACCCTCCTTCCTCTGAACGCTTTATTTAACCATTCACAGATGTACTGTACATCTCTTAACCACTTCTTTTTAGTGTTGTGTGACAGTGCCCCACAACACAGCTTCTTTTGTATTATAAGGTAACTTACATGTCCATATTTTATATAAAAGCAACAACACAGTAGAGAGATCTGTAAAACAAGAAGACTTATTTGTTCCCAGTTCACTTCTTTTTTTCATGTTTACTTATTAATATGCAGTCATGCATGGAAACACTCTTGTTACATTCAATTTCATTGGTATTCAGCTCTTTCAAAAAAGAGTTATTTCAGTCTCTGGGAAAACAAACAAAAAACACCACCAACAAAAACTAGCAAAGCAAACAACCACCACCACCACCACACACACACACGCACCAAACACAAAACAAATGAATAAAAAAAATAGCCTGGGCTGTAAAGCTGAGTTCCCAGCTCCTGTTTGTGCAAATATAAAAGTACATAATGAATATATCTGGACACCAGTGTGGGAAGAAACTCAGCTGGAAGCTCTTTGACCTTGTAGAGGAAAAGCCAACAGATGAAGCTGTCAATTTGGATAAAATTGAAGTAAAAGTAAGGTGCACATGTTAACAGTGGTGATAATTAACTACTGGACTACCTTACCAATACATGCGGTAGCATCTCCTTTACTTGGTCTCTATGAAGTTGTTATTATATTGAGCATGTGTCTGTCAAAAGAGACGGAAACACATGAAAGACAGATCCATCAAGAACCATTAATTGTGAGCGAGCATGTACAGTTTCCATCACAGACCATCTTTAAATTGCCAAATGTGAGAAATAAACAGAATATCCTGTAAGAAGTATTCCTCAGAACTCGCTCTCTTTCCACAGGTATTTGTTACTCGCAACCTTAGGAGATGTTCTGTGATGCATATAAAGGTCCTTACATTCTTAAAGAGAATACAGAGGAAATGAGGAAAAGGAAATTCTATAGCATTCCTAAGAGAATCACAGCAGTAATTACTATAATGATTACTTTTGGACTTGAAACACCAGGGAAAAAAAAAGTCCTTATGTTGTATGAAAATTGCAAGCAGGCACACAAGAAGGATTTAATGATATATCGACTCATTTTGAGATATCGGTTTCCACAGAAAAGGCAAGTGCACTGAGAACACAAAACAGCTTTAACATTGCAGTCAAATGCATTCTAAGTATTGAAATATAATCATTGCTTTCATTTTTCAGCCTACCAAAACTTACAGGTTTATGTTCATTACACCTTGGCAAAGACAGATAAAATAGAGACTAAGTATTCAACTATTCTGTGAAGATGAAAGAGATTGCCAAGCTGCAACAGCATACAACTATCAGGCATGTTCTGATAGCTATTTATTCTACCTATACTGACTGCGATCCAACCACTGAACTAAAAGTGGTCCAGCAGCAATTCCTGGAAAATCTGTTTGGACAAACGTTTAATACAAGGTTCAGTAAGATGAAATTCCTACTATGAGAAATCAAGTAGAAAAGCTAGTCAGAATAAAAAATGACAAAAGATAAAGTGCAAGATTTATCAAAAGTGGTCAATCTGCACACCTTAAGAGCTATAATCCATACAAGATAAATTGATTCATAAATTGATCTCAACTGAGAATGCCAAAAATTAGTATTAATAGATTGATTTCAAAGGCAATTAAGAAAAGGTTGGAAGGAGCATTTACAACTCCTTACCCATGTCTCTCATTTTTAATACTGAAACATTTTTGATGCAGTGAAGGCAAGGATCTAACAAAGAGGTGCTACATGGAACATGCAACAATGGGCTGCACAGCAGGCTCCTTCATGGATATTAACATAAGGAATGTCCTCATGAAAAAAAAAAAAACAACAAGGGAGACTCATTGGCTTGTTCTGCTATAAGCACTGAAGAATAAAACTTATCCTTTCCCAGGAGGCATCATTCCATCAATGTTATTTAGTCTGTAGGAATGTTCATCATCACTTTGCTGGTAGGATACATTCTACTACTTAGAGTCTCAATTCTGTGTCATTTTCTGAGGTTTGTCTGAAACATTTTCACTGTTACTGCAGATGAAACCTGGAAGAAGGAGTTAGAGGCTGCCTTTTTCTTCAATTTCTGCCTAGCAGTTCATGAATAAATTACTCACTGACTACATGTTTAATTAACCCTTCCACACTTCCTCTGTTCCTTTCTGTTTAGCTCATTTTTTTCTAGGCTGCAGTGAATGGGTATCGCTCTGGGCCATATAAAAATATTTGGCTGTCCATTAATGCCCAAACCACCGAGGCACGTCTTCAGCTTATTTGTAACACTGGGGAAAGATCTTTGCTTTTAAATGAAGCTGACAAATCAATGACACATTCTCAAGGGTACTTTAAATATTACTGTTTGAAAGCTATTATATTGCCTCTGGATTCCACCACTGTTAATGCAAAAGAACTAGATGAATAAATAGAGCTAATGAACTAAAGAAACACTTAGTTTATAAACTTTCCCTTTAGAGACTTAGTTTTGATTTGGTTGTCCAAAACTTGGGAGGTTGAAAGTCTTATTTATTGATGGTATTCTCTGCTTATGTATAATATATAATGCAGAGCAGGAAATCACATTCATTTTAAATACATCCAGAAAAATATACCTGTAATGTTTCATTCTTCTGACCATGGCAAAGAATGGAATTTTTTTTTTTCAAACACTGACAAAATCTGCATAGTCTTTGAAAACTGTTGACTAATATACAACATACTAATATGTGGGAAGAAGAGCCAGAATGTCTATGGCAATCACACATATAGTATACTACTTTTTTTTCCCCAGTGATAGTGGCTTTTGAAGGTGAGGAAGATGGTTGAAAGCCAAGACGCTTTTTCACATGTACATAGACACACACAGATCCTCAGCCTTTTCTAGTTCACCCGTGAGGTTCCATATTTCCAAGGAAATACTTCTAAGAGAGCTGTACTTGTTTATCCTTTCTCTAATATTACTGCTGTGAGCTCTTTTTTAATGCTCACATTATCAAAATGATGGTAGAGAGAAATTCTGGCATAATTAAATGGCTTAGAAGAGGCTTTCCCATTCTTTTTTCGCTTTATAATGCTGTTTTTTATGACTATTAACTGCAACAGAGAGTAAAAAAACCAGCCTGCAGAAATCCAGATCAGACTCATTCTCTTTCTTCACAGATGACCAATGCAGTCATCACTTTGAAGTTATGAAAGTGCAAAATATAAAACTTGCTTAAATATGCTTATCAGTTTTGATAAGTTAATGGCTTTTTCTTAGTATAATTGGTCCTTCTGGGAATGGTAGTTCTCATATTTCCTATTCATTTATTCTTGGCATCTTGGGAACCTCCACTCTTAATTTCCAGTGAAATTAACAATGATTAGGCTCAGTTGCTGGTTTTAACTGTCCTGTGCAGAAAGTAGCATCATTGTTATGTTATAGGAGCTAGGAGATCTGGATTTAACTTTTAGATATGTAACTTGCTTACATTGTATCCTCATTGTACAAATCTCATGTGCTTTTACTTGCATGCCTCTCCATCACACTTGCCCAGGAGAAACTAGTTCTTGGTTTTGAATGCAGAGTTTATCAAGATTCATCTATGTCTTCAAACAAGACCTCTAGTAATGATTTCAGTAAGTTCCAGCTGTTAGGTCATTACATCCTTTGAAGACATTTATCCAAGAAAAGTATCAAGAGCTGCATCAAAGCTATGTCATGGAATCAAAAGTGAGTCTGGTCCATGGCCTATTTAACATATGGTCCCAAAAGCTGTTCTTGAAGAATGGGCCATAGTATTTCACACCAAGAACAATCCTGTTAATTAAGACAGAACCTTGAGGAATATAGGAGAAATGGAAAACATCTTTTCTGCAAGCAGAACTCCAGGCTTGACTAGTCATGTTAGCTCTAAGATACAGTAGTGACAGAGATGTTGTAAGGCATTTTGAAGCACTGAAACTTTTCATTTCCCATTACCTCTATCCAACCACCACCCCTGTTATCTTCTGCTTTTCCCACATCTATAGACCTCACCTCATTATAAAGCTGCTGAAACTGGCAGAGATCAGAGATGTCAACCACACTATATGTCTCCTTCAGAAAGGCACTGGCATATCTTAAACTGCCCATGCTGCAGCACAGAAGTTATATTTGGGATAACTAGTCCCAGGGAAGTCACTAGGAATTCTGCTGAAAAAAAATGTCCTAGGTATTTTTGATAATCCTATCCTGTAGTAATGGGATTTGTTGATAATAGAAGAGTAAACATTATACCAGTGCTGTAAACTTGAGTAAACTTGAGGGTAATGAATCTCTAATTAAATATGGCACTTGTAAAAAGCAGCATTTTTTTTCTGGTTGATTTTTTACTTTCTCTTGACTTTTGGATTTGCTGATGAAACAATGTAGAAATAAAAGAGAAAGTTCTTGATAATTTGCCCTGTTATTTTGTAATTACACATTGGGAAACAAAGTGGAATGTTGCATCTCAGTGTCCCAAACCCATGGTGGGGCACATCTGAGTGACATGCAAGAATTGTCCATAAAAGATAATGAGGACAAGCTGTTGCCTAAAAATATACTTATTTCAAATAGCCTTACTTTCCTCCTGAGTTGAATAGCTTTATGAGTACTGCAGAAACTATGGAAGCTGCTCCAATTAGATAAAGTACTCTGGTGAAAGATCTTACTGGTTTTGGAAATGGTAAGTTCTCTAAGACTGTTTTATTGTTATCTAGAGAAGCACAAAAAGAAGAACAAATCAAAATTGTTTTAAGATACTGTGAAGAAATAAGTTTGATTTTTCAAGAGCTTAGAGTATTTCAGGCTCATATTTGTGCCAACATGGAGGCATGGGTGAAATAGCACTTAGAATCTAGAGCCCCATTTTCATGGTCTTCAAAACTTCAAGAAAATTACTTTTTGCAAGATGTTGGAATAGTTAGTGCTTTTTATTGCTTTAAAGGGCTTCTTCAAAGATTTTCATAAGGTTATTTGAATTGCTTTTAGCTAACCCAGATGGCAAGA
Organism: Gallus gallus; assembly: GCF_016699485.2. Classification (NCBI taxonomy): domain Eukaryota; kingdom Metazoa; phylum Chordata; class Aves; order Galliformes; family Phasianidae; genus Gallus; species Gallus gallus. The sequence continues at coordinate 36,836,308 of NC_052536.1, forward strand.
TAAAAAAAAAAAAATGATTTTCTGCGATTGCAGTTGCCTAGATCCTTCTCTGAACTGAAAGCCAAGCAAGTTGTTTGTGATTAAAAGTTCTATACCAATGACATTCAAAATGTGGCCTAACTAAAGTATTTGCATTAAGTAGCAGAATCTATTTGACACTTCAAATGCCAGCACTGAAATAGAAGTTTGAAGGATATATAACTCCATTCCTTTCACCAGTTCAGATGGATTTCTTCTTCCCCCCCCCCCCCCCCCCCCCCTCTTTTCAGGACTGCCTACAATAAAAAGAACCCTGTGTACAATTAGTCCAAGGCCTAGATGGATAAGGACTTGATCAAGTTACACCAGAGAACAAGCAGCAATAGGAGCCAGAGGCAAAGAAGGTTGTCCTTTCTGTCCATGAACCACAGACTAGCATCCATGAACCTCTGAGGTCTTCAAATAACTAATTTCTGAGCAATATCTCCTCTCCTTTCTCTTTGAAAACTAGTGAAAGAGTGAGGAACCAAAAGGTTCAGGTTGGATATTAGGAAAAACTTCTCGGAAGGAGTAGTGGGACACTGGAATGGGCTGCCCAGGGAGGTAGTTGAATCACTGCCCCTGGAGATGTTTGACAAACACGTAGATGTGGTACTAAGAACTACATAGTTTAGTGGGCAACATTGGTAGGTGGACAGTTGGACTAGATGATCTTAGAGGTCTTTTCCAAGCTTAAGGATCCTATGTTTCTACTCAGCCTGTCCTTTATCTACACAAATGATGGGCAGAGGGTATACAGTCCATGGAAATTAAAGAGGTGGGACAAAATTAAGATTTTTTTCAGTGCTGACCCCAGCACTGAGGTGAACAGCCTTGTGGAAGCTGAGTGCAGCACATATCAATACCAGCTGTTGTCTGGGCTCAATGGAGTATTTGAGGCAACTAGCACTGCTCATCCAGGAAGATCCCCACTGGGTCATTTTCCTGACAGAGAGCTGATGAAATAAGGAAAAAAGGTTGCTCAGTTCCAATTACCCACGCGTACATGGTCCAGGCAGCTTGCTGCTTGTTTGAGAGTCTAAACCACAATCACTTTGCAAAATGAATCTCAGCTTCCTCACTTAACACAGAATTGAAAACTTGATGAATAGCACATTCTTGTGTTAATATTTGTTAGTTCCTCATTTTATGTTTTAAAGTAAAGTGGCACATGATAAATCATATCTAATAGCTTCATGATTCTAAGTAGTTCTGATTTCTGCAGTAATTTATGCCTACTGATATGTGGATTGGCAGCATATCACCATCAGCCTCCTTTTGAGTAATGGATTCGGTGTGGAAGGCCAGAATGCCCTTTGTGCTGTCTCTTATTGATCAGTTTCATGATTACTGTATAGTGAAGAATAAAAATCAAAGCATTAAATTTTAATTTAAAGCAAGCTGAATTTCTTAAACTGGGTTTGCAAGGTTAGTTTATTCTTTCATGGATGGATGCCTCCATCTGCCTTAATGCCCCGTAAAAATCACTGACGTTTGTGTCATGCGTGGAGCGTGGACAGCATCCATTTTACCTTTGCATCTTTAATATAAAGAATTGATCCTCCCCAAACCATAACCTTTCTGCCTATCTTTCAGACTTCAGCCTGGTAGCAAAGCTGGGTTTGGCTCCAAAGCAAATTAGGACAAGAGTGTACAAGCTCTGAATTTTTCAAATTGAGAAACAGAATTAATTCACAAGTGCAAATATTCATTTAGTGACCTCATTCTCCTCTCCAAATAGACATGACCTATTAGCTCCACAGAACAATAGAAAAGGCACAAGTTAGATGAAATTTCAAGAAAATGCTCTCTAAACACATTTCCTCATTAATGACTAGAATGAGAAAAACAACAACAAAGGTCTCACTGTCAAAGGGGAAAGATAAAGGTACAAGGTTTTCCAGGATGAGGCTTAAACACCTGGATTCTTTCCCTTTCTGTTGTCCTCAGTTGACAACATAAAATGTTACTCATTGAATAATGAAGAATGTTGGTGAGTGGACTCTGTGGATGGGCTGATTTCAGTCAAAGGCTTTTAAATAACCAGTCTTAACCTTATTTTCAAACTAGGAAGTAGGAAACCTCGTTTTGCAGATATATCTTTCTTTTGTTACTCTTAGAAGATGCACGTGTTCTTTTTTCACTGGAATAACCACTAATAACTGCCAGTCTAAATTCATCCAAAACCAGGAATTTCCTTATACTAATCAGTATATTGGTGTGTCTCTACTTGCATGAAAACAACTGCCACACTTCCTGATAATTGTAAGCTTAAGAAATTCTTTTGCCTATCCTACCATTTGCCAGTCACAACCCCTGGAAGGACTACTGAGAAGGAGTTATATTTTTGCCACTGACTTATGTACTGCCTGCTCACAAATGACACAATTAAAGAAGAGTGTTACCCCCTTTGCACCTTTCACACTACTGAAAAAGGGGGTACAGCATCAAGTTGCTGTTCTGTAAAGGTGTCTGTCCCCAGTCCAGTCAGTCTGCCTTGCCTGGAGATGTTGATGTATGCTGTTACCAGCCTCTGCCTGCTGTGTTCAGATGCTGAAAAAGTGAGCCTTGGTCACTGAGAGCCCTGCCTGGGCTATGTCTAACCCTCGTCTCCCCCTGCTCCAAGCTCACCTCCCTTAGGAGCAGCTGTTCTCATTGCTCCCTGACTATCCAAGACAGGATTATGATTTTTACTTTTTTTTCCCCCTGGCTTTTATAGACTGCTATTTGATCTGTACATAATACTCAGAAAAAGGCAAAAAGCTGAGCATAAGCACGTCAAGAATGCCCTGTTCTAGAGGGAAAGGCAAACCACCAGCTACTGACTTGGAGCCTGTATGCGATAATGCTTTCCCTGGAAAACTAGAGGCAGATGAAAGAGAGAATCAGGATAATCCTCTCAACTGCTAAGAGACCTTGATCATGTAACACAAGTGCCCCTAACAGCAGAAAATGTTCTTTATTCTTGGTTAATGTTTAAAGGCTTCAAAGCGCAATACTGCTATGGCTGTGATTGAAAAGGACAAATTCTGCTCACAAACACGCATCAAGGTTTTCTTGCTTATTTCCTACTCAAAGCATTTCCCCTCCCCCTCAAAATACCGAGGAAGGTGTTACTTAGAGAGACAACAACAGTAGCTGAAAACTATTTAATCGACTCCAGGAGCTTGGGGCCAGTAGGATAATGCAAAAGCTTTCACTTGCCCTGTGTGGGTTGTAGCACTCGTGCTTGTCATATTAACACTCTTGGAAAACATGTTAACACTCCTGATAGTGTTAAGGTGGGAAGACTCCAGCCTGCATAGCTGTTTTAAATGCTGAATTCCCATTTCAGAGGAATCCCTTGCACTAGCAAAAGCATAGCGTATTTGGAAGCCAAACACATGCGTTTGCTTGGTGGCTTTTTTTTTTTTTTAATTTGTCACAGGTATAGATTTCTGAAAGCACGCTGGTTGAAAAAAGTTAACAATTTGTTTAATTGGCTGGAGTGTTTCTCTAAGGTAACAGAAGCTACATTAGTTCTTAGATGCTTTTGGCCACAAAGCTGTTTTAGATTCCCCAGGATGCTCTTCACTCCTTGGAGCAGCACTGGTTTTTCTCCTCTATTGAGGAACTGGGACTCAGATCTGCTGTAGCATCTCAGGAGCACAGACTGTCAGAATCTTTCCTGGACCAACATTCATTTCAGCAATGATTTAAGAAAGAAAACTGACCCATTAAGCCACATCCCCTAAACAAACACAACCAAAAGCCGCATATTTTGTCTTCATTTCCTGATCTTTTTGAGAGGCTGTGAGAGTGCCAGAAACAAACTAGCCACCTCGTGCTGCTATGAGTGCATAGGAGAGTAGATACTGAAAACAAAACGTTGTTTCTGACCCACAATGACTTTTTGACAGGAGACTGACTTGGAGGGATCAAGAAAGAGGAAATCTGTGGTGTCGGTTTTTTTTTTTTTGGTAAAATCTTACATGAGTGTGAAGAACATAGGAGTTGAGGAGGGAGCTGTACCCCAGCACACAGCACATGCCACTCCTAGGAATCTCTACCCCACCCCATTGACACTGCCAGTGTTGTTCCTGTGACAAGCTATGAGAGCTGGACCTTGAGACATCTCTCCAGAAATGACATAACAATCTGAATCTATACTAATGTATTTGATGATTCCCTTCATTGTTAATGAGGACAGTACAGGTTGTTTTTACTAAATTACACTCTTATCAGATTTTAAATTCCCTCCCTCAGAGCTTGAGGTGGAAAGAAATAATTTGTGCAAAACTATCAAAGATTCAATAGGAGGGTGACAGAGAACTTGACTTTCTCTAGGTTAGTACCCTAGCCACCACATACAGTGTCAATCTCCTTTTTCCTCGTCTGAAGTAGCTGGGATAGTTTCAACATATCTCTGGTCTCTGAATATATGGCAGGACTGAGACTGAATTTGAATTTTTTTACCCCTGTGAAATGGGGTATTCTGGGGAGGATCCCAATTTCTTGTAAAAAGGGGATTCTCTCCTTCCGTGGAAAGACTTGAGTATGTTGCTGCTCAAGCACCACAGGTACATCCCACAGGCCTGTGAGTTGATGCATATCTACCTTCCAGAGGTTGCCTACATTGCTTCTGAGAATCCCTGGCTGGCAACCTCAGTGTTTCTTTTCAGCTCACTGGTTTCTGGGAATCCTTTTCTTTCATTCCACATGCCTCACTTTTTGTTGTCCAAGGCACCTGTATATCTATTTTGAATTCCACAAAGCTCTGTTGGTCTCAAGAACCTCACTGTGTGACCCTGAGAAACTAAACCCTTGTTTCTTACAGAGCAGTCTAGGTCCAGACATATGAAGGAACATAGAAAATCCCAGGTTACTCAATACATTATTGAATCTATGGGAGTAGTGACTAAGTCATTAGATGGTCTTCTCCTCAGGTACAATGCATAAACAGATAATGTTTAGACAGCTGTAGATAAAGTTCATGGGAGGTACTGGAGAGAGGATTTTCCCTTGAGGATCACAATTAGCCTTTGTACACTTTCAGTTTAACCAGACCATAGCACTTTACTCTCCTCATACTCACAAGGTCCAATATTAACAATATTGAACTGTGGTGGCTAATCAGACAAGGAGGAGAAAAATACGAGCCCGTATAATTCCTTTTCCTACATAAACTTTTTCTCATCCCATTCCATTCTCCTTTTACAGGAGTCTTACTATTATTTGCACTACTCACAAAAAGTACAATGAATGCCATCTTAGCAGCAAGATGCTGCTGCTTCTGCCTTTTATACTACTTCCTGATATTTGAGAAACTGTTTGTAATTCAGATGTTGAAATAATGGCACAGTTGTGAAGATTTAACACCACTGGGTGATATTTCAAGCTTCAGAACATTTTATGTTTCTTTGGTGGTCTAATTTTCAAGGTGATTTAATTCATTTTTGCTTCTGTATCCCCATAGCAACTGTATTCAGAAGTGCCTTTTACTATTTGGGCAGGCTAAAAGGCTGCAGCCTTTCTCCCAAGATGCAAGATGACATACTGGGATCAGTGGTGACATCTTTGTCACAGGAAGTGGTGATGCTTACTAGGACTAAGCTTGTGGGCTGCCTGGAAGCTGTAGCTAATTCAAAATGCAGCAGCCTGCCAGAACAAAAAGATGAAAAACATCATACTAATCTCTAAATTGTACATTGGCCACCCAGTGGAGCCTGGTTTTACTTCAATGTACTGCTCCTTATCTCCAAAGCCTTAAGATTTGGCTGACTCTGAGGACATCTATTTTCTGCCTGCTAGCATGAAGGCTGTAGCTGATGAATGTTTTAAACTTTTCAGCTCTAGACTGACAGCCAAATGATGAAGGGGCACAATGCAGTTATTTCTTCCTACTTCCTGAGTTCATCTCCTTTTTCTTTTCAATCTGCACTATACTAATGGAGATTTCCCCCTTACAGAATATGGCTGGGAAAGCTCTCTCTCATACAGATAGGACAGAGTGTTTGGTTTTTTTTATTACTTTTGTGTGTAAGACAGACTTGTGTTATCACTGGTGAAAGTATCATCAGTTCTTTTTATAAACAGGCCTGCTAGAAGTCATGCTATGTGTTTTTAAAATGTCTTAACAATGAAACAGAGATGAGAAAGATGAGAAGGAGGCATTCTCCTGTGTTTTAGAGAGCAGAGGCCCAATAAAACCTAGCACTGACATATAACTGATGCATTTTTGCCATCCAGCAACTCTTTTACTGCATTAATAAAGTTCTTAAATGGACACAACAGAAGGATAACTGTACACTGTACATCAAGGTTTGTTTAGTGAAGACACACAATATTCCTTGAATAGAATCACAGAATCACTAAGGTTGGAAAAGACCCACAGGATCATCCAGTCCAACCATTCACCCATCACCAATAGTTCTCGCTATACCACGTCCTTCAACACAACGTCCAGATGTCCCTTGAACACCTCCAGGGTCAATGACTCCACCACCTCTCTGAGCAGCCCATTCCAGTGCCTGACCACCCTTTCATTATATACTTTACAAATACCATACTTTCTGCAAGCAATGACAGATACTAATGCAGTTGTATCATTTCCAGATTTCAGCCTCACTGATGGAATTAATTCAGTCTTATCAATACATATTAGTTTTTTGCCTCATGTTGAGACGACATCTATGTCCAGTGCCTGGTGTCTTAACATCTTTGCCCAGAGCTCTCAGGAGATATGGATAGGGAACAACTCAGCTTTGGAATCACGCCAGTCTCAGCACTGAGCTGACTGTTGGACCAAAGAAACAGGTCCAGATGTCGACATTTGCATATCTGTATAGTTTTAATAATGTATTGGATAATAACTACAGATTGAGTTTTTAGATGCCACAGTATGACTGCAGGAACTCAGTTCACAAGTCTGGTCATGCTGGTATATTTTCAGCTTCTGGTTTCAGTTTTGGTACCTGAACACTTTCCCTTGCCAAGCCTAAGAACTGAACTTAGACAACAAAATCCCATTCACCCAGAGCCTAGTCTTGAAAAAACCTAAAGTTTATGAGTAGACTGTACAGTAAAGTGTCCCACTGTATCTCACAACGCTGAACATACCCTGTACTCACTTTAACTGGTGATTTCTGGTGCTAGTCAGGTTTAATTGTAACCACATTGGAAGTCTATAATCTTTTTTTATCTCATTTAGCTTGAATTAATCTCCCCTAACCAGCACTGAGAATAGCTCTATTCCCTCTTAAGATGTTGGCCATAGAGTCATTGTTGTGACTCATTACTGAGAATCCTTTTTCTGCTCAGCAAAATTGAGACAAAGGAATGCCTCATCAAGTTTTTACTGTTCTGCTGCCTTGCATTTATAAAGCTTATGGAATAGGCTATATACAAAAGTCCTTCCTGTAGAAGGTCACCCAATTATAGTCCAGAGAACAAAACCATTAAGTTTGAATCATACAATGCTTTGCTTTAAACTTTTTTCATCTAAAAAGCCCTTTTAAAATTACTAGTAATATTTCTGAGTATAGTTACGACTAATTTATAGTAATTAGAGGAATTACATCCCTAAGTCTCACATTCCTGCATATATTTCAGTATTTCTATAAAATACATATGAGCTCCTGTGTGCTCTCTCTCTCTCATCACTGCAGCTTCTTCAGGAAATAGCTATGCTTTTTTTCCACCTCTGCTTGCTTCCTGTCATCCCAGACCATGAATTGTTTGGGGTAAGAACTCTGTTTTATTACATGCCTACTCATCAATGAGGATAACAGAACACTGATTTTTCTTTTTCCTCATATAATCATTACTAAAGTAACTGAGGGAAGGCCAGAATCAGGAGCTGTTATGAACAGCTGCTCACTTTCCTCCATCTAGACCACATGTTGCAGTGGAAAGTGAAAGGAGGGCAGGAAATATAGTCATTTGTGCTATTTCTTTACCTTCTTCTTCCCTCTCTTTTCTTTACTACTATGATAGGAACTCATCACAGGATGATACAACTGATTCTGCCTAAGAATACACAGCTTTGTCTTTTGGTAGTTCCCCAGAGATCACTCCTCACAGAAGTCATCCAGTCAGACTTCTTGCTAAGTCATCACCAATCACTGATAGTACTTGAGGTTCCAAGAGCTTTGTAACAAAGAGATGTTCAGGTGATCACAGTAGACAAACAACAGCATGTAATACAAATATAAATTAGAACTTCTCATTTTTTATTCTGTTTCTGTGACAAGACCAAGTCAACTCATCAGATATGACCTGTATACATAAAGAAGAGTTGCAGTCTCAGTTTTTAGGAGAAATAGACTATTCTACCCCATGCTCTGTGCCTGTTTATGAACAGCTTTGTGCTTGGCAGGAACACAATGAAAAAATCTTAAAACACATGAAGTCTCTTACACACAGAAAAAATACTTTCCAATGCTCGCCTAGGGAAACCTACAGAGCATTAAGCCTTCCAAGGTGCAATGGGATAAAAAGCACAACAATTAACAACAGAGCAGTAAGATCCAGGCTGCAGCAAGTGAGAATTCACTCAAACACGCCAGTAATAGACACAGAAACAATGGAAAGAAGCTACTTACCCTCAGAAGGCATCAGGTTTACAAAGATCTCCAGAGCAATCCTTGCCTCCACTGCCAACCCTTAAATGAGGTCTGGAAAGGGATGGATCCTGGCTCCACCTCCTCTGGTTGCTCAGGTGCATTACATGCAGCTGAGCTCCCCTGGATTGGCTCTACCTTCCTACCAGGTGCTTAATCACTGTTTAAAGCCATGACTTGCATTTTCACTACACAAGGTATTTGAAAAATATGTTTAACTTCTTACCTCAATGACAAATCATAAAGATCACTTGGAGGATCAGGCAGCACTTAACTACCCTAGCTGCCCTTGCATTGATTACACAGTATTAGAATACAGTCATTCTTAATCAGTGCTGAAGCACGTTCTCTTTTATAATTATTATTTATAATTAAGGATTTCATGAAACATTTACAAGGGGATACTGACAGCACTTAGCAGGTTTGGTAGCAGACCCAAATTAGCTATAATTGCTGTAACAAATCAGTTTCACTGGGATTATTGCTACTGTAAAACTAATAGTCTGTAGGAGTTATACATTGTTAAAGAAGGTTCTGTATCAGATCTTAGTAACTAGGAAATTAGGATATTAAACAGAAATAGACCTACTGATAAAAATGAGGCTAAAAAACTCATCCAAGGGGCCAACAAAGAACAGATGGAGATGAACAAAGGAAAAGCTTGATAAAATTGTAAGAAAGACTGAACAGAAAACAAAGAACAGCAAGCATGCTACCAAACAAATCTGAAATGCTGAATGCCCAAAGCATTCTCACTCTAACAAAGCTCCTGCTCTTCCAACACTGTGGGAGCTGTATTGTTATGTTATTAATGGAAAGGCAAGGGAGACTTCTGGAATGATACCACAAGGAAACACTCTGCGTGGCTCACTCACCTCAACCAACTGAGATTCTTCATTAAAACAGATGTTGGGATTAATCTGTACAACATCTGGAATTTAGCCTGAAATTTCTATCTGTTCTGAACAAGCATTTTCAGTGCTATATCTGTAGTTGATGCTAGGACCATCATGGCTTCTGCTCAGTAAGTCTCTTGTTGACCCTTTGGTCAATTTTTCACCTAGAGGATCCACATCCCTTTTGCCCTCAAGAACCCAACCTCTAAGAAATGAAGGATCTCTGTTCATCGACCAGGCTGGCCATGACAATTCTTGTTACGTATCTCAAAGATCTGCTCCTCCCCACCCCTTAGAATCCAGAGTAACCTTCAGTTAGTTATCAGCTCATAAAAGTGTGGAGATCTAAGACTTTTCAGGTAAATTTTTCAGCCTCAAAAAAAACAGTAAGTCTTCCCTCATCCACATGCACACCCAGAAAATCTAGAAACACATCAAGGTCTTATTCTTACAAGGTGACATTTAGAAGTGTTAAGTAAAGACTAAAAGTACCACATCCTATATTTATCTTTAAATATTTTAAAGGTACTGAAACATCTTGGTTTGCAGTGTTCATGGTTTATTTATTTCAGACTAACTAGTTCAGATTGGAGATAAAGTAAGAACAGGGAAAGACTGTAAACCACACTTAGTAGAATTATTTACTTATGAGAAAGAAAAAAAAATTATGCAGACCATAAAATCACAAGAGTACTGAATATATGGGAGAAATGTGCATAGAGCAGAAGTTTTGGGTTGGGGAGTTAGAAACCTCTACTGCATTGTTCAGCTGATTCATAACCATCTTAATTAAACAGCAGGGTAGAAAGGAAAAAAAAAGGTCTATGACTGTCACTGTGAAATCCATTTCCCCTTTACTTCATTCATAACATTTGAAGAATGACTTAATATCCTTAGATGTTACTGCAATAGATATCCTCCTATTTCACCAAACTGTGTTTCTGTGTATTTTAAAATGCAGTCACAGAGAACTTGCCACTCAGACCAGTTCAAAATAAGGTACACGAACAAGACTACAAGAGTAAAACCACACAAGCACAAAGAGCCTGGTGGGGTTTTAATTAAATTTGATCAAATCTGCAGATGAAATCCTCCTTTCATTCTTGGGACGAGATAGGAGGAAACATTTTCCTGCTTGTTTTCACCTTGTTTTCTTGAAGGTATGGTGATGCATGGAAAGTATAGAAAACTCCCAGTTCACTAGGGAGAAGAAAGCCCAGGTTCATTCACTAAGCCTCTGCACAGCTGCAGAAAGAAGCAGCACTAAGTGACATTGAGCTTCAATTAAGCAGGCCTGAAGCCATGTGGACTGCATGTTTTAGAGACTCTTTAGGCCTAGAATCTTAACAGAGCAGACAAAAAACAGGGAGCTTAGATAGACCTGTCAGGTTACAGGTGACTGATGAGAATTTTATGCAGTAGGATGCCAAGTACTGACTTACCTCTGGTGTCAATCATTGTTCAGCAGTGATCTGACTCATTATCCAATACATGGCGCATAGGGATGATGCTGAATACCGTTGCATCTCTGCAGATCAGTATGCCTTAAAATAATGATGCTGTATCTTTAAGATATGTTCAGTCTCACAATCCAAAAAAGTTAAAGACTGAATCCAAATAACAGAGGTTTCAGGCAACATGTTTGACGAATCAGGTGTGAGTAGTTTATGAAAAATTAAAAGATGAGACAGAATTCTGGAACAGCCTCCTGGGGCCTATTTTATATCTGATATACAGAAGGGTGGGTTTCTTTTCTATTTATTTATTTATTTTTATTTTACAGTAAGACAAGGCCTTTAAAATGACCACATCATATAAATGTTAGTAGTTTCCAAAGCCGTCTTGTTTATTTTTCTCTTCATATCAGAAAATGAGTCTGATGATGTTTTAACTGAAGTCAATTGAATTGTTCCCATTCAATTATACCCTAAGCCTGAAATGGAATTTGCTAATGAGCAAAATATCAAACCCCATGGAAGTGATGAGCACAGGGTTTCTATGAATCAGTCAATAACAAACATTTTCCTTTAGTTTTTCTGGAAGGTCTTAATTCAAAACCGGGGCACACTCAATACCAAGTATTTGTTTCAAAAGGAAATTTTGCAACCAACACTTAAGCTAAACATTCAGAACCTGTGCAGAGTGGTTTCTGTGGGATTAGTTGACACCTGCAGTGCATGAAGATAGCACCATCAGAGATGATATAAGTGAGAGGCGTCAATAACATAAGAAAACATGTAAAGAGCATACTAAAGATAAAACAGTGCCAAGCACAGCCTTTAGAAAATCTTCCCATCCCAGTTCTTCTGTAGACAGCATTAGAAAAATCCTCACTGTCAGCTCAAATTTGTAATTCTGGAAATAATTCTGTCTATCCCAGGGCATGACAGTGGTAATTAGATGAATTCAGCAGCTTTAATCCACCATGAGCACCTGAAAGAAAAATCTCAGTAACTTCCTACCTGTCAGGCCACCAGGATCATGGCCAGTGTTACCTGAAAGAGGTTTTAAAATGAATGTTGAAAAACAGATGGAAAGGAACTGCACTCACTGTTGTTCTTTTCACCACTGCTAGTGATGCTGCCTAGTTAGGAATCACCTCCACACATATCTCCTTTTTTTCTGGTAGTACTACAGATTATAAAATTGAGAACTGTGATGTACTGTATGACATTTACTTCCTTTCTAATCTAACTAGACAGCTCTATCTTTATAACCATGGCTTTATTGTCTTATGCTAGCACAATGTGATACATTTATTTCCATCAGTACAGGGAATACTGAATCATTCATTCATCCTCCACATAATCCCCCAGACAATATATTGGCTTTCATGGAAGTTTGACCACAGGTGTACCAGCATTTCATATTTGCTTTCCTGAGTGCGTTAAAATCATGAAAATCCCTTATTTATTCTAGAGTGAATTTGGATCAGGCAGCCACTTTTCATGTGAATCTTCTAATATACCTAGATAGCACTCTGGTTCACTGTAGAATGCAGGAACTGAGTGGATGCTCCATGAGCAACCTTAAATACTGCTGCCACAAAAAGGTGCTAAATCCACCAACCAGATTAGTACTAATCCAAATTAAAAAAAAATAATAATAACAAAAACAAACCATAATGTGTCTAGCTTAGATATCCATACCTCAGCACTAAATCTTTCTCTCTACATGTCTTCTCTTGTTGGTCTGCACTACTTGCTAACGTACACTTAGCCTCAGATATCACTTTTTGCAGGTGCTGGCAAATTCTGATAAAGTGAGAGGCTACTAAACTGGGTCTGGCATTAGCTAACAAGGAGAGAAATGAGAAAAAGGTGAAAAGGAAGAGAGAAGGAGGAAAAGACATATGCAGAGAAGAAGGAGTCCTACCAGTATGGCTCACAGAGACAGGCAGAGTGACTCTGAAGCTCTCAGAAGAGCTGGAAAAAGAATGGGAAGATGCAGGCTTTCTCCCTCTACTAAAGGACAAAGTCTGAGGGAATCCAAAAGTTTGTAAATCATTTGTTTAGGAAAGTAAGAACAGATGCTACCTGCATTGATTTTTCTTTGGATGTACTCTTGTTAACCCAAGAGCTCAAGGCTGAATGTCTAACCAAAGCGTATACTTTAAAAGTCTCTTTTTTCCTGCATTTCATTCATATATTATCACACTTAGCCTGCATTCTGAGGTGACGGAGTGACATTAGGTGCATTATTGACTGACTTACAGATGAAACAACCATTTATCATCCCTGCTTTCTTCATGACCTTCACCTCATCATCTCCCCCTTCAGATATATTTGAATCTTGCATAATGCCTCTCCTTGTTAGAAAATAACAGTATCTAGATAAATGCAATGGTTGATTGTAGATAGTATGATAAAAACAAACAAAAATTTGTATTTCTTATGTCGAAAGGAAAGGAGATGCATAGATGACAAATTAAAAACAAGTAGCTGGTTTTAAATAGAGGTGAGGGGAAAATGGCAAATGGACCACCTCATGCAAATGACTTATAGAAATGACCAGCAGTATCTTAACTCAACATACACAGATGAGTTTTCAACCTACATGAAGCTTTCCTTTGACCTCTGCCTACACTACAAAGCTGAGAAGTGAATTTACACGCTACACACCGTAGTACGCTTTACTGTTTCATACCCAGAAGATTTTAGATGGTCTTCCAGTACTGGAAGTATCAATGAAAGTGTTGAATTACTGCAGAGGTCTCAGTACCTGGGCATCTGCAAGCAGCCAGGTTTCAGCTGCTCAGTTTGGAATTTTCTGTTTGTTTATTAGAAGGTGGAATTTTTCTTACAGTTCTGACCATTGCTAGTTGTTGCAATAAATCTATTCCACATCTGTATTTTCCTCACTGTAAGTTTTTACTTTACTACTCTATTTGAACTTACTAAAGTTAAGCTCTGTCTTAAAAACAACTGGCCTCTGGCACTTATTTTTCTATCAGTTAGGAAATTAAACAAAAGCCCTTCTGCTTAATAAAACATGCAAGAGAGAACTGGAAAAATTCCTTGATCGTATCAGACTGGAAGAGACTGTCTTCTGTTTTACTGCATGAATGTTAGATGCACAAAACATTGCGCCTGAAATGTTGAACAGTCTTCAGAGATATACAAGTACCATAGATAACCAAAGGTAACTCCAGGATTATGCTTTTTTTTTTTTCAGTTAATCTTCATCCTGCAGCTGAACTTCAGTGAACACAAACTAGACCTGTGCTGTCTGTATATGATGTGCGCTGCTACTTCAGTTGTTCACAGACATATTTCCTTTTAATCGTCTTTCCTCATTTCCATGATAAAAACAGCTTCCTGCTGCTCACAAGTAAAAAGAAACAGATTGTGATGAGACTTTTAACAAGATTTACTGTTAATTAAATAACTGTTTCCTATACAAATGTTTTTCAGGAGTTTGAGAAATGAGTTATCCATCAGGAAGATCATCAGACCCTTAAGTGAAAAGTCACACACTGAGAATACTTTCCACAAACCAGGTGGAGTAAGTAATAGAATGTAACTGGGTATCATAGGCAGCTATGGCTATTCTGTAAGTTGGCTTTGGTCAGAGTGGTATTTGTTTAAAGCTAATGCCGTGCAACCAGGACTTCCTCTTCTCTCCAGCCCACCCCTTTTATAATTGATCATCCATTAGCTCATACATTATTCTCTGCCTGTATCCAGGCCTGCCAAAATAAACACTTAGCACTGGCAAACAGTATCCAAACGGCATACATTTAAACGTAACAATTACTGTAAAGAGGCTGGCAAAGATATCTGATCTATTTCCAAACCAGGCTGGACAAACCACCAGAGCACAGCATATGCTGAAGGGAATTGCTTTGCTAAAAGGTAAGGATCAGGTGACCATCAGCCATCAACTAGCATTTGCAATAATTATTTGCTATTACTTGTGCATTAATAGACATAATAACAAAAGTTCTGAGTATCACAAGTGTTTTTTTTTTTTTTAACAGTTGTGGAATATTTCATTGACTCACTGGGAAAGTTCCATTTTACAGACATGATTTCAAGCCTAAGTTGTTTCAACAGATTTGCATATTCCTTGAATGCACATTTCTATCTCTGCTTGAATGATCAAAAATTGCCATTCTTGTAACTTACATGAATATATCTATTTAAAGATTAAGCTATTCTCCTAAACAAAGGGTTTACAGTGAGTCACTTTTATCACATGAAAAAATTCCAAAATCCCAAAGGTTACACAGCAGGAAATCAGTAAAATTATATCAACACTTAGAAAGAAGCAAGAGCAAGACGAATATTACAGATTGTATAGAATTGCCAACAGAATTAAAATGGTGATTATATAGCACCCTTGACGTAGGGATTACAGAATGAATTTGTGAATAAATTGTGAGCTTGTTCTATCAAAAGGGGGTTTTGGCATTTCCATTTGACAATGACAATTTTAACAAGTTTTCATTTACTTTCATTTCCCTGCTCATTTTCAGTGAAGAGGTAATAAGTAAACACAACTCTGTTCTGTAGCTGAAATAAGAAAGGCTGCTCTTCCATTGTCTGTCAGATGGAGTGGACAAAATTTTTCTTTGTGAGTAATAGATGGAGTCCCTGTTTGTTTCAGTAGGGTTTTGCACATTTTCTCCTGTGTAATTTGAGGTATTTTATCCTACACATCTGTACATAGTAAAGGAAACTGCTGCAAACAACAGCATAGTTCTTTTAAGATTATTTTTGTGTCCAGCCTAACTAAATTATTTCCAAAATGCTTTCTTGCTTAAATATAATGATATTTATCACTCATCTTGAAGTGCTGTGATTTTATAGGTGCTAAATGCAAAGAGAATAAATAGAACTCTCAAATCCCTGTGGAAGTTTCATGTCCATTTCTCTGAAGAAAATCGTTTCCCTATAAAACAGCTCTGCATACTCAGAACCACATAGGACAGTTTTGGCTGAGATCAAGAGGGCTGATATCTGAAAATTGCAAACCAGCAAACACTTTATTGCTACAAGAAGGATGCTATATTAGATACAGCGTCTGAATGCTACCCCAAAATGTAATTGTATATTAATTTTCTCCTCAAAACTTACATCCGAAATTATACAAATCTAGCAAAGATGAGATAATTACAGTGAAATCAATTCTGTCATCAGGGTTATAAGCAGAACACTTAATGTTTTCAAATGCCATGAATGTCCATGGGAATCCAGTCTCAGATCCATGCTTCCTTCCCTTTAAAGAAACACCAAGGTGCCCTGCCTGTTCAGGTGTGCTATAATAATGACTAGCATCTCAGTCAGAAGAAGTTTTTTGCCCCTGAGTGGAATATCTATTACCATGAAACCTCAGAGACAAGACCCAATTAATATAATAATCCATGCTCAGCAAAGTCAATAGAAACATAGCAAATTTCACTAGCTGAAGCCTTTGGAAGATACTCCTACTTCCAAGCAAAAAATAAAACACGCATCTTCTTGCCACTGATATTTAAGAATTTCATTTAATTCCTTCAAGATGGGGAGTTGAGCTTTCTTGATTTTTAATGCAACAGGTCTTTGTATTGGATCATGCACTGTAGCATAGAATGATGTAACATTGTCTGGGGAGAATCACTTCTCAGCTATTGTTTTTCTGGCTAGAACAACATATACAGCTCCCTAATTCCTTAGAAATAGTCAAGTTAATCAAGCAGTAAAATAATATTATATTCAAATAATATATCTGCTCTGCTCCAGGCAGGTTTTAACTAGGCCTGATGAAAATCTGTTAAATATATTTTGTCTGTGATGATCTTTACAGCAAAAATATATTCAGCTGCACCTACTGCTGTGGCAAGTTTCCACCAAGTAATTTTCCTAAAGGAGGCAACGATTAAAATTGAGATCCCAGCCACTGATACACCAATTCAAACCCAGTTAATTACAAGTCAATAGAATTACTCAGATTTGAAAATGTGTATATGAGATCACAATCTGGCACTATATTTTACGTTGTTTGCTAGAGCAGCCTCGCTTTTGAGAACATGGAGAGTGTGCTGACAGCACGTGTATTCAACCTTCAGCTCTTCTGAGAAAATACTGGCATAGAGCAGTTTGTTGTATGATTTTGCCAGATAATTGATTTCAGTAATGGTACTCTGTTTTGTTTATCAGTCACTGCACTAGAAAAAGTGATGAAGTGAGGAGAATTGCAATGCAACAGAGCTTTTGTCAACCATTTGGTTTTAATATTTTCAGCAAATAAATCTGAAATAAATGCATCTGGATTGAGAGACAAAGGATCGTTTGTGCGTTCACTAAGCCACAGCTTGACACTTTCTCTGATGAATTTGGTTTAAAACATCTGTTTCTACAGAATAGATGTTAATTTCTCAATTAATTGTAAAGTTCAGAAGACAAAATTGTCCTTTTAGGAGAAAATGCTTTCTAACATACCATTATAATGAATCACTCCCATCTGTCAATTTGCACTGGATTTTCAACCATAACTAAAAACGATGTAAGTTTACACACTCTGCTAAAGTAAAAAAATAATCAGAATTGTGACATCTCAGATACAACAGCTGTATTAAAACAAAAACAGCTTAAAATATGTTAACATTCATTGCAAAGCTAAAACCTCTGCTGACTCACAGCTGACTCCAGTGATACCTCTCATAAAGCAAGAACAGAATTTACAGGAGTGGTTTAAGTGGCCCAAAATTTTCTATCTTAATAAAAAATGTCATGAAAAATGTATGACTCCCAAAAATGTGCAATCTATATGGGTACTGAATGATTTATAACAAAACTGTAACAGATTACAATTCAACCGATTACTGAAAATATATCATATTTTGCCATTTTGTAGAAATAAATGGTTGTAAAAGAGCATTCAGTCTTCAAGTTCTCAGCAAGATTTATGAAACATTTGGTTTGAATGTTGTATAGGGTATCTGTAGTTTGAACAGGAGACACTTAACTGAATTATTCAGTGGAACCTCATCAAAATGACTCAGTCTACCAAAATTATTT
This sequence comes from Gallus gallus, assembly GCF_016699485.2. Classification (NCBI taxonomy): domain Eukaryota; kingdom Metazoa; phylum Chordata; class Aves; order Galliformes; family Phasianidae; genus Gallus; species Gallus gallus. Next base: position 36,854,323 of record NC_052536.1, read on the forward strand.
TGAATTTCCTGAATTTTCATGGCATATAAAAATTGGAGATATTTCACAGCCTGCTGCACCATTACAGCAATGAAAATTTGAAGGATATTGATGAAAATTATTCATATATTTCCCAGGTTTTAAAATATATAATACTGTATCCTAAGATTATTTTTTAGTGTCTTGACTGCTTCCTTTACTCTTCTCACAACAACCCAGGCATGGTAACACTAGATGAAATACATCTTGATTGACAGAAAACGTATCTGCCTTGTGAGCCATTTGTAGGGTCCTTCCAGGTGGGAGACTTTGACATTCAAGGTCAGGCTGGATGGGTTCTGAGTAACCTGATCTAGCTGCAGATGTCCTCGTTCATTGCAAGGTAATTTGACTACACAGTCTTGAAAAAGGTCCCATCCAAGTCAAGTGATTCTATTATTCTATGAATTTCAGAGCAGGAAGCACTCTATCAGCTAGTACAGAAGTGAATGTACTGGTCTGGAGTTCAAACCACAAGGTGATGTGGCTGTGATTTATACAGTCTGTTTGATTGTTGTTGCCGATCTCTTCAAAATTACCTTCCATTAACAAATCAGGCTAAGAAGTATGTATGCCAGCTAATTTAGCTCTAGCAGGGGCATTGGACTTGATTTCCAGTGATCCCTTCCAACCCCTACAGTTCTGTGTGATTCTGTTTGTATGATTTCTCTCTCCTGTCGCTAAACATAAGCATAGGCATGGGATGAGCTGTACCTGAGATGCCTAGCCACAACCCAAAGGAATGACCATGTGCAGCCTCCTTCATAATTTGTCCTTTCATCTTGCCTCTGCGCTTCATGTCTTTCTTAACCCTAATTCTAACCCTTGGCATGGGCTAAGCATTAGGTCTAGGCTGCCCAGCATGGCCCAGAAGTGAGATTTTCTGGAGATAATTCATTTTTCACTCTGCCAGGGGAGGCAAGTCTTGCTAAAAAAAAGATGTACTGAAATACATCCGCATGCATCCTGGGCAGACCCACAGCCTGTGTTGAGATGGTCAAGCCGCCTTTCCCCTTTTTGTGGCAGGACCTTTATAATCACAAACTGAGACCACTAGTCTATTCATTACAGTGAAATCCTTAGGTTAAAAATACAACCATAAAAAAAAAAATCTAAGCATGTTCCCATTTAGAGTTTATATGTATCAGAATTTCTTCTTTACAAGATATTTCGACTGTCATCTATTTCTTTCATTTCTTGAGGCTGAAATGAGCCAATGCTGATATTTATAATGATATTATATCATTATTTGGATAATAAAATGCATTATTTCTATTCAAGCATTGCTCCTTTATCATGTAGTTAAGGTTTGAAATATCCACTTTTGAATCATGAGCAGTAGAGGACTGAATGTTGGTAAAGATCTAGAATTTATCAGTAAAATATATGCACTGTGATAGAGAAATTGGCTCAAATGACAAGGCAGGCAATCAAACAACTTCTTTTTGGAAAATGGCAGCATTCTCTAAAGTGAATGTAATTTTCCCTATCTGTGGAAAGCTGCAGTTAACGGAGACAGAGAAATCCTGGAGTGTTATAAATTGTGCACATGACACTTCATTATAATGATGACTACAATAATATTTTGTTTTTCTGGGCATATGCATCAAGCAGGTATGTATACGATGCCTAATGAGGTTTGTACCTTTGCAGGAGTAACAGTTTACAGTGATCATCTGGTGCAGGGCCTAGCCAACTGCTTGCACTGACTAAAATGGGCCATATCATGAAGGAAGTGTCTAAAATACCTCCATGAGTGACTGTTTATACATATGTGGATACAATGAGGGTAATGCAGACAAGAACTTACATTTTGTGCTGATGACATTGCTATCAGTCTCAAAATCAGTCCTTTTTGCTCTTCTCTTCACGGAGAGCAATACAAAAGCATTCAGATTCACAGTGAAACTACTGTTAAATGCCAATTTATAACAATAAGAAACAAGGAAATCCTTTAGGAAAACACTCTGTACGTAAATATTCCTTAAAAGAAATGCTCACATAAACAAAAATTGGATTATAGTTGAACTATAAGTTTTCAAAAAGACTGAAGTGCTGCAATCAACCAGATGTTCTTGCTGATGGGTTTGCAGTTATTTACTTAAGCTCCTCCTCATGTCAGTGACTGAAAGCTGATTCACATTCTCCCAGAATATAAATTTTAATGAATATCATTCTCCAGCTGAATTTATGTAATTGTGGAGATGTGAACAGTGGCAGATAGCATACTGCAAATAAAGATTCCGAATGGTGTAGTTAAATATAAATCTTTTCATTGTATACTGGAAGTTCTGATGCTAACACACGAGAATATACAACCTCTGAAACCCAAATTGTATGGGTAAACTTTTCCAAGAAAATTTGCATGACATCCCCAGGTGCTCTAACATGTAGCTAACACAGTCATATACAGTGATGGTCCTTTGAGTGCTGATATCATTTGCCAAAGTGACTCAGTAAAGGCATTTCTATATTTGAACATAAGCACAAAAAGAACTCAAGATGACCAAAAGCCACAGAGAATATAGTTGAAATAGAACTATGTGCAATTACTAACAACTGAGTAGGGTGGGGTTTGTTTGCTGGTTTTTATTATTATTATTTTGTTTTGGGGTTGTTTTTTTTTAACTTGTTTTTTATCTTAAACTGTTAAATTTCTGGGTAAAATTTTATATAGATCCTCATTCTCTTTTCTTCTTGGTCACAGGAGAAAAGGAAATGGCTTGCTTAAGGCATCTGCGAAAGGGTGTGTTTGTTAAACATAATGCCTATGACAAGGTGCAAAGAGCACACATTTGTTCCTTTGCTGCGTCAAGGTGTATATAGCTTGGAACTGATGACTGACATGAGGAAAATCATACAATCAGCAAGATTACATTTGTGTGTTGAAATAACTACCAGTGATATTGGGTTATAACGAACTGGTGGTGTGTATCTGCATATTAAAGTGGTGGGTAGTGATAATATGTATAATTGTGAGGGTGGGAAGACAGTGATAATGGGATTTGTGAACTGTAGGAGGTGATGGGTATGCACAGTAAAAAGAGTAGGTAGCGAGGACGCATGTTTGATGCTGAGCATAGTGATGTGAGGGGCATAAGCATTGTGGTGATATTTATGTGGCATGGACCTGCTGTTCTTGGAAAAGTAGGCAGTACTCATAGGTGAGTTCATGTGAAGGTCTCCATAAAGGTGAGATGTGTTCACACATACAAGTAGCTGCAGTAGAATAAGCAGCTATTGGTTTTGTTTTTCTCTTTTGCATATAGATGTGCTGAGGGAGTGTTGATTCAGTAAGCAAATATGGTGCACGTGTCAGTGAGTAACTGTGTCTGGTTCATACAGAACAGGCAGGTGGTGGTTGTGTTTGGAAGCTGGCAATGTGGTTATATGTAAATATAGGAGCAGACTGCGTGGAGTGACTGCATGTACAGAGCAAAGAGACCTAATGCCTGGAAGGAGGTGTGGATGTGAAGGTGACCAGTATTTGCCCAGAGTGTTGAAATGCAGTTCTGGGGTGTGCTGCTGGTGTCAATGTGTTTGGAGCTGGTGGCGTGGACGAGGTGCATGAGGAATCAGTGTCTGACTGGGCATGACAGCATGAGTAGCGATTGGTTTCGATTGCATTTGTCTAGGATTGGGTTGCATGTATGAAACAGCACAGTATGGGTCAGTGTGTAGAAGAAGTTTGTGGCTGTACATCCCTGTCAGAGATATGCATATGTTTTAAGTGCAGTATTAAGGGGTGTGTGTGTGTGTGTGTAGCAGTGGTGATTTAGCATGTGATGGTTCCATTTGAAGTGATACCATGAATGGAAGCAGTTTATGAGGGGACAGAAGAGTGGACAGATGGTGTGCTTGCGTGGCAGCATAGCTGGGATGTTCTTGGCACCATCATGGTGCAGATAGCAATGGGTAGCATTGGTGTTCAGAGCCAGAAGGTGTACTAGGGTGTGAGAATGGGGCAGTGCTCAGGACATAACATGGAGAACAGGGCAGGGCTGTAAAGTATTGGATGCCACTTACATGTGATGTCCGACAACGGAGGTGAGATAGAACGAGGTGGAGAGCATGGAGCTGTGTGATGGTGGGAAGTGCAGGGACTGCAGGTTCCAGGCAGTGCACAGCCTCAGGTTGTGGAGTATGTATTCAGTGCCGTGCGTGGTGGCAGCTCTGTGGAGCGGGCAACGTGGACGGTGCAGGGAGAGGAGAATGCAGCAGCTGTGTGGGGATGAAAACTGCCCGCCCACCTATGACCCAGGCTTTTGTTCTAGAGTGGGAAGCATGGTCCTTCTGCTCAGGGTGCCCCCGGGCCCAGATGCCACGGAGCACGGAGGCGCAGGAGGAGATGCTGGCCTCGTTGGAGCCACTGAAGAGCGGGAGAGCAGCTCAGGATGAAAAGAGGCAATACAGCGTAGGGCAGGGGCAGTGCGAGCAGCCGGGATGGGGGCGGGGAGGCGGGAGGTGGGGAGGGACACCCGCTAAAACGTCTCCTCCCGCATTTTCTTCTTTCCCTCCTACTTTCGTAGCCGGTGACGCGCCGCTGCCTATTAATCATTCACCAGCCGGGGAGCAGCGATTCCTGAGCTCGGTGCGAGCAGCGCCGGCGGCCGCCTCCGTCCGTCCCCGTGCCCGCGCCCGGAGCACCGCGCCGGAGGGAGCCCGCCGGGGGCCCGCCGCGATGCTGCGCCCGGCGAGCGGCCGGAGCCAGCCGTGCTGAGCCGGAGCGGGGACGTCCGGGCGGGGTATGCTCCCCGATGGCACCTGCACCAGGCTCCCGGGCGGTGCAGGCAGCCACAGCGGCGGCAGCCACAGCGGAGCCAGCGGCGCCTTGGAGGAGGCGGCGGCGAGGGGCATGGACTCGGGCGGCAGGAACTCCTCTGGTGCCCCGAACAGCACGCTGAGCGAGTCCCAGGGCAGCGCCATCCTCATCTCTTTCATCTACTCTGTGGTGTGCCTGGTGGGGCTGTGTGGAAACTCCATGGTCATCTACGTGATCCTACGCTACGCCAAGATGAAGACGGCCACCAACATCTACATCCTTAACTTGGCCATTGCGGACGAGCTGCTGATGCTTAGCGTCCCCTTCCTGGTCACCTCCACCCTGCTGCACCACTGGCCCTTTGGCTCTCTGCTCTGCCGCCTGGTGCTCAGCGTGGATGCCATCAACATGTTCACCAGTATCTACTGCCTGACTGTGCTCAGCGTGGACCGCTACATCGCCGTGGTGCACCCCATCAAGGCGGCCAGGTACCGCCGGCCCACCGTGGCTAAGATGGTCAACCTCGGTGTCTGGGTGCTTTCCATCCTCATCATCCTGCCCATCATCATCTTCTCCAACACAGCGGCCAACAGTGATGGAACGGTGGCTTGCAACATGCTCATGCCGGAGCCCACCCAGAGGTGGTTGGTGGTCTTTGTGGTCTACACCTTCCTGATGGGCTTCTTGCTGCCAGTGGTGGCCATCTGCCTCTGCTACATCCTCATCATTGCCAAGATGCGCATGGTGGCTCTGAAGGCTGGCTGGCAGCAACGCAAACGTTCGGAGCGCAAGATCACCCTCATGGTCATGATGGTGGTGATGGTCTTTGTCATCTGTTGGATGCCCTTCTACATTGTGCAGCTGGTCAATGTCTTTGTAGAGCAGGATGACGCCACCATCAGCCAGCTCTCCGTCATCTTGGGCTATGCCAATAGCTGTGCCAACCCCATCCTCTATGGCTTTCTCTCAGACAATTTCAAGCGGTCCTTCCAGAGACTGCTCTGCCTCAGCTGGATGGACAACGCTCCGGAGGAACCCATCGACTACTATGCCACTGCCCTCAAGAGCAGGGCGTACAGCGTGGAGGACTTTCCCCCGGACAACTTGGAGTCAGGGAGCATGTATAGGAACGGCACGTGCACCTCCAGGATTACTACCCTCTGAGGAAGCATTCTTGCCCCTGCCCCACCACCCCCCAGCAGGAGGGTGAGCGGGGCCAGGCTGTGGCATGGGGAGGCTGGGAGGGAGGGGGTTTTGATCCAGCCCACTGACAGCGGTGTTTGGCAGAAGAGGAAGCAAAGAAAACCCCATGTCCTTGGTGTGCTGCCCCATTCCCCTTGCCTCCTTTGAAACTGGGTGCATTTGCTGATGCTTTGACACCCCCTTAGTAAACTGCCATGCATAGGATCTGGCAGCCGGGCTCTGCTAGCCCTGTCTGTCTGACAAGCAGGTCCAACAAAAACTCTCCCCTTTTGTACAGGTCCCCTCTCCTTTCTTTAGCTGGTGGGACCCCCTGCCACCGAGCAGAGCCTGCCTCAGGTCAAGCTCAGACCCCCTTGACCAGCAACAAACCTGCTGAGCATCCATGGGTAGGCACCTTCCAGTTAGAGAGCAGAAATGCTAGGAAAGGTCCCTCCTGAACACATCTGCCCTCTCCCAGAAAGCAGCTTCTCCCTGCCTCCCCATGGGGAAAAAAAAAAAGAAGGGATCAAAAAGGCCCCAAGAAAAGGAGCAGCTTTTGCTCTGCAGACAGCTCCCACCTCCCTGGAGCTCAGGCTCTGTGCTGCGATCAGAGGCAGCAAAGCAGCAAAGCTCTTCAGAAAGGAACCTGATTGCTGCAGTGCCTCAGAGCTCACATCAGGATGCCAGTAACAGGAGGTGATGGGTCCATGACCCACGGGGACAGAGCTGAGCTGGGGGCAGGAGGAAGACTTGGGCTGGGAGAGGTGTGAATGTGTTCCTCCCTATGACGGAGCGTGCAAGTAATAAAGTTTAAGGGGAGCACTAGACTGTGAAGTTATTGTCTTGCACTGCTCCGCTGGCCATGAAACAGTGATGAAGGGACTGAGACAGTTTTCAATGACCTGAGTGGCCACAAAGTCACTTTAACTGACATGGAAAAAGGGGATTTTGTTCAAAATCTCCACCAGGCTCTTAAATACTTGACAGAAAAGTAGCTATTTGACAATAGCTATTACCCTAGCTCCAGTTTCTTCTGTTGCACTAAAAAGAGAGAAAATGGGTTTCATAAGTTGCCAATGTAATATACTGGCCCAGAGCTTCAGAATGTTTCATTTCTGAGAAGTGTTGGTTTTAGTGTGTCAGATGTCTTTTTATTTGATTTTTTGATTCTTGTCACTGTGCTGTGAACGTGTTTCTCTGAAGCAATTTATGCTGTGTACTTATGTCTGTGGTGGCTACCTGCAAGAGTGCTTTTAAAAGGGGCAATGCTCAAGAAGGCTTCTTTTCAGAGAAAAAGGTTGTAACTTTTTCTAATTCTTTCATCTACATTGTCTCTCCCCTGAAAAACTCTTGAATTTCCCTTTTTCCTCCTATGAAACAATACTTTTCCCATAGACAAATGAGGATTTACTGTTTGATAAATGACAGCTGATTAAACAAACCCTTCCCTCCCTGCTCCCCTCATCCCAGCCGCACACATCAGGACGAACCATGTTGAAACAAGCAGCTCTGTCAGTTTGTTTTCTACCACCTGTATTAACAATATCACGCAGTGGCAGGCGTCCCGGTAGCTGGAACAAATCACTTCTCCAGCTCAGTGCTGTGCTGGTATTAATTATAACTGCTGAGTGTTTGAAGCAAGGGATTGGGAAAAATCCTGGGTAGCAGCACACCCATAGCCCTGTGCTGGTAGAAGTGCACGCCATGCTGAGGGTGAAGCTGGCAGTGGAAGCATCCAGTAGCCGGTGGTGGACGTACTGCAGGTTCTTGTGAAATGGTACCTTTAACTTTGCTCAGCAGCAGTAAGCAGGAGACTACTTTGTGCATTTCTTTCACCAAAAATTAGGTACTGTTAAATGAATGTATAAATTTAGTATTTCAAAGTCGCCTGTTTCAAAGCCCATTGAAATGAGAGAAGAAATCCTAGTTCATTTCAGTGGACTCTGTCAGCTCTGTTTAGTTCAAAAATTGCTGATGTGGAAGCTGTTACATCCTTATTAAAACATTTTGTGAAAAGCTTTAACAAGTGTACAGTTTCTTTTCTTTTACATCCCAGTGGACTTCATTTCAAGAAAGCGTACAAATATGAGTTTCGGTAATGATTTGCACGCACATACAGGGAAAAATAGAGCCAGATCTCTCAATAAGCATATTTAACTTTCCACAGAAACCAAACATCTGTCAACTGCCCCACGCTGCCACATGGTGCTATTTGTAGAGCTTCACTTAGAAACTCACTCACAATCTCTTCAAAATGGTATATATTTCTTTTTTCACCCAGGCATCCTGTTACGTAGGATCAGACTAAACAGAGTCAGTCTATGTTATACTGCCGGATTTGTTTAACATTATGCACTACGAAGCAAAGGTGAAGGAGCAGTAATTCATATCTGATATTCAGCTTTGATGAGAAGGTGAGCCCGGTTTATCACTTAAAAAAAAAACAACAAAAACCAAGTGAATAAAAATCTTTGCCTTAAGTTGTTATGGATTTCTGCACGCCTTCCAGCACAGGCATTCTAATTTCAGTTCTCCCAGACAGAGAGCAGAGGGCTGCTGCCCGCAGGCAGCAGAGCAGCCGGGCTGCTGGTGGCACAGCAGATGGCAGGCTTTCCTGTGCAGAGCCATGCAGCCAGCATTGCTGCTGTGGCACTGCCTGAAACATTCCAGGTTGCTTCAGCTGGAAACACAACCTGCTTATCCCAAACTAACAGCTCTTCCTGCTGTTTTTCACTCTGAGTTTTGACTTCGGCAACGGGAAAGGTGTTCAGATGCTGCAAATCACTCTTACTTTGCTTTGGGAAATAGGTTGTTCTATATCATTATCCTAACTTTTAGGAAATGTCTACCAGAAAATAGGTTGTCCTTGTGAAATGCTGTCACATACCAGAAAACAAACAGAATGCTACTAAGTACTTCCCAAATTTCAAATGAAACTCTGTAAGATATCATATGAAAATTATTTGTTATGTATTAATGCTTAATTCACTGAAAAAACAAACAGTACCATATTTCTTGATGACATTTTGTCTCTTTCTGCAGCCATAACGAAATTCATCTTCAAATAGGTAAACCATAATTTATATGTAGTGTGTTGCTGCATATTTCCCTAGGAGTTTAATATTTTAAAAATCTTTACTTTTATACACCTCATCGTCACTGAATTTGGTCCTCTGTTGCTGAATCCCAAGCAACTTTTGCTATGCTTTGTTTAGCCTGTTTAACTCTGCATAGCATGTGGTGGACTGGATCAGTTCCCAGGTGCATAAAGAGCAAATGGCCTTCACGTGGATTTTCCTAGTGCATACACCAGGTACTTCTGCAGCGTTTTCCCACCCAGAGAAAGGCAAGTGTGAAATTTCTCTTCTTTCTCACTAGAATTTCCAAGTACTGTTAGATCTAGAAGTGCAATCAAGAAGTTTTAAAACCCTGCAACAAATGCAAGAAAATAAAAAAAAACAACAAATAAACAACAACAACAAAAAACCCCACAATCAAACAAATAAGCAAACAAATAAAACCACATGACCCAGAAAAAAAAACAGCCTATCAAATAATCAATCCAGTGTTCTAGACTTCCTCCCTTAGAAACCTTACCTGACTCCAGGACTCTACAAACAACAACATTAACTGAATCTCTAGAGGAGAATAAAGTCTTTTTACTGCATTATAGATTCATGGCTTCCATCTCTAACGCAGAACCCCACTGGGCTGATAACTGCAAGCTAAGACACAGGAAGAAGCAGTAATTTACTAATTTGATTTCTCTTAGAGAATAATGCTTTTAAATGTTATATTTTGTAGAGAGAAATAGCCAAGAACAGAGGAAACAGAAAGCATTATGAAGTGTTTCACCAGCCAGCTAGACACCAAGCACAGCTTTCACAAGATGCTTTTCCACAAAACCTATCTTCTGACCCTGTTTCACCAAAACCATAAAATCTGGTTTTAGCAGAGCAGGATGGTGTGTCCTTCCTGAAATGTGGGGTGTTTCATCTCCACTCTGCACTGAATACATTTTTCACTATTTGCCTATCATTCCTATGACAGGTAGAGTCACCTTGAAAGCAATACACTGTACAAAAGGCCTATTCCACTCTTTCCATTTCAAATAAGTCTTTTCCGCATGGGTTCTTGTACCACACAATATGATTTTTTCTGCAGTGTCTCTCTGTAGGTTACCAAGCTTCCTAGCTAGAAGGGCTAAGATAAATGGGCCATGATGCACAGCACAGGGCTGTGGAGGAACAGCCCCAGATTACCATGTTTATGACTGGGGAACTGCTGTTTGCCGTGAGGACTGCTGTAACTGAATGGCACTGACTCAGTTTATGCAGCTGCTGACAGTGCTGTTTTCTGTAATTGAGGGCCTACCCAGCCATGAACGTGGCAACCGATAGGGAGGGTCCAAGCTCCTGCAATGGTTCTGCAGTTCTCTGTGCTTCACAGAGCCAAACAGTGCTGAGTAATGGCACTGTGACAGGCTGATGGAAGTCAAGGGCCATGGGTTCACCTGATCTATGCAGGACTTGCAGATATCTGCATTTACAATGGCATGTTCAAGTGATTGCTGATCAGCTAGAATAGTTAAAAATGCAGCAGATTCCAGTTGCTGGACAATCAGGTAGTGCTGTTTTACTATATGGGTACTGCTAAGACCTTGCTTTGCTTCAGTGCTGCTGTGATGTGCAGAGGAAATGGGAGTATTAATTCTGCCACCGAGGTGAGTCCATGGCTGAAATAGTTGGAGATGATGGGAAAAGGAACTCCTGAAGGAGTTTGAGTTAGATCTGGAGTAGCTGCATTTGGAGATACCCATTTGATGATCACAGAATTTGGAAACGGCCACAATGAGCTGCATCTGAGAGAACCAGAGAGCTGCAGTTTTAGGAAAACACTCCCAGGCCTACATGGACCAATCACAACTTTCCTCAGCCATCTCTACCTGAAGCCTAAACCAGGAAGCTAAAGGAGACTATGATTATGGTCTTTTCTTCATTTAATTAGGTCAAATAAACTATATGTGCAGAAAAGCACTTTTGCTATCATGGTACCAGCTAAAGAATCATTTTGCCATCTGATTCCGTTAAATACAGACATAGATGGATCTTGTTCCTCTCTCCAGTCAATAAGAGACAATCCAGGGATAAAAGAAAAATTTGAAAAGCACTGGTTTATTGAGCAGAAAATCAATACCAGTGTTAGTGAGTTTATTTTCCTAATATTACAGCAGAATTATTTTGTATATCAGAAGGAGAAAAGATGTTTCTAGAAGCTAAACCAACTGTACAACATTATAAAGCAGATTTTTTTTTAAGGAGCTTTGTACATCTTCTTGAAAAACTAGAACAACTTCAATATTAAAACACATTTATTGCCTAATGCTTCACATGTCTTCTTAAGGAGCTTTATGTATCCTTCTGAAAAACTGGAACAACTTTGATACTAAAATATTTTTATTACCTAATGCCTCACATTTCTTATATCATTTTGTATTTCTTCTATGAACTTAAGTGTCTTCATAAGGAAAAAAAATTTTGCTCACTGAAAATTCTTGACTAGCATCTGTAACTCATTTCAATGAGGCTGTAAACTGCTACACCAGCTATAGACCCGCCTGGTCCCAGGTTCATGCCTTAGATTCATATAACTTAATTACATAAATTGATTACAAGACCAAATGAATGAATGAAAGAAAATTCAATGAAAGGAATGATGAGAAGCACAGAAAATGGATTTTTTGATGGATCCTTTATTTCAATTTTTAGATCAGTAGTTGTTAACTGGTCACACTGTGAGCCCGGAAGACTCACCTTCTGCTACTTGTGCTAATGCAGGATGGTGCAAAATCCTCATCAATTGACTGGGCAGAATAGTTATAGCTAGTGTCTCTCTCATGAGGATTTAATAGGTGTGGGGAACACGTGGGGACATGTTTAACTGTCACTGTTGTTATTCCTGTTGCTCATGGTGGAAAAGTAGATTGAAAGGTTGTTTCATGGGATGCTGTACAAGAACAAACAGAACATTCCAAGTACATTCGCAACAGGACAAAAAACTGTTCGGATACTGGAGGAGAACAGACGTGAAAAGAAGGTTGACTTGGGGGATACCTGGCCACAAGTGAGCATCAAATAGGATTGCTCAGAGCCTTAGAAAGAGGAAATCTGAAACAGAGAAATGGCTATGGAAAATACATGAACTTTCAACTCCGCAAAGATTATGAAGTTCTGCTTTTGATGTCATCTGCTACTTTCAAAGCTGGATGTTGCTTTTGAAAGTCAGAAAGTATGTAGGTACTGTTTCTAAGAACCAAGTGATAATTTAAGTGCTTTATGGAATGACTAGAAACTTTGGAAAGCAATGCAGAAAACAGGTAACAGATTTTCTTTAAATGTTAGATTGTTTGTTTTTCAGATACATATGATTTCATGGGATATTTTCTTTCCTTTCATTATTAAAATAGAAAAGTAGTATTACCAAATTTGTGCTCAGCACAAAGATCACCATACCAAGAGGACAAAAATGGAATACAACACTTTGTCCATTCTTTCACTATCACAGAACAAGATTTGCAGAATTTAAAAGCATCGTAGATGCTATGATAGTGAAAACTATTTCCCACAAGAGAAATACATACTCTTAAGAACAAAAGGTGATGTTGATGTATTCCTTTCCAGAGATCTTGTAACTCAGAACTTAACATATCAAGACGACATGAAGCTACATTCCCCAAGGCAGATTTTCTGATATACAGAGGATTTCAGGTTCCTGCATGCTCATTCAAGAACATTTCAAATGAACAAAGTTTTAAATGGAAGTAAGAGAATAAGCTCCTTACACGAGGAAGTCAGTCTTGTGAATAATGCATGTTTTTGGGGGGGAAGAATAGTTATGTCATATTTGTTCTTAAATAGATTTCAGAGCCCATAGAAGTGCTTCAGCTGACCAGACAGATTTTTGCTCATATAAACAATTCCTACAATCTCAGATTTAACTAGAAAAGCTTGTTCTCTTTAAGAATATATACATATTTTCTTTTTTTAAAACAATGAAGAAAATGCACTGAAACGTAAGTTTGTGTTTTACTACAGCAAAGTTGGCTTTAACTAACAAGCCAGCTCATCCAGTAGGATGTCCTTTTAGAGATCTAGATTGGATTTGTGTAATTGCAATGGATGCCTGCAGTGTTAGTGTGAACAGTTTATCTGAAAGTAATAAAAGCTTACTCATCTGTCTGATGTATAGACAAGCAGAAGAGGAGTTGTGATGTAAAAGGTGTAGATTATCTAATAACATGTCACTGAGTATAGAGCAAAGCGAAGCATAATGAACATGGTAACAGCCTGATATTATCACTATATATGGTTTCCCTGTCCAAGTAATGTTCAGAATCTAGAACAGAATGAAAATCAACTTTGTTTTACTTAAGATGACTGAGATGTTGTTATGAATAAGTATTCTCTTAGGACATCAGAGCTGCTTCAAATGGACCTGAATCTGCTTCATCATCTTTGTAGGTAGGTGTAATTAAAGGAGAAATCATTTTAAGCATCAGTTATTGCTGAGTAATGTAGGAGGTTTGTATTCTGAGTAAAAGCTGCATGCACCACATACACACAACTCATTACTTGCTTGGAAAGGGAAAAATTTAAACAAAAACAAAGTGGAATGCTATCATGAGAGGCTGAATAGTATCTAAAATTACAGACATCTTCACTGAATCTTGGCATAATTAGTCTGACAACTGACAACAGAAGAAACAGATCCTAATTTTGCCTTAAGAATTGGACAGTATTTGGCTGAACATTGACTGCAACATAGCTAAAATGAACAACTTCAGAAGGACAAAAAAGCAAAAAAAAATTCATTATGCTAATGATGAATTTCAAAGCAGAGAGCTACATATAAGTTAAAAAGGTTGCTAAGAAGAATTTAAAGGAACAGCTAAAAGGTAAAAGCTTGCAGGTGACACCAGGGCTATTTAATGATAGGAGAACAGTGCACGTTACCCGTCAAAAGTTAAACCGTATACAGTAGAAAAGTACCTAACTTAAAGTTGAAACCAGCAAATAAAAGAACAAACTTTGGCAAATAAATAATAAATGTTTAAAGCAGGTCAAAATAAGTAAAAATTAAAAATAGAGAAACTTCTGCATAAAATGACAGTAACTGCTAATGGAAAACCTAGTAGAGGAGGAAACCAACCAGCGCGCTCACTGCTCACGAACACCAATTGTATTTTGTTATGTTTTGGGAAGAAAGAGCTATAGGGAAAAAACTGAGAAGTCTTATTGCATGTGTTCATTACAGACTATCCTTTTTTTCAAAGAGGAAGAAGGCCTGATTCTATGGAACTTCACCAGAATAAAGAATTTGTTGGAATTCTGGAATAAATCAGAGAAAGGACAGTACAAAACCATCATCATCAGCTGGTGTTCCCCTAAGAGGGCTGAGGGAATTCTGTAATGAAAGAGCTGCACTATCAATGGCAATAAAACCTGCTGGAAACCACAGGGCCCTCTCCTAGGGGATTATTCAGCTCAAATTTCTCATAAATGACCTGGAAAAAACAGAGATAGTTCTTTGAAAACACCAGCACTGTTTTCTGCAGTGGTCAAAACAAACAAATGGTTATGTCAGTTGCTTTTAGAAATCACAAAATACTGTTAAGTTGTCATAGAAGACAAAAGCATACCAGCCTCCCCAGTAGTTTCTAAGTTTGGATTTCACAAAGAATCTAACAGTATAAGAAAAGGTACAAAAAAATATGAGATGACAATCAGATCTATAGAATCCTTTCTAGAAAAAGAGGAAATTGACTCCTCTTCTTGGGATAGAGCTGAGTAAAAGACTGCATGGCAAAAGTGCAGAAAATGAAAGAGATAAACAGGTCTATTTTTTCATAGTATAAATAAATTGTGGCACTAATTGGTATAGGTTCATTGTATGCCAAAACCAATAAATTGGATCCAAACTCTGTTACATAAACCAATGGAAGATTACCAAGTGTGTCATGAACTCAGCCTCAAACTCATTTTATAACCTTGTAGAGCATCTAGCAGAAGTGGTACTTGGAGATGTCAGATTTCCTATTCTATTTCCAAAAGCATTTGCCATTGTCAGAGACAGATTATTGATTTAGGTGACTTTTAATCTCACTCAAGCTATCTGTTCTTATGTTCCTATGTTCTGTTCCAGGGAACAGTGTAAACCATTCTTATCAATCCAAAACACAAGAGCAGCTGGTTGTGTTCCAAAAAAAAAAACAAATCTCACTTTCCAGACATTCTGCAGGCCATGTGCTTTTCCTTGATTAATGACTGAAACTCTTTATTTGTTTGCAGGCCACTGCATTTTGAATAACAAACACTTAAATATGCAGCAAGAAGATGTTAAGGATGGATACATCCTGGTTAAAGATGGATACTTGCCTGACTTTGTCTCCTCCTCCCTGGCTCACCCAGGACCTACAGGATTCTTGCTCTTTACATTATCCATGAAATACTTAACATTGTTTGACTTTCATCCATCCTTCTGCCTCAGAGTCACAACGTGAAAGGACTGGCAGAAGGGATAGGGCACAGTAAGCGTGGAACCATTACTGTGCCTCTGCCTTCACTTCTACCTATAGTGAAACTGTCCTTTTGGCTTACAGTGTGGAGCAAGGAAAAAAAAAGGCTTGATAGCAAACAGATGACTCCCCACCCACATTCACGTCCAGTCCTCCAATACTCAACCAGTCTGAAGCACTGAGAGAGGGGTTACTTGTCTCTTTGTGTTTACTTTTCAAATTGATTACACAGCAGTTAAATGTAGTAATCAGCACTCTAAAGCTTTGATAAACATCCACATCTGGGATAAAAAAGAGAAAATATTTTTTTCTATAAGGAATTAAGATGCATGTGTCAGTAACTAAGCTCCAAGTGATAAATGAGGAAAGACAGTGAGATATGAAAACATGAAAAACTTCAAGTGATAGGAAATCACGCTTCCTGGGGGATGCACAACCTGTTTATTTTGAAATCTTCCTTAAAATATACTACACTTAAAAAAGGGGGGGAAGTTTCAATTTCGCCAGAGACCGCTTTCAGATTTCACTTAGATCCCACAACACGCTTAATCAAACTCTCAGCAGTATAAAACTATTTTAAGAATCGGGGAAAGTGAAAGTTTTATTTCTGATTTTTTGATGAATAAGCTTTTCATATACTCATAAATAAACGTACACGTGTCAAGTGACGAGTCCACCACTCAAGCTACCTTTGGAGAAATTAAGAAAATCTAAAAAGTATATCTAATGACTGGCAACAGGACACATTTTATGGATATAAACAGCAAGCCAAATCTGACCAGTTTACAGCTGATTCATCACAGTAGTAGAAGCCAGCAGTACACGTTGCAGGTCAGCTGTTAGTTTCCTATCTAAGTCACAAATCAAATTGAGTCAGAAAACGGAAAGCAAAAATGATTCACCCTTTCTCCCAAACCATCTACCTCTTGATCTGAATCACTAAAGAAAGGGAAAAGAAGTCTGTGCTCTGCCATCTCAGGCATTTCAAACCCCACTCAGGTGCCAATCACATCCAATTAAATTTTAATTCTGCTGACTCCAAAAAGAAGTTAAACAACCCAGAGAGACAAAACAAGAATCTCTAGTGTGCAAAACTAATAAGAGCTATGGTAAAATAATAAGCATTTATCCATGCTTTAAAGAGACACATGGCACTGCAAGTTGCCTCCAGAAAAGTGACTTGCACTGCTAAAGACTTAGCTTTGCTCATTTTTCTGATTTAATTTTAGATCTGTGTTTTACAGAGATTTAAATCCCAGTAGCCTCCCTAGGCACTTTCCAGTTGATGTGGAAAAATAGCACTTTTAGGATTACAGCAATTGGACAGACCAATACGATGAGAAAAGGTGTTTCACCAGAGGTGTAATGACAGAAGGATCGGTACAAAAGAAAGGTGCTATAAAGGAAGGGGAAAAGATTGCTTACTCATATCAGAAAATTCCAGGTTTGCAGGGCAAAGCTCCAGCAGGAAAAGAGCTCCAGAAAGAAATCCTTCCCCAGTGGCAGTCAGCCCTTAAATGGGGTCTAAGAGAGGTGCAGCCAGGCTCCACCCCTTCTGGTCACACCACTGAATTGCCTTCACCTGTGCTCCCAGGGCTGACCAGGTCCTTTCTCCAGGTGCTCAATCAGTGGCTCCTATACAAGGATGAAACTCATCCTTGTTTTCAGCTTCCATTCTAAGATGAGACTGCTACCTGCACATGCATATTTTCCTACATAGGTTGCAAGAAAGGTGATGCTAGATGAGCTGTTAGAGATACCTACATCTGGTGTGATGGATTCCATCTTTAGATGTAAAATAATCCAATTTCAACTAAGTCACATCATAAGGCATGGAAAGCAACAGAATCCTTGCATAGTCCTTGAGGTGAGTGTCTAAAAGGATGATTTAACACTTAATCCTTGTATAATCAACAAATACACAGAGCAGTATGGTTAGGCTGGTATCTACAGATTGTACAGCTAGAAAGATTATCACATGGGAAAAGGATGATCTAAAATAAATGAAAATGCTCACCCGTGTCATAGGCTTATAGAAAAAACTCCAGAAGGAGCAATCACCAGAAAGAGATCCTTTCTTAGTGGCAGTCAGCCCTTAAATGGGGCCTAGGAGAGGTGCAGCCAGGCTCCACCCCCTGTCACACAGGTAAATTGCCTTCACCTG